>NW_027142360.1:16343874-16943874 GCF_026170545.1 Melanerpes formicivorus
ACAAAACCAGTTACTCATTTATTCTCTCTGTGTCTTTTAATTCTGCTTTTCCTGTGATTGTTATTGCTAGCTACCTGTGGAAGTAAGCCAAAAGTATACAACTGTTATTTTTCAGCAAGTTCTCTGTTTGCCTGGTTGGATTTGATTTTTTTATTTCAGAGTTAAAATTAGAAACAAGGGGCTGGGAATCACAAACTCCAGCCTTCCTTATGCCACCAGCTTGTTAGTTTTGGCTGAATCACTTAGGTGGAATCCTTCAAAACCAGTTTTTAGACTTGAATGCTCAGGCAAAGGGCTTTTTGTTCAAATGATGGCTCAGTACTCCTCCAGGGAAAGCTGAGAGGAGTTTGTAGTGGTGAGTACATGTCTGAGGCTCTAGGGACCATGGTTGAGACTGGGTGATTGTGGTGAGGGGCTCACACATCTCCAGCAGACAGTCTAGCAAGGGGCTGGATCTTCCTCTCTTCCTTCTCCCTTCTTCCTGCTGCTCACAGAAGTTTCTCTGCTTGAGAAGTTTGACCCTAAACATGTTTTACATGTTTTACACACGGGAGAGTAAGGATTTAGTACTTCCAATGTGTGTGATAAAGGAAGATGGAGGAGGGAGTTTCGGAAGGGAGCAGAAAAGCAAGATCCTGTTAGTGATGTTGATAAATGCTTATTGTTGAAATGCTGCTCCTTGTACTTCTTCAGTGGAAATTACTCTTTTCCAGATGGAGAAACCACAGTAGCTTAACTTCATTACAAATGCTGAAAAACATTACTCATGTTAGCAAAATACCTTTGTTCTGTCTTTTTCTCTAAAAGCCTCAAAACCTGTTACTATTTCTAATAATAGCTTGGAAATGAGATTTTTTTTTTTGGGGGGGAGGGGGTTTGTAGGTATGAGAAACAAATAATCTCTGATTTCATTGTCTGCTCAAATGCAAATGTTCCCAACACATTTGCAGCTCAGTCAAGTTTGGAGCAGCAGGCACAGCAAATTGTGCAAGCTGACCCATAGCTCTGTGTGTGTAGGAGCACCACGTTGTGGTCAGCTCTGTTTTGGATCAAGGAGATGTCTGTGTCTGTGTTTCTTTTCGTTTGACAGCATTAATTCCAATGATGCTCACTTTCTGGGTTGAACAGAAGCCAGTGCACCTGTACAGAAAGCTCTGGCAGCAGCACACTTGCCTGTTTTTTATGGCTTTTATCAAAAATTCAAACATTGCAAGGACTCAGAGTGAGTTTTTCTACATAAACAGCTATTTTTATCGAGATTGTCACTTGAGATTGTCACTTTCCCCCCATATTATATGCACTTCCCAGTGATATCCGTGTCTGAGCATGAGTTTTACTATAAGGGCAAGTGTTAAAGTCATCACTGCTCCAAAACTTGTTTGTACTGATCAGACAGCTTTGTACAGTTCTAGCCTGAGAAAAGAACTCCAGTGTAAAAAAAATAATATCCACATTTAACCTTGCTTTTCCTAAGAAAATGTGTGAGTGTTGTGACCAGATTTGTCAAGAAGAAAAGATTTCATTTGGCAAAAGGCTTGTTTACTCTCCACAGTGACTAGGTTGAGAATCAATAATATAGGTAAGTAAGAAGTACCTCAGTGTTTCCCTTCTGTCCAGTCTGGGATCACTTTAATCCTCAACTTAGCATTAGTAGTTTTCCTTGTTGCATTCACACCCCTGCAGCTGATAAAGTTGCAGGTGTCACTGCTGCAAGGCAGCCACCAGCTCTTGCTTCTCTCAAGGACCTGAAGACATTGGACAAGGTAGTCAGGCTGGCTTTCCCAGCACCAGGAGAAGTCCTCTCTCCAGGGCTCTAACCCCTGCACTGCATACAGTTCCACACCCTTTGAGCAGAAGAAGCCCTTTCACAGAGATGGCAAAGGCAAGAGAGATCCCAGCATGTTCCCACACAATATTATGGGACCTGTGAGCAGAGGACCATGACTTGCTGAACACTAGCTGAGCAATAGAAGCCAAGGTGTTTTCACCCACGATAACAAGCCCTGCCAATGCCATTAATGCTTGGAAAGGTTTCCTTTCTTGACATAATATAAAGAAGAGGATCTTGCTGCATCCTCCAAAGACTGGAGGGCCTAGGTCACATGTGGCACAGCATGAAGATGGGACAAAACAAAGTTTGCTCCCTCCTCTCTTGAGGAGAGCCAGTAAAAAAGGTGTTGTGACATGAGTATTAAGGACCACATGAGTAAGCACAGAGCCCAGGGAAGTAGAAAGGTGCCAAACAAACGCCACAGAGCATGAAGTGGTTGGAAGGAATGTAGCTGTGTTCATGGCCTGTGAGGGCAAATGGCAAAATCACGGGAGTGCTGTGAGCATCTGAGTTTATAAAAGTTTGCTGAGAATTACAGCAGAGTGCTAGGTTCAGGTGCCAGGGAAAGGACAGGGAACAGACATTGCAGAAAAAAGAATTAAGCTGCAGTCAGCTCAGGTTATTTGCAGGCTCTGAAATTTCTTCTTTTGGCATTGCCCATATATCAGCAAAATCCTGGACTCCTTTCCTACAGGGGATATATTTCAAGTGTATGGAGCAGAAGATTTGAGGACTGACAACTTGACTGAGGATACAGTGGCAGAGTGGGTTTTTGGTCAGAAAAAGGGAACCAGACATAGCTTTGTGCTGCAGATGTCTCACTGGCTGCAGACAGGTGTCCTGTGCAGTGAAAGCAGTGGTGAACATAAGACGACGACATGGAAATCTTCCCTTCTCCTGGACTTTGCCTGTACAGTATCTCATCCAGGTAATGGATGGGGAAAATGAGATCCCTAACAGTTAGGGAAAATCTGAAGACTTTTTCTGGGATGTGTAGAAATCCTGAAAGGCCTGAAGTGCTTGAAAGGGAAATATCTTGTTCAGCGACCAGACCCAACTGTAACTGAATAACCAAGAGCAAGAAATGGTAGGCACCTGTGAGGCTCCTGGAAATTATCGTAGATGATCAGGGGTGATGAGCAGCAGAGTGAGACAGGTCCAGAGGCTAAAATGTTGAAAGCCAAATAGGTGGTGGGAACTGTTGGAGGCTGTCCAGGCTGTCCAGACAGAGCAGAAATTCAGGTGGGAGTGAGTTAGTGCTACATCTGATGGGAGCCAAGAAGAGATGAAGACTCCTAGAAGAAGTAAATCATGCCCTTGTGGCAAGAAAGGAAGGCTGAACCATTTGTCACCTGTGTGAGTGTATGTAAGGGAAGCAAACCAGCAACATGCTGGAAGTATGTTAAGGGATGAATATTTCTAACAGGGTGAAAACTGCTTTTGGTCTCTCCTGCTGAGTATGTGATTATTGAGAGGTGGTTGTACATGTATGCATGCTTGTATGAGTGATATTTACCCCCTTGCCTCTTGAACACAAACTTCACTTTATTTGGTAAACATGAAAAAGGGATTATCCCATTTTAGGTGTGCAGCTGTGACCCAACCAGAAAAGAAAAACGAAACTGAAGCAGGCTGAAGCTGCCAAGGCAGCAGCATGCTAATGCGCTGCTTCCCCACCAGAGGGCAGCGTTGCTCCAGCAGTGAGCAGTGACGCTGCCTTTCTGGTTGCTGGATGTGACTCCGGCGGCTCTGCAGCGCTGATTCGATGATGAGACGGTGGAGCTGCTGGTGGAGAAAAAAAGACCATATGCACCATCGATTTTCTCAAGACAGCCTAGGAATGAAAAAGTTACCAAAACATTTAAATATTCTATTAAGATTAATTAATGGAAGAACAAACAATATAGAATGAAAAGCTCTCAGGGAGACTGAAATACAAAGCAAAGTTACTCAAAGAGCAGAGCTTCTTTTCTTATATGATCACTCATAGCATGAGAAAAATTAAAGTTCATTATGTCATATGCTTTCTATTAGAAGATTTCAAAGTTTTAGACTGGCAAGCAGTGTGAGGTAATAATTTCAGTGTGTTATGTGAGGCACTAATTTCAGTGTGTTATGTGAGGCATTTGGGTCTGACCATCAGAGGTACGGGTCATCTACAAATGTAACTGAGCCCAGCTGAGGCCAGGGCCTCTGATACTGGCATCATCTGCTGCCTCCAGTTAAGGCTCCTAATGAGGCAACCCAACAAAAGGGAGCCCTATTTGAAAGGCTGGCCAGCAAAAATATAGGCTCAAGATTATCAGGTCACGCATGCCTACGGTACCATGTCCACAAAATATTTGAGATCATGTGGTACATATTCAAAGCTGAGTATGAACTAGACCTGATTTAAGCTGGCTGCTGATCCCATGTGCTGTGAACCAGCAGTTACATTTCCCAAGGAACCAGTGAAGTATGTTCAGTGCACAGTCGAAGTTTCCTTTATAGCCTGTTTCCCATCCTCCAGGGGCTGAAATGTCAGGCAGAGTTGACTTTGCTGTGGAGAGCAAAGCAAAAACTGTCTCCTAGGGCAAGATCAGTCCCTTTGAAGCAGCCTCACTACCATCAGAGGGTGGTCAGCCTGAAGGGATGTATAACTGCTTGTCTGCTGCATGGCCTACTGGGGAAACACGCATTGGAGCACAGTTACCCACCACAGTCAGAAGTAACAACAAAAAAGACCTGAGAGGGATCCTGAGGGCACTGGTGGGTCTTAATGATCCTGACTGGCTTCACCTGATTCTCTCCATGCACACCATGGGTTTGGAAACCTATTTCAGGCCAGCCCAGGGCTCTAAGCTTGCTTCTGCACTGACTTCTTGATGGGCCTGTCTCTCGGCTGGAGCACCTTTGTGCCATGTTGTAACCCTGGTTCTGGCCCTGTCTGGTACTAGCTTGCCCCTTGCAGTGTTACGATTGGACCCCCTTAACAGCCCTGCATCCTATGTTCAGCTCTTTGGGGCTGCATCCCTCAATGAAGGACCAGACTGTACAGATCCAGCCTTGATGACCTGCTCATCTCCACTACTCCTGTGGCAGCCCTATGTGGCTCCCTGGCAAGTTGCTGTTTCTGGCTAGCCTGTCCCCCACTGCTGTCTGCATGGTACATCTCCCTGCTGGTGTGTTGGGGCTTCTCTGCTTTCATTCATCCATATTTTGGTTTGTTTTGTTGGGCTTTTTTCACGTCCAAAATCTCTGCTCTAATTATACCAGCTTCTGAAATTTGAACCTTCTGCCAGGGGGATGGGGGAGGGACAAAAATAATGTTGTTGTCCTCTTCTTGTGCATGGACCTGAGTGCTATTTAGGAGTTGGCCCTATTCCGAAGTGGCACATTCAGTTTTGGGCTCTGCAGTCCTTGACACAACCCAGTGATTGGTCAGGCTGTAGTGTTTTACAGGGGAGGTAGTACTTTGGTTTCTCTGTCTTAGCAGTAGCACTTCCTTAGGAAATGTCCTGGTATGCCAGAACTAGTGGACTCATTAATCAGGCCAGCAGCAAGGTAGCAGAGAATGAAGAAAAAACAGATGTGTTCATGAGTGTGGTGTTTCAGTGACAGACCCATTTTTGCCTGCTGGAGGATAGAGACATTACAAATCAATGTAAACTGTCATATGCTGGGTGCTGTAGTCACCTCCACACTACTAACTACCACATGCTGCCAGTTCATTTCTCACAGACAGTTATTTAAAGCTCATTCTTCATTGGGGTTAGGTTTGAAATGGCATCTTGAAGCAAGAAAACATGACAGCCTTGGCTCTCTGACCCACACAGCTCTCCCTGGTAGCCCAAGGAACGTTCCTCCTTCTGACACTTCTTGTCACCTCTGACAATCTGATTATTTCAGTCTGCTTCTCTGTATATATTTAGTGGTATTAGGAAAAAAAAAATACGGTAGCAGGAGAATTCCACACTCCAAATCAGAACAAGAATGAACATATCTGAGGTGGTACTTTCATAGTAATAAAAAAAAGTAATTCCAGATTTTTTTTTCTCTCTGCATCAGCACAGACTAAGTGCAAAGCATATAATTTGTCTAGGTGTATTTTAAAGCTATTGAGGGGAGTGAGTGACCAGGCATACAGAGCTTTGCTGTGCTTGTTTCAGTGTAGGTACGTAGCTGTATCTGAATCCTTCCTAAGCACTTCAGGTATATTTCAGGATCACGTGCTGCCAGTCACAGGCTTTACTCCAGGTGCTTTTCAGGGTGATTTATGCATACTGAGTGCTGTGCATCCCAGAGCACTTTAAAGAATTGCCATTACTCACTCACATCACACCATCAGTCATCATGCTGCGCAGGGCTCGACTTAGAGTGCATTTTCAATGCATCAAAGAAACCCGGAAGTTCAACACAGACAACCCTGGTAATGGAAAATGTTATGGACTTGGTTCTCCTGCTGGGCTGAGAAAAGAGAGAACAACAGACATTATATGTGCTGCCCAGGGATGCACTGCAGGATGCTTAGATACCTTCGATTACATGTACCTATGCAGGACAGATGACATTAGACAACATTAAACGAGCGCCTTTGCTGAAGGAGAGCGAGTGAAATGTGGTAACTCATATTTAAGGCCAAGATTGGCAGAAAAGTGAAGACTTGTTTCACACATGTGCAGTCCCATTGTGATGGCTGGGATGGTTCCTGAGATACTTGAGTGCGGTGAGAGGTGAACTGGACCTGCATTAGCTGTCCACTACTCGCTGTGCTGTGCACTCTTTGTGCACAGCAGAGTAGTGCAGGGGATGCCCAGACTCTTCTGAGTTTGTACTTCCATATTATTTTGCTTTCTAATAAGATGTAAAACATGCTTGGAGCTCTTGTGTCTGGGATATTAGTATGGCTGTCTCCCATGCAGATGCCTAATGAAGGAGGGGCTTCTATTACAGCTTCAGAGGGACAATGAGGAATGAATATTAAGAAAGTTTTTCCCCTTTGTTAACCTGTGATACAATCACCAAAGCCTCTTAGACTTAAAGGGCTGGGTTTTTTTTTACAGTAAAGAAATATGGGAATTAAATATGTTTATTCTAAAACAGTCTTGAGGGAAGTAGCAAAGGCTTTGTGCCCAGTGACTGTGCCTGTACCATGTAAGCTACTCCACTCTTTAAAATCTCATTCGGATAATAGTTCCAGTGTCATGACAGTGATAACTTCTCTACTGACAAGCTGTACACCAGAGCTGTACACTAGAGTTTTAACTGCTGGGATTGGGAATTCCTGCTGAGATCCACTGGTCATATTCCAGGCTGTCTCCACATTTTCTTGCTCTTTGACTGATGTGCTGCCCTCATGCCACTGTTAGGACTGTAGGAATGAAGCACTTTTGAAAGAGCTGAGACCTTTTGCAAAGCCTGTTAAAAACTGATGCATCTTCTTTCTTTTGTTTTGTTTTGTTTTCTGGTAATTTCACCAGGTTTGGCTCAAGCTCTCAGCAGCATTGCTCTTGGTCAATGTGAAACTGTAAGTGACCGCAGGTAAATGAGCCAGGCCAATATTCTACAGGCTAATCACAGCTGCTTGAAGGGCAAGATAAAACGTGAGATGGTGAGGAAAAAATTTAGCAACCATTATTTTAAATATCTTTATCTAAAATTATCGAAACTACTGCAGGCTCAGCTTGACTTTAGTGAAACAGATACCTAGTTTTATATGTGTCTGTGGACTTTACAGTAAAATTCAGGAATGAGTGCCAAATTTCGGCACTGAGAGAGGCTTTCAGCTTGTGGCAAACCCCAGCTTGGCTTGATGCATAGACAAGGTAGTTGCCAAGAGCACAAGTCACCCTATGGTCTCGTGGAGAGCTAAGTGTGATGCTAAGGAAGAGATGGAAGTGACTGTAGAGCTGCTTGGCAAAGAACATGTAACCCTTCACAGCTTCAGATTTTGCCCTCGCTCCTTCCAGTTCCTCTGACTTTCCATCCTACTGTTCCAGTGCCCCTTACAGTGTCTCTTGCTGCCACGGAACAAGCTCCCCAGCCCCATCTCTGAGGTGATTTGGTCTGACATTGCCTATGCTTCTGAGAGGTCTGGAGATGTTGCAGATTTAAATGGACTCAGCTGTGGTGGCTCTAGTGATTCTGCTTCGGTGTGCTCTTCTCAGGGGTCACAGGTCAGCCTCTAAATTAGTTAGAAATTTGGGCTAAATGTACTGAAAAGAAAGCAAAGCCATTAGAAGCTATGTGCCATTTCCTGAAAGCAGCTGCTCCTTGTCTCCTTCAGAGATGGGATGCCAAAGCAGCAGCGTGAGTTTGCATAGCCGTTCCTGTGCTGCTGCTGAGCTGTAGAACATCGTGAGCACACTGGGCTTGAGATAAAATGCCAAAATATTTGGTAACAGGGGACCACCCTGAATTGCAATGACAACTTTAAATAAAATCTTGGCTTTCTAAATCTCCTTGGCTGCTGTCTAGTGTTGTGCTATTCTTTCAGTAAGGAAAGCGTTCCCACTGTCTTTCAGTCATCGAGTATATGTGGTATTTTTATGAAGAGGTCTTTCAAAACCTGCAGTGTGCTGAATGGGAGAGATTCAGGGTCATGAAAGAGCATGTAGTATAAAACTTTGGGAAATGAATTCATTAGCAGGCCAATGAGTGATGGAATTTTGCTGATATTAAATTAAGGTATCATTAACAGGCCCAGCCTTTTTCTGAATCATTGTGCTCTCATTTGGAAGGTTGCTCAGTGGTTTTTTGGAAGTGGGGAGAATAATTCTCCTGTGTTTGTGGAGGTGGAATCATGCTTACTGCATGTGCTGGCTATTTCCAAGTTGCTCTAGTCTTCACCACAACCTTTGTCAGCTAAGCTGCTGCAGCATTTTACAGAGTGCAGAACCAGATTCAGTCCCAGTGCAATAAGCTGCTGCTACTTTGCAGAAGACAACAAAGTTGTGCTAAGCCTGGCATTGCTTCTCTGCCTGTGGACCAATTGTTTTGGGGGCTATTGTGCTACTGAGCTAGAGCAGCATATGAGAAACATTCCTTCTCCTCCTTGTATGGGAGGGTGCAAGTGCCACTGTTATTTCCTAGTAGGTAAAGCTCTCAACATTTAAACTTTGAAGGTTAAAATGTTATGAAATATAAGGAAAAATCAGGGTTACAGTTCTTGTTCTTGCAGGCACCTACAGGAAACTGAATGCAGGGAATCAGTTTTAGAAGAGGCAGAAGAGAGATGCAGATGATCAATAAGGATGAAATACTGGCACCAATGTGGTCTAACTGGCTTTTGAGGGGGAATTGTCTTTATTAAAAGCTAGCTCTTCCCTTTGCCTGGACTGTTGTTTAGAAATTGATGACTTGGGTATGTGTGAAAGAGTAATTGCTTGTGAGAGCCATTCCTATTAATGGGACAAAGCTCTTCCACGCAAGAGAGGACTGGAGGATCACTATGTACATTAAATTAGAGTGATTATGACATAGCTGAGCACACTTTCCAAAAGGCTGAAACTGTAGCAAAAATGTCTTCTCTAGGAAGGCAACAGCAGAGTTTTTGTTGACTTCTGCAGCCTTTGGATCACACTCCACACTCTGTGTTGAAGCTGATATGTTTCATTATTTTATTTACTTGTGGATTTGCACTACTCTTTTTATCCAAAAAGCAACTATTACATTTCTGAAAAAGACAACTTGAGCAACTAGAATGAGTGAACCTTTGCTGTGAATAAAGTGCCAATAGAAATGTGCTAAAGGTGCCTGGGGATTGTGTATTAATAAGGACTAATTAACGGGCCTAATTTGATGCCACAAAGGGTATCACAGCTCTTCGTGCTCTGACAGAAGTTGAATGTTAACAGCTCCCCAGAGGTGTTTGAATTTGGGTTCCAATGAATGTAACCACATGTACTACCCAGATGCACATCCAAGCCTTGGGAATCTTGCTGCATTTGCTTGTCTATTGTGACAAGATAGTGGTGCTCTGAAATGTCACCCCTGGTATTTCACTGTTTGAAACCTGTACAGTACTGGAGGAAGAGGATCATCATACTTCTGAAAATATATTGTTTGTTAAGAAAGCTGGGAAGGGACTATTTAAAGGCATGTAGCACTAGGACAAGGAGCAATGGTTTTAAACCAGACAAGGGTAGATTTAGACTGGGCATTGGGAAGTTCTTTATGATGAGGGTGGTGGAACACTGGAACAGGTTGCCCAGTGAGGTGGTGGAAGCCCCATCCTGGAGACATTCAAGGTCATGCTTGATGGGGTTCTGAGCAACCTGATCTAGTTAGAGATGTCCCTGCTCACGGCCGGGGGGGTTGGACTAGATGACTTCCTAATGTCCCCTCCAAATCAGTGCACTCTGTGCTTATGAACCACTTGCAGACTGACATAAACATCCTGAGAATTTGTATGCTTTGTGTGTTCCGCTCTCAGGAGCAGAACTGTTTCAACTGGTCTTGTGTGAACGGTCACTAGACGTATGGAGTGCAATGCAGTCTTCTGGGATATGTCTGCCAAGCTAATCCCAGATCAGCTATGCTGATCAGTAGTGTAACAAGAACAGTGCATTATACAGCATTTCTACCATAAACACTGACTTGCTTATTGCTATAGTCTGGTCTTTCCAGATTTAGAAGGAAGAGAGAGGAAATGAGAGCTAGAATAAAAACAAACCTAAATACCTCCCCAGATCTCTTGTCTGCAGCCAAATATCTGTGACAAATTGGCACTTTCATTCTTACAGACTCTTCTCCTCACCTCACTACTGCCTGATTTGCTAGTGCTCCCTGGTTCCTGGAGAGGCACACCGGAGCTATGTGGTACCCCACAAGGGAGGGGAAGAGCACTGGTGGGGCTCTGTTTTCCTTCTGCCTTGTTCAGTGGTCAGTTTTTGGAATATGGATGACACCTGAATTGGGACCCAAATAAGGTAGACTTAAGTTTTTATGCATCCTCAAGATGTGGCTCAGCTAATCAGCCACTATCTTCCCCTTTGAACCTCTCCTTGTCTGAATATTTGAAGCACTATAGACACAATAAAGAGATATCCTTTCTTTCAAATTATCTTCACATTTTCTATCAAGAATGTAAGGGTTTTCAAGTAGTAGCTTCTAACTGTACCTGGCATATAACTGTAGGACTGTTTAATTTATCTCACATTTTAATTCATTGCATCCTTTCCAAAGCTGTTGTTTTCATCCGGCTTTGTGATTCCTACTGTCTCTTTGAACTCTCAGGGCATAAGGTATTCTTATAGCATTTGTGTAGGTTCCCTGGCTGCCAAGGGTTGAGAGATAAAATAGCTCACAAATCCTGTGACCCATTGGTTGCTGTGTGGGTTTTATTTCAAAGCCTTTAACTGACATCTATGTCTTCTCTTTGTTGCTTGTTTTGAAATGGATCCTCTCAAGCTGTCAGTCTGGAAGGCTGCCCATAAGGCTGTGGCATACATGGAACTGACCTTCTGTTGGTTCAAATAGCTGAGGCAATGTGGCCATGATGACTTTGACTTTCCTGAAGCTGAGCATTGGTTGAGCAGATAGGTGTCAGTATATTCAACTTGTCCAGGTATCTGGACCAGTATTTTCAGAAAGAAACTGCAAGCAGGAGTTATTGTGATGCTGGTCATCTGCAACCACAAGTGTTATGAAAGCAATGGTGACAAACTGGGAGAGAATGCAGACAACAGTAAAAATAATAAAAGCTCTCATAATTAAAACCAGTAGATTTGAAGCAGAGAGAGATGGGAGGTTTTCCCTATTGATAAGAAGCCAGAAGCAAAGTATAGATGTTTGTAAAAATATAGACATATAAAGGGAAGTTGTAAAAAATAGATTGGTTCAGTTTAATGCTAACCTGACAAGACTTCAACTGACCATGTATCTGTGTGTTAAGAGAAGAAAAACACATTACCTGTCCTTAAGCATAAAGCTAATCTCTTTGGGGTCTTAAGATGTTAAGGGCTAAGCGATCCCTAGAGAGGGAGAGATGAAACTTATGAATGATTTCTGTGCTGGAGCAGTCTCAGAGAACAATGTGTCTTACTGAAGGGGCAAGTGGCAACCAATTTGATAAACACAGAGCTGAGCATTGGAAGTTAGGTGATGCACACACTGCTTTCCTCTCTTTTCAGGTAGCTTGGTGCCTACACAGTCAGCTCCTGCATGCTTCTCTGCGTAAAATCAGGGCTTCACTGGCTTAAGGAAATGATAGAGATGGAGCAGATTGGCCATCTAGCAGTCTTCCCCCAGTCTTCCTGGGGCATTTGAAGTCTTTCAAAGGATTCCACTTAAAAAAGGTTAGTGTAAATTCACTTCTTGAATCATACATGTCCTAAAAGGTGTGCCCCAGTTGCTTCTGATGCCTCTACACACCTAGTTTCCTTCTAAATTTCCTGCTGTAGACATTGTGAGCTTACCTGTGCTTCTAAAGCAGTATTTTCTTCTCTATTGGATTCATCTCCTAGGACTGAGCAATCTGGAAGTCTTTTGGACCTGTTTGAACTGCCTGCTGTCCATTCCAAGATATCATTAACAAAGGAAATGTTTGTTAATTGCAGGCTTTTAAGATACACCTTCAACATTAAAAATAAAGCTAACTAGCTTACAGCTTTTTGAAAATGCTGTCCTGCAGAAACTGGAGTTTATTAAATGCCTGCACTTATCTTTATATTTCTGTAAAATGCAGTGAAAGCAGTGCCTTGGCTGGAGCAAGAAAAAAGTGACTTGTACACATGTCCACATGTGCACATGACCCAACACTGGACACAAGGACGGTCTGCTGAGTGAGGTGGTGATGTCATCATTGTTGGAAATATTAATCTGTTAGATTTTCTCTGGGTATTAGTGTGGGTAAATATGTTTGTTCTGCAAGGATGTGGGATAAAGAACTGTAGAGAGGTTTCCCTTTCACTCTAACACTTCTGTGGAAGCCTTTCTGGAAAGTGAATTAAATGGCAAACAACCCCCTGTGCTCAGGGTGTCACTGAAAATAGCAGACAGTATTTGGTTTCACTGAGAAGCTGTGTGGAGAGCTGTGTACACTGGAGCTGCAGGGTTGTGGATGACAGCAATCACTCATCCCAGTGAGCACTGAGACATCTCTATGGTAAAAAAATGTTCTTTATATCCATAAGCTATATGATGTGTACTGGCTAGCTGTCTCTCTCATTAGCAGACAGAGCTGCCTGTTCATAAACATTTTCCAACAAAGGCAGGAGAAAGTCTGGGTTGTCTGACTCACATCAGTCTCCTCACAACAAATAAAGTGCAGAGAAGATCCTGTGGACTTGGTGACACTTAGACTAATGCAGTGTGCAGGGAAAGGATTTCAATGTCTAGCTGGCTGTTTTGCATATTTATCCATAAAAGCCTCATAGAGGCTTCAGTTATCAGCGTCACTCTTTCTTCTGGGTAAGGCTGACCTTTCTGTGATGACACTTCCCCTCCTCAAACCTTCAAATGTATCAAATATGCAGAACATTGCAAATTGTGTTGCCAGATATCATGTATTTGTAACTCCCCTTCTGAAACTGCAGCTGCTCCTTATGTGGAAACGTGATATATACTGTTAAGCCACGCTAAATCTGATGTAACATGGGGAAATTCTTTTCAGACTGATAGAAGCATATTAAAGGCCTGTTCTGAGGAAAAGAAGGAAATACACCAAAAATCTAGAAATACATCTTCTGACAGGCAAAAAACATCCTTCTCCAAAACATCCCTCCCCATGGCTTTCCCTTTCATCATAGGTGTGATTACAAACTTCACTGTAACAGATGGAAAGGTTGTTGCCGATGTCAGTTGATCTCACTCTTTATCACTCTGACATGTACAAGCTGCTTTCCAGATAATTGCTCTGTAATTGCCCAAACCCCAGAGTTTTATGAAACTGTAACATCCCCTTCACCATGGAATCTGGGGCCTTATATGATTTGTGCTGGTGCATCAAGCTTTTCACAGTTTCTTTACCAAGCTCCCTGATGGGATTAGACATCTGAGGTACAGAAAAAAGCTGTTTATTAGGGCAGAAAAATCTTGATCCCGTAGACAGAAATACACTTGAGAGAGATTCCTCAAGCCTCTTCTAAACCTCTGTGGACATAGACTAGACTAGACTAGACTAGACTAGAATAGAATTAACCAGGTTGGAAAAGGCCTTTGAGATCATTGAGTCCGACCTACCATCTAATCAACTAAGCCATGGCAACCAGCACCCCAACCAGTCTCTTCCTAAACACCTCTGGTGATGGTGATTCCACCACCTCTCTGGGCAGCCCATTCCAATGGCAAATCAATCTTTTTGTGAAGACCTTCTTCCTAACATCCAGCCTAATCCTTCCCTGGCACAGCCTGAGATTGTGTCCTCTTGTTCTGGTGCTGGTTGCCTGGGAGAAGAGACCAACCCCACCTGTCTACAACCTCCCTTCAGGTAGTTGTAGACAGCAATAAGGTCTCCTCTGAGCCTTCTCCAGGCTAAGCAACCCCAGCTCTCTCAGCCTCTCCTCACAGGGCTTGTACTCCAGACCACTCACCACCTTTGTTGCCCTTCTCTGGACATCAACAGTTTGAGGACATGGAGGTATGAAGTGTGTTCATCAGCTGCTGGGCACTCGGACTTCTGAGTTTTAGTGGTGTTGGCTGTGACCTTTGATTGGCAGTCAAGAATACAGGAACCTGACAATATAATTTTTAAAAGGCACTGGGGAGTATCTGCAACTGGAACACTGTCAATGGCTTTTGGACCCTCTTTCAAACCTATAAAAAGATGGAATTTTGGCTTGGATCAGAAAGAATTAAATGTGTTTAGAAAAGTTGCTTTAGTCAGAGACTGAAATACTATAAAATAAGATAAATGTCTGGTTAATTGGTGAAATCAGAGTGGTGTCCAACTTTGAGGATTAATGAAATACTCTCCTGTTTTGGTAGATTGAAGTAGACAGAGAGCTCTTGGTTCTTCTTTTAGCCTGGGGATAGAAGTTTGAATAGCTTTGTCTTGTTGGAATGTGCCGTACATCCTTAGGGATAAAATAGAAGTGAGCAGAGAAAAGGGAACCGCACTGAAAAAATAATGTAGTGTGGCATGCTGTGTGGTGTACATAATCAAAGACTTACATATAATGTGTGAACTCTGGCCATTGAAAAGTGATGTTGCAGGGCTATGCTTGCTCGGCTCACACTGATGGCATGTTTATCCTCAATGCCTTTGAATGAGTCTGTAATTTTAATGCTAATAGACCATTCCTGTGGTTTGCTTTATTATATGGAACCTGAACAGTGTTTTCTAAGTCATTCTGGCATCTCTTCCAGTTGGATGAGAGAACTGGTGGAGGGCTGAAAACCAAAATGTATCAGTGCAAATGCCAGCCAGAGAACACAATGGGGATAATGTTAAAGCCAATATACTGTAGCTACAGGGTTAATACTATTACTAGCAATAATGAATCCTCAATGCTGTTCATTCTGAATGCCTGTTTTTGAGCAACAAAGTGCTTGGATCAATGTTGTAAACTCTAGGCATAATATGAAGGACCTTGAAACAGAATATCCTGAACTGACCCATTAATGTCTATGTAGAAGAATGAGATAATGTATATAGTTGGTGGGACTATTTGCATACTTGTATGAAAGACTTTCTTTAGCATTACCAGGAGAGAGTTGTTATTAACTTTAAGAACTGGCAAAGGATGGAGCACTTTGGCTCTGGTTCAGGAAAGCATAACATTCAGCATTAAAGATTTACTTGTATCCTTAAAGTTGAGCATATCTTTAAGTGTCCTGTTGGCATGTGGCCTGCTTGTGTAGCACCTTGCAGAGTCAACTTTAAAATGGTGGAGTGGGCAGAAATGTATTCACTAAGGTTATTGCAACCAGTGTCTGGAAATAAATGTCATACATTGGCCTTGACCTCCATCTTTGTTGTCTTCTTCTTCAAGGCTTGATCTGGAAACTTCCCAAAATGATTTGGGAAGAGTCCTTGTAGAACTGAACCTTGTATCTTGTAGTCTCTTGGCAAAGCTCTGGTTGGCTTCATTGGGGTAGGGGTTGGTGGATGGCAGTCTGTTGAGAAAGGAATATCTATCTTGTGAAAAGGAAAATGCTTTGGTGGCTGTAACTCTCTGTCAGCAGGTCAGCAAAGAGATCTTTGTTCTAGTGGTAGATCATCAACTGCTTTCTGGGCTCCGAGGTGGCCTACTCCTACACATCTGGCTCTTGAAGGCTGCTGTGAGCACTGGACACATGGAACTGCTCACTGCTCACGTTATCTGCAACCAGGCGCTACAGCAAGGCACAGCTTTGGGCGATGTTCCTCATCTGTCTCTGCCTTCCCCATACAGTGCCACAGCACTCATCCACAGGAAGATGTGACAGGACTTGTGCTTGGGTTTGCTGTGGCAGATCTTTTACTAGTAATCTGAAAAATATGCAGCACTTTCCCAACAGCAGGCAATTATGTGCTGGGTCCTGTGGTCTTGTGAATATGAAGACAAAAATTCACCATTCCTCTTATGGCTAAACAAGCATAAGCTGCAGTGGGATATTTTTTCTCTTGTTCTTTTAGCCTAGTGGGAGTTTGCTTTCTTTGGTATAACACAACTGCTGTCTTCTCTGCTGTGTGTTATGCCTGGCAAGAGTGCGAATGAGGGAACCAAGGCTTGGAGCACCTTCTATCTTCACAGTGGGGAGGCTGAATTACTGCTAAAAGGAAAGCTTTTATTCATTATTAATGCAGTTTTGTCAGCTATAGTCAACCACAACTTGTTTTCTTATCCACATACATGTGGAAATACTCTATGTTCTGAAGATGCTTTTCCATTATGTGTCTGTAACCCTGCACAAGTCCTAACAATCCAACTAGGAACTCCTACTTGCAGAAAGGCTCTTTATAAGGCTGGCATATGTTTAAATGTAATTTTCTTATTTTCCCATTTGGGTGTTACATAGAAAACTAATGTGCTCCAACACTGAAAACCCAAGCTTTGATGTTTATGGTCCCTGGGGCAGAGTATGGATTTGAGAGAGGAAAATGGTTTCAACCAATTTGTCCTTTGATTTCAGACAGCTCCTTTGCTTCTCAGTCTCTGTGTATTTAAACAGCAGATAATTGGTTGGTGAGATTTGTTGATAACATAGCATTTATGGTTGTGGTTGGGGTCAGGGTCAAACGTCACGAGTCAAACCTCAAAGGTCACAGACCAGGTCAAATGATGGGTTAAACAGCAAAGGTCATGAATCAATCTCAAAGGTAGTGGTCAAAAGCATGGCCAAAGGGCTTAGGTCGGGGTTAAAGGTTGCTGTTCAGCATCAAAGGTCAAATGTTACATGCTGGCATCAAAGATTGCCAGTTGTGTCAAAGCTTGGAGAGTCAGGTGTCAAAGTTTAAAGGTGAGTGGTCATGGGCAAAGGTATTGGTCAGAAGTCAGAGGCCAGAGATCAAGGATCGAAAGTAATGGCTTGGCCAAAAGTTGCTGAACTAGAGTCAAGTGTCAGATAATGAGGTCAAAGAACAAGTATTTGGGTCAAAGTCTACAGCTTGGGGTCAAAGGCAAAAAGTTACAAGTCAGGTAAAAGGTGAGGGGCTGGGTCAGACACCATAAATTGATCTTCTCCGTGGTCAGAAGTCATGGATTTGGACAAAAAGGTCAACAGTAATGGATCAGGCATTAAAAGTCACAGATTGAGGTCAAAGGTCAGAAGTTGGGGACATCAGCTGTGAAAGGTCATAGGTTTGGGGAATCACTTGCCAGAGGTCAAAGCAGGGTCCAGGGCTCAGGAGTCAGGTTGCAGTTTGTGTCTGTTGCCCCTTGTCCTATCCCAGGACACCAAAGAAAAGAGGCTGGCCCCTCTCTCACTGATACCCACCCTTCAGATATGGCTTGTGGTCAGGTGTCACAGGTTGGCATCAAAGGTCCTTACTGGAATTTGGGGGTCAGCTGTTAGGCCAAATTTGAAATACCAGGGTCAAAGATCATGGTCATGGATCACAGGTTGGGGTCAATTGTTTGGGTTCAGGGTTACTGAGCAGGAGTCAGGATTATTGTTTTTTGCCTTTAGGCAAACATTTAAACACACATTCTGATGTGTTTTCTGCTTGCCAGAACAGTGATTGTTTTGTGCAAACTGTGGTAAGCCTAGCCAGGCAAGTTCTACTTTGACCAAAACTGTCATGTTACTGGAGGATTAGATTCTCAAGGGTTTTAATACAGATAAGAATTTGGAGCAGTAGTTGGAGGCTTTCAGGCTAAGTTGGAAAAATCTATTTGATGATCAGATACCTACATCATTAGCTATCAGTTTTGTGAAGTAGTCCAAACACAGGAAGAGATGGATGAATGAAAAATCAGCCAAACATGGAGAGTGAGAAGGGCTTTTTCCCCCTGGGCTTCCAAAGAAAGGTTTACAAAGAAACATGGCTTGAGAAATTGCTCTGTAGAAAGTTAAATACCTAGTGAACTACATCTGAGAGACATAGAATCATGGAATGATAGGGGTTGAAAGGGACCTCTGGAGATCATCTAATCCAACCTCCTGCCAATGCACATACACCTAGATCAGGTTGCATAGGATTGCATCCAGGCAGGATTTGAAAGTTTCCAGAGAAAGAGGCTCCACAACTTTACTGGGCAGCCTGTTCCAGTGCTCTGTCACCCTCAAAGTAAAGATGTTTCTCCTTAAATTCAACTGAAACCTCCTGTGTTCTAGTTTGTGTCTGTTAAACCTTCTTTTATCACTGGCCATCTCTGAGCAGAGCCCAGCTCCATCCTTGGGACCACCCTTTTGATATTTTATATGCATTTGTAAGATCCCCTCTCAGTCTTCTCTTTTCTAGGCTAAAGAGCTTGAGGTTTCTCAACCTTTCCTTGTAAGAGATATGCTCCAGGCCCCTAATCATCCAGGTGACCCTCTGCTGGACTTTATTCTGTAGTTCCCTATCCCTCTTGAAATGAGGAGCCCAGAAATAGACACAATACTCTAACTGTGGTCTCACCAGGGTTTAGTAGTGGGGGAAAAGAACCTCTCTTGAACTGCTGGCCACGCTCTTCTTCATGTGCTCTGGAATAGCATTGGCTTTCTTGGCTACAAGAGCACATGGCTGGCTTATAGTGAGTTTGCTGTCAATGAGCACTTCTAGGTCCTGCTCTGCAGGTCAGCTCCTAACTGGTGCATGGGTTTATTCCTCCCCAGGTGCAGGACTCTACACTTGCCCATGTTGAACTCATGTGACATCTGTCACAGCAGTCTAAAAGGATGCAAACAAAAAGTGAGACAAAGAGGTTAGGCCTAGAGCATTGTCCCAGTTTCCATCTAAATCAATGGAAAAACTCACAGTGGCTTCACTGGGAAGTGGCAAGAGCCCAAAGGATTTAAACATGGCCAAGGACTCCCAGTGGACAATCTTGGCTTTGTGGTGGACTTCTCTTCTTTTGAATAGCCATACCACAGTGCAGAGATCACTCTTGTTGCGCACACTAAGTGGGAGATCTGCTTACTCCTATCTCCGTCCATGCACATGAGCTTGTACTTGATGAGCATTCAAGTGTTAGGGGTTTGCTTGTCACAGAATCACAGAAACATTCAGATTGGAAAAGATCCTCGGGATCACCAAGTCCAACCCATAATCCTGCTCTACAGTGTTCACCACTAAACCATATCGCCAAGCACCACACCCAAACAACCTTTAAACACATCCAGGGTTGGTGACTCAACCACCTCCCTGGGCAGCACATTCAAATCCCTCTCTGTAAGAACACTTGGAAGTTAAGAAAGGAGGAAGGAAACTCTCATAAGCTCAGGGTCTGGCTGCTCACAATGTAGTCCGCTTAAACTGCAGGTGAGCTTGTGTTGCAGGCAGAATCATTCACACAAGAGCAAGGCCACCTCAGAAGAGGGCCCCAAACTCTGTCATTTGCTTTCCTGTTCATTCTGACAGGGCAGAGATAGATTTTATTGAGCTGCTGGGCAGCTTGTGAGGCCTGTCTACTCAACAAGGCTTTTCTGAGAGCATGGGTTGAGAGGTTTATTGGATCAAGAGATAATTTAATGTCCCTTTTTCACAGCATGTACATTCATATTAACATGCCCTTGCAGTCTTTTCCCCTTGCTGCCATCCCTGGGTAGTGGAGGGATAGGTGTGAAGGGAGTGCCTTGTCTCCAGCTGCTCACTCACAGTGGCACCCCTGGGTACAGTGGAACACAGTGGTTATGGGGCAACCTTGTTGACACAACCATTTCCTTTCTTGAAGGTGGGAGGGGGGGAGTCTCAATGAGATCTGTGGGCCCAACCTCCAAATGCCACTCTTCTCAGCTCCTCCCAGGAGACACAAGGAATTATTTTTAAAAGACACATTAACTGTAAGAGAACCCACAACTCCTCAAGAGAGCCATCTGCCCCAACGGTCAAGAGGCACATGAACACATCTCTTCTATCTGGCTGCTGAGGGTGACCCATGGGAAGACAGTCGGGTCCCTGGTAGAAGTGCTTCAAGTTCAACATGCAGGTTTGCCCTGCTGGAAAGCTTTCACTGTTCACTCCTGTGGCTCTAGATGACAGCACAAGTACTCCCCAGGGGGAGCTGAAGCAGCACTCTATTGCATCAGCCCACCCCACGACTGGACTGCAAGCCCAGCTCTTTAGAGGTGATGAGCTGATTGCCCTTTGGAGGGTTCCCCATAGCTACCTTTGATCCAAAGCTCACCTAGGGTTGTCACTTGGAGGGAACACCAAGGATGACAAGAGCTTCTACCCCTACATTAGCAATGAAGGCTAAGCAGAGAAAATGTAAACCCATTGCTGAACAGGGAAAGTGGTTCAGTTAATCAGGGCACAGATAAGGTTAACATGCTCAGTGCCTCCTCTATCTCAGTCTTCATCAACAAGGCCCTTCAGAACTCTGGGATATGAAGAAAACTGAAGATCTTGGTGTTTTCAAGTCCTCAAGATCCAACAATTGCATTGAAAACTGTCAAGAGAGGTGGGATGTCCTTGCAAGGCTACTCTCTGACCTGGTGGATTCTATAGTTCCATGACTCTGTGATTCTATTGCTGGTATTTCAGCCAGTATGAGTTTGATTTAGCAGATGTGGTGTGAGGAAGGCAGCAGGACAAAGGGAGAGGGGCCAGTTTCTCAGTGATGAAGAAATGATGGAGAATGGTAGCTGAAAGAGTATGGCCATTTGCACCCCACCTGATTTATTTTCTCTCTTTTTCCCCCCAAATCCCAGAGCACCTGGGTTTTGTTGGAGTCTCCTCCCACCCCAGGTGTGGCCAGTTTCCTTCCCCACCCACTCCCCTTTTTAATCCCCCCCCAGGAAATGTAGAAGCCCTAAGCTGAGCCCATCTGGGCTGCAGGATCCTCCTCCTGTCATCACTGGTGAGTCCCAATGGTGCACACCTTGTGACTGGGGGGGGTGGACAAAGGCTGGGGGGCCTGGTGGCCCCCCGGCTAGGTAGGAAGAGGGTTGGTGGCTACTCCAATATCATCCATGGGTGCTGGCTGGGCCTCCTTACTGGGGATGAGCTCCTTTGTGTGATATCTTGGCTGCTTGAGGGTCTTGCCCCAGGCTCCGGGATGGCGGCAGTGATGGTGGTGGTAGAGCAAGAGCTGTTTAGGCAGGGTCATTCTACTGAATGTTTGTCCCTTGACTGCTCCTTTCTTATTTGCTTGACAGATGGGGTTCAGGTTCTCTCCTGTCCTTTCACAGCAAGACTCCACAGCACTACTGGCTGATGATGGGAACACTTTGGTGGTCACTTCTCTTAGGAGACCAAATTCATTGCCTGTTTGTAAAATGCTGCTGTAGCCAGTTTTAGAAACAGAACTCTTCATCATTCTTATTCACTCTCTTTCCCAGCAATCAATCAAAAGAGACTCCCTCTTTCTCTTTGCCTGTGCCGTAGGTCCAGACAAAAGACTTGGAAATTTCTATCCATCTGCACTTGGAAACAGTGGAAACTTCCATTTTTGAAAGGGGTTAATAAAATCTGAAACAGAGAGTCCAGCAGAACATTTGAAACGTTTGCCAAATCCTTGCAGGATGGCTGAAACCTTAGCTGTCCCAGGGAAGCATTTTTACTGAATCTCTTCACGTCAAATAAAACACACCTCTGGGTAAGCTTGTGTTTCAGTATTTTTAATAAGAGGAGATATTATACCCCTGCTGAGGAAATAAGGATTTAGCATTTCAGAATAGACTGCCAAAAAAAAGGAGAGGAGGTATTAATAGAATCCTCTTCAGGACAAAATGGGGAAAACTTCATCAGAGTGAGAATTTTAGCAAATCTGGAAAAAGGAACATCAGTCAGTAATGCTCATGGTTAGCTTGGGTGGTAGAAGTCGCAATCCCAAGAGGTTTTGTTGCAATTAAATATTAGAGAAACATTTAACCATGCCTTAGCAATGATTTATATTTTTCCTGACTTGCTCATCCAGTTTCTTGAGTGATTCTTGTCACCTTAACCAACAGCAGAGGAGATGGGAGTGCCAGGAAAGCAGCGGCTGTGTCTTGGGATCTTTACATATGGAAAACCCTGAAAGCTTTACATCAGTCATCTTTTATTTGTCCTCCTGAGATCTTTTGGGAACTTCAAGTAGATTGATTGAACTGGCCTTATTCCCAAAGGAAAACGAGTTTCTGAATAGATCTCAGATACATCCGGATACACTAATTCTCTTATTTCTTCTCCAGCCATGTCTCCTTTACCTCAGTCAAGTCCTCAACTGATCCTAAAGATAGACCTCATTTTGTCAATGTATTTTGAGTTCCCCCAGTTGAGAGACTGGTTTCAGCAGAACAAGAGACTAAACTGCTACTGAATACAGGAATGCTTCTGGTTGTGTCTGCCTGGGATGAGTGTAAAGGAGAGAATCATCAACAGGAAGATGAAAAAGGGTTCATGATGTGAGTTTACATTTCCATACCTGGGTGATAGGAGCAATCCTGAACAAAGGGCTAGATGAGAAAAGAGGAAAACTATTCCAATCTGGGATGAAAGTATAGTGTGTGGAGAACTGCTGAAAAATGCTTGGAGGTTAGATTGAAGCAGCAAATCTGGATGAAATGCTACAGTTCCATTTTTCACCCTAAAAGGCCTGCTTGAAACCCTTCAAGTGGTCACTGGTTCTACCTCCTCCTCAGGCTCTTGAATCCAACACTTACTGGATTCAAGGTACAAATAAGCACCAGCTCCTCAAGCTGAAATGCTACCACAGGGCTGTGCAAACACATTGTGCAAAGGGATGATTTGCCTGACTGATTCTGAAAATCCATTTCATGAGGGTTGAGCCTTCGGGTCTGAATAAGATGTACTTGGACTTTTGGGACAAAGTGGTGGTTCTTCCATGTAAAAAATGCCATAGGCCAGCAAGCCTCAGAGCCTTTAAAAGAGATGTAGGGGATACTTGAAATTGTGCCTAAAACTTGTGGTTTGGCAAAGCCATTGCAGGAGCCAGATACTACCAGAATATAGAAGTGAACTGACTGTGGCCCTGTTCCTTCAGGAACTCCTTCTGGCCCAGCTGCCCTGGTGTAGGCGCACTGCCAGTGCGTCCATGGGAAATTGAACCAGCTTTACCAGGCAGAGATCCTGTAAAGTAAGGTGAAAGTATTCTCAGCCATTCAATTCCTTAGCAACAGATTTTAAGTATTTTCCATTTCTTTCTACATTTTTCATGAAATTGGAAACCTTACAAATTTCCCTTTCAAATGTATTTTTCATGACCATGTGAAAAAAAAAGTCTTGTTCACGTGGTTTACAGGTTTTTTTATAGTAATGAGCATACTATTAAAGTATGCATGTCTCAAAAGAGCATAGTGACCATCAGGCTTATTATTCAGAGACAGACAATAGCAATATTAATGAGGCTCAGACATCTGTCAAATTAATCTGTAGTTTAAAGTTCAGGAAACAAAGGCAGGATTTAGTTTTTCTAACTGTGATTTCCCATTTCTGTCAAAATCTGAATGGCTGTGAGTTGCTGAAAAGAGATTAATTTTTCAAGAGTTTATATAACCACAGTAACAAGGAACTTAGAAAAATTGATGTACTGATTCTTTGGAGAAAACTCTCCCTGATCTTGCCACTTTGGCATGGGAATTTCAAACAACAGAAGCATGCAGCAGAAATGGGGGAAGCTGGTTCCCTGGGCATGTACTAGCTTGTAGAAAAACCCAGATACATTCAAATTCAAGGGACATCCTCTATTCCTTTCCCAGAAATAGGAATTCAATCTTGACCTGTCATAGGGGCTGTCACTTTAGCCTCTTCCTAGAGCACAAAAGGTTGCAAGAGGAGACTCATTGCTTAGGTAAGATTGCCTGAGACTCATTGCCTGGAGCAGAGTTTTAGGCAAAAGGTGATTGTGGAGGATGCAGCAGGGCATTCTCTGCCTCACTCTTTCTTCAAGATTTTTTTTCTTTGCATTGATTTTGTGTAACTCTCCATTCTGCACAAGGGAGAATAAAGTCAGTATGACTGTGAAATTTAGAATGATCATTTCCTTGGCCAAGAGAGGCTGCTGCAATACATGTTAGCAGTGCACAGAGTAGCCTGAGCTACTGGAGCTGGGGGGACGTTTCTCTAATGCTTAAACAGTCTTCTCACAACCTCCTGGTGTAAAGGCTGCCTGTGCAGTAAATGTATGCACAAGACCCATCCTAGCTGAGAATTTAGAAAGATGAATTTGAAATAAATTGGATGCATAGAGAAGATCCCATGTTTTGCATGGAAGATTTGGGGATGCCATTTGTTTGCAGTTTCCTTACCAGCATCTGCCTGGTGTAGAGAAGCATCCCTTCTGAGAGGTGAAAGTTAGAATTGGATGGGTTACAGGCAGCATGCCTGGTGCCAACTGTCCTGATTTACCCAGTAAACACTAAGCTAAAGCTGCATGGGATAATCCTCACTGGTCTGGAAAGCTACTTCTCACTGGGAGAAAATAACTGGCTTACCTTAACCTCCAGATGTTTTGAAAAGATGATACCATGAATAGGTTAATGGGATCATGGAAGACAAGAAACTGATGGACAGCTTCTCTTGGCGCAAAATGTGCCACCTTCTCCAACTCTTCTCTCATCCAGTGACACATACCTGGAGGAGCAGAGTGCAGTGAATTAATGAGACTTTGAAAGCTCTCCTGTTGCTGAGAGAAAAACATATTCACCTTCATTACCACCAGTGAAAGCTGTCCTTTAGGTTGATTACAAACATTTCTGGGTTTTCTGTTCTTTGATGTTTTCTCTACTTTCACTGTGTAACCTAGCATTTTGATTTGTTTCCAATCAAAATAAATTAGATAACAAAGAGATTCAAATGCAGCAAGTCAGAAAATCCTTGTCAAATTTCAAGAGTTGTGTACTTCACAGCGTTGACAGCATGGTCACCATGGGTGTTGTGGAAGAGTCTATGTGGACTATCAAGATACTCTCAGATGTCACAGGACAGGCACTCCTCTGAGACCCATCTGATCTTGCAGGGTATAGTGCAGCTTAACTAGGCTTACCACTTGTGGTCATAAGAACCAAGAGGAGGTTTCTGTAGCACTATGTGCAGTACTCTGCCTCTAAAAGTAGGTTGTGGGCTGAGGGGGCAGTGAGGCTTGTTGGAAGAAGGTGATAGCATTGGTTTAAGGTGGATTCTATACCCAACTTAAAGATGCTTCCTTTAGCATAATGCAGGAAAAAGGCTTCCTGTCTTGAGGAATGCAGCAAATTGTACAGTCCTGGTTTTGCAGGCAGTTGTGTGCTATTCAAACAGATGTGTGGTGGTGGCTTCTGAATTCAGTGCTGGGTGTTTGCTGTTTGGTTATATTTCCACAAGTGCCCATCATACTGATCAAGGTGCCGAGGGAGAATAGAGGTCACTTACTGGGACCAGCCAGGCTGTAGCTGTGCTCTGCTTATGCCTCTTGCTGTGCTGTATGAAACATAGTTGCTGGAAGTTTTCTTACACATATATGTGTGGCAGAAGATGCAGACTTATTGAAACGGCTTTGTGTTGTCTGGTGGTTTTTTTGTTTGGTTTATTTTGGTTTGTTTTTTTTCACAAGAAAAACTTTCAAAAGCAAGATTCTTGGGAGTAAATTTTTACTTAAAAACCATTAGTGCTTCTTTGAATGGATAATTAACTTACCTTTTAAAGAAGCCAAATTAAGATACAGTAGAAGTATCTCTGGAGAAAAGAGTCTCATCCACTTGAAAGAAACTCAAGTGATATTAAACTCTTAACTTCATTAATTTCTGGTAGCAGTGCTCTTCATGTTGGCCATTTGATTGCTGATTATGTTGGTGAGTACATTCCTTTAATTATTGTTCAGGTTTTCTTAGGATGATTTGAATGGATGCAAGAAGTTCTAAATCTTCTATTGTTTACATTTGGAGAATTTTAAAACTGAATTTGAAACAGATCCATTCAATCTGCTTACAGATGTGGTTTCCTCTATGAAGAGCTTCTGTGAAGTCAGTTTTGAAGTACTGCTCTTAGTTCTGGAGGTTTGACTTTTGGAAGAAAAGATAGCCCTGTTACTTCTCCTTTTATGGGAGAGCCACTGTGATGAACAAGTTTGGATAGAAATAGGGAATTCAGGTCCTTTGTCAAGTAAGCATGTGGGGTTATTTAGACTAGATATTAGAAAGACATTTTTTACAGTGAGGGTGGTAAGCCACTGGAACAGGTTGCCCAGGGAGGTCAGGAATGCCCCTTTCCAGGCTGGATGAAGCCTTGAACAATCTGGTCTAGTGGAAGGTGTCCCTGCCCATGGCAAGGGGTTTGGAACTAGATAATCTGTAAGGTTCCTTCCAACCCAAACCATTTTCTGAATCTGTGAAAGCTCTGGTCATGAGCATATTGCTCTGACTGGCATCATTTGAGTTACATAATCTCAAAGTACTCTGACATCTCCTAATGAACTTTCATTTGTGCAGCAATAAGAGAGCTGTCAGATAGGGGTGCCCTGCTTGCTGCCATCAACAGCTCACTCAGCCCCCTAGGAGATATTTGTGCTCCACTACTCATCAGCTCATTTTATTGGCCTTTTGTGGATTTTTCAATTTTGTTGTGCAACTGAATGAATAATAAATAGTTTAGTCTAGCAGTCTCAACATCAAAGTTGGCAGCTAAGACCTCTTGGGCTCTAGTTGCTCATCTGACACCAAGTGCATTTCTGTCTGAGCAAGTCATTTTGTTTCTTTGTGCTGTGATTTCCCCTCCATACAGCTCTGTGCACACACTGACTAGTTTATTAGTCACCTGGTATGCATGTTGGGAGGATTAGACTCATTGAGAGGAAAAGTGCCTTCCTACTGCTGAACTCAATTTAAAATGTATTATTCTATGACTTTTGTACAGTTAGGAACGTAGTATTCAGAAACAGATAGGTAACATTCTGTCCTGCTTACTTTGGTTATTATGGGAATCTATAGGAAAAGAGCTAAGGTCCTTGCTTAAAACAACCACTGTCAGAAAGATGTTAACTGTGAACTCCAAATATTTCTCCAGTTGGGAAAATGAATAATCATAAAGCTGCAATTTTAAGTGAAGGAAGTGATGAGGCACAAGAGATGACTTTAAATTAAATAGCGTCTGAAGAGAAGTTATAGATGTGGGAAAGGGATCTGGAGCAGACTAATATGAATGATTAATGCTTGGGAGAACAGATTTTGCAGCCATTTGAAAGGCCTGTTGGCATTAGTCACTTGCAGAAGGTAGGTAGTTTTTTGTCTTTTGCTTTCAAAGTGTGTTCTGTAGTTTGTATAGACAACAGAGTGACCAGGTAGCTTTAATGATAAACTCAGTTTCTTACCTAGTTATTGAAAGGAGTTGGAGGCCTCCAATATCTGCAATCAGATACATTATTACTAATTAAAAATCAACTAATTAACTTTCTTAGTTCCTAGGTGCTCTTCTACACTGAGATCATTTGCCCTATTTCATCATGATTTACTAAAGAGAGATGCTTCCTTTACACCTTCCCCAGCTCTAGAAACGGTTAAAACATAATCCTCCCGACAAGCCAAAAGAGATAAAGATAACTCCTAGCTTGCTGAGTTGTTGCCAGTGATCAGTAGCTTGCCTCAACTTGGCAGTCAATGCAATTGTTAGGTTAACCTCCCTTTTCACACATCTCTGGTTCCAGCTTTACCTTGCTAATGACACTAAAAGGTTGCCTGTTTGCCATCTTTTTCTTTGTAGAAATGATCTTTCAAAAGACATTTGCAAGGAAATTCCACAGCTGGAACTGGTAGATCTACCCCTTCTGTTCATCCTGTCATTTAATTGCAAACCCAGTTAAACTGAGATCCAGTAAGTGATCAGTACCAAGGGATCATCTTAGAACAACATTCACATGACTACCTTAAGAATTGAAATCCTAGGTGCTTCTGAATATTTTGCTACAGAGGAGGAATCATGTCCTGGATTTGAAACCTTGGAAAGCGGGGTCTGGATTCACCTAACTTTCTTGATTACTTTAGTGTCTCTTGAAATATGAACTAGATAAGCTTCCTTGTCAGTAGAGGCATTTTCAGGAAAATTCAAACCAGGATGGCAAGGTTTCTGTCCAGGCCAGTCTTTTCCAGCAGGAATATTGTGGGATGTCTCTGAAATAATGATTTACCCCCACCCTGAATAGTTGCTGCAGGCCTTAAGGTTGTTGTGGTTGGCACTTACAAAGACTTTATTTTTAAAATGGTGCTACAAGTTATTATGTCCTCTCCTACGGCTGTGGGCTGGACTGTGCTAAAAAAAGGAGCTATGTTTGTGATATAGCAGTGACTGCAAGTGCCAGTGGCTTAACCTTGTCACTGCAAATGATACCATCTTGTGTAAACTATTCAAACACAGGTGTGGGTTGGGTCCTTCTCTCAAGTACACTGCAGCATTAGCCTGAAGATATGAAAAAGGACTAACCTGACGTGATGGTGGGACTGCAGTCAGATTTACTAGGTGCCTTTGGATTTCATTACTGTAAATTTAAAAGAAAAAAACGCCTTTTTTTTTCCTTCAGCTGTTTTTTGTCACAGTATTGCCAATGGGCATTGCTTAGAAAATGTGTAAACATGCAGCTATACTAAATCCCCTGGGCTGGGGTGAGTGCTGGTGGCCCCCTGCGTATGGTGTCCAGGCCAGCTTCACTCTGCTATGGCTATTTGGGATTGCAGTTCTCAATACAAGTTTCTTACTTAGTTGTTAGATCCTTTATTTATTTATTTTTTTTTTTTCCCCCTCTGGCAAATGTGATCTTGAAGTAGAGTGGAAGATAGTTCAGCTCTTCCTCTGGAGGAGGCTGTAGAAATCAAACATGTTCCTATGGAGAAACCAACTGGACACATTCTGGTTCTGTGTCCTTGTCATGTGAAGGAAACTACACAATACTGGTAGATTCTGTTTGCTGTTAGATTAACTCCCAACATGACTAGCCAGAAAAGAATCAGCAGAAGGCAGTTGTCCTATGGCAGCATAAATCCAAAGAGAAAAGAATAGTTAAAACAGAGTGAATATCACTACAAGAAAGGATGTTTTACCCAGACCATTCTTACCCTGCCAATTTCAATCAACCAAATGACAAGGAGTGGGAAATACACAGCAAGTATCTACAATGATTAGCAGTGACCATTTCCAAATGGTATTTCCCTAGCCAATATGGGAAAATCAGACCAGCTGGAGAACTTTCTGACCACAGGTCCTTAGGAAAATGCCCCAAATAGAAATAATTTTTATCCTCAGTTTGGACCAAGAAGGTGAATATCATATTAAACCCATATCATGTGGGTTACCTGACATCCATGTGGGAATCTTGCCCCAGACAAAGCAGATCTATTCATTTGGTGTCCTGGCTTGAGCTGGAACAGAAGTAATTCTGTTCAGTGATTTTTACTTTCCAGATAAGCTCTCCTAAGTAGTTGCATTTTCTGTAATTAACAACATTTTTGCAGACAGTGTCTGCTTTTAGTGGTGATAACGCCTGATGTTTATAGTTACTACCAAGGATTGGTATGCAGACCAAGGCCATTGCTAAATCTTGTGTACCACATTTGATTGCACAAAGTAAAAGGCCACACCTGTGGGGAGAAGCAGACAGGACAGTGACCCTAAACTGACCAGAAAGATATTCCATTCTATGTATGTCATATTCCATACAAAGTTGAGAGATCACAAGTGTCAAGTCCTCTTCTTCAATAGCCAGCATCAAAGGAGGATTCCTCAATCCAGCTCCTGAATCCATTTTCCATCTGTTGCTAAGTCCAGTCTGGGACTTCCCCAGTGCCTGCCCACAGCATCAATGGTGATGGTGACACCCCACTGATGGATTTGGTTCGATGCTGGTTTTGTAGATATTTGCATATGTTTCATTTTATTGTTATTATTTTCATTAAGGCAGTTACATTTTTATTTCCAATCCATAACTCACTCTCCCTTATTCCCTTCCTCTTCCCCTTTTGGAAAGGAGGTGTGTTAAGAGAGACCATCTGTCACTCATTCAGTGTCCAGAACAGCCCAAACTCTTGACATTTGGAGTACTATTATGCCAGTGTCATGCTTTAGTCAAAGCAAAGATAAAGTTCCTATATATTGAAATATTTAAATATTCTGTTGTTGTAGTAGCAATGTTGGAAATAAGATGATCCAAGGATATAAATAAGGAAACAATTGTAGGAAGATAAATTGTTAAATGGTGTAAGAAAACTATTACCTCTCTCTGTGAACCTTGCATTGTTGACAGGCTTTCACCTTTGAGTTGTTCCCATATAGGCATTTCAAGCATAATCTGTCCTCAAAAAGCAGTCTCTAAAGCTATTGAACAACGCAGTCAGATGTCTGCACTAATTTCCCTGTGACCTAAACCATATCATCTTCCACACCACCCTACAAAGGAGCATCTGTGACTATCTTTTCTTCTGCTGCCAGTTTGTACCAAAAGGATAAGAAAGTTGAAAAATCCTAAGAAAAACACCTCCTGTGAAAGCAGCTCTGCAGTTATTTTATATGTCAGGCACAAAGTTGTGACTGAATTTCAAGTACAACATGCTTTGTGTTCTCCATCCATGTTATTTTGTTTTAGTGGAGATCAGTTTGTTTCTTTCTGCTTCCCAAGGCATCCAAGTTATTGCTGGTCGGCATCTATGTACCACATACCTACATGGTACAATGCAAGAGCTTTATTTAGCAGTCCAAGCTCATCTTTCCTCTCAGGGACTTGCCTGTGCACAGGGAGCCATCAGTTATGCTGCACAGGGATTTTTTTTTTTACCTGCACCACTAAATCAGAGTCAAGGGCCTTCATAATTTAGTCACCTGGCAATAAAAATAGAGGCAAAGTTTTCCAAGTGACATATTGTTGTGCTTTCTTGTCCATAATCTGAAAAATAACCAGGGATAACAGACTTGCAATGAGGTTTGTGCCTTTGTGCCACTTAGGGGTACATCCACATAGACACTGTTTTTGTGAGTTTTGTCCCCAGCACATTCTCATACATCTCTCTCTGTCTGTGTCCTTCAGCAATCCTTGCACACTTAAAAACTTAGCTGGATCAGGAGCTCTTTGGTATCACCTATCTTGTTGATTGCTGTGATGAGGTGTCCTTAACCTCACTCCCTGCCTGCTGTGACTCCATAGCTGCTTATTTTCTATCTGACCTTCTTAGATGTGCCCCACAATCCTCTGGGCTGATTCCCACGCTGCTTCAAAGTAAACATTCAGGAATGAGTACAGTGATTTATAGAGTGCTGCTGCAATTGGAGGAGGACTATTGACAAGTGACTAAGCAAGTCTGTTCCAGGGGCAGACCAGAGACTGTGAAAAGGAGTAGGTTTATGACCCTCAGGCGATGTGTCATGACCTGTACTTTAAGACCTTCTGGCTTAAAACATTGCTGGAATGTGCAAGGTCTTAGTAAGTATGTTAAGGGATAGAAGATAGTAACATGTTTGCAACAAGAAAACCAGACATTATCTCACACTGGAAAACACACTGAAAAGAGATAGTGTAAAGCTTACATGCACTGTAACTACTTTTGCTTCTTGAACCTGTCTTCAAGACTTCTGTTGCCCTCAGTGAGCTTTGAATCAGCTTCTTAGATAAGGAGGAAAATCACCAGAGCTCAAGGAGGAAGAAAAGGGAGTATTAGGGCACCAGACAATCTCAGAAATTTAGATACATATCCTGCAGAGGCTGTTCATGCAGAAGCCTGTCTGATCAGGACCATGACACTGTGCTGTAAATGCTATTTTATTTAGTGAAAACATACTGCAAAACATAGCAATGAAGAATGGGAGATCTTTGTACCATAGGACTTCTGCTCAGATCCAATTACTTGCATGCAATTAGTGGTGCTTAGTTTGTATACTAACTGTTGACAAGCCTGGACTTCACTGGAGAGAAAGGGGAAGGGTTATAGACAACTGCTCTAAGAACCTTAATACTTAGATGGTATTTAAAGATGTCCATGATGAAGAGAAGTCCAGATGTGGCAGGCTGAAATTACCCCTAAATAAAATTGCCAGACTAGCTCAGTGGACAGCAAATGAAGCTATGCTTACAAGCAAACCTAAAATCTGGAAATATGAAATGCAATGAATATGTACAAAATACAATATTTACACATAGTTACAATTTATAAACAATACAAGAGCCTCCCTGGACAAAACCATGGGGTTACCAACAGCTTACCCCTCCCAACTCTCTTCTCCCCTCCCCTGTACAAGGGACAAGAGAAAAGCAGAGAGTAGCTTGTTAGTACTCCGAATAGAATAGAATAGACCAGGTTGGAAGAGACCTTCAAGATCATTGCATCCAACCTATCATCCAACACCACCTAATCAACTAAACCATGCAACCCTATCAAGTCTCCTCCTAAACACCTCCAGTGATGGTGACTCCACCATCTTCCTGGGCAGCCCATTCCAATGGGCAATCACTCTCTCTGTGTAGAACTTCTTTCTAACATCCAGTCTGAACCTCCCCTCCACAACAAAGAAACACAGCCAAGGTCAACAAGTCAGCAGAAGCAACCAGCTGGTATCTGCTAGAGTGAAGAAGCCGAAAAGAGAGGAAGTTAGTTTATACAACTAACTTTATGTTAGTTAGCAGACCTATGGGATTATTTAGACATTGTCATTATTTTTCTCTCTTATCCAATGATAATTTATTTACATTCTACCATTTTCTACTCTGTGGAAAATTTCCTAGGCATCAGCCTAAAACTGCCACACCAGAATACCTCAGCCAAAGGGGAGATACTGGGTTTTATGGTAACATCTAGGTAATGAAAAGAATTTTATTTCCTTTTGAAGTGAAAATTGTGTTTTTTGAAAACCAGAAGTATATCTTCTGTCAGGGTTTTATAGCTGCTGGGACTAGCATAGAATGTAGGATGTGCAGCTTGACATCACTGCGGGGTCTCATATATGCCAGTGCTCAACAGCATGTAGGACAGGGTCTGGCACCACTATTTCCCAGGAAAGTTCTGGAGCCTGGTACCAATCAGCAAGATGTGTTTTATTTCCATTACCTGGCCACATAGTCCTCTTAGCAAAACATCTAAAAGGAAACTTAATTTAGTGGAAATATTTTGATGGTTCTGTAAAAGTTCCTTTGAAGGTCCAGGGGTAGCATTATAAATCTATTGATTGCAATTTGTATGCTTGGTTCTGCACTTCTATGCTATCATCAGTTTGCTTGATTTGGGACAAAAGTTCCTTGGACTGTGAAAGGCTGAATTAATCTTCTTTCTGTTTACCTCTTGACAGACTGCAACATCCATATTCAATTGTGAAGTGTTAAAAAGCTTGTAATTTGCTTGTAATTTAATTTTGGTTTTGTATCTCCTTTGTTTTAAATTATCTTCTGGCTCACAGAATTTGCATGTCTGCCATAGTTCTCTATGCATGGCTAATATGCAACCTCCAAAGAATTATGAGAAAGTCTGTGGAAAAGTACTGTGGATAACCAATTAAATTAGGAACATTTAAAAAAAAAAATATAAAGGGATGATTGATTTATTTATTTATTAAAACAGTGAGTCTCCTTTATATATCTTATAGATATGTCTAGCAGGTTTGTTGGGCTTTGTATTTTCCATGGCGCATAAATTTTTTGGCCTCTTGCAAACAATGAAATTTGACCTTTTACCTGTATGAACTGAAATAAAAATGCACGGATTAGGATTTATGAAGGTTTCCTCAGCCATGAAGAAAATATCTCATTGCAGTTTATTCAGGAAGGTGTATTTGCAGTCACTCTTTATTGACATAGAGCATCTGCACGGGAAGTATGACCGAACTTGAACCAGCAGCGTCCACAGTCTCTGCTTTCCTGTTCACTACCACTCTTGTGCTGGATTTTCACTTTGCAAACCCCTTCTCTATTGTCTCCAAAAGAGCAGCCATTGTCTTTCTGCTGGATCTGCTACACTCTGGCCTTAGCTACTAGGTTTAGCACAGAAGGAGCATTGTAGTCTGTGCTAAATGAAGCTCAGCTGACAGAATCTGGACAGTTTCTTTGAATTTTGCACATGCAAATATTTGCTTTACGGAATTAATTCATGGGAATTCACAGATACTGTTTAAATAAAATAGAATCATGTCTTTAGAAGTCTAAGATACTAGCACTTAATCCTAATGAGGTATAATTCAGATTATTTCATTTAGATGTATGGACACTGAAGCTGCATTTTCTTAGAAATGTAATTACTCAGAGCATTGGAAAACACATTTCCATGATCCATTTGATACCCATGGTGAGCAAGAGAAATCTCTCATTCCCTGTACATTTTAAGAAGATGGCAGTTTTGAATCATGATATGTAGCTGGGTGAGCTGGTTATATTAAACATGTAGGAAAATAACATTAAGTTGTATTTTTCAGCAACGTGACAGCAAGAAATACCTTCAAAGACCCCTTCCTGGAGTTTCTGGTTTTATCAGGGTATTTGGTCTCTCTGGTTCAGTGCCTAGTAAAAATAGTCCAGCTTTAATAAAGCACAGATGTTGACATATTCACTCACCTTCATCATTGCATGGATGCATTTCATACTGAATTTCACCTAAGGAATTTTAGACTTTACAGATAATAATCAAAAACACTTCTGGCTTCCCATTGGGATCATTGCTGTTTTTTCAGATCAAAGATGCCCCATCAACATAATGACTTGAGATGGAAAGTTGTGATTTTTTTTATGTACTAATGAAAAGATTAATGTGGCTTAAGTATGGTAAGTTTAGCACCTCTGGTCCTTAACCTTGTTTAGCCCTTATGCCATTAGACCATATTTTTGCAATTCTTTCCTGAAATCCTTCTTTGTCCTTTCCTATCAGCAAGGGTAGTCATCTCTAATAACGTTAGGATTCTGTTTCAATATAATTAAATATATTTCCTTGCTGAATACATTCCAAGCATTCCTTGGAAATATTTCCTTTTTCATGTATAGAAAGCCTGGTATGTTTAAATTTCAAACATTACCATTAGTGCACAATCCAGTACTTTATTTCTAATGATACATCAGATCTGGAAATTCCTCAGTCAGTTCAAGACAGGCAAAGGGGCAAGTTTTCAAAGTAGCAAGCTGGAGGTACACCCGCAAAATCCGTGTAATGGTTAGCAGATTTTTATACTTCACTTTGAAGATTTATCCCTTTCATACTGAGCATGCTCTGTAGGCCATAATAGATTGTTAGTGCTGATTAAAAATAAATCCCTTTCTGAAAGCATACCACCTTTAGAAGGAAGAATGGTTCACTGTGCTTACTTTAATGGACAACTCAGTGAGGGACAGCTGAAAAGATGAAGAGAAATTATCCACTTCTGGAATCACAAGAGATTTGGACTTTTTCCCCCCCTCTTTTTTCCCCCATTAATCCTTTGCAATCCCCACATACTGAAATAAAGGGACTCTCCACAAGACAATGGAACAAAGGAATAAATATTTTAATGACTTAAGTGTGTGGACATGGGAGTTAGACCAAAAGAAAAGACAAATACTGGGATAATTTTTTTAACAAAGCTTAAGAAAAAAAAAAAGCACAAAACAAAACTGCCAAAAAAAGTGTGTGTGCAAAAATATGAGTAGTGGTGGAAAGTTTGTGAGCTCTGGTTTACCTGTAGTGGGAATGGTGCTGAAGGAGGCCATAGCTACAGTACTGATGCTATCACTACTGTTTATTACAGGTATTTCACTTATTTTCATTCTTCATTGCTTCTTTATGCAAAATTGATAGGATCTACCAATTATTTCTTGTCTCTTTACACAACATGTCATGTTCTCTGCAATGTTGGGTTTGTAATGCAAGAGACCCCAGTGCTATCAATGTCCAGGAAACCTTACTGTATGAACATGGAAAGTTTCTTTATCTTATGTTTATTTATCAGGGAGAAGGGAAAGGTCCAGAGGGTCCAGAACACACACCTGAGCTTCCTTTAAAAGAATTGGTTCTCTTTTTCTTTCACAGTTTTCCTGCTTAGGAGTAACTATCAGCAGTTTCACTAGCTGAGAGTGGACTTCCCTAAAATACTATTGAGAATGTATAATTAAGGAGAAGTTTCATAGAGCACAATCTCATATGGGGTTCTCTGTACATAACATGTTAGGTAGATCATGGTGCTAAGTGCAAGTCTCAGCTCTACCTTGACTGTACTGTCATGCTTAACCAATGCAGTACCCTTAAAATAAGGAGACTGGTATTGTTGTTCTCATATGTTGTCTTCTGTCTTCTTTTGTAGACTGACTATAAAGTAAAACAAAACAAAGGGCTTAGCCTTCAAACCATTGACATGCAAGGCTCTGGCACAACTTCCCATGATTAGTCCTTTGAGATTAGTCTCTAAGAGTGGTATTTTGTTTATTTTACTTATTAATTTCTTCTCTCTGCATGTCAGTGAAGTCTTACCACTGCTATAGCATTGCTCCAGCAAAACCAAGAAAACATTTAGACAGTATATTTTAGATAGGATACAATATTACACAGTTTATTGACTCCAAATATGTTAATGTAGTATAGTAATGACAAATAGTAAAAGCTGTTACCCAATGTAGTGAGTTTGAATAAACTACAAGAGTATTAGAAAACCCTACAGATCACAGGATTTTAAAAGATGGAAATGGGAGTGCCTTTGTGAGGTCACTTTACTCATCTCTCCAACTGTGATGCAGTCAGGTTCTTCTCAAAAACCTGTGGGGATATACATACACTCCCCATTTTTTCTAGCAGACAGTTGACTGCTTTGTTATCCTTCCATGAGAGAGCCTTTCCCAAGAGTTTGATCAGACTTTCCTTGCTGAAGTTTAATCCTGTTGCATCTTGGTTTTGTATCCTTGCACATGGAGAATGGGCTTATCCCTCCTGTCATACTTTAGCCTTTGACATAGTGGAAGACTGTTAACATGTAATGTTCCATTCTGCCATCACCTTCACACAGTTCTCATTTCTTTATATGATTCATATTTACATTGATAACTTGTGTTGCTTTCCTCTGGACTCTGAAATTCCCCTGCATCTTCCTTTAAGAGTGGTGTTTGAACACAGGACCACAGCAGGAACTCTCCAATGCCAAACAGAGTAGAAGGATTCCTTCCTGCACCGCGAACCAGAATCTTGTGTTCAGATTTTCTGCTGCTCCTTGTAAATTATTTCTTTCATTATTTTAACAACTGAACAAATGAAAATCTGCATCCATTTCTCCTCTCCTGAAGGAATAGGAAATTTCTAATGACCTGTTAAAAGTTCACATGCAAGTAAGTTTAACAGCTGTACTCTCATCCCAGAAAGGTCTTAGGAAAATTAACTATCATTTATGATCAAGAGCTGGCCCTGTGTAGACATTAGTGCTTGGTACAATAAATGAGTTCTGAAGTCTGTAATTAATTGAGGTACATGGCAGTTTGCAGGTTCATGGCTAACCTTTTCTCTTATTCCCCAAGAAGAAATTGTAGTGAGATGTGATTATGTAGCTCACCATCGCATGCAAGTCTTGGAAGAAATACCTTCCTTCTAGGAAAATTAGAACTGGCCTGTATGAGAGAGGGTCTTTTCTGCTATGCAAGGAAAATCCTAGCCTTGGATCTATAGGCTGTCCCTTGCAAAGAAGCTTAAATTTCCCTAACTGTGTAGTCCTTTACTTTGATCATGTTCCATGTGTACAAGACAATCCAACCAATCTGTCATTTGTGACTTAAACCTTGAGTGTTATAAATAAATGCTGTGCAACTGCTGGCTAAAGGACAAATCAGAACATTAAGACGATTAAGAGAAAGCAGAGCATCAGTCCAACTACAATAAAGCTAATATCTTTCAGTTCACTGTAATTCAAAACAGCTGTCAGCTAGTCCTGGCTTGTGATAGAACAGGCCAAATTCTTGGACACTGAGTTATTCTTAGAAATATGCATACAGGCATTGGCAAGTCATGCTGCAAATTGCCTGTTGCCAGTACCCTGTCAGTTGTATGTGCCAACAGATATAAAAGCTATTGTTCTAGCTCGTGAAAAATACAGTTTATAATTTCAAATTACTCAGAGACTGTGGAGATATGGGAGCCAATGGCTTTTAAATTAAACCTCACACAAATGAGAAATAATTCTGCAAATGTTGTTCAATTCACCCCAAAGTTAAAGGAGCTTCTGCTCGCTCATTATAATGGGCACCCCTTGACTCGGCCTTGCAACTTCAGGTGAGGGATGGGGAAAAGGGACAAAGCTTCATGCCCTCAGAATAAAAAAAGTATTAGTGCAAAATATGTAGGCATCATACTTTCCATAAAAGCTATAATGCATATTATTGTAAGTCTTGTCTGTTGAAATGTACACCCTCACCTATTTCATCTACACTCTCTTTCAAAGATCCATGCAGCTACCGGCATTTCCTGTGTAATATCACTTAGGAAAGTGAAAACATAAGTGGAATTTTCAATAAAAATGTTGTTAGATATAAAGCTGGGTTACTTCCACATAGACCATTCCTTCAGCTTGAAGAGCAGAACCATTGCCCTGCTGAAAAATTGTATTAGGGGCTGGAATTTATCGAATACGCTTTTCCTTTCTTTTGTACGTGGAAGTGCGCGATTCACACCTTTATCCCTTTTCCTTGCTTTGGTCCTTAACTAGATGCCCATTTCAGTTGGTTGAATAGTGCAGGTAGTCTGGGAAAGAAGGATGGCAGGAGCATACCTCATCATAATGATCACAGGAAACACTGATGAGGTAATGCTGTATTCAGGAACGTTGCAGGGTTTGTTCAATTTTATGTGTAAGGTGGAATGGAAAACCGCAGTGGTTGTTAAACTAATAATTTGTTATTGCATTTTGTAAGGAGTTCAGAACTTTTGTTTATGTTAGGTGTGTTTCAAAGCTGCTCAAATTTATCCCTTCAATAAATGGAAGAACCTAACTGGATTTTCAGGTGTGCAACAGAGGAGTGAAGCTTAGTTCCGTCAGGATGTGACATCCCAATACATATACGGACTCCTGGGAAAAGCTGAGGTCAGAAACTGTAGGGCTGTTAAAGCTTAGGCACCTCCCTGGTAGACAGTGACTGATCTGTGGTTTTAGGGATGCCGTTTACATGCCCAAGTCTTCCTTCCTGGCTAGGTCTAAATCCCAATTGAATTGTAGTAGAATTTGAATGCCAAAGTAAAAATTTAAAATGAACATTTAAAATTATCCTCAGTATCTCCTAAAGTGTATTTTTTTCACATGGGTTTGTAATCATTTTATGCACTGATGGATTCTCAGGGTTGATGAAAACCTTATCTTTTGCTTTAATCTGTTTTGGTCTAGGTTTCAGTTTCAGCACCGTCCTTTAACGAAACAAAATACTTGTTTGATTTCACCCAGTCTTGTCTTCTAATGAGAATATTTTGAACAGCAGCCATTCTGCAAAAGTTGTAAGTGAGTTTGTAAGTTGTGGTATTGTCAGGCTCAGAAACAGAAACATCACGTGGAGAATTTAGCAGTCAGGTACAAATCAATCAGTTGCTCCTGTTGCGTTCATTTTTAGGGGTCCATCAAGGGCCTTTGGTTCCTTATGAACTGCAGTACAACACACCAAGAGTAAAAAAGGAGCTTATTTTTCAAATGGCAAGAATTACTCTGGACATATAGTTCATGACTGAGTGTGATCTCTTTGGAGGTGGAACAAATGTTAGCACTCATTGATTTTTTTCTGTTTTATAATAGGACTGATAATTAGTAAATGGCCATTTGCACTGCTGCACTAGGGACTCTCACTGCTTCATAAGCATCTGAAGTAAGTCTCACAGCATGAGGTATTGCCCCTGTTTTGCAGATGGAAGAAGCTGGGGGTAAAGAAGTAAAGTGCTCCCACAGGAAGCTTTTGGCAGAGCCAAATAACAAGAATCCTGATTCATGATCTGTGCTATAGTTGCTTGATTGCATTTTCCTTTTCTTCCCTTGTTTGCTGGTGAATCATGATTGTCGGTGACCCCAATTTATACTGCAGATGGTAACATTTACATTTCATGAAAGTTTTCATTTAGTGAACCATTTTTTTGTTCAACCTTATGATATCTTTTTCCAGAGGTTTAACTGAAAAATAAGGAACCTCTGTGTAGGGTATTGGGAATGTGACCTACTAGTTTTACATTCGGACTTTAGCTAAAAGACTAAATTTCTTTTAGAAGCTTTTTTCACTTGTTTTGTTTTTCTTTTTTTCTCCTCCCTTTGCTTTCTTTCTCCATCTTTCATAAGAAAACCAGAATTATGATTATGTTGTGCCTTGTCCAGGTAATGTTTTAACAGCAAATTTCCCAATTCCTCTCACAGCTGTTATTCGATTAAGGATCACCTTTAAGGATCTGACTTTTGTTTTTCTCAGCTGTTTCTCTAACAGCAATGAGCTAAATTCCAACTTCCAGTTTTGTAGATTCAGCACTCTTGTACTGACAACAATTACTCTGATTTATAATTACTGAGTGAGAAAAGAATTTTCCTCAGTAGGTTTCTTAGAACCTGTGAGTACCATGATAGTATCAGGTTGGATTCAGGTTGGATCTAAAAGGTGATGCAGTGCTCACTGCCAAGCTGGAAGCACGTGGGCATGAGCTCACACTGTGGATGCTTTCTATGTACTGTGAACACTACAGACTACTTCATGTTCCCACTAGCAAAATCCTGTGGTTTTCTTTGATAGAAAAGGGGGTATCTGTATACTTTATATGAGCTTGTTGCAAAGAGAGAACAAATGGACATTGTTAAACATTTCTCAATAACTTAACTGAAGAGAGGTTTTTCCTCCAAGAAATGTTTTTTTCTCATGGAAATCTGTAATCCTGATTGCAACATAACCACAGCATGGAGCAAGTCTATAGTAATTACCAGCACCATTCAAACAAGGTGCTATTTTGTTCTTACAGGTCTTTTTGGGAATTGTTAAGGATAAATTCTCATTTGCAGTGTGTCTGAAAAGCAAAACGAGCAGACTGGCTGGCTGAACCAGAGCTGTGGGACAAAGGAAGGTGAAAAAGGAGAGACACTATTCTGAAATTACTGTTAAGTGGGAAATGCCCTGGAAAAAAAGTAACCATGAATTTATGAATTTACTGTCTCATTTTTGCTGTTGGATTTATGCCCTTATGAAGAAAACAGGGGACATTTACCCTTACTGTGTCAAAACTCTGCCTCTGATTGCAGAAGATAACAAATACTCTGGGGAAAGATTTTTGGCAAGGAGACCTGTGGGCTGGGGGCACAGTTTGCGTGGAGGACCGCTTCCGTGCATGCATGTGACGGGCAATGGAAAGAAAGTGGGAATCATCTGTCTTCCATGCTCTTGTAGCCAAGGGTTTTAATTGCAACAAGCATGACTCAGATTAGACACCAGACAAAACTACAAAGGCCAGGACACCACCACAAGAGAATAGGTTGCCCGGGGGTGTTGTGGAATTGTGTCTGGAAGATTTTTGAACTGTTAGACAAGTGTCTGTCAGGAGTGACAGTAAGCATAGCTGATTCTGCCCTAGGGTGGAGGGATGGACTAGCTGACCTCTCAAGGTCCTTTCCAGCCCACGTGGCTGTGTTTGAAAGAGAGGTCCAATTACTTATGATGAGAGAGACAAAGTGAGTTGACAGCAGAGGAAATGCATGATGAATGGCACCTTATCTAGTTCTCTTACTGTTTTCTTTGCTTGCATGCTTTTTGGTATTGGGTGATGTTACATTTGATTGTAGTGCTTTATTCAGGCACTCTATTTCTCTTTGTTTTGCATAATTAAAGAGGAAAAGGTACACTCTTTATTTTTGTAATTTTCTGTGCTAAACATCTTCCTCTTTAGCTAATGTAAGACTGTTAGTTGGGGACCTATGGACATGTATACATTTGTAGCAGCTGATCAGCAACTCTAAAAACTTCAATAACTTTTCAAACCCAAATAATAACCAGTAAAATAATGTTTAAAAGATTTAGTTTATTTCTCTGATGTTATTAGTAAACAAGAAAAAAACATCCCCAAACCAGGCTTCACTCAATTGTCCTTAAAATATCTTTGTGCTTTAGAAAGAGAAATCTCTTCCTGAAGAGAAATATTTTTACAGCATTTGCAAGATGTCATAAACTGTTTTATGCAGAGAGAAAAATGGAACATCTGTGCCATTCATATTTATTTTCCCAACGTATCTTAACAGAAAATAAAAGAGAAGGGGGAGGGTTTATTTTGCAATTTCTCTGCAGCTGTTTGTGTGACTGCCCAGGGCTGCCAAAAAAGAAACTAAAAGAAACAATCAAATAACTTCTAAGATTTAAACAAAATGGAGAAAAATAATTTAGACAGGAGAAGCCAGCATTTGTTTTCTAACTTCCTGTGTGATTTATCAGAGAGTGACTGCACATGCCAGCTTAACTGTCTGCAGCACTTTCTGATGTGGAGTGATTCTGAGAAAGGTCTCCACAGAGCAGGCTAGGTGACCTTGGACCTGCAGATTCATTTCTAATGTTCCCACATAAAAGAGTATTGTCAGCTTAGTCCTCCACATGCTCCCCTAGCCCTCACACCTGTGATAACTCTATTATAAGGTTGTGGCAAGGCAGTGCCCCCCTTGAAGATTGCTCATCCCTTTTGATGTTAACTGAAAGGAATCACTGAATTATTCAACAATGAGATCATGGAGGCACCTCTCAGTGTTGTGCTTGGCAATTATACATGCTGTCCCTGGGAAAGTCCTGCTTGCACAATGGCCTAATTCCAACCTGATGGCTCTTATGTCCACTACCAAGCTGTCTTGCTGAGGCCTCAAAGGAGTAAAGCCCTTATTTGTCAGCTCTATAGCAAAATGCAATCTCTAGTCTGGAGCTGGGCTGTGGACCTTCATATAGAGATAGAGGCTCTGGCTTTCTGCTGGGCATGGGCAGGTGAGAAGCTAGCTGATGTGAATCCCACCCCCAAGTGTTTGCTATCTGGAAAAAAAAAGTGGCCTCCTGTGCCATCTGTTTGGTAGCTAGATGGTGCTCTCACATACAGTGGGACAGTGAACACACTGAATGGCTTTAGCTGACAAAGAATAGAGGTTGGAGCTGTATGACAAGCTGGGCCTGAGTGGGCACATGCCTAACACAGCTGTAACTTTACATCTATTTTCTTTCAAGGTCAGGGCAACAGCAACATTCACATGGGCTAGCTTCTAAACCTTACCTATATAATCTTGTCGACACTTCAGCAGCAAATCTTGCATCCAATAGCATGATGATGTCCTTGAAGGCTGAAATAGATGGCTTTTGTGGACTAAATGATAATTTGCTCTTGTTTAAAGAGGAATAAATGAACATGCCTTGAGAAAGAAAAGAGCACCTCTTCAGAGGCATATCAAGGACAAGGAGTGGTGAACAGTGTAAAGAATTAGTCCATTTTTAAAAACCAAAGGTAGTGAGAAGTAGCAGCAAAAGAAACTTGCTTAGCCCAAACTAGTGTAAGCTTTCAGGAAGAGAGAAAGAATGAGGTGACAAGACTGGAAACTGAGAAGCCAAAGTGGGAGTAAGAAGTTGGCTCTGCTGTGACTGAAGAAAAGAGCTGAGATGACATCAGTGATTAAAAAAATGTAATAGGCAGAAGGGGAGAAAGTGAGGTAACAGGATTTATTTTAAATTACTCAGAAATGGCAGGAATCAGTAGAAATGTGGGGACCAGATGCAGCTGTACTGCAAAGTAATGCTCATAAAAATTACTTTTTTTTTAATGCATTAAGGCACCATTCAGTACTCAAGGACATCATGGATTCAGGCCTGTGCCCCAGGTAGCTCTCTGCCTTAACTGGCTGGGTTAGCTGTATTTTATTCAAAAAATACTATGTTTCTAAGCTTATCATCCTGAGGGTTAAACTTTATACACTGAACTTCATACATCCCTTCTCCGGAGGCATAAGGAAAGCTTAAAATGACAAGTAAAATTAAGACTTAGGATTCTGGGTTTGTAGATTTCAGTAGAGAATTTATGTTTAAATTGTGTTTGTGAGAAATTTCTGAGGCTTGTTTGGTTTTAGGTATAATGGTATTTCAGGGACAGGCAGTGGGGTACACAACCCAGTAGACAGGGAGTATATACGTGAAGGAAGTGCCATCCCTGCCCGCATCAGCTGCCTCTGGTGTGAGGACGCCCAGAAAGGAGGCAGCAGTGTCCATGTGGTGCCTAAGTTTCCCATATCTGGAGGCAGAAAACAGCTGGATATGAGACTGTCCCTGTGTCAGTCTGAACCTTTGTATGACAGCTGGATCACAACAGGAGATGTGGCATGAAAATGAAAAGTGCCAGGCATAGGCTTTGTGCTGTGAGTCTCTTCTCTGAGCAAAGCGCAAAAGCAGGCCACAGAAACTTTAAAGCGATTAAGAGACTTTATGTTGTATTGTAAGGGTAAGAATAGCATGCAGTGTTTTACAGTATAAGGCAAACTGAGTCCCTAGCCTTGCAGCTGGGATTACAATATGCACGTGGCTCTGGGGGTTCACGAAAAGGCCCACTGGCTCAATCCTGGCATCTGGGTGAAGGGTGGACACCTGCCCCTTGGGCACTCCACAGATGAGGCTCAAATGCACCAAACCCTAGGACCAGCCTCTGCCTGTCTGCCTGTCCATCCATGCCAGAGGACATGGGTGACAAATATTCAAAGAAAACAGGCTGACAGGGCCGGCAGCTCCCTTCATTAGTAGCCTGCCAATGTGTGCCAGGTGCAATTTGCCTGTGCTGCCACAAACCCCGAGGCTGGCCCTGAGCTACAGATCTGAGTCTAGACCTGCAGCCAAACTGCAGGCACAGCAGCTGCATTGGACATACCTGGGCAAAAATTGGCTTAATTTCCTTGCCCTAGGAAGGCTGAAAGGATTGCCAAGCTGAAGGTCAACCCACAAGCTATGTTGACTGAAGCCCACGGACTGATAGTGTAAGAAACATCTGATGGGGGTGGAAAGATCAGCGACGGGAAGAATAAACAGACCTAATGACACAAAGGCTGAGGTCTGCAAGCTACATGTATCTGTCAAAGCACTATTAGCAGTTTATTCAATCATTTGCAGAAAAAGGTAACTTGTATTTGTGTTTTCTGAACCTGAATCACACTGAAGCTGGCCAGCAGCAGAGTCTTGAGGGGCCATGTGCTCAAAAGGCAGGGGCGTTGGAGGAGCTTAGTGCCCAGGTAAGGCTGGCAGCACCAGGCCAGGCTGGCCCTGCTCCTCAGCCTTATGCATCTTAAAATTTCACTTAATCTCTCTGAGGGCATCTTGAAAAGAAACCCGGCAAGGGGTTTTAATGCTGTCGTCATTCAGCTTGTGAGATGTTTAGTTTTCAGAAATGATTGCTGTAAGGAAGGGGGAGATTAAATCCTGGCAGTCAGCCTTCCCATCACACTGACACAAAAATGTTGTTATCAGTGCTTTTAAGCAGGCTAATTGATCACTTGTTAACAGTGGCCCTGACCATCAAGGTCTGGGAGGGGCAAACTTGTTAAAATGATGGCTGCTGTTTGATTTTTTACATTTTGGGTAGATAAAGCCAATTTGCCTGTGACATGAGGTTTACCATTGCATTGTTTGGAGAAGCACTGTGGGATTATTGGTGACCTCCAGAGGTCGAACTGTAGTGGTTTTTCCGTCATCTGACAAGGACAGACCTCATTAACACACAGTCCAGACAGCTTCTACCAATATGTTAAAATAAGGATGACATGGAAGCAGGAGGGCTATCTGCAAAAGGTATGCTGTCATTTCCTCTGGCTTGCAGCGTTTACTTTGCTGTCTCCTTCCCAATTTTGTTTAGTTTACAACAATAGAAATGGCCTAGCATAGGCTGTGTCCTGTAAGCATGCAAAAAAAAGTAAAGGGCTCTGCAGACTTGGGTTTGCACCCTTGTACTGTCTCCTCCTCAAATTTAAGGAAGATTGACAGTTGGGGGATTGCAATAAGCTGTGATATTTTTTTTTGCTCCTCTTCCCTTGCCACTTGTAATTATCAGAATTGTCAAGTCTGGGATCCCTCTGTCTGACAGAAGTGACGCTCAGAGGGGAGAGGCTTAACGACTTGCTTACATTCAGCTCTCCAGGCTTAATCAAAGGCTGGGTTTGCTGTATCTTTTACATGTGATTGTTTGACCCAAAACAATGGTCATTTAAATTGAAAGCGATGGCTTGTAAACAAATAGAAAATAAGAGCTGTAAACTGACCTAAATTCCTCCTCTTGACTCCTGGGTCACTCCACCAGCCTTCAGGTGCCATGGGTTGTTTACATTAGACAGAAATAAGAAAGCGAGAGCTTGCAGGTCCTTAACTTTGCATCTCCGCCGTTGTTTGACCCAGTCTGTAACCTCTGTTCCCCAGGACAGAGAGTGTTTAACTCTACCAGCCAGCTTATTCTGTTGCAGCTGTGTGAATGAGTGTCTGAGAAACATTAAAAGTTTGACAGGACTATGCTTAGATGAATCTTGTGATAGAAGTGGCCAAGTAGCCCTTCCTCTGCAGTAGCTGTTGTCAGCTGTATATAAAGGTTTATTTTTGTGCTCAAAGAGGGAAGGTGAGAGGCATGGGGTAGGAATGAATATGTGAAGGTCTGTCCTGTGGTTTCAGGAGCTGAAGTGAAGTGCACAGTTTGCGGTCCTTCTCTCTCAGGTGCTGCTGGCTATGCAGGTATAATGAAACAGAAATGATCCCCCCCCCTCTCAAAGACCTATGGATCTAAATCAAGGAGGAAACTAATTTGCACAATTAGGGTAAAAGGTCTCACCAGTGGAGTTGGAAGGAAAGGTAAAGGCAAATCAGTTGCCATACAGGTGAGGGGAGACAAGGGAGGGTGTGACTGATGATGAGGACTGAGATATGGAGAGAAGTGTAGGTGAGATGGAGAAGGAGCAAAGAAAAGAAGAAACCAAGCTTAGGTGGACCAGAATCAGGAAAGTCAGTGAGCCTTGTTCTCTGTTACAAGCTTGTCCAACAGAGGAGCAGCTCCATGCAGCTCACTGCTGCTTGGTGGCGAAGGGCAGTGTAAAGTCTGACTACTCCCCTGTTGATGACTCACTTAAGGGTCAGACTGATTCCACCTCAAAATGTAATAGGTCTAAGAGGTTATCTGGACTATTCCTCTCTTGCTCTGGCTGGAATTCACTGGTATGTCTGCTTTTGCAGATAGTGGTTTTAAAAGCTTGTTTCAATGCACACACACACAAAAACATTACAAGAATGCCATGTTTGCCAAGCTGTGCTCTTGCAAATTAGGGAATACCAATATCACCAATCTACTGCCTGAGTGCAGATCTTGGAGAGGCATTGTGATGCCAGCCTGCACCCACAAGATTGTAGGGGTGTTAAGGGTTTTTTGGTGGCTTTTTGTTTTTTGTATTGTTAGTGAATTATTGGTTGCAAATCCAAGGCCGTGGCCAGAAACACAAGTCATCTTCCAAAACACAAATGCTTTGAAGCTAGTTCCATTTATGGGGTGCAGAAAGGCACACAAATAATATTAATAAACAGAATAAATAAGCGTGCTTCTCTCTGCCAGGCTGACTATGTATACCATGTCTCTCACATTGGTACGTAAACAGTCCTCCTCCTTTTTCACCAGAGCTCAGCAAGAACATGTCCTTGTAATACTCCTTCTGGACAAGGACTGGCTAGAACAGTTGCTAGCAAACTTGGACAGTTCTGTTAAGGGCAGATCTTTATACTTTTCCTCTTAAAGAGAAAACTATTACAGCAGTGTGTGGAAAATAAGTTACAATAATCTGTCAAACTTGTGTGCATACTGTAGACTTATAGCAATGGAGAAAGAACCAGATTATATTCTTACACTATGTCCCAGCTTGATTTGTTCTATGTGTTTGGTCCCAGTAAAACCCATGTGCCTCTGCCATAGCATATAAGAGCCTCTGCCTTCCAAGCTTGCTGGGTAATCATTATCTCAGCAGCAAGACTGAACCTTTTACAAACTCTTAGTAAAGCTTTGCACTATCCCCTTTTCCCTGTATCTCTGAAAGGTTAACCTCTGATTGCTGTACTGTGGAGAAAGCTAAGGGGCAAGTGCTATCACCCTTCTGAAATCTTGAAATGGCCTGCCATGGGCCACATCACCCCAAGAAAGGTGAGCTTTAGCCACTGATAATCCACTCAAAAGTAAAGGCTGACTGACTTATGAACAAATCTTTCACTGCCTGTCAAATATCTGCAATGTGAAAAAGCCAATTGAATCAAGAATACTTAATAAGGTGAGCATGCTGGTAAAGATAGATTTGATGAAACCTTTTGTTCAAACTGTGAGGGGTTTCAAGATGTAATAATTGTCTGTCTCCTTGCTGCCTAAATGCTGGTTGCAAATTATCCTTTTTAGTTAATCATCTTAAACATGGAGATTAAATGGACCAAAGATAAAGAGAGGTGCAGCCAACTCTAGTGACCAGGAGACATCCCATTCATTGATGTGCCATTAAGAAATGCAGGCAGCAACTACAACACTTGCTTTGGTGAATGTGTGTTCATTACAGCCCATGAAATGATTTCTGTGCCTGGCTGGGCTTCCTGACAAGTGACTGTAAATCAAGTGCTGTTTTGTACCTGCCCTGATTTACCATTTCCTACACCTACTATGCCCCTGCCAGGCCTATCATTATGCTTTCAAAAACACAAGTTCTTCCTTCCAAAATAGTGTAAGATTTCAGTTAGAATTCTTGGGTTTGTTCTCATGGTGCTTCAGCCAGTGATTTGTAACTTGAGGGTCTTGTGGAGGTGGAAAGGAAACATTTGCCACTGACAGTGGTTCCATGCAATTCCTAGGTAAGATTGAAAGGGCCAGTCTATGGCTTATTCAAAGCTGACAGAGCTAATTCATCTTACTGTCAGGGAAGAAACTGTCCTAAATTGAATATCTTTATGTAAAAAAACTACGCCACTCATTTAGCTGTCAAAAGGTTTTACAGTCATCCTTGAGTGTGAAACTCAAGAGCTGATTTGTGTCTGTCATTTGGTTAGTCAAAGGCAATAGGGTGCATTTTAGAGATTCCATTGTCCCTTCATTCTTGCATTTATTTGTCTTCGTCCACAGAGCCCTGAAAGTGATAGTCAGTTTGTTGACTTCTGAACCTGAGGATAACTTTTTGAGTTGAGTCTCTCGTTGGAGGAAAAGCATGTAAAGGGAAGCAGAAAATATTTTAAAGATTTTTGTGCAGCAGAGGATGGCAGCAAGCCATTAATTGTGTGCAAAGGAATAATGACAGATAGTCAGGGGTTTTATTTTATATTTTTGCAAGCTATTGATGTGAATTAAAGAGCTGCTGCAGCATGATCGCAACCCACGTAAGCAGCTACAGTTTTATACCCTTTGTACAAAGATCTTTTAAAAGATTAGCACAGCTTTGGTAGAATACATTAGTGTGCTGGGATAACAAGACTCTTTGGAAAGCTTTGGAAACTTCTTTGAAACCTCCCATCAAATTACCTCCAAATTCTTATTTATTATTACTTAGAGAGCCCATTAAGTGCACACTGTGCAGTGTAACAAAGCCATGGCCCCTGCCCTGAAGATTTTACAAGTCTGAGGTCTTGATCTAATACCTTTTTAAATGTGTGGGAGTCTTTGCCTTGACTTCAGTGTGGTTTGGATCAGATCCTCATAGAGCATTTCATGAGACTTAGGGAAAGTTCTTGTTACACTCTGGTATACCCAGCTAGCTCACAGCAAATACACGGCTGAGCATTTCCTTGCTCCAGTGCTGATAAATCCAGTAGGAACACTCACTTCTTGAGTGACAGAACACTTACTAACCTGGGCAAATGCAGCCCTTGTGGCTGGGAGAACAGAGGATGGAAAGAAGGAGGTAACTGTGCTGTTTTGCTACTGCTTTTTAGCACCAAGAGTGGCATGCTTATATGACACAATGGGCTAAAATTCCTTGCCTGTGCTCTTTGCCTGAGTGTGAGTGGAAATCTCTGAGGATGTGATTCCTTCCACATTCTGCCCTATCCACCTTCCAAGTGAAAGTTGTGCATACATAGTCTTCTCCCCAACTTATTTAACTAGTCTGACCAAGGTGGAAGGAAATTTACAACCGCTGTTCTGCTACCACAGCACCAGCTCTACAAGTGTTCGAGCCTGTTGACAGCAACTTGTGTGTGCTTGTTTGGAAAGGCTGCTTGTGTAGAGTTTTGCTTCAGTGAAAATACTTTAGGCCTCAGTGTAGCAAAGTAATTAAATATATTCTTGACTTTAAGTCCATGAATGATCTCTGAATCTACGTCTTTGTACTCAGAACAAAACCCTTTAAATAAAGGAATAGCTTGAATGCCAGCAGCCCAGCTGTTTTTGAGCAACCCTCCAATAACAAACCCGAGAGCATTTGCATTGGTAGAAACAAAAGTTGGATAAGGAGGCTGATTCACTGTCTGGCTTCTGGAGACATTTTATAAATAGCTGCAAGAAAAACACAGGAGGCTTTTTTTTTTTTTTGTTATTATTATTAGTTGATAAAACATGTTGACAGAGTCCTTTTCAGAATTGTAACTTGGGGGCAGCATGTCTTTTTAAACAGCAGACACATGGCAGTTTATTTGCTGAAGAAAGCCAGATGCTCTATGTCCTTGGCAGCTGATTTGTAAGATTAAGGGAAATCAAACTAGTGACTAGAGTGTGGTAAATAAGTAAAACAAATAAACAAAACAGTCATGGTACCTGCAAGAAATTCTCCTAGCCTTTTTGGCAGCACAGCTGATTTTCAGCTGCTTTTTTCCACAATGTGTGGCTGACAAGGAAGAGCAGGCCACCTGAGGGGAGAATTGTGCCTTGTTTGTCAGCCACTGCCTTCTCAGGGCAATGCTGCTGCATGAGTGAGCTCAAATGCCTCTGTGAACTCTCACAGCATGTCCTAGTGAAGATTTATGGGCACTGAGCTGATCAGCATAGAGGGTGAAAGATGCACATGAAAGACAAGAACCAGGGACACAGGTGTTAAACATTCTCCATCAAGCACTTGCCCAGCCTGACTTCGAAGCTGTTATGTGGCAAGCAGACCACCTCTGGCAAACCTCTGATGGATAGCAACACAGAGAACAAGGGCTGGAAAACAGGAAACACAGTATGTCTCCTACATGTAGGTCTTGATCCATAGCTGGCTCAGATAAGCATCATACCATTGGAAGAAGAGACTTTGTATAGACTAAGACCAGCTGAACACCAGAATTGCCAATAAAGTAAAGTAGTTCTGTGAATAAACAGAATATTAGTAGAGGAAAAAACAGAGATGATAAAGTTTGTGTTGTTTATCCTTTATGCAGCTGGTCTTTTCTTAATTTTTCTTCAGCAGATGTTTGGGCCAGCACAACTTAGAGATCAAGATATTATACTGTTTTCAAACCCTATCAGGGAGGGGGTAGGAGTGCTGTAAAATATTCCCATGGCCATTAGAGTTTATGAAGCAGCGAGCTAGAAAGACTGTACAGCATATTTTTGAGTGCTTGTCTGAGGCCTCTGAAATGCATATGTTCTTTCTTCTTCCATGCCTCTAGGTATACTGTTACATTCTATTTGATCAGGCTTCTTCCTCAGTCTAGATCCTGACACTACTTCAAATACCATTAGGGTAATTCCTCTGTTACCCAACCCTGTGGAAAGACCAATGCGGGAAAAAGATTCCTCCACTTACTGTTCTTTCTTCCACAGGCTCTGTTGGTGACAGTATCTGAACATCTTGCAGTAATGTACTGCTGTGGCAGTATCTGTTCCTTAGTGTCATTTATTTTCTTTCACTCCAATAAGAGATGTGTGGGTGCAAAGAAGGTATGAAGGAAGTGAGAGGACTCAAGGTAAAAGGCAAACTGTCCCTTATCATGAGGGCTACACTCATTCATACTAGGCTTCTTTCCCTCTTGTGCTAGTGCAAGGGAGCAGCGAGGAGAAGCAAATTATCTTATTGTCATCACACAAGGGTAAACCAGAAATGAACTTTTAAATTGGTTTTGTTTGAATAACATGAAGGGTACCCTGAAGGTTGTAAAAGTTTTTGATTTAAACAAATAATTCCCTTCCCACCCAGTTAAAGGCAGCTGGGACTAAAGAGAAAGAGGTACATGTGGACAACGCTTTACAACATGAGCAGCACAGTCACCCATTGCACTTAGATTCCCCTACAGGATTGGAATTTTTTTCCTGGGGTGAGGGGATGGGACAGATAAGGATCAATGTGATTTGAGCCTCTTTCTCAGGAAGTTCACAATCCTCCTCCCCAAGTAAGAGATTTGGTGACATCCCCCTCATGTGTGTGGAGAACTCCTTGTACCTCTTCTCTTCTGGGAGGGTCAGTGTGTGTGACCTCTAGTGACTGAGGATGACAGCATGTAAGTAAAAGCAAAGTAAATGCAATGAACATGATGAATACATGGGAGATTGATGCTGATGGCTGAGGACCTTGGAAAGGCCATGATTTTTTTGCTTTAAAGAAAGGTCTATTTTTATAACTGTGATATTTTACTAATATTCAGGGAAGATATACTTAGAACACTGATTCTATTTTGAGATTGTTTCTGTCTGAATATTGGTTTGGACTGCCAACCAACACTGGCAAACTTGGGCTTTTGTGCATTATGAGAGAGAGGTCCTTGGCTGGACCTAATGGGATTAGCTGTTGACTTTGATTGGACATGTTCACCCAGTCAGCTCTGACTGGGAACTTGGTGGGATTTTGGTAAGGCTGACACCATTTTCTCTGAGGCTAAAGTCTTTTGGTCACTGGAACCTACAGCTAGGGATTATGTAGATGAAAGAGTACAAATAGTCAAATGTCAGGATTTTGAAGTGTGTTTAATGTGACACTTAAACTATGCATGCTATTTCATAGCTTTCTCTGAATTGCCCAAGTTTAATCTGGTGTGGGCAGTGTTTTCTTTAAACTTGTCTTCCTATGAAACCTTCCTGCATAATCATATACCAGACTATTTATTCCTGAGGACAGCTTGCATTGCACATGAAAGAATTTAATAATGACTCTTGGATGGAGTACTGTTATTTATGGAGGAAAAGGTCATGTTTTGTGCCTGCATCAGCAGTGGGTGGCTGCAGCCTTGGGTAGCACCGTGTTGGATTGCTGTGCTGCCAGTAGATAGAGGAGTGTGCCTGACAGCCAGCCATGCTGCTTTTGTCATTACTACAGAGCTGTGGCATTGTGCTCGCTATTTCAGGCTTTGTTATTTATATTGCTCTGTAAATAAAACTGCTGCCTTTTCCTTCTGATATATAGAGAAGAAACTTGTGCAAGCTAGCATGAATGGGGTAATGAGTGGGAGTATCATACTGTTGATATATACTTGTATCCTCATGTCTTCTGTTATGCAGGGGAGAAACTGGTGGCTGTTTTTTTGTTTTTATTTCTGGAAAGTGATCATTTTTAATCCCCAGTCTTTGCTCCCTTCCCATCCAACTCCCGTGTTACTTGCCAAGTTTTGCTTTCAGACGTTCTGGGAACGCCCTCACGGCAGCAGGAACATTGCAGGGCTGCCAGCCGTGCCGTGCCTCATGCCCGCCTGCAAACTCTTCTCCCCCCTCCCTGCTCAGCTGGGTGCTCCCTGGCTCTGCAAAGCAAAACAGTGTCTTTACTTCTCCCCTTCTCTCTCTGCCTCTTTGTACCTAAAACGTTCTCATTTGGGAAATGTACCTAACACTGTGATTTCATTTCCTTGTGGCATGGGCCTTTAAATAGAGCTTTAGCCTTTTTATTTGACTGTTTCATGCATGCAAATTCATAGCACAGTATATCTTACACAAATAGCCTTGCATAGGCACACTATCTCCTGGTTATTTATTTTAATTTGTTTTGTGTGGGGTTTTTTGTTCTGTTTTGTTTTAAGGGAATGAGCAAACAAACAAAAGGAAAATATTATGTAGATTCATCTTTAAGAAAAGTTCAGGCAGGAAAACAAAAATATGGCTTAGCCTTAGACAAAAGTCAAAAGAAAATGTATACCCTTCTTAAAATGTCATATAAGTCTGTTGGGTTCTGTGGTGGACAGAACAGTGGGTCTTTTGGGAAAAAAATAGCAATATGGAGTTCTATGTTGCCTGGGCATTGCCAAGCCCAGATTAAATGTGGTAAATGGAGAAAGCTGGTGGATTTCTGTTTCATTCTCTATACCTATACTTACTGCTGGCACTGCTAGTCGTGCTGGTAAAAAGTATTCCCCGACAGCAAGGAGCCTGCTGGTCACAGTCCGTTCTTGGTTGCAGTCCCCTTCTCTTTTGGAATAGACTGTCATGACTCCATTGGCTCTTCACTGCTAAAAGCAGCAGAAATTAATGCACATATGGATGCTGGAGTAAGCATAGTAGGTACTGAATAATCACAAACCCCAGATTTTCCACAGACTCTCTATTCTAAATAGAACTGAACTCCTGGGGGAAGAATTGATCCTCTTAGTTATCATACCCCATACTTGATCATCTCTGAACTGCTTTATGTAATTTTGTGTGTGTGGTCAAGACTCTCATGCAATTTAGTCATAGCCCTGATTTCCCCATAGTTTTACATTTAAGTCATGCTCAGAGCTTTCCAGTCTTCTTCCCTTTCCTCAGCAATGTTTATAACCTACCATCTAACAATGATAAAGGTTTTAGAGTCAGTTTTAATCTTTGCCTCACTGCTAGGTGACCTGACAGGGTACAATCTTGCCATCACCTTATAAATCAGCTGTTCCAGAGGGGAAAAGGGATCACTCAGATACTTGTGTTGAAAAACTGGAAATTACCTATGCCTGAAACAGCTGGGAAGACTGCTAATATGTAGTCAAAAGTTTACTATAAGAGAAACCGTGACGGGTTGGATATATCCTGCCTCGTCAAATGCTCACAGTTGCCCATCAAATATGGTGTCTTGGAGTTGTCACGTATCTGTATGTGGCCACTGACAACTGACAAGCCACTCTCAGGAGTGTGACAATCCTTCAGAAAACCTAGGGGGAGGTGAGGAGAGGTTCCTCTTTGGTTCCCGCTTCTTTTTAAGGTAACCAACTCCCATCTGGCCCAAGTCACATGTGAGAGTGGTGGGGCAGGGGTCTGTATCTGCCTGACATGCCATCCCTGTGCCCAGCTCAATGTGCTGCCCCACTGCTTTGCTTTGAACTTCAATCCTACTTTCTCTTTATTTTCTCAGTGATTGAGTTAAAGGCAAGGATTTAAACTAGTTGGTTTAAATTCAAGCCATATGAGACAGAAGTGATTTTCTTGGACAGGAAAAATAATCTTGGGGAGTTTATAGGACTTACAATTGCTCTATATTTTCATGGAGTATGAACACAATTTGTCTCTCTACTTCTCAATCTCAAAGTCTTATTGGATCTTATTGGATTAACTTGTTGTTCTTGGAATTTCCATGTACTGGCAGGGTCTCAGCAAGCCTTTTTTCACATTTGGTTAGCCTGGAGATTGCAGCCTTTCTTCTACAGCTTGAAATTGTTTGCAGAGATGATCCCTGCTCATCATTTTTATCTCATTGTATTCAAAATTAATTACTTTTTCTCCATCCATATTTCAGTCCTTCTTGGACCTGGGCTGACCAAAGCAGAAACACAGGACAAACCAAGTACAACCAGCCAGAAGAAGATGATGATAAAGCTTCTGCTCTTTGCTTACAAGCAGCAGATCTGCAAAGATTGAAGAGCGATAGTACATAGCCTCTGAAAATCTCTTCTGCTTTTCCAAGTATCATGGGGGAGATATATTTGATCATCTTCCTAGAAAATGCCATATCCTTTTATTGCCATACCTTGAGTGAAACGCCAGCCTGATGCAGCACTGCTGCAACATGGTCCTTCCCACACGGCTGCACAACAAATTCTGTCTGTAATTCTTCGCACAGGAGTCAGATCCTTCTGAGACCCAGACATTCATATTCCCATCAAAAACCGAACAGTGGGGTTTTTCCATCAACAGTTTCAGGCTATCAGCTTCAGCTGCAAATGAAAAATTCATCAGGCTAAGGCTAAAGAAGTCACACCTGTCAGCCTGACACACTGTTTATCTCTAAGATTTTACTTCAGAAAGTATAAACAGTAGAATATTTATTTTCCTTCCTGCCATTTATGAGGCCATTGAGCAATTTGAGTGTGCTCACGCACGGCTTTCATGAGCCAACCTTAATTGCACAGCAATGTGCCATAAAAACAAAGATTAGGTATTATTATCTAGGAACCAATTTTACATTTTTCTCCTCTGACTTGAGCTGTTTAAAATATAGGGCACTATCTCATTTTGGCTGCACATAAATATCTCAGTTGTCAAACCGCCCTTACTCAACCAGCTAACTCTTTTTTGGTGGCTGAAAATCATAGTGTTTAATTGTGTCAGCTGAGGTGAAAAATGCTATTGGTTCACCATCTGGCTGCACCATACAGTTTGAAAAAAAAATGTTAAGAAACACAGCATGTGGAATTTAAGGGACTGAAAATAATATTTTATCCATTAACAAATTAATATGATGCAAGGACAGAAGAAACAAAATAAACTGATTGTGTGTTTCTTTATCCAGGTGCTTTCTTGTTTTCCCCTTACTAACTGGCTTTGAGTCTTTCAAACAGTGTATAATTAAATAGAGCGCAGTAGAGGTCCAAAGGCATCAGTGAGAAGCTTCTGTCAGATTCTACAAGTTTTCAATTAGTCTGTGTCTGCAGAATATTGAAAGTATTCAATAGTTACTGTCAAATACATGAGAAGAATTAAGAAGTGAAAAGTATGACAGACCAAAATGAAATACAGTTTTTCTGGGCTCAGTATTTGCTGTAATTCTGGTGACCTTGTTTGTCTTGCAGCAGAGAAGGAAGGTGTTCAGTGTAGAACTTCATGGCAAACTGCTTGGGTACAAGAAAAATAACAACCACCTATCAAATTTTAGCACCTACTGAATGCTCTTTGTGCTGGACAGGAGACTTGGCAAGCAGTGTAAGCCGTCTGCTCCTAGGAACAGATTCCAAGGAGGTGGTTTATGGTATTTGAAATCCCTGTTGTGTAACTCTTCATCAGTGAAGAGTGCAACTGTGGTTTTAGCTCTCAGATAGGAATCTCCCAGAGAGAAGAGAAGGGGAACACATTGTTCTAAATCAGCTATCATCTACAGAAAGTAAATTACCTTCTGTGTTGTGCATATGTAATGCTGTAGTGTTTTTATCAGGAGAAACATTAATGAGGATGTTTTCAGCAGATGAGGCACCTGAAATCTCCTTCCTCTGTCCCATATAGATGCAACCAGAGGTGCAGGATCTGGCAAATTTAAGGTGAATGTGTAAGTTATGACATTTCACTTAGTGACCCTCATTTTGAATCAAAAGACTTGCCTTAAACAAAAGCATTTTAGTGTGCAGTCCAAACATCTTTTTTATGCTGGAGGCAGATGGCAGGATAGACTGAGATAAGTAGAACTTATATTACCATGGAAATGGCTGAACAGTGATGCTCATGAAGTACATGCTCATCTTCTTCACAACCTTTTCCGGTAAGGTGGCGAGACTGCTGGGTCTTTGTAAAATTTCAAATGTGGGCCAAGAAGGCAGTTGTCTAGAGGCAAGATAAGAAATCAGAACTGTGATATTCTTTGTCCAAGGAAGGTGTTTTAAAGATCAGGCATTAATTCCCAGCTTCTGCCCAAAATTTGCAGTGAGACTCTGCTGAAGAGCTGGGAAGAGTGTGAGACACCAGGCACAAGAGAAATGGTTACAGCAAGGCTATTTGGATGCACAGAGCTCACCGTTTCACAGTAAGTAGCCTCTGGTCTGCTCACAAACACTCTTCTACTTTGGGCCAGTGGAGAAATAGGAGGTGGAGGGTATGAATTGTCTTGAGGGTGGCAGTTTCTTTCTCCTAAACTTCATTTTTCCTTAGGATCCTCCCAGACCCTCCCTATTTTGCTCAAGAGCAGTTGGCACTGCTGTGATGGAATTCTGAGAGTGCTGGCCATATTGTGTGCATCCACGGTCCTAGTGACCACCAGACTCTGCTCTCATGCTCACAGCTCCCCTCTTCTTCTTTCCCCAAGGAGTCTGTGGAAGGGGGCTGTCATGGTGGTCTGGTAAGCCAGAAAGGCTGTCCCTTGCTTAAGTGTGCCAGAAGACACCCTAGTGATGTGCAGTGTCAGTTATTGTCCCAGCTCTCCTCTCTTGTAAAAGACAGACACTTTACTTTATATTCCCCTGACATCTCACTGGTAATTTTTTCTTTGCTTCCTGCCTTAATTTGTGTAATGCTGTTGTGCCAGCCCAGTGGAACAGAAATCTTGTTTTCCAGTCCTAAGGCTAGGTTTGCTGTGAAATGAAAAGGCATGGCCCAGCTTAAGTTTTAGCATATTGTGCTAGTAAACAATTCACTGAGCTCTGGCATTCTGCTTAGTCAAAGAACATTTCCTCCTCTCCCTCCTCTCTCCTTCCCCACCTCCCTACTAGGCTCTTATGATACTAATAAAAATAGAGTTTTTGTTGACTGGGTGGAGAAATTGCATTCAGATCACATAATGTCTGAGGCCTGGCAAGTCTTTGTGAATCTGTTATAGTCTCTGCTGTATGGAGCAGGGTGCCCTCTAATCTAGTAGCAAACACCCTGGGGGGAGAGGGAGGTGCAGAAAAAGTGCTACTAATTAAAGACACAGGTCAGTATGGTTAGCAACCCCTTGACTGTTCTTATTTATTTGAGATAAGAGAGATTGTGGTCCTCATCATGATGTTAATATGAAGTCTGTGGTTGGAAGCACATTACACAGTACTCACCAAAACTGGCACTTCTACAGGTCTTTTATAAAGTGATAAATATGTCTGAGCAGGAACTTCATAGGCTGTTGTGAGTATGCACATATCACCTTCTCAGAGAGAGATTAATGGATTAGAACACAGATGGGCTCCCAGGCCAAAAGATAGGAGCTACAATGGCTCCAAATAGTCATCTCTCAGCTGATTTGACAATTTGCAACCTTCTAGACATCAATTAAGAAGTCTCAAGTTGTTTGACATGTCTAGGGTCTCTCCCAGGGACTTGTCCCCTGCTTTTCTGTGCTGCTGTGCCAGATCTGGTTTCTCCAAGTCTTGTCTTGTCAAAGTAGCCTCTTCAGTAGGTCTGACAGCTTATGTCTAAGTGGATGCCTTGTTTGCTTCTTCTACCAAATCATAATGTTTCCCTTGGGCTGCTATCAAAGACTACAGCAGTGTGTGTCTTCCTGTTTTTTATTTGTATGTGTACGTGTGTGGCTCTTCGAAACATGGACAGGAATTTCCTTTCCTGAGTCTAGACCTCAACTGCTCACTATTTCTGTAGCTTGCTAGCAGACTGTCTGCTGCCCTTTGATTTTTCCCATGAGAAGGGCAAATTTGCACTGGGCTGATAGAGGAGGGCTTGTATGACACTCTAAATGCACAATCTGTTTTGTGCTCATGGTGTCTTAATTGCACTAATGATCCCCATGGAGCAAACCTGACAACCTAATAAGGGTTGTATCTCTGCCTCCTGCCACAGGGTCTGTTCTTACTATCCCAATGTTGCTAGAGCACCTCTGCCTTGGGGACAAAGAGAGATTGTGTGATCCCATCCCAAACTGATGTCCCCATGAGATGCTTGGCCAAACCCACACCCTACAAAACTGGGAGCAGGCTAGCCGCAGTGAAGCTCCGTTCAGGCTGACATAACTGTCCCACTCCTGCTCAGTGATTTCTGTTCAGAGGCACCCTGGGGCTTCCTATACTGATGTCATCATCATCACACTGTGGTGGCGTGGGAGCTGTGCTTAGTGTAGCATGGTCCCAAATAAAGCTCTTGGGACGCTTCCCAGTTTTGCAGATTCATGGGGCGTGGGCTCCTTCGGATGAATCTCACAGATTTCAGTGGTCTTTCAAAGCAAATTAAGCCTGTCAGTACTTTCCTGGGACTTGCTGAGCATAACAGATGGAGCCTGGGTACACTCAGTAGTCACTTTTCACAGCCTTTCACAGTGACTACTGTAATATGAATTTACTGGGAAGATGGGTAGGAGATAAATCATCCAAGGTGAATGACTGCCAGAAATCTAAAAAAAGCTGGTGAGATTTGTCTCAGTGTGCATTAAAGGTGAGCAGCCAGTGACTGCATAGCAGGTTACAGAGCAGAGCAGAAAGGTGATTGAATGCAAACTCCCACAGCACAAATTATTTATTTCCCTCCTGCTTTTTGGCTTGTGACTGCCCATCTGCATGAGTATCTGTCTGCCTGTATGTCATTGCTCCTCTCCTCAGAAACTTTTGATGTGGTTGGCTAAGTTCAGTCAAACTAGCTAAGCAATAAAGACTTCAGCATTGTGAAGGTCCTGGGAGTTTCTGTAAAGTAGGCATCTGGTTTGGAGCAAGAGGCTCTGCCAATGCCTAGGCTAGAGGCAAAGATGCAGGATGAACAGAATCTCTACAACATTTCACGAGATTACCATTGGCCCACAGGCAAGCAGGATGGCAGACAATCAGACTTAGCACTCTCATGTTTCACAGACATGCTTGTTTATGTATTCACAGTAGCCTGCTACAAATTCAGGTTATGCCACACAGCAAGACAAAAGAAAAGTAAGTGCCTGGGTGTGAATACAGTTACTGTTGAATTATGTAAGTGCTACAGCTATGGCACACCCATTCTTGTGCCCGCCTCCCCGTCCTGTGAAACACACCTGTGATAGTCATATCCCAGTGGCTGTGGGAGCCTGTGGAGCCAGTGAATATGGGCTTTTTCAGAAGTCTTTCTTTGGACTCCATTTTGCAGCTGGAAACTCTCAAGGATGTAAGGAAGTTGACGGAAGTTAGCAATTCATTACCGTAAGCTTTATTTTGTAACAGGGGCAAACAGAAATTGTCCAGGTGATGTGGCACTTCCTGAGGAAATAAATAGTCAAAGGCATACCCACAATGCCATAACCAGTGAAGTTCTGGAAGCTCAGTGGTGCAAACCCCATGCTTTTTAGGAGAAGGAAGGAGAGATTAGGCAGGCAAGGAATAAACACTGCAAATGGGTAAGGAAGTAGTGTGTTCTGGGACGTGGAGACAAAATGCCAGGCAGGCAAGTGAGCAGCTGTGGGGAAAGGTGACAGTGGGGCTAGGGCAGGGAGCCAAGGCTGGGCTGTGTCTGGGAGGAAGTACTGCTCGGGAGCAGACGTGTCCCAACACGCCCAGTTCTGCTGCCTCCTGTGCTGGGCTCTAACCCTCAGACCACACACTGAGAACCTACAGAGACATCAAAGAGGAATTCCAAGAGTGAATTTGGTGTTAAATCCATTCTTGACAAAGACAGGAGAAGTTCCAGGTAGGGAGTAGAAGACAAAGAGACACGCAGGGTCTCAGCCTAAAGTCTTTGCATGGGGTGAAGGATAGGATGCCAAAAGTGCTTGTTGTGCCTTGAGCACAGCAGGACATAAAGGTGGAAAGCCAGAAAAATCCAAATTAGAAATGAAACTCAAATGTCTTAACTATGAAGGCACCATCTGTCTGGAATGGCTAACCAAGGATGTGGTAAATTCTCCAGCACTTGGAGACAAAGTCAAGATACCCTGGATCTCCCACAAGGTACAAGGCTCATTTCAGAGATCAGAGGGTGAAACACTGTGGTGTGTGTTATGCAAGAGGCCAGACCAGATCATCAGTCTGGTCTGCTCTGGCCTTCAGAATTATGAATCAATGCTGTAGCAAGGGTCTAGGAGAATTAGCAGGAGATAAGAAACAGAATAATTAAAACCCCACAGTTTTTCCAAGGTCTCACATCAAAGAGCAAACCTTTTTTTCATTTTAGCAGCAGCAGCAGAGACTTGGGGGAAGATATTGGGGAGGTTTGAGGTTGCTTTGCTATCCTATTTGGAAATTTGCCCACTGGATGACTTTGGCCCCAGAGATAAAGTTGGTCTTCATACTGGAAGTTCATGAGCTCATTCATGGGCAACATTTATTGGAAAATTATGGGAATTCCAAGGTGGACTTATCGTAAGCATTACTTGCTTCCAAAATGCATTCATCAGTCTTCAGGGGTGCAGTAAGGCATGGTCTTGCAAAGAACAGCTTTACATAAATGGCTTATTAACAAAGTCAGGATTAAGGCCAAACAGATGTCAGTATGACTGATTAGCTCAAAATATACACAGTTGTGAGATAAGAAATAGCTGTGTTTTTCTTCATCTTCTTGTGGTTGCATACTCAATAGATGATGGGAAATGACATGTTAGGTATGAGGTAAAATGACTCATCCACTGCTGCAACTCACAGAAGGCAAAGCAGAAGAATTCAGGAATTTTCAGTCAATGGGTATAAAGTAAGCAATGGCTATGATCCAGGAAACTCTGCCACGGAGATGGATCCCCCCCAAGGTGTGCAACCTCCCTTTCTTAGGACTGTGCAGGTGTAGGAATTTATTTTGGCAGCTGCAACCCCCTAAGCACTGACATTATTATCACTTGCATTATGCCACTTGCATTAAAATTCTGATAAGCCAAAAATATTAGAAAAGAAGAAACAGTTCTTCTCTCATGAGACCTTATGTATTAATTGGCCAGACCAAATGAGGAATAAAAACCCCTTTAATGGTTTATCAGTCAGAGGAAAGATCTGTGCTTGGTCCATGTCATCAGCCTGTGAAATATGGGATGTACTGACCCAATCTAGTGCTAGATGTCATAGAATTGCATTATCATGAACTGGCCATGTCCATCAATATTCAGTGAAAATTACTGATCAAGTTCATTTGCTACCCTGCTTTACAGAGAACACAGAAGTCAGGCAAGAGGCATGGAGATGAAAACAGCATCAAGTGTTAATTTTTGGTACTTCTTTTTGTGCTAGATGTAGTTGCTTACCCATTTTGCATTACAAGGTACTCTGTTTTAGTAAATATTTAGACCCATGAAACCAATTTCTAGCCATTCAAACAGTTAATTCTCTAAGTTTGGATTTGGATTTTTCAATTCAATTTTCAGTGCTATTTTTTCACTTCAATGATTTAAGAAATTAGCTATCCAAATCACTGCTGTACCACCCATTGTAGAGTACCTAATAAAGTCATTCCTTCCCCCAGCCTTTTTGTTGTGAAGATGAAGCAGCTAGGGATAAGGAAGATCTGTTTCAGATCACTTGGAAATGAAACTCCTTGTGATACATACTTCTTACAATATTTCTTCCCAGCAGGTAAGCAAATCGGTACAGCAAAAGCTGCACACTTAGGCTTCCTTGAAAGCTTGATGCTTTTTGGTGCAGATTGCGCTCTAAATGATTTAGTTAGCCTTTCAAAACCCTGCTTGGATCACTTGGGATCTTATTTTATCAGAAGATTAATCCATTTATGTTACCTGAACATTATGAGAATAGCATTCTCAAAATGGGAAAAGTTGCCTACTTGATTGCAACCCTGATCTGAATCTTCTGTCTGGTAGTGCTGTCCCTTATGTTGTCACAGCTAACATGCACACAATGACAATATTTTTTCCTGTCCTACCTTGGTTGCTTCCCATGCTCCTTGTGCCTGTCTGTGCTCTGTCTCAGATCCTGGCTTATGCACAAAATTAAAGGAAAGGTCTTGTGGTTTTTTTGCTTCTCTCTGTACTGTTCTCTGCCCTTTTACCACCACATGGCCTCTGCTTTCTCTCTCTGCTTTTAGTCAATAGCAAGTATCAAGATGAAAGTTAATGAATTAGCATGCTCCCCCTGCTTGTTCTCCTTGGGACTGCTAAATGTTTTCCTATCATACAGACATTACTGAGAAGCATTTAAAGTTAATCTAGGTTCCCAGAAATGCATGGTCTTGCTTTTATATATTTACACCTCTTTTTTTTTTAAAACTGTCTTCTCTAAGAGTTGAGGAAGATCTACTTTCTTAACAAGAATGTAAGCTATCTCGAGGGGATGGGAAGTGAGGATTTACTGATTAGTTTGAAATTCGTCTCATCCCCTCTTTAGATACCAAACTGAAGCGTTTAAGAGAGCTGTTGCTCTAAAGTCCTATCTAATCAGGCGGGATGAATGCAACACATTCAGTAGATAGTTGAGTTCTTAGCTGGACCTAACACCATCATTTTTAAAGGAAAAGTGGCTTGTAATACACATTCCCCAGCCACGCCTCCAGCAGATGTGAACAGGTAGTATCTCTTTCAAAGTCAGTGGAGCCGAGTCAACTTTTTTCAGCCCAGTCTCTGTCCTTGCAAACTTTCCTGTGGATAATATTGGTGTTCCTCACTTTTACCCTCTTTAGTCAGAACATTTTTGCCATTTTCACTATGATCTCTGGTATTTGAGGATCGCCATGTGCCAAAGTATCCCTGAACGTGACAAAAGTCTGCAGACTGTTGTCTTCATATGTTCCAGATTTCATGCACCTGATGAATAGGGCTGAGGTGAACAGCAACTTGTGAGCTGTGGTCTTTTAGCCATGAATGTGGACAGTGCTTTGGGTTCAGTCAGGGCTTTGACTCAGTCTGGAGGCTCTTCACAGGGTGCTGTCAGAAAGGACGTAGATGTTCCCATGGACAGGACAGGAGAAATTAGATGCCTCTGAAAATAATTGCCACAGTTTCACAACCAGGAGTGGTAATGATTTTGGGTCAGGCATTGTCTTGATAGTTCTGTGAGTGAAGACCAATTTTCTTTTCGAGACACTGTATATTTAGTTGTTTAATCAAGCTAAATTATTCCTTCTCTGCTCACCCATAGTTAGATCACGGCACAAAATTAAGCACAGCTTTTCATTCCACCTCCTCTTGCCTCTCTGTTTGACCTACACTTTGGGGAGCCATTAAGTTGTCTGAGATATTGATTTAATAAGGGTGGGAGAATTAAAAAGGACAAAGAGACACCTGACTAATTGGCATTTCCAAGAGATCTTTATAATCAGCCAATGGGGATTTTATAAGGTATGAAGTATTTGCTTTCACATAAATTTCCTCCACATTCTTTCTCTCATGTTTGCTTGGTAAACCTTCTGGAATAAAGATCACATCTGCCTCTCTGTAAGCTTTATACTTGGGAGGTAATTGAGTTGGCTCTTTGTTCTGAGAGCATGTACTGGTTTAATTGCACATATGTGTCTGTGAACACACTATCCCTGCTTCTCTCCTAAATTTGATTTGGAATAAATCCCATAAAGGGCTGTTTTCCAACATTAATGGATAAAAGGTCCATACCAAGGGGGAAAGTATTCAAACACTAAATTTAAAAAAGCTTAGTTTAAAAGTTATTCCTTTGGAGGAAGTCTCTTTGAAAATACACAGTTATGAGAGCAATTCCTTTCTCCCTACAGTGATTTAATTGTAAGTATCTTCTGTAAGTTTTGTGATGTGTACCCAATCTTTTTAGTTGTTTTGGGTTTTTTTTTGGATATGTGGTATAATAACATGACAATTTAATGGCATGACAGCAACACATTGACGCTGTTGCAAGAGCTACTTGTTACAGTTTGTCCTGCCATGCTGAGCAATAATGCAAACCTTTGGGAAGATAAGATGCTTACAGATGAAAATGAACACTGTGGTAATTTTGATTCCATTTCTGGGCTTAAGGTGCTGCCCTTAAGGTAGTGATGCAAGCAAGTATTCATCTTTAACATGTTGCTCTTGGGAACAGCAGAGCAAAGTGCTGGGAGGGAGGTGAAATGAGGGCCTGGGGATCTGTCCCTCAGGCTAAGAAGTCATGTTATTCGAGCCACATTAGGCAATATAGATTAGGTAAACTATACTTTGTAGTGCTGAGTGTCAGTTTGATAAATCACTGTCCTGTGGGCTTTTTATCCTTCTTTATTAATTTGAACTTTATTGTATGCCAAGGCTCAGCAACTTATTGTTATGAGCTGACAACCTGATATTTTTATTCAATTTCTGCTTAGCATTTGTTTAACACTAACTCAGATAAAACTGCCAAGAGCTGAGTTCCTCTTGAAAGAGGACATCAAGATTAGTCAGCTAAATTATGCATATTTTTGCCAAAGGATGTCACTCAAGCTACGACTCTCTCTGAGCTCAGGAAAGAGGGGAAAGGAGTCTAAGAGCCTGTCTCTTACTCAAGCTAGTGGGTCTATCCTGTGATGTACTTTCATATACCAGCAACCAAATCATGTTGCTTTGTGCCAAGTGATGTTTCTGTGGGGCATGAAGAGAAAAAGCCCTCTTTGTTCACTGATTCCTCAGTCATCTTCTGGTGGTTAAAAAAAAAATGCATTGTTCCTTTTTCTGTGTCTTTTGGAGAATTTGGAGAAGTTTAGTTCTTGGATCTACTTGGTCTATCCCAGTAGCAAGCAACATATGGTGTCAAACATTATTGTTATTCCAACCAAACTGCTTACCTGGAATTCACAGGGTGTTTGTAACCGAGTACTTGATGCTCACATGAGTGGTTAGGAGCAAGTAGGAGATATGAACATGAGGCTCTCAGCTGAGTGCTGTAACCACAGTTTTATAGGGTATAACAAGGAACCAGAATCTGGTTCCATGGAGTAGAGACATTTATAAAATACTCTCAGCAAAATCATGGTTCTCATTTCAAACTTTATTCCAGCTGTAGCTGCCTGAATTTCCAGATTTTACTTGGGTACCAGTATATTCTTTAAAGTTGTGCTGATACTCAAATACTGGTAGAGGATGTTGTACAAGCAGCCATTTTTGGTGTCGTTAAGTCAAAGACCAGCCTCTTCAGGAGCAGCAGATTTCTATGTCTTCTATGCCTCAGGTGACCAATACTGGCTGCTAATTAGAACTGATGGATTAAAGAATTCAAATTTCTGAGGAGGATGAGTAACATCTTTTCTTGTAGTGTGCTCTAAGTGAAGCTGTGGTTTAAACCAGAGTTTAGGTCAGAAGGAGAAATAATGTTTTCAGAATTTGGTTGGCATTTGTCTCCTTCAAGGTGTCGAGATTCATGGCAAAGTTCAGAGCTAGCCTAGATTCATGCCTTCTTTGAATCCTAGCTTACATGTGAGTTCTTTATTCATGCTCATAAAATGGCTGCTGCTTGGGTATGTGTAGCAAAGCAATGAAACACAAATTTGATTTTGGAATATTTGTCCAGGTGGAGCCTATCAACATTTTGCTTTAGAACTTTCAGCTTTGTCAGAGAATTGGAATTCTTGCCATATTTCTGTACCTCTTAAGTGTCTGCTATCTATGAAAGTGGTTTCATTTTTTCTTTTTTCTTTTTTTCCCCTCAGAAATAACCTGAAAACTGTCATTTTTAGTCAAAGAAGATACCCTGAAGCCTTCAGGTGCTCTGAGTTGCATCACCAAAGAGAATTTTTTGGCTGAATGTGCTACGAGCAAGTTTCCATTTCTGTTGCTGATAAATTTTTGATACACATTTTTTAAAAAGGCACTGTTCAGCTGACCTATATGTGGGCCTGGCACTATGTTGGCCTTGCATCAGAAGGGAAACCAATTTGTGAACCAGTGACTTGTCCAGGCAGAGAAGAAAACAGAATCCTGAATTTCGATTGTATGGGGATCCCTGGGATGCCACAGCCTCAGGAGAGCTGCAGATGCAGTAAAGCCTCCAGAACTCATCTCAGATCTATGGTGGGACTGAGTCTTCTCTTTCTCCTTCACTCACTTTCATGAACTTGATGAAGCTCTCAATACTCATCTCATGTGAAGTGGCCACAATTCTGCTTTCTCAAAGCAGGCATCCAAAGAACAAGATTTGTTCTTTCCATCTACAGAGACTGCAGAAGTATGGCAAGGGCTAAGACAACCCAAATAATGCTGACAGCTTAATTGCAGAGAATGTCTAGACCTTTAGGTTCCTGACATCCAGCAGTTTTCATCCAGAGAGTTTTGAAACTGGGCCAGATGCTTTTTGAGTGCAAATCCACATTGCATCACTGACTTTGACAGTGCAATGCCAATTTATGCCAGTAAAGAGTCTTGGTCCTGTTCAGTGCTATCAATACCAATGTGGAAATACAATGAGGAATGGCAGTTCAGAACAACAAGATGTAACAGAGGATCTAATTATCCACTATTCATGCACACCTTCTAATCTCTGCAGTGTGAAGCCCAGTAGGAGTGCTGGGGGGCCAAGTACTTTCTGATAACCACACCTCCTGGAATTGTGCAGCGCCATGGCTAATAAATCTGGGTGATGGCAAATGGCTAATCTTGGAAAATATTAAATCAGCCACTCCTGCAGCTGAACAGCCATCTTAGCTGGGATGTTTCATCCAGAATGATGCACTCCAAGAGGTTTTCACCCCCTAAACAGATGCTGCCCTAGCACAGGATGCTTTCCATTTTTATCTTGTTCATGCTGGATTTGTGTGTTGTAGATCAGATCTTCAGCTGCTGTAACCAGACCTGCCTAGTCAAAGGCTGTCAGGGCAGGGCTGATGCTTTCAGACGTAGTCTCCCACTTCTGTCTGTGTTGCAGGCTTCCCTCCTGCTGCAGGCTACACCAGCTGCGTGGCAGCCCCAAGCTGGAGGGGAGCCACAGCGATGTGCTGCATGTGGTACTGCGTCTCTAACCAGGCTTTGCAGGAAGGCGTTTCCCGGCCAGCGGGAACATTCCCCAGCTCCTAGTCCCCACTGCTGGGAAGAGTGGGATCACACAGATGGATCCATGTGGCCTGGGTACTCTGCAAGTCAGTGTAGCACTGAGGGGCAGGACAGGAAGAAATCCCACCTTTGTGTTACATCTGTACAGACATTGCTGTCCTAGTGTGTACTGGTTTTATTATTTTGGCTCTGCAGTTGGAGGTGAAGAGATTCAGACTGGACGTGTCAAGTTATTCACTGTGAGAGTGGTGAAGCCCTGGAATGGGTTGTCCAGGGAGGTGGTTGAAGCCCCACCCCTGGAGGTGTTTAAGCCCAGGCTGGATGAGGCTCTGGCCAGCCTGATCTAGTGTGAGGTGTCTCTGCCCATGGCAAGGGGGTTGGAACTCGATGATCCTTGTGGTCCCTTCCAACCCTAACTGATTCTATGATTTCAGGAAGATAAGTGATGCCTCTTCACCATGCAATAGGAACTGTTTACATTGCAATAATAGAGCTAAAGCTCCTTAGAAGTATTTTTTTAAAGCAGTGGATATGTAACAATGTTCTCCTTACATAATTATGTGCTCAAACTGTCCAATACTGACAAATGTTGGCACTTGGGGAATTCTGTGGGGAATTCTGTAGGGGCCATCTTCCCACTGGAAAGGGAGACAAATATAGCCACCTATACAGAGGCTCTTAAGCCCAGAGTTATCCTCTAGCCTGACCTCCAAAACAACACATTTACAAAATTCATTGCATCTCCTCAAGTTTTTTCCTGTCCATGATAATGAACAGCATTTTAGCCTTTCCTTAAATACTGCAGGGGAGAGAGAATTCAGTTAATCACATTCAATTACTGTGCAGTTTAAAGAAAATGCATGCCCACAATGTGAAGTTTGGCCAGCTTTGGCTTCTACCTAATGGATTTCATTATGCCTTTTACATTAGATATGACACCTACAGTTAAATATCTCCTTCTGATAGTTATAATGGTTACTTTGCCATCCAGGTATCTGTGAACTGTGATCATGTTACCTCTTAAACTTCTCCGGGATAAAGCAGATTATGCTGCTTTGGTCTCACTCTGATTTCCAGACCACAGGTCATTCTTGTAGCTCTTTTCTGAACTCCTTCCAAAATTTGAATACAGTTTTGTAAAGTTTGGGTGCCAGAACTGCATGTGGTATTTCAGCAATATTCTCACTGGAGCTATACACCGACTCTTTCAAACCCCCTTGCTTATTTATCTAAGGATCAGAATTGCTCTGGAGGGTCATGTTCAGCTGATTACCTAATGTGACCATGCTTTTTTTTCCAAGTTAATTACATGTGAATTTCTGGTTCATAGCATCATGGGAGATATAAAGCCTTTGCAAAGACATACAACTCGCATTTGGTTCTGCAAGTGCAAATAGTTGCTCCCCACATCACTTTTATCACTTTGTCTCTTTTGAGATATTTCAAACTCCTGGTTTTGGTTATTTTAATTTATTTTTTTTTTTTGGTTGGTTGGTTGGTTTGGTTTTGCCCATGTTTTAGATACTGATGTCATTAACAGGAGTAGTTGGCACCAAGAACACTGCCCCACTGAAGCCCAGATGGAATGCCTTCCTGAATGATAGTGATTCTGCTAACGTTACCTTTAGAAATACATGCATTATAAAGCTTTCAAACTATTTAACACTAATGGATTGTTATGTGGGGGTGAGTTAACCACCTTAAAATATCTAAATATTTTTCCTTTGTGCAGCTACTTCTGTCAGCCAAGCTGGCAATCCTCACTAGGACTGTAATCAAGTCCTGCAGATTTACAAATGTTGTCATTAATGACTGCTGTTTAACATCATCTCTAATTGCCAGTGGAATAGTAAGCATCAAGTTAGGCCCTGAATATATCATTCTACTTCCCTCTGAATCTGAAAGAGAAATATTTGTCAAGTACTTCTCCATTTCCCACGTTATGATTGATAATTTTATCATTCTCTTTTTCATATTCTTTTTTCATTCCATACAGTCCAAGACCAACTTTTCCACCTGGAAAGGATGCTTCTCTGGAAGTTGTTGAGGCAATGTATCTATTTCAACTGTAATATCAACCAAAAACCCTTCCAGGTTGGTAGGGGAATTGTGAGACAGCAGATGAGTCCTGCTCTGGAGATACCCAGTGTGAGCTTTTCAGCTTCTTCAAACCCTGATGGGATACAGTCTGTGTGTGGGCCTGCATGACGAGGCTGAAGAGAATGGGCATGCCTGTTCATGTGATGGTTTCTGCACAGCAACTGGATATGTTACCTCCAATGGATTGGTTTCCTTTCAGAGCGAAACCCCCAGGAGAAGTGACTCCTCCAAAACTGTCTCAGCCTTCCTCCCACGCCAGCTGCATGTGTAAGAGCCAGTAGTTAGGAGACTTCCCTGGGAAGTGTGTGCCCAGGTTTGAGTCCTTTCTTTGATTTGGAGTGGTTCCCTGACTGCCAAGTTGTACTGGCTCTTTCACTTTCTTCCAAGGAATACTTAATTGAAATCAGCTTCAAATAGGACAGAGCAAGAACGTGAATCTACAGCTCCCTTTTATCTCCAGGGAACTTCCTAACCACTGGACTGCATACTCTCATTCTCTCTAGCTCAGCTCATATGTAATTATTTACATGGAGTGGACAGGTTCCAAGGCAATGGGGCCAGAGGGTGAGAAAGAGTTAACTAAAGGAGTGGCAGGGAGAGAAAGCCTGGCTGTCCCTAGCTTTCTACTGGGGAAGTCCCTCTCCTGTCTGACAGTACTTGGGAGAACTTTCACCTCTGGAGGAGAATCACCAAGGCACTGGCCTGCTTACTGTTGGCCTCCCCTTCTCTTTCCTCTGCTTTGGAAATACAGTGGTTTTGTTCTGATGTATAATGAAAACAGATTTGAAAAACTTTTTAAAAAACACTCTTTTTTTTCTTCTTTTTCCTTTTTTGGACTGTGAAACAAAAATCTATTTCATGGCCAGCTCTGCATATCACATCTGAGAGGCAGAAACTGCAGCAGAAAGATTGATGAAGTCAGACCTGACAAAACCTGATTGTGCATTCCTTTCCCATTCATCAGCAAGCTCCTCTCCTTAATAAATGAAGACTTTTTTGGACTAGTTGCTCATTCTTAGGTTGAAGTATATTCTTTCATTTGTCCCCTTCAGGCATGCTGCTCCTATTAGCACAATCCAGCCCATTTCCTCCATTTCCATCTCCCCGCCCTTGTGCCAGTTCACTTGCTGAAGGAGAGATCAGAATATGCCAGGGAGGGTTGTTTCATGTGACACAAAGCAAGTCTAGTTCTTCTGCATCTCCATTTGTGCACCACCCATCTGATTCAGATGTGGTTAAACTTGCGCTTTCTGTTTTGAAGCCCTAGTTTTAGGAAATGCTGTAGATTCATTATGGGGATCTATGCAGGTCACACTTTGAGCTTTCACACTGCAGTCATTAAAGCTGCAAGCCTATTCTTTTCACTCAGTACATCAAAGAATAATACCAAAGATGTTCAAAGGTATTCAAAGTGTTTAGCATAGCTCTATCTTGCCTTTAGCAAAAAATTGAAAGTACTGTGGTGGAAAATTTGTCATCATATAGAAGTTGCTCACTCTCAAATATTTGCAATAGGGGCTGCATCTGTTCTTTACTTTTTATTCAGTGGGGTGTCCCCCCCTTTATTCCTTCCCCAGGATCTCTGTACTATTCCTAGATGCATTCTTTTTGCTTATCCCTGTTCTAATAAATTAACATGTACCAGTCCATTTATATTGAGCTGTCAGTGCCACACACACCTTCAGAACATTTCTTTTTAAATCCATGGCAAGAAGGTGTTTTTCTTATAAAAGTTTTGTTTGTTTGTTTTTGGCTGATAGAGGATATAGTTAATAACATTGCTGAGTCAAACTTGGCAAGTTGAGTTAAAGAAGAAGTTGCATTCACAAAGAAATCATTAAGATCAGATTTCTTAAGTGCAGAGCCATTTTCACTCTTTGGGAGAATTAGCTGGATTTTTCAGTATGCACTAAAAGTTTTCCAGCCACTAATGTGAGCTCACTCTAACACAGGGACATGGAGTAGAGAGGTCACTAGAGATGACCTAGGCAGTTAATCTTGAGGGACTATTTTCCTTTCACAGTTACTGCAGGGGAAAGGGCAAATCTGGCATTGCTTTTGAACAAATGCTGCTTTAATGCTCTGGGCATAGTAGGTGGTGTGCATGATCCCTTGTGACAGAGGTGATGTTACTGTGAAATCCATCTTGTCTGGCTGTATCTCATACCCCAAAATATTCAGGAGTGGTAGCAGGCATTGCTTGGAGACCGTTATTTTAGCAACAACCTGGACAAATTGCTTTGTGAAAGCTGTCCTTATTCTAAGGGTCTCCGTGCACCTTTAGTACAGTGAGAGAATGATGCTATATTTATTGCAGGGTGACTGAATATCAACCAAAACTGAGTAACTCAAACCTCAAACTTGAAGATTTGGTTCCAGGAATTTAACTTGTTCTGTTACAGAGAAGAAAATAAAATGAGAAATTCAATTTTACGCTGAAGGTGACCCATAATGTGGTTAGTAGAATGCTTCAGGTTAGTTTTGCTATTGAACTTTAATGCTTATGAATGCTTTTTGCAATTGAAATGATTTCAGCCTTGATGTTTATGAAACTGTGGAAGTGCTGAGTCAAAAACACTCACATTAATAAGGAAGCACTGGAAACCACTGGGATGGTGCCAGTGTCAACCAGTGTTATTAAGCTAAGAAGTTCTGTGGCAGGGCTGAGCTACAGAAGATCATAGCAAATTTATCTCTTATGATTAGTCATTTGATTCACAGCTTTGTCTTGGACTGAAAATGTCCACTTTCTTTTTATCAGCTAAGAAAAATGGTTGGATCTTTTTTGTTGGGGTTTTTGTTTGTTTCATGGTGTGCGCGTTTTGTTTGATTTTTTGTTTGGTTGGTTTTGTTTTGGTTGGTTGGTTGGGTTGGGGTCTTGTTTTAGAAAGGTTTGACCATATTTTCATGAAATCAGAGAAAGGGTCACTCCTTTACCAGGCATGTATCTCAGTAGCAGCTAGTGCCTACATTACTTACTGCTTTTTTCCATATGGTGCTGCTGGGAGCATTGGACGTGCTGGGCTTGTACAAGGGCTCCTTTACTCTGATGTTGTCTTCAGGTGCTGTACTACAAGAAAGATAAGTCTCCCATGCATCTTTGGAGTTTCCTCATGGGAGAAAACCAAGAATATGATAAAGAGAAGTGTTTTTGTCAGTGTAGTTTCATCTAAAATATAAACTTTAAAGAGACTAAATGCATTGGTCATCATCTAAAATAAAACATTAAAGAGATTAAATGTGTTGTTCATCTGTTGTTGGTGATGATTAATATGATTGTGTTTTGTTTGTTTGTTGTTTGGGTTTGGTGGTTGGTTTGTTGGTTTTTTTTCCCCTTGGAATTGGAGAATTCTGTTTATTAAGAGCTACTAAAAAAGCAATGGTAGTTTCTAGGTGACAGGTATCTCACTTCCTTTAGTCTCAACTTTGTTTTGGATGCAACTTCATCTTTCCCCACATGTGTTTTTCAGCAGTTGAAAAGCTTTGTCAGATGCAGTAGGAAGGGATTATTATTGTTCTTTCATTATGCAGCTATGAAAGCTTTCTGAGGTTTTTCTATTCTGTGTTTTGAAGGTAGTACAGTCCCTAACATAACATACTCTGTATGTCTCTGCCAGAAACACCCAAATGGGAAATGGGGAGTATCACTTTTATCTACCAAAACTAACTGAACAACCATATCAAGACCCACAAAGGGTCACTAAAAACCTCAGAGCTTTGTGATTTTATTTCTCCAGTGGTGCATACCATTTAGCTGAAGAAGCTGGAAAACACTGTGGTTTTGGGCCTTCTTTAAGCTTAATCTATACTCAGGTCCCTCCACCCTGCCTTCTAGAAAGCACAGATTAAAAAAACCCAACTCACAATTATGCTATACCAGTTTTATGCTAATGCAATTCCTCTGAAAGTAATAACAGGACAAAATCATGGAAGGCCATCACTTGGCCCCAGAACACATATAGCCCTTCAGCAAGATGCAATTATAAGTAGGAGGTTCCTCAATATAGGTGGAGCTTGTATCTTTGCGAATCTTTTCCTCCTAGAGAGTCCCTAGGCAAGTAAGCTGTGTGGCAGACCAGAGAGGAAAGGGTAAAAACTTTCTTTGTTATGAATTTAAGGAGAGATTTGTTTGGAAAAGGAGTGAGCCCAATGTTCTGGAAAAAAACAAAAGAGAGATTTTGGTGAAGTGGTACTTGCCATAATTACAGGGGGAGACTTTTGAGGTTGGATTCAGCTGTTGTGTAAACGGGTACAAGTACAGGCTAACTCTGCTGATTACAGTGGACTCATGCCTATGTGAGAGTGCAATTTCATATCCAGCCTTTTTATTCTTGTCCATGGCAAGCTGCTTTTTGTCTTCTTTCAGCTTTCTCTCTCTAACATTTATGATGAACAATTGTCTACTCCTTGTAATTGGAAGGGCGTTACAAGCCATGAATGCTTTTGTTGGGTAAGGACTTCCTCTTCGTGTCTCCTGTATCATTGCTTTGTAAGAACAGAATTAACTCCATTTGGCATCTGAAAATAGGATAACATCAAGTTTCTGCATCTGTCCAGCTGAGCATCTGCAGGGCCTATTGTGCCAGACACATTTAACCTGGCTTGGCACCAGAACCATTATCTCTGTTCCCAGGATGCCCTGGGATGTAATGGGATGTCAGATCCCCATACATTATGCAGACCTAGGAAGATTGCTGCAGGTTTCTCCATGCGTGCATTGTCCATTCACTTTAAAAATAAAAGCTAGTATTTGGCTTTAGGAAACTTACCACACCACTTATACTACAAATGGCAGGTACCTTTGTCCTAGGACTTTTTAATACATCAATTTACATAGCCCTTTTCGTTATGCAATTGCAAATCATCTTATATGTGATTTAGCTATGAAAATCTTACTGAGATAATGTCTGTTTCTGCAGCCAAACCTATTTACATGTCCTTCTACTCCTTGAGAGAGTAATATTATACAGCCCCTTAAAAAGTCATGCCAACATGGTAACCTAAATACCAGGCATTGACCTCTGTGGTGGATTAGTGGTAAAAGGCAGCTCACTGCCTTGTGGGAAAGGCAGTTTCAGGCTGTGTACTGCCTACCCAGATTGCATAGGACAAAGCTTCTGTTCTTTTGAGTTGTAAGTACCTGTACATCCCTGCCAGTGAAGCTGCTGTCTCTACATCAAAAATGTGAGCCTCAGTTTCCTTACCTACCTTCTAAAGACCGTTTAGAAGCAGTTACATGGTGCTGGTGTGGTCCACAGACAGTGTTAAGCTAATATTCGAGCTCCCCTCCCAAAGGACAGGGATTAATCTTCCTGCTGAAGGCTCAAAACTTGCAGTCCATTCAAGTGAGATAAAATGATACTAAGGCTTTATTTTTGTTCTTGGCAGGGCTTATCTTGTTTTACTGATTCATGGAAGGATTGTATGCATAAGAAAATAGGGCTGACATATGTGGGATATCTGTCCTTGGGCCCCTGTCAGTGTTAACTGTGTTGTCCACACTTGAGTTTCTCCCTTCCTGCTCATCCATCTTCAGTGCCAGCTTAGGCTAAGGAGTGATGTGTCCCCTCTCCTTCATTATATGGCCTCTGACACCTCTGGGTCTCACCCTTTCTGTCTTAATCCTGAAAGAGCTGAATCACACTATTGATTCTTGCCCTGTAGAGTGTGGGATAATGTATCCACTAGTGCTGGGCACACAGGGAGAAAAGCTGTGGGAAGACATGAAAGGACTGTCAGCGTTGAAATGGCACTTGCCTGCATCTAACAAGGTTATATTGTGAGCTAATGAGTGGTCCTTAAATGAGTTGGACTCTGGATAAGTCAGCTACAGCTATAACTGATTATAACTTACAGGATTTAATGCAGAAGTAGCACTTAGTTTAATGGCATGTTAGTTTAGCAATGAAGGTAAGACTTTAGTGATGCTAAAAAGGAAGGGTAAATAAAATCTGAGTGTAAAGCCCAATGCAGCAAGATTAATTCTGCCAAATAGATGCTTGCTTTTTCATTGCACCAGTTGAAGTCTCTAGAATAAACAGAACAACCAATTTAAAGCAGATGCATGGAACAACAATCAGGTTTCATCTCTGGTTTTAATATTTTTAAACCATTTGGTACTTGGAGCTCAAAGCAACTGCAGACCAAATCAGGAGTTTGCTGCAACTTAGCAGCTTAGAGGAAGCAGATATGTGGTTGTATAACAGGGAGAGATGAAACAGCCCCGTTCAGATAACCAAATTACAATAAAATATGCAAGTGTTGGAATCTAGAGACAACATCCAGAGCTCCTGCCTGTGAACTGCTATCAACTACAGCTTGGGGCACAATAGAGCTAGGCAGTAAAGGACCACCTGAAGCACTGCTCCTTAAGCAATGAAAAAGTAAACTTGAGTTTTATTGGTAGTTACTATCCTGTGTGCCACCAAAAACATGAAATGTGGAGTGAATCAATGCTAGTAAAAGCAGGGCTTATGAATGAGAAGTAGTATGATCCCAGTTTTACTTCCCTTAGTGACTTTTAGGAGGCACTACTTCTCAACAAGGCAGCAAACACAAAAAAAGCCCTCAGGAAAGCCACATGGGTCTGATTTCCCATTTCTCTGCTCACTGTGCCATCATTTACCTCAGAGACTTTGCATCACTGTGTGTGACTACCCACAATTTCTGATCTCGTGAAGCTGAAGTCATTCTTCAAGCAGCAATTGGCTTTTAAGGACTTGGTGGAGGAGAAATGATGCTGGGCAAGACAGCTGACTGAAGACAGGAATGTCTTTCAGGCAGAGGAGCTAATGCTGTACCTTCCCTGGGGACCAGTCTTGTGACAGTTGTATCACATTTTCAAAGCAGTGAGTGGGGAGGATGCCTCTTGACTACCTAGCTCAGACAAACCATGCAAAGCAGACACTTACCTAGTGAGTTTGTAAAGGACACTTGCTGAGAGAAGAGGTACCTCAAAATGGTACTGAAGGAAAATTTCACAGACTTATTGGAACTTCAGCAGGGTGTTTTTCCTCCCACCCTCCCCCATTCTTTAGTGTAGTTTGAAGGGATAATTTAGACATTTTAACACTGTGGCCTGGAGCTCAAAAATATCTAAGACCAAATCCCAGCTGATGCCAGAGTGCATTACAGAGGGGCCATGGCACCCCACTTCTTAGTGTGTAAGGATCCACCCCTCCATGCCAGTGAGGTTGCAGAGAAGAAACCAGAGATCAGGCTGTGCCCAGATCTGCCAATCTTAGCTGCAGTGTCTGTATGGATTTTGAAAGGCAGCTTATTTTACATCTCTCTCCCTTGCTTTGTATTGCTGATGCAAAGTCTTGTGGTGACAAGGGGAGATACAGAAGAGAGAAACAGTGATGTGGCTGCAGCAGCTGGGGAGGGTTGCATCTCAGGGAGGCATGCTAAATGCAAGGGTAAGGAGTGGAATGGTGTACATCAGGGCACAGTCTAATCCACACTCAGCAAATATGTTTTCTCTCATTTTGCTCTCTCCCTTATGTTTCTGCTTCTTTCTTTGCCTTCTTTTTCATTATTTTTTTTTTAAACTTTGTGAGTGATTTATATCTAAGTGATTTATCTTTAAGTGCTGCTGTAAGTAGACATTAAGAAGCAGTAAAACTCTGAGTGCGTCTATGACATGGTGCCTGGTGAAACACCACTAGCCTATCGCGAAGACAACTACCTTGTTCTGTTCATTGAAGACTCATATCCTGATCCAAGCCATGGTCAACTGTTCCTGTTTTGTTCCTCCCTGGATTTACAGCTCTGGACTGTGAGATCACAGGACAGCCTATTTGTTATCATTTCCAAATGTGGAGAGCGACCGCCTCCTCCTTTTGCAACTCATGTGCATGTAATTCATTTGTGTTCACAGCCTCCCATTCTGATCTCCAGCCCTTTCTGAAACAACTGTCCTCCTCCCCCTTCTCCACTGCTTACATGTAGTTTCAACATACTTTGGTCTATTTCTGTATAAAACCACTCAAAAACAACACCAGAAATTATGAAACTACTTAAGCTTTCAGACAAAAAAAAATCTGAAACTGTTTATATTCACAAATGGTACCTATTTAGACAGTTTTGGCAACTATTGCTTCCTCTGGTAGCAAGTTTAATTGAAAAAAAATATAGCTGAATTTAATTCCAAAAGGATAAATATGACAGCAGATATTTACAGAAGATTTGGATTGTTTTTATGAAAAGAGCATTTTCTCCACAGCTTTCCAAATGGGCTCTAAACAGCTGGCCATACAAAAGATTAATCTACCAGTGCAGCACAGGAAAAAATATAACCCCAAGCATTCTCATGGCAGCAAAACGTTCCTGACAAAGAGACCAAAGACTGTGGTGCCTTTTTCCTACTCTGTATTTCTGCTCTATTTCATCAAACTGCTTGTGCAGCACAGAGAGATTTGGTGCTATATGAAATAGGTGAATAAATTCTGCACAATATCTTTCTGAAATACATGAGTCAAGAAAATGTATGTGCTTAGCTTGTAGAAAAGGAACGTAACCCCTGAGAACCATCAAAGAAAGTTGTAAGTGTGGGATGACGGGCAAGTTCTTCAACTCAAAGCTTGCATGCTTCAACCTTGTCCCTGTACCCTCCCTTTGAAATAGGAGAAAATACTCCAGGGCATGGCAGGAGACAAACAGCCGTGTGGATGTTTGGCCATTTTGATGGACATGATGACAGCCTTGGCAAGTGATAGGAACTTTACCCAGAGTCCTGCTGAGGAATACTGTTAGTGCAGGACTACAGTATTTGGATGCTACATGAATTCATTTATCCTCTTCTTTAGAAGAAATTAATGTGGCTAGGGACAAGTCTGTCTTGTTGGTTAGGTAAGATAAGAAGGAGAGTAAAAGTCACACAGCTTCCAAACCAGTGGGCTACAAAAGCAGTTTGCACCTTTCCATAGCTGCAGCTGGCTTCAGTGTTTCCCCTTCCCCCCCACTTCCTAAGAGGGATCTGGATGGTGTGGTGTATGCCTCCTTATACCCTCATCGGAAGAAGTGGAGACCACAGCCCAAAGGAAGTGAACCTGAAGGGGGGAGAGCAAAGCTTTGGTCTTTGCCTAGTGAAAAAAAGTGAGACAGTTGGCACAAGTTGTGTTGCTTGTGTGTGCCTAGGCTTGAGGGTTTGAGAAGGTGTGGTACCCTTCCTCACTGCACCCAAATCCTTAGTCTAGGTGTTTGTGGACCTGGGCCTTTGGACAGTGTGCATGCTCTCTACCTCCTCAAAATACAGCCACAGAGAGTTATGACTCCAGCAACACCTCCCTTACAATGCTGCTATTCATGAGACCAGCCTGGGACTGTTGGAGTTTCAGAACAGACTCAGTGCTTCTAGGATGGGCTCTCCTGTACTCCCTGTTGTGGATGGCTTTTCTGCAGTCTCATTTCCAGTGGATGCTTTCCAATGCACTCAACCTAAGTGTATGTTACAGGGAAAGACTTATGAAAGGAATCATACACAAATAGAGGAGAGCTGTGTTGTTTGGCACTTTTTTCCCCCTAAAGTGATAATTTATCAGCATTTGATGCCATAATGCATTTTTATTTACTTCCCTTAGATACATATTTCTGTGCCTTTTAAAGATTTGGACTGTTTCAGAACTTCCTCAGATTAACAGACTAAAACTTCTACAGAGGCTAGCAAGTGACATAAACATCCTTTACATAAACATTCTTTAAAAAGATAAGTCTCACATTCAAAGCTTTTTTTCCCCCCCTAGTTTTAATTTTAATTGAACTCTATCACAATCCTTAGTTTTGAAAACTGGTCTAACTATAATTTATTAATTAATCCTCCCTCTCCTCACCAATATTTGAGTGTTAAACTATCTTTTTGCCACTCATTTTCCTTGTTTAGGAACTGAAGTATCCGACTAGTAAGAATAATGAGAAAATATAGAAGAGGTGTTTCACTTACAGTATCACACAGAATCACCAAGGCTGGAAGAGACCTCAAAAATCAAGTCCAACCCATCATCACAGACCTCATGACTAAACCATGGCACCAAGTGCCGCATCCAATAACCTCTTGAACACCTCCAGGGATGGTGACTCCACCACCTCCCTGGGCAGCCCATTCCAATGGCTAACAACTCTCTCAGTCTACCTGGATTTCAGCAAGGCCTTTGATATCATCCCCCACAGCAAACTGCTGGTCAAGCTGTCAGCTTGTGGCTTGGACAGCAACACTCTGCGCTGGGTTAGGAACTCTCTGGAAGGCCGAGCCCAGAGAGTGGTGGTGAATGGTGCCACATCCAGCTGGTGGCCAGTCACTAGTGGTGTCCCCCAGGGTTCAGTTCTGGGCCCCATCCTCTTTAATATCTTTGTTGATGATCTGGATGAGGGGATTGAGTCAACTTACGTAGGAGGGAAATAAACAGAGGGAGGAAAACAGTAAAAAGAGTGACAGTTAATTGTCATACAACTGTGAACATGATAAATGAAAGTTTTTTGACAGAAATGAAAATACCCTCTTATCCCTGGTTATTTTGACAACTTGAAAAATCTTTAGGCATGCATAACGTGTGGGTTTGTCGTTAACCTGATATGCCTTTGATGGAGAGAGGAGTGGCTTCTTCACTGTAAAGGCATTTGACCACCTTGTACTCAGCACTGGTCCTCGTTGTACCACATGACATCATTCCAAATGCTTTAGTGGTTACCAGCTGTTTTACTGGACAGTAAAAGAAGCTGATCAAAGCTCAGCTCAAGAGATATGTTGACGATGTATTTTTTGAAGTGCTTCCCCCTAACCAAGCCCCACATTCTCCTCCAGAATCAACACAGGCGTATGCTTCACAGGTCTTCAAAGGCAAACAGTTTCAGATTTTTTCTTTCTTCCTTTCTTTTTTCTTTTTCTTTTTTCTTTTCCCCCAGGGAACCAGCTTGCTCTGAATGTATCTTTGTCCTAAGCGCTAGAAGAACAAAGTGCTAAATATTGCATCATGATACACAGTTTCTGCTGGGAGGAGGCTGCAGAGGGAACCGAGGGCCTTGGCATTCTGCACATTCCTAGTTTGCAGTCAGGTCAGCTTAAAAAGATAAAGTGCAATCTGCTGCTTGCTATCCATCATGAGAAATGAAGCCTGATAATTTTGGAGTAATGTTTAGCCTGTCATTCTTGGGCCATTACACTGAGTTAGTAGAGCTAGGAGAAGGGATTATTTCCTTCTCTCTCTCTTACTGCAATAAGTCTCAGATTAATAATGCTGCAGTCTTCAAAGTCTGTTTTGTTCATAGCTGCTGGCTGAGGAACAGGCAAAAGCAAAGATCAGATTTGCAATGAACTGGGCATTAAATCCCTTCAAAAAGTGTCTTTTTGGCACCACAGTGAAGAGCTATTAACAGCATTCCTGGATGGCTGTAGAAAAATACCACATTTTTACAAATGGCTATAACATCTTAGATTAACTACCTGACAAATAGGTGTTTTCAGTTTATTTAGGGCTCGGTTCTTCTTTCTGCTAAGGCCTTTTTCCATTTCTGCTTTGCAGAAGCATTAAAGGGAATCAGGCCTCAGTTTAAATGGAAATCAGACCTTTGGTACAGAGCCACCAGAGCAATCCAACACACAGGGCTGTGTGGATCAAATATGTCCAGAAATGCCTGGGAACCAGCAGTGGCAACATTTGATTGCATCTGCAACTACAGTGCATTTTAAAAAAGGAAAAAAATCCCCAGAAAATGAAAAACTCTAAAGAAAAAATAATAGCTGATGTTGAGGACCACAGCTACAAGCCTGATGTGGCTCAGAGTAATAAATATCTCTTAGGTTTGAATGTTCAAAGTGTATGAGCTGATGTGAATCTTACCACTTGCTTATGGCTGATCTTAGAAGAGGACTGCTGCCTATTTTCCCCTGATTAGTAAGGCAGAATTTCCAAAACCATCCTGGAAGTTTAATTTTCAAACTTGAATGAGTTCTTTTTAACTTCTGAGACATCATTCCTTGCATCTAAATATAGGGAAGTGTGTTGCAATGTCAAAAAATTTCTGCTGAAAATTTTTCTGTGACTCACACAGGATGATGCTTAGGTTACTACATTCATTGCAAGTGTCTGCTGCATAAAGAAATGGTTAAACCTATCCAGCTCACTGTTTTAAACTTTCCAGAGCATAAGCTAGCATATTGCCAGCATCTTAGGTCTTGGCTGCAAGAGGCATCACTCCCTACTAATACGGCAGTGAATGCTTGTGGTAGGTGTGCTGGTAGTAGGTGGTTTGCTGGATGGACATTAGAGCAGCCAAGAGAAATGTGAAGGAAATGGCCAGCCTCAGAAATCAGAGATTTCCTTTTACATTTTTAAGCACCCAGAGATTCCAAAGCTCACAGGGGGAAGCAAGGAAGAAAAAGGAGCTATATCATGCTTCCTTTTTTACTTTTAATTCCCAAAGGGTGCTAACCAAGTAGAGTCACCACCAGCAACCTTTTCATTAGAGGAAGAACTGAATTTTCACATGCAATCTGCTTGCATGCAGTGAAACAATTTATTCCAAAGAGCAATCTCACACACATGCGGTTCAAGGAGCCACATTTTTTTAGCTGAGGACACATAGCAGACCAGGGTAGTCATGGGAATTTAGGACACAGTTCAGAGGGGAAGTTTTGGCATTGCCCATAGCTGAGTGACAACACAGCAAGTGGGAAGAGTACAGGAAGGTCACAGAGTGGTCAGTTTTCTAAAGAAGGACATGCTAGTATCACAGAGCCAGGCAGGACTGACTGCACCCTTAAAAGGTCTCTGCAAGAATTCTTAATGTGGGGTAAGAAATTTCTTGCCTCGTCTTACTGGAAGAGGTGGGAAGGAAGGACATTCGTGGGAGTAAAATGCACCGCCTTGATCTGACCATTCCCTAATGTCTCTCGCAGTCCTCTCTAATCCTGCTCCTTGGCAATGTTGTTGTCCATCTGTGTTTATCTCTACTCTAAGTGTCCCATTGGCTTTTAAATTTGTGGATGTGCTCCAGATTCAGTGATAAATTTGTACTTTATGATATTTATATCTCCACCCTTCCCTGGTTGTTGCACAAGATTTCATGAAGGAATTTCTAACTCCAGGTTTTTAAAGAAGTCTCATTGATTTAGTGAGAAAAAAGGAGCACTTTCTGTAGAAAGGAATAAAGCTAAGGAGGGAAGACTGGACCTGAGCAGATTGTGAGCTATGTGAAGTATGGTGGGAACAAAAAATGTCCCCTAGAAAATAAGTTGTTGCAACTGGTGAAAGAAGTGGGGAATAAACCCCAAAGGATCTTGATCCTGAATGGAGAGTAGCAAAGCTTTGGCACATATCTAACATACAAAAATGCTGCAGTTGATCTGCTGATTGTACAGTAGGTAGTAAAAGAGAGAAGAAAACAAATGGAGAATGTGCTTTCCAGATGAGGTATGTCACAGGTACAAGGCCAGTTTCTCCTCTGACCCCAGCACCCTGGCCAGGGACAAGCAATCCCAAGCCATGCTTCTGCCAGCTGCAACTGCCTCCTGGCCCTTGGGAGCATGCCCAGAGATATGGGTTTGACAGGGCTGCTCAGAAGGTCTCTATCTCGTTTCTCCTTGTAGCTTTCCACTGCACCCTCTGTGCTTCTGGTCCTTTGGTGGTTGGTGTCGTGCATCCCTGCAGCAGCAGCTGCACTTTCTTCTCACCGCCATCCATCCACCCTGGAGCTGCCTTCTCTGGGCATTCAGGGGAATGAGAAAGCAGGAGATCAGAAAGATCATGGTGGGATACTGAAGAGTTTAATCCAACATTTTTTTTTGAGCACACAATCAGTAGGGACTTCTTAAACACCATAAAGAGAAATAGAAATATACTGGGAAGAGAATGAGGAAAGATTGACTGTGTCTGTATTAGGAGGTACTGTGGCCCAGGAGCAATATATCTGCAGAGTGAGACCCTTGAAGATAAGGACCATCTCTAGTTTGTCTTTGTGATGGTTAATGAAGAAGTGTAGTAAGTCCTTTAGAAGAGCATGAATAGATTAAATATAATGAATTATGATCTTTATATGCCTGCAAAAATGCAATTGCTTTGTTAGGTATTTAGGATAATGAGCAGACTGGAAAAACACACCTACTGATGCTGTCTGTAATATATTCTCATAGCACTCAAAAGCTTTATTTTTGTCTTTGCTTTTTCATTAATAATTTCTTCCACAAGGAAAGAGATTTAAGAGATCAAGCTATGACTAACAGTTACAAATATCTGACTGAATATTTTTACTTCTTAGCCTGACACAGACCTCTATTTTTATTCTGCTGGAACAATGGTAGGATTATTAGCATCAGTAATTTCTGATGTTTGTGATGCATTTTCAGAATCTTACCAAAGCAGATATTTTCCCAGGTATTTCAGTCAATACGTTTGAAAAATCCAGAGAGGTTGATCTTTTATTTTTAACTCTTATTACATGTTAGATTAGTGAGGCCAAGAAGACCACCAGCAACTTTGATATTTTGTTTTGGTTTTAGTACAATATCAATGAAATCAATCTGCTAAACAGAAATAGTGGTGTTTACACAACTGAGCAAGTTGCACAGTAGTTGGCCTCTGAGAGGGGCTGAGCACACTCATCTATTAATGAAATTAATAAAATTTAGAGTTAGCTATGTGGACTTTTGAGGATCAGACCTTGTATCTCTCTCCTTTAGTTTCCTTGAAGTTAATTGCACTTAATTGCACCTCAGGATTTAATGAACTTGCCTTCATCCTAGGAGAGTTATTGGAATTAAGATGAGACTCAAAACACCTGAATGCTTTTCTGGGAGCAGTGAGTGACCAGAATCAAGCAGCTGCATATGTCATCCACTTTCCCCCACAATAACGTGGTGACTATTCACCTTTGTGCAGTACCTGGTGCTTTACAGATGGTAAACACTCCGCAAGAAACCAATTTCTGTTGTCCCTATAAGGGCAGAAAGACAAAACTGGTTATGTGTGAATCAAAGAGATTGAATCAGTGAGTGCAGAAGTACCATAAATTCAGGTCTGCAGCTTTAAAAATCTGATTTAGTTGTATCTAATTCTTACATCCAGCTGGGTCAGAGTGTCCTCTAGAAAGTTCCACATAAACTCTGGTATAATCATACAATATTTTGAACATTTGAGGGACAGTGAATAAAGAAGTAATTTGAAAACTCCCATTGAATTCCAAGAAATCTGGAACAGAGGGCAAGATTTGAAGTGAAAAGGATGAGTAATTGACATATGTTTCAGGTAATCTGCTACTTACTAGAAAAAGAACATAATTAAAAGAGGAAAAGGCATGGGAAAGCAGTAGTGTGAGCATGTGGACATGAATCTGCACTTGTGTTTGTAGCTTCCTTGTCGTTATTCATGTGATTTTAAAAGATGAATAATTGTACTTAGTGAACTCGATACAATGAAAATATGTTGCAGAACACAGCAAGCAAATATTTTATCTTAAGAAAAAAGTGGCCTTTGTTTAATCTCTTGTTTCACTCTCAGTATGGCAAAGTGTTCAGAGAAGGTGGCTGTCAAAAACTTTTCTAATACAATCAACTCTTTTTCTCTGACCACTGTGTATTCCAATGTCACCAAAATTCCTTCCCACTCACTTCCAGCTATAAGAATTAAATAATTATTTAATTTATTTCCCCTTGTAGGTATTTTACAGTGCTGGAACCTCTGCAATTCACTTTTTTCAGCTGCAAAGACACAACATAATTGTCCTGCACACTTTTCTGTGACCTGTTGCAGGTATACAGCATTTCTCCAGTAACTTAAAAGTGAGGTCATGTTTATTACTAAGAAAGATTAAGTTATTTAAAGAACTCCAGTGAAAACAATAGTGGCTAAGTGAAAATCACTTGAAAAGATAGATACCTTTTCTGCAGCCATGACTTCAAGAACAGTTTTGATATAACTGATGTCACGTCACAACTTCTACTACAGGCAAGAAGGTGCTAGAGGCATCCTACTATTTCAGGGAGCAACAACCTCAAAGATAAAGCCAGCAGTCCTTTCTAAAGAGTACCCTTCACACCCCACTCAGTTGGTGGGTTAATTCTGGTCAAGCACCTTGCACTGACTTGCCACACCATTGCTTTCATTTAAATGTGCATCCAGCTCTTTGCAACATCTGCATTTCTGTGAAGTGCTGTGCTGGGAGTGGCAGAAGTAAAAGAACCCAGTGAGACTTGAAAAAGAGCCAAGCTGCTGAAGAATGGGGGGTTAATGTAAACAATTTTCTATGCCTGCCATTCCTTCATGCTCTCAGGGAAATAGGAATTACTATCAGTAAAATGGGAAGAATCAGCAACAGCACATAGGTGCATGCCAGCAACGTGGGTAATTGTCATCAGATGCTTAAAATACCACAAGAGACGATGCAGAAAATGCAGAGGGCTCAGTGTTAATCTGCAGCATGGCTTCTTCACAGTTCACTGGCACCGAAAGGAGAGGCGCAAATGCTGAGGAAAACGTTGTCACCTAGAATCACGGCTTCTGTTTTACAGCCCAGGGTTTCTGGGTTGCACAACAGACACAAAAATCCTACCAGCAATTCAAATCATTTAGAAGTATTTCCAACATCTGTACCAAAAATAATACGGGCTGGTCTACTTGGAATTGAGTTAAGCAAAATAGAGTTTTAATTGCAAAAGCACAGATTTTTAACAGTTGCTTCAAAACTTTTTTCATCAGGTAAGTCCACCCCACAAAGTAAGGCACAGAACTATCTGAACAAGCTGATATATCTCCACAGCACAGCATGGACACACACACAAGTACCAGCTCATATCCCAGCTGTAATATAGATGGCTCTGTGTGGGGATGCACCCTTTTTTGAAGCAAGGCCAATTAGTAATTATATACCATTGAGCTCTGAAAACAGGTAGCTCAGGGCTCTGCCTCAATGCTCCCTTGCTGGGTGTAGACATGCCTTAAATCACAGCACAGTGCTGAAGAGGTGCTGGCTCCTGCGTTGTTTTTTAAAGTTACCTTTGAAATCATGCTGGGTGTGTATGAGTGTATCCTTCAGTTTATTTAATTTTCAGTTGAAATATATTGCTAGAGGTCTTTTGACTCATCACATGTTGTCCTTGTTCAACGCAGGAGTCATCAAGGCTTCCTGTCTAGGAAGCAGACAAAGCTCTTCTGATTTAAAGGTGTCTTGTTGTGGAATATAGGCACATAGGCAGGTTAGTCATTGCAGTAGCAACTCCAAGACGGAGAAAGGCCACCCAAGCAGGAAAGAGGGGGCATGACATTTGGTTCCAGGTTCAGTCTTAGGTTAGAGAAGGAACCAGCTTATTTTCTTACAAAACACTGCTATAAAATAAGACAGTTTCAACCTTTGCTCTGCTCCTCTGCACTCTTTCCTTCCCTATATTTGTTTCCCCATTTTTATTTTTACTTCTTCCCAATTCCCTAGCTGCATGCCTACCCCAAGAAGGAAGTCTATCAGCTGGCTCAGAGCAGCAGTGCTCATCCCTGGTGTTGTGATAAGCTGTGCTGCAGGGCTGGGGAGGGTCCTGTCTCAGCCTCCAAAGGCTGAACTGCCAGCTTAGTTGTTGCCATCTGTTCCTTTTCCAAGGTTCAGGCTGTAGGAGTGGCCTTTGGTTGTCAAGTCCCCTGTTACTGCTTGCAGTTTTGCACAATATTCCCACACATACAAGCTGAGGTGTCTGACTATTTTAAGTGCACTCACATGTAGCTCCTACATTGTCTTTTCTACTGTGAACTTTTGGTCCAAGGAAACAATGTGTAAAATTGCATTCATCATTTTACCAGTGGAGCTGAAATAAATACTCATTGTATAAATTACTTAAAGATGCTGCATTTTCCACCACTGTATTTTGCTTTCATTGGTAAAAAATTGTCTTGATTGTAATGTCACAGTTACTGCTGACACAACACTGGCTTTGCTCCACTGATTTTGAGGATTTACTCCCAGGATGAATGTTTTGGGATTCTCTTCAGTCAGTACGTATTTGACACTGAATTTCTGGCTGTTTCTGAATGGTTTACTACCAAAAGTTCTTCGCTAGCTGCTTTTGAAATTCCTGTTTCTATTGTCAGAGGTGTTTGGATGGGAGTTGTCTCCCTCCCAGCCATGCTTCTCCCTTAGCTCAGCAATGCCAGGAACTCCTAATCCCATGTCTCTGACATCACAGACCATTGCCATGGCGATGTCTGAGAGTCATGCAGTCAATGGCCTGGCTTTTCTGCAGAAAGCTGTTTGAGTTTTGTGTTTTAGGCGTGGGCTTGAAACAGAGGGAGATCCTTCTGGTGTATTTCCTAAATTCTCAGCTCTTGGTCTTGTTCTGGACCTGGATAGCATGACTTCATACAGTTAGTATACTGCCAGTGCCTCCCCTTCATGAATATCACGTTGGTAGCTGGTTTGAGGCTGTTGTTTTGGCCATAACATTTTCCCCCCTTTCTTTTATATTTGTATATGTGAAAGAGGCAACAGATCAGGGCTTAGATTTGTCCTTTCCTCTTATTTGCCTTCTAGATATTCTATAGCTAATTTTCTATCAGACAGAGGAAATCCCTAGCCAGCAGAATGAGGCACCCAAATTATACCACACTACACCTTTCTTTCAGCAACACTTAGGTTCCTACTTTATTGAAAATATGTAATAATATATTCTGGGTTTTCAGATAATTTATTTTTTTCATGGACTCAGTTGTCCACCTCTGATTATCTCTATCTATCATGCTGAAATGTAATTTCCTTTGTTAAAATACACTGACTTAATTGACTGTGTGTAAATAAATACTGCAATTTAGTCACATCTCATTCATAATTAGGAAAGAGAGAGAGAAAGGGAGAAAGGAAGGAAAAGAGGAAGGGAGGGAAGAAAAAGAAGAAAAGAAAGAAACTTGTGAATAAATCTTTTCTTGTGGGAAGCTATGGAAAGGGTCAAGAACACACCCTGTGTTTTAATTCTCTTATCATGACCAATGGGTTTGTATTTGGCACTGGTATTAGGGCTAAAACTCCTGAAAATAAGGATTTGGAGTGCACAGTCTGATGTAAGCCAGTTGCATGAAAATGCCTGGACCTGGCAAATCTCATTCCTCCTCTAAAGAAAAGCTATCCTGCAAGACCTGCTTTCATTTGGTAAAGCAGCCTACTCTTCTGTATGGATTAAGTGCGCAACTTTCTTGATGACATTTTACTTAAGCTGGTGAATGACTCTCTGCCTTGCCAATTTATGATGCTATTTCCCCCTAGGCATGCCTTTTGGTTTATCTGTTATCGCCAAGATACGTGAATTGAATCATCTGGTAGTACTTGAGCTGCACATCTCACCCCAATAAATGGCTGATGGTCAAGCTGACTCAGCTGCTGCTTTATGTTATACCCCTAAGATTGTTACATTTACTTAATTAATTCATTCCTGCTTTCAGATGTTGGAAGCTGATAAGGGAAGGTTGCCCTTAGCCCAATTCCTATTTCTTAACTCAAACATTTGATTAAGTGTAATAATAAAATTACATTAGTCCTTTGAACTCCTATCTACCCATGGTTCAAAGGATTAGAAGAAGCTAATCCAATCTGTTAAGGAGGTTTTTGAAGTTTTGAGAGTATCTTTCTTCTCAGGGGCATACTTTGTTGTGTTAGGCCCCTCTCTTTGTCATTTTCTGAAAGTCACCTTTCGCTTTGCAAGGCTTGAGGGAACCACCACAGCTACCTCATCTGCCTGCTGCCTGCCTTGGCCCCTGAGCTGAGCTTGTCCATGGGTTCTCACACTGGAGAGGCTCATTCTGAATTTCTTCTTAACAAGCCTTCCAACAAAGCCCCTGCTAAATAAATGTTGCTGTGGAAGACAAATATAACATACGCTGCTTCTTCGTGTCGTCTTTCACTTCAGCAGACTGAAAACCATCAATAAGCCCTGCATCTCCATCCAGTTCACAGATGCCATGGAGGCTGTATTTTGTTGGCCAAGGACAAAAGGTTGAATATCCCTAAATTCCTCAAATGCCTGATGAATTACCACAGACAATTAACAAAAGAGAGGCCTTTCCCTCCTCCCACCAAAAATCACTTCAAAAACATGCACCTGGTCATAATCTTTTCTACTTGAACTAATTGCTATTTGCAGTGGCATATGGAACAAGGTTCCTTTGCCTAATAGCAGTATATCAAACTACAAAGACACCTCATCATATTGCTTGTTCACTTTGGAGTCTGCCTATATTTACAAGTATTTTCTTTTGCAGAAACTTCAAAAAGTACAAAAAGCAAATGACTTAGGAAGCAAGGGAATTTTCATATCTAAACCTTCCCGAGACATGGGTCAAAGATCATTCAGTTTTGCTAATGCTCTTGAATAATTCATATGTACTTACAGAGAAATCTGAAGGAGTTTCCAGCCTATGTGGGCACTATGTAAAAGTGGAAGCTTTATTTATTTTTAAGCAGACCTGTCAAATTTGATTTCCTTTCGCTACACAAAGTACATGATGTGGTTAATATTTTACCAATAAGCTTCTAGAAGGTAGATAGTAGCCTCAAAGGCCACAAGGCGTTAATGCAATCAGCTGCTCAGAAGTCTGGTGTAGCGTAAGCTGAGTCCAGAAAATTCTGCAGAAGGGGATGTTATTCCTTCTAAATGTGTTAGTACAGTGGCTTTGGGAGCTTATCTTTTAGGAAAGCATTCAGTATTCAGTATCACTAAGGTTGGAAGAGACCTCAAAGATCATCGAGTCCAACCTGTCACCACAGACCTCATGATTAGAGCAGGGAGGACACTACTGTCCACTGCAGGCTTGAACTCATGACCTTCCACATTAAGGGTCTGATGCGCTACCAACTGAGCCACGACTGCCCCTCATCCGATCATGATATGAAGATGCCATTTACAGATTAACCATTATAATACTCTACAAAGTGTAGTTCATGGCCATTGTAAAGTAGAAACTGTCATGCTCTTGTTAACCTAACATCCACCTATTTTTTTAGAGCAGAAAATTTCTTTCCGCTTTTCATCATCAGCCTGATGATACTGGGACTGAGCCAGCCAGACCCAAGTACCTTCAGAGGGTATTTGGCCCTGCACCCCTCATCTTTTGAACAGAGTCTCTAATCTGTGTTTGAGCTGGAGCTGTCACAATGTCTTTTGTGAGGAGGCTCAGGGGAGACCTTATTGCTGTCTACAACTACCTGAAGGGAGGTTATAGCCAGATGGGGGTCAGTCTCTTCTCCCAGGCAACCAGCACCAGAACAAGAAGACACAGTCTCAAGCTGTGCCAGGAGAGGTTTAGGCTGGATGTTAGGAAGAAATTCTTCACAGAAAGAGTGCTGCCCAAGGAGGTGGTGGAGTCACCATCACTGGAAGTGTTTTAAAAGAGACAGGATATGGCACTTAGTGCCGTGGTTTAGTTGATTAGATGGTGTTGGGTGACAAGTTGGACTTGATGATCTCGAAAGTCTTTTCCAACCTGGTAAATTCTGTATTCTGTACATGCCACTTTGCAGAGTTTAATGGAGTGAGGGCAATCTCCCCTCTCTCATGTGGTTTTGGTGCTTTTTCAGGTGTTGGCTTGGGTACAGGAGTGGAAACTGCACCCCACCCAACTATTTGAGCTATAAAACCATGGGGCTATGTAGCCATTCTCTCTCCTGTGTCCAACCAGTGTTGAAATAGTTAAGTAAAATGAGACAGGTCCAAAAGGAGGGGTTGGCAGAGCCTCACATAAAATGATCACATGATGGGAATGCTCATCAAGGAAGGTGGGTAACATGCACACAAATGCCCCCAGGCAGATGCTGGAGCTGTACCTATTTCCTAGATGAACAGAGATTAATTATCTTTGGGGCTTGTGACTAAAAAGCAAGTGAGCCTTTCACCTATATTTGAAAGACATAAACCCAGCTTTGGTTTGTGAATTCAAAGAATTATGAGTCTGGCTCCAGTGAATGAGTCAAGGTTATAAATTGCTAGCAAAGATAGGCATTTCCCTGAAAATCAGTTAGGAGCTGGGAAAATACAAACAACAGGGCTTGCTTGTCAGGTCTTCATTCCTCACAGGCAAGCGAGACTAGCACCATATTAACGTAGTTTCTATAAATCCCATCATAGAAGAATAACTAAAGGGGTATCTGTTTGGGTCAGCCATAACTCTTTCTTCAGTTTACTTTTTTTTTGTGTGTGTCTGTCTACCCTGGCGAGAAAATGTCTGCAGGGAAGAGATTCTGGTATTCTCAAGGGTGTTCCAGGGGTTCCTAGGAGGCTAGGGTAAAGTGTGGCTTAGGGTAAAGCTCACACTGAGGTGGTGTACTTTCAGCTGACTGAGCAAGGTAGGTTTAAGCTACCATGAGCATGCATCCTGGCTGCAGAAAGGACATGCTTTGGGGTCGTAACTCTTCTTTGTGTTGCCCTGACTGCACTGTTAATTGTGTTAATGGCACCATACTCTGCTGAGCAATGAGCTCTGCCACTGGCTCATGAGAGTGGCGGTGGAATGAATGAACACAACAAACCCTGACACAACCGTTTTTTCTGGGTTATGTGATGTAAAAAGCCTCTTTTCTCTCAAATTTCTCTGAACAAACATGCATACAACCAAATCCTGTTCTTCATCTTCAGTGCATGTCTCTCCTGTATGGAGCACTGGCCACCCATCTCACGGCACCTCACCACATTGTTGTCTTCTCTTTACTGATCTCTACATCTCTTATCTAGCTCAAGTAATTGTAGACTGCCCAACTCATTAAGGCATTTTATATTGAGATAAGAAGGGAGAAAAAGGCCCTGGATTCCTGCACAGACAGGATGTCTGTTCCATCTCCACATTGGAACAATCTGAGTTCAAAATGCTGAAGTATCACTTGCTGAGTGGCTAGTGGCAAGGCTGATATTACATACAGTACAGAGATTATCTTGATTCTTCTTATCAACTAACATGCTTTTTTGATGTAAAACAGATTAGTCTGATTTCATTTCCCACTTTGATTACAAAGGCTGTCCAACTAGGACAGCAGTACTCCTGCATGGCATCTAAAGTCCTTGTTGGAGTAATTGCATGCTGCAGCAGTAACTGGATTGAATTTGCTGTTTCTATGATTCACCTGTAATAATGATGTTTGCCAGCACTTTCTTTTGTAGTAGATAGATCATTTGAAGCACACCCAGTATATTTGACCTACAGAAAAAGAATGCTTCTCATCATTAAATTACCATCAAAAGGAGAGGGCTGTTGGTATAAAGATTATAGATATAACTTTGTGGATTAGGGCTTAATATAAATAAAGCTCACAGAATTCCTAATTTCTTCCATCCCCACTCATGCAAGGTAATGAGCAAAAAACTTATCTTGTGGAAATTGCTCTGCACATACAAAGAGAAAAGATGATTTAGAAAGCCTTGGCACACAGCTCACTTCAGTGTCATTGCCTGAAAGGGAAGGGAATAGATTTAACAAGGGTAAGGAATAAGTGGCAGAAGAGCTCTGGTAAGCAGACACTCCACAAAGAGATGAGGAATTAAAATTTTAGGAGTGGGGTTTTTTAGTAGACTCTTTAAATCCTGTTTGAGTATTCCTTCCTGGGTGCTGTTTTTATTCAATATCAAATGGATCAAAAGAAAACGTTATAATTGACTTCACTGGGCTTTTAATGAGGCATATAAATGTTGGGTATCTTTGGTAGATTCCTTCCCTGCCTAATAACTACAGTTATTAATGGCAGCTTTTAGTTTCTTTAGGGCCTGTGGTTTGTAAATATAAATATGGTGATTGAAATAGGTTTGTGTATAGTGGTGTGCCCAAAGGCCTAAAAGAAGGAGACACTCTGAGTCTTGCTGCAAACTTGTTTTCTGTGTGATTTATGAATCATGTGGCAGCTGTGGAAAGCTGACACTGTGTTAGAAACTGGCTTGATAAAGTGTTTGTATGAAGAACAGTTCTTACAGTGTTTGTAGAAGATTGTCATTGCTTAAAAATGCTGTGGCAGCCCAAGAAGTGGCTTTGAGTGCAAACATGAGAATCCTCCTGGTTATGACACCAATGGCTGTGCATGGGGAACAATGCCAAGACAGCATCCAAAACAGTCGTATGAATATCAGTAGGTTAGAAATGAGACATAAATGTCAAATTAGACATAAAGAGGAAGTAAACACAGGGCAAACAGAGAAAGTGAAGAAATTCAGAGGAGGCATCCAGCAAAGGAAACTTTTAGCTAGATGTCACTTTTTGGTCTGGGAGTTATCTGACATGACTGCAACTGTTATGCACTGTGGTTGCAGGCATATAATTTTCCACAAATAATGAAAATGTATTCATGTTTCTTTCTTAACCTCTTTCATTGGAAAAGTACTGGGTTTTGTTTTTAAAAATGTATGGATAATGACAGCAGTTTTATGTTGGAAATTTAGTCTGGTGTTACCCAGTAGCTACATCCTGTCTGTGGCTGTGCCAGGCTGAGGTAAGTAACAAAACAAAAGTACACAGCAGATATTGACGCCCAAAGCTCCTCGGTCTCTGTAGCATTCATAGATGTGCTGGTCTTGTCACTCCTTCTAGCTCAGCAACATTTCAAAATCACATGGTTGTGTCTGGCCAGATTCCTTTGAGATATCAGTTCTGAATTCCTTTCAAATGTCTCATTTAACATGAAGTTCCATACAAAGACAAAAGATGTTGCTTCTTGAAGGAAACAGGTTTTCCCCAGGGGATTATATGACTGCTGTTATTATCTTCCTACTTACACCTCTTTCTCAACATCATATTTCTTGTTATGTTTTAAGTGGTCTTTGACAGATTAAAAGGCACTTTGACGTATTTGGAGGGAAAAAAATTGAGGCTATAAATCTTTGTTTATGAATAATGAGTTCATGAGACCTGAAGAGGTGTTCATATGAAAATTTCAGATAAGATCAAGGAGGTCTGGGGGTGCTTTTACAAGGCTAAAACCAACAGAAGTTAAAATTTGACACAAACTCTGAGTGACTTAGGATAAGGCAGCTGTTGGCAGTCAAATAATCTCTTTGCTTTCATTGACAAAGATCTGATATATATAAATCAGATTAAATCAACAGACAACGGACAAACGTATTGCACAGAGTTTCCACTGGGCTTTTTATGACTGAACTAGCATCATAGCTCAGTTCAGAAGTGAAAAATCTCTGAAAGCTGGTAATATCTGCCCTCACAAATTCATTTTAAAAGCTGTTGTGTCAACCTTACAATCTTCCATAGCATCTTTATGAAATAATTGTCGGTGTAGCTTGTAGATAATTACCAGGCAAAATAGTACTGCAAAGCAGTACCATTACACTCTCAAAGAAAGAGAACTCCAAGTTCTACCAAAAAAGATCCTGCACATAGTTTTCAGGATCCTTTTTGTTTTCACTGTCCCCATAGTGCCTACAAAGCACCAGAACTTACCTCAAACAAACTCAAAGACCTCCAGCATCCAGTTTTAGTGTTAACTGGACACAAAAATCTGTATTTCAACACATTTTTCATCATTATGCTTTGCTTATGCCAGGCAAGTGCTGCAGATCTGCTGGTGAGAGATGGAATAGTCTTTGCTACCAGAACAAGGCTGTGTTCTCAAGATGAAAAGTCATTCTATAAGCAATTTCTTTTCAGTTCCTTCTAATAGATTTAATTGATAGAAAATAAATCGGCCAACAGCTTTTGGCTACTGTCGTACCTACAGTCCCTGTGGGAGTAAGCATACCCAAGCAAGGAAGATATTTACAACAAAAAACCCCACACTCACACACACAAACAACAACCAAAAAAAAACCCCAAAACAAACAACCCCCCCCCCCCCCCAACATTTGTGAATGTTACTACATGGGAAAACCCTTTTTGTTTTTATTCCTAGACTGGTCCATGTTGCTTCCTTCCTCTCCTTCCTCTCCTCAAGGAGTTTTATGATACTTCAAACCCAGATGATATATCCTTTCCCATTTGATTTCAGCACCCATGTATCATTTAATGCAAATGTACAATGTTTTGACTCTGATAGCATAGTTATGGAGTTGGAGGGGGTTTTGTTTGAAAATTAGTTATTTCTGAACAAGCTATTTAGAGATTCATAGATTGCATTGAGTTGGAAGGGAGCCTCAAAAGTCACCTTGCCCAACCCACCTCTATCTAGATCAGGCTGCCCAGGACCACATTGAGTCTGATCTTGAATGTCTCCAGGAACAAGATCTCAACCACATCCCTTGGAAACCTGGTCCAGTATTTTGCCACACTCTTTGTAAAGAAATTCCTCTTTATGTGCAACCTACATCTACTCTGCTCTAGTTTAAAACTATTGCCCCTCGCCCTATTGCTACAAGCTCTTCTAAATAGTCCTTCCCCTGCCTTTCTGTAGGTCCCCTTTAGAAATTGAAATGTTGTTTTAAGGTTTCCCTAGGGTCTTCTCTTCTCCAGGCTGAACAGCCCCAGTTCTTTCAGCCTGTCTTCACAGGAGAAGTGCTTTAGCCCCCTAATCACCTGGACCCACTCCAGCAGGTCCATGCCTCTCTTGTGTTGGGGGCCCCAGAACCGGATGCAGTACTCCAGGTGAGGTCTCACCAGAGTAGAGTAGAGTGGCAGAATCACCTCTCTTAATCTGCTGGCCACACTTCTTTTGATACATTTTGCTAGCCAATAATTGGATATTTCTCATTTTCAGATGATAGAAGCTGCAAACTGCCATAAATCAAAGGCACCAGCTTTTATCTGCAAACGCCTCTATTCTGAAAAGCCTTGATACTTTATTCCAAATGTAGGCTTGTCACCATAGAGATAAGATTAATTCAATGATTTAAGACTTGCCAGAAAATATTATGCACCATGTTTAAGACAAAGCTTTGCTTGCTTAAAACAGCAGTGGAAGCTGAAACTATTACCTACCATCTAACAAAGAAGGATTGTGAGAAACAAAGAAAGGATTCACATTCTTTAAATAAAAACTGTCTGTTTTTAACCAAAATGAGTGTAAGTACTGAAGCAATGTTTGTCCTCAGACCTCTTTAACAACTGTAATTACTGTATATTTTAGTGACTTAGTTACATTATTTTTCAACTTTTAGGGCATTTTGTTCTCCCTTTTTCTCCATCTTCAAAAACTGTAGCAGTCTCTCTGCTCCTAGAAATTGTTTTACTGCACCCAGGTTTGGGCTAAGTATCCCCAAACACAGATATGCCATGTGTCCTCTAAACAGGCATTTAAACAATCTGCTCTCTCCTATTAACTGTGACAGAACAGCTAGAGTTTTCAGATGTGCCTTGGGCACTGAGGCACTGTTGTAACTGTGACTCGTATTATTAAAGCCTATTCAGGGCTAAGACATTTTTTAAACTGAGCTTTCTTTTGAAAATGAGGTTTGGAAGGCATTTCAGTGCTCTGGAAAATGTTCTGCCATGCTGTCACGAGGGGCACTGCCCCTCAAGGTTGAGAAGAAGCTTTAATGTAAAGTTCTCAACAAAGATCTGGGAGATATGGAGAGATGGAGACAGCAGCATCTGTCCACCACAAGGAACAGCTGGTACCCCCCAAAAGCCACTCTGTCCAGTGTCTCCCTGTCCTCCCTTCTGGCAGTGGAATTGCTCCAGGGTGGGCACCATGAGACAAGGTGAGCTGCTATTTGAGGCACTGGATGTGGCCAGGCCAGTTGCTGCTGCGGGATGCAGTCACCTCAGAGTTGCCTACACACAGAAGACTGCTAGGGCATCCTAAGGGCATTCCAAGCTGTTGTGGGCCCTGACACAGCATTTAACCAGATAGGTGAGGATTTCCCATCACCTCCAGCACCAGTTCCTTTACCAGGTGTATGGAGAAGGGCCACAAAGTTCATGGGTACACAACTGGGCAAATGGGTTAAAAGCTTTGGGGCTTCTGAGCTCATAGGGCTTGCTTGGTATTAGTTACAAGTTACTAGTATTAAAATAAATAACAATAACAAACGAATTGAAATAGTTATTTTTAGTTCCCCATGCAGTGCCATAGATACTGTAATACATAATAGAAAGTCCCATGAAGTCCCCACATCAGAATGAGGGGCTGCCTTTTAATCACAGTAAAGCCATTTTAACAACCTTTGGCAAGCTCAGCAGCAATGCAAATATTCCAAGTGGTGCAATATGTGTTTAGGGGAGAGGGGAGAAAGGGCTTAAAATTAATTTAAATTGAAAAACAGCAGTCATGCATTTCTCTAAATTATTGTTTTCAGTACCATAAGCCACATCCTTTCAAATTTCCTCTGCTTGGCCACATCATTGGAATGAAGTGTCAAAACTGGTTAAGTCACTTTGACATCATCCTGATGATGTGTCAAACACAGGAAATTTGAAAGGACAGGGCTCAGTAAGGTCTTACCCCAACTTGCCTTCTTTGACAATTCTTCCCTCCTGCCCCACACCCTCCCTGGTCCTTTTTTTTTCAGCTTCAGTGTTTCCAAGCTTGGTTAACTCTTAAAAAACCTATGACAAGGCTAATACCACCAAAAGCGTGGCGACTGCACTCTTCAGGTCCCACACCTTACTTTCAAAGATAGCATTTTCAAAGTGTCCAAATATTTATGATGTTGGGTTGGAAATGGAATCAGTTATATTGAAATTGTCACAGAGAAGCTGTGCAAGTGGGCCACAGCTGGTAAGATGCACATGGCTGCAGCTTTGGGGGGTAGGGCTGGAAGAGATCCTGCAAGCTGAGCCCTCTTCCCAGCTGCATCAGGCCACTGGTAGAAGTAGAGTCCATTGCATAAAATGATTAACAATGAGCTAGTGAGGTCTTTTTTCCCTTCAAATGCTGCTGGGAAGCTGTTCCAAAAGCTTATAGCTCTGAGTAGGATGTGTTGTACATGCCTCTTGTGGCAGAGCTGTCCTTCAGCTTAAATAGCTCTTCTTCCCTGATCTCCTTTCTCCACCCTAAACACACATAGAGAAAACCTCTTCTCAAACTTCACTTTGCTGACCTAAACAATTATATTTTCTCAGGAAATAGTCTCTCTACTCTTTGTCCCTCACTGCATTTTTTTTAAGTTTCAGTGCTTCTTTATATATATATAAATTTCTTTCTTCATATACTTTCTGTAAAAACTCATTCTGACTGTTCCAGTTAGGCTGGTCTCTAGTAGGATATTTCCATCTTTTCACAAGCAGCAGCACTTTACATCAGCTGTGTTCAACCACAATACACCAGGCCAATTTAACATCACCTGTACAAAAAAATTTTTACCTGATCCTCAGTTTCTTCTGTCAGTTGTTTCACAGGTCCAGGAAGGACTTTGTCTGTCTCAGAGATTCCTGCTTTAACTTCCACTGTGTGTATTTTTCAATCTAGGGGTCTCGCTTTCATTATCCACCTTACTCCATTTCCTTTTTATTATATTTATTATATATTGTATTATATTTCTTTTATTATCTATTTGATTATATTTATTATAAGGCAGAGTTTTGAAACTATACCTGAATTGCCACTGATTCTTACACCAACTTCACTCCAGTGGTGCTTTGCTTATTCTTTGATTGTTTCACAGAATCACAGAATGAACCAGGTTGGAAAAGACCTTCGAGATCATCAAGTCCAACCTATCACCCAACACCATCTAATCAGCTAAACCATGGCACCAAGTGCCTTGTCCAGTCTTATTTTAAACACTTCCAGTGATGGTGACTCCACCACCTCCCTGGGCAGCACGTTCCAATGGCAAATCACTCTTTCTGTGAAGAATTTCTTCCCAACATCCAGCCTAAAATGAAAAATTGTTTTAGAAACATAGAATTGTTGGGATTGGAGGGGACCTCAAGGATCATCCACTTCCAACTGCCCTGCCATGGGCAGGGACACCTCACACTAGACCAGGTTGCCCAGAGCCACATCCAGCCTGGCCTTAAAAACTCCCAGGGATGGGGCTTCTATATCCTCCCTGGGCAAACTGTTCCAGTGTCTCACCACCCTCATGGTGAAGAACTTATTCCTAACATCCAATCTGAATCTACACATTTCTGTTTGTTTGCTTTCTGTGTTGTGTTTTTTTTCTTTTCCCCATTCCCCCTAGTCCTATCACTACCTGCCACCCTAAAAGTCCCTCACCTGCACCTTTTTCCCTTCAAATCCCAGAGCACCTGGGCTCTGTTGGAGTCTCCTCCCACCCCAGGTGTGGCCACTTGGCCCTTCCCACCCACTCCCCTTTTTAATCCCCCCCAGGAAGCGTAGAAGCCCTAAGCTGAGCCCATTTGGGCTGAGGGATCCTCCTCTCATCGCTGGTGAGTGCCCCTGGTGCACACTGGGTGATGGTGGTGGTGACAACAAAGGCCGGGGGGCCTGGTGGCCCCCCGGTTAGGTAGGGCAATGATTGATGACTACTCCAATATTATCTGTGGTTGCTGGCTGGGCCTCTTTACTGGGGCTGAGCTCCACTGTGGGGTATCTTGGCTGGTTGAGGGTCTTGACTCTGGGATGGGTGCAAAAAATGGTGGTGGTGGAGTAGGAGCTGTTTAGGTGGGGTGGAGGACGGTGTTAGAGGGATTAGGAGCTGCCTTGGGAAGATGAAGGGTGGTGTGGGGGGAGGCAGGGGTGTTAAGCAAGATGACCTTTATCCCTTTGAATAATTCCATGCTTCCTCTGCACTCAGGTCCTTGATTTCTTTTGGACAGTTCACTAATTAGATACCTTCATTTTTCAGTCTTTATCCATTTGAAATCTAAAACCTTAATTATAAAACTGCCTTTGTTTATCCTTAAATAGTATTTAACCTGAATCAACCCATGATACACTTGAAACAAGTTTTCATTTCTTATCAGTTATAAAAACAAAGTTTTAATTAAGAATGCCCTCTTGTCCAATGAACTTGCTCTTGGGTGAGAAAGAAAATTGTTTGCTGTCATACAGAGGAAAACCTGGACCTTATCCTTAATATCAATATCTATTTTTCATCCTATACTTTTGCATAACAAAATACACTGTTCTTAGTATTATTAGTATACTGTGTACTTACTTCACTTCACTTTTCTTTAAAAAACCATCTTTTTATCACAAACCCTTCAATATTCCTGTTCTCTCATCCTCAACCAAGCATCTTGTATTTTTGGTGAAACATCAGGAATGACCCTCAGCTACACATTCTAATTTTTTGGTTCTTTAGAGAAAATATGCACACTTCAGTAGCCCCTTCATGATCACTGGTTTAGTAACCAGGCTGGAAATTGTCTTTCCTCTAGCAGTGATACAATGTGGATGACTTCTTTCTGTATTAATCCTCCATTTTTTCTTCCCTTCTGTTATTTGCTGTAGAGCCTGAGGAAGGTTGATGAGGATATTACTGTTTTATGACGGTGGTCTGGGTGCTCAGAAACAAAGAACCTGTATCTCATGCAGTGTTTTGTCCCTCTTCTCAGTGCTCCTCAGCTCAATTCCCTAGCTGACTCAGGATTTCTAACTAAGTGACTCCCTCTGGGCTTGCCATTCATCCTTCACTGGTATGCTGCTTCTATATTTTGATCACTGAGCATGGTGTGTATAATCCTGTCCTTCTGTTTGTATATCCTTGTCTCAGTTGTCTTCTATTCAATCCATGACTGACTTTGCCATCAGCTCAGCAGAATACCCAAACCACCCCTGGACTGAAGACATTTCCAAAGAGAATCAAGTGGAAGACATGATCTACATCACCTTTAGTGCAAGAGATGGACAGCAGGCCATTTTTGTGTTACTTTGGATTAAGACCACTAGTCATTTGCAATTTCCACCAGTGTGAGTGGTCAGTCAGGGTTAGTATTTTCAGACCTTGAAATACAGTGTAACTAGGTGCAGACCCTGGTTATAAATTAGAGATAATGTTGGTGTAGCTTCCCTCTCTCTCTCTAATAATTTTGGTAAGTGGACTGTATTCAAAGTGCCCTCTGCCTGAACTCTCCAAACCTGGCACAGAAATTTCTGGTAAAGTTTACAATACAAATGCTTTATGGAAATAAAATGGCACTAGAAATGTTTTGACTAGCTGTGCCAGTTGAAACCCACATAATTCATACAATGAATTGTTGTGGTTTGAAAAAAAGTTGTTTCCATTTTATTTCTTTAAAGCATTAATTAAATTACATATAAAGCTACTAACATCTCGGGTCAGAGAGAGAGTGCCAAAATGGACATTATAAAAATGTTCACATTGGTATTAATTTCGTGTTTATGGGGCGTCTGATGTCTCTAAAACCTCCCTAGACCGCTATTAATCATAACCTATCAAGTACATTCATCACATATTTTTCCTGTCATGCGCCAAAGAATGTCTTATTAATTAAAGGGGTGAAAAATTGGAAAGGTTCCTTCTCTGCCCTATTGTTTTGTGGAAGAGGAAATGATAAAGTTCAAACAGTAAATATGCTCCTTTCCAGAAAAATGTTCTTATTGGAAAAGCAGACTTCAATCACATTCAAAGCAAAACTGTTTTGCAAACTTCAGGCCAAATCTGGCTTAGGCTTCTTGCTCATCTACTTCTTCTGAACTCAATTCGCTGCAAAAGCAGGATTTGGCCTTTTAGCACTTGTGCTGCAAAATCCATGACTGTTATTAAAGGCATTTTAATTAAACCCAGAATTAAAACTACATTTTTCTTTAAAACCATCTATAACCAATACTTAGCAGCAAAGGGTTTTTCAGACCTCAAAAGAAATTGTTTGGGTGATACGTTGTATGTGGTTTATAGATTTAAAATCCCTGGGGTTTTGTGTTCTGGGAAAAAGAAGACAAATCTCCATTTTTAAGTTAAAAGGGCTGAGTTTTCTGTTCATTCCCTACTGGACAGTCGTCCACATCTCAAAAGCTGAACATAGCCTTAATTTAGGACAGCTGTTTTCTTTACAATAGAATTTAATTTTATATAGCTCCATTCATATTTGAGGTGTCCCAAAGCATTTAACAACATGGAGTCAGTGCCAGATTTCATGGACCATTGCAGCATGTCAGAGCTTTGCTTGGTGGAGGTCCCCAGGATTTTGGTCCTTGGCTGGTGGTGATACTCTGGACATGGGGACCACCGTAGTAGGTGTTCTGCACCCAGAGGCCCCTCTCTTAGCTGTGAGAGGCAGTAGTGACAGGACTCTGGGGTTAAGTTCATGCCAGTTCAGAAAGTACAGAAAAAAGTCCTTTCCTTTAATAACTCTAAGCAGTGGCACACTCAGGTCTATGAGCTTTGCTCTAATAAATTTCTATATTTTCTATGTTTTCTGTTCAAAAGGTAACCAGCATTGGATCAGCTGCAGAGGCTCAGTTGTGTTAATCTGATTGCATTTTTACCACATGTAGCAGCCTGAGTAGAGCAGGGCAGGTAGGATCCTTCCACCCTCAGAATGAGGCTGTCGTATCACAGAGAAATCCTGAATTAGTCACTGCCTGCTTATCAGAGTCAGTCCATGCATATCTGCTGAGCAAGTCAGGCTCTCTATAATTAAACATTCATCTTCATCCTTGTCAACAGATGACAACTTTAATCACTACCTGATAGTAGCAAAAACATATATGTTAAGTGTTAAGGTTTGAAGGCATAATAACTCAGATCCAACAGGTTTGAGAAAGAAATGTCTCTTAGGTGCCTATTTACTTCTAACTGGGACTTCAGTGTAATACAGTAGTTTTGTGGTCACAAAAAGACTATGCCACAAGAGAAAAAAACCAAGAAAACAGTTACTTCTAACATCAGCAACAGGCCCACACTACAGCAGGGAGCCAGTTTGTAAATCAGCTTTTCAAGTAAGAGAAAGGAGATGACAAGGACTACCTTGAGAAATAACAGACCAACATGTCTCTCACCTATATCCAGGCAACTTACTAACATTCAGGATTGCCCAGACACAAATTTGATTGCCTTCATTGCCTTGGATAATTTATTCAAGTAAAATTGATGAAAATTAATTACTCCAGAAAGCCTTTTTCCCATGTAAATAGCACCAGTTAGTATCATTGTCTTTGAAGCAAAGAAACTTCCTAGAAGAGTGGGGTAGTGCAAAGTCTTTCAGGTTAAGTACTTAAAGTACAGGTTCACAAATGACATCAGAAACCAATAAACAAGCTACATCAAGCTGGATCCCAGTGGATCTACTTCTTCCCCAGCATAGTGACATTGGGGCATTCAAATACCAGTTTTGCTGCATGGATTCCAGTTGTCATCAAACAAATAGTTTTCAAGAATGATATTCAAATGAAATCTCTTAAAAATGAGCTGAGCAGAAGCTTGCATCACCATTACACATTTATACTAAATCAACATGATAGGGATGTGCTTAAGGATAGGTAGGAATCTTGTGCTGAACAAGCTTTGGAGGTTGAAGTCACATGTGGTCATTGAATCATGAGAAGGAGGAAAGAAGAAATGAAAGGTACAATGAATAGATACCAAGTAGTTTCCTGGTTGGAAGAACTGTGATCTTCTTGCCTGACATCCAACATAACACACTGCACGAATGCAGCAGGGAAAAGCAGAAGTGAGAATGAGGTGGGGTAAGAAGAAGAATAAAGTATCAAACTGCTCTGAGTAAATAGGCTAAGAAAGCAAGATCTCAGCAAAGGGACATGTTACAGAGCCTTCCACATGTGTACTGTTTTCCAAAGCCCGTTTCTCATTTCCCATGTCAAGCTGAAGGGTGCAGCATGCAACATTAAGAAGGGTGGGGGAAGGAAAAAAAAAAAAGGGGGTGGGGAAAAAAAAAGCTTTCAGTTTTATTTCCAGGAACAAAGTTGTTCAAGTTTGGCTCAAGGACTGCAAATTCTTTTTACTCATCTTGCTGTAGGTAGATTTTAGTGGGTGATGACACTCATCTGTTGTAGCAAAGGATAAGTAAAATTGTTCATTCCTATTTTTCTCATAGGAAGAAATCCAGATGTGCATTCTTAGTATTATCTTTATCCTTATTCCAAAAAAAATCCCATTCACCTCCAGAGCTTGCCTAGACAACACAGAGTAAGGATCCAGACTGTGTCTTAGTCCATAACAGTTAAATGCTGCAAACAAGCCAATGAATGGGAAGATAAATGTAAATAAGCTATAATTTGCAGAAGGGCTCTGCTCTCAGCTTCCTACTCACTCTAATCACCAACTGGTTCTTCAGGAAAAATCCTCACATTATTGGTCTCTTTTCATGGAGTTTGTCCCACTAGCTAAAACCTGGGCATCCCAGTCCAAGCCTGTCCTTTAAAATCTCTACATAAAAAGAAGTAGCCATGTGTAGAGGGTGAGTAACACCAATTGTGCACAGCCACTAACGATATCTAGGATATATTGCCCTCTGGGGGCACTTATTTTTCTCTACTGCTTCTAAAGGAAATACAGATTAGTCTTAGATATATGAAGCTGGACAAGTGGAAAATACAATATTTTTTCTTTTTTCTTACAGAAGTGCTATACATACATTTCTTTTTTTTTGTCCCTTTTTGGTGCTTAAGCTATAGATCTCAACAGCTTCTGGGGGACAAAAGAGAAAATGCTGATTGCTTCCTAAAATATGATCAAATGTAACCACAGTCTTTATCATTCAGAGCCAAGCACCTAGTAGCCATTAAAAGTCAGATGGTTACAAAAAAATGACAGTTTGCTGTAACTTCTCTGCTGTATGTGAAAACGGGTGACCATCTTTTCATGGTGTTTGGGGCCTTTGCCTGGAGAAGAGGAGACTCAGGGGTGACCTTATCACTCTCTACACCTACCTGAAGGGAGGTTGTAGACAGGTGGATGATGGTCTCTTCTCCCAGGCACCCAGTACCAGAACAAGAGGACACAGTCTCAGGCTGCGCCAGGGGAGGTTCAGGTTGGATGTTAGGAAGAAGTTCTATACAGAAAGAGTGATTGCGCTATGGAATGGGTTGCCCGGGGAGGTGGTGGAGTTGCCGTCATTGAAGGTGTTCAGAAGGAGACTTGATGGGGTGCTTGGTGCCATGGGTTAGCTGTTGGGTGGGTTGGATTGGTTGATGGGTTGGACACTATGATCTTGAAGGTCTCTTCCAACCTGGTTTGGTTTATTCTAATTAGTATTTATTCTTATCTGTGTACATAAAGGTTTCTAGATTCCTCAGAGCTCCCCATAGGCTTTAAGGCATTCAAGGACCTTGCAGTAATGACTTCCATGAATGTGGAAATACCCAGTCCTACAGCTTCACACCTCTTTAAGCTAAAATCATAATCTTATTAATTAAGATTAATCTTAATTCCATGGAGGAAATGGCAAGGAGAAAGCAGCTGAAATCTCATTGTTTACATTTGTCTTTGCCCATCCAACCTGGCCTTTCAGTTCCTTGGCATCTAGACTCCTACATAAATAAACCCATCCTTAATTTTAAGTCCCACTGAGACCAGCTGGCAGGGAAGTCCCAGAGCATCTGCTACTGAGCACTCAGAGTCATCGCAGAGGATGACATGGGCTTCTGGTCTGACTCAGCACCAATGCCCTTACTCCCTGCCATGTATGAGTTTTGTTGATTCAGGGCATAAGTCATATAATGATTTACCTACAGTCACTGCTCTCCTTTCATTGTGGACAACTAAAATAATTCTTCTTGCATAAGGGTGGGATCCTGGATTAAGCCCAAGGTAGAGCTAGCATTATATGACATAACATAATTATCCTACTGTCAGCTGTGCCTTGCCTGAGCATCTGGTCTTTGGTTTTTCAGATTGAAGGTCCAAGTTAATTACAAATAGCATCAGGATTGCAATGCAACTTAATTGCACTTCCCTCCTAAATGTTGTTTAATTGATTTAGAAATCCTAGTTCATCATTTTTTTGGTTGTGTTAATTGGCTAAATCTGTCATTAGAAAGATGGAGGGAATTGGCTAACCCAACTAGACAACAGAAATTAAAAATCCAACATCCAGATAATCCTCTTGTTGCTGTCACAAACTTCTACTCTATCCTTTTTCTTAGAAAAACATTTTTACAATTAAGATTGATTATATAAGGCTGATTATTCCAAGGCTAATTACTTTCCGTGCTTCAGAGAGAGCTTTTCCTCTCTCTTCTTCCACTCAAGTGTGGCAAAGGCAGCGTTAAATGCAACCGTGGACTCAGAAATGTTTATGGTAGGCAGAGGCTTCAGATTAGCATGACACATGGAATTTTTGAGCTGTTAGATTCGATTTCAAAGCATTAGGCTAGGATTTCACATTTTGTTTTTATAAAATGCAAATAGACTTCAGTTGCTTTGTTATTAAGATGGATTTGAAATGCTAGTCAGGGAGCAGACATGGAACCCATAGTGGTTACACAAGTCTTGCTTCCCTGAGCAGATTTTTTTTTTTTGTCTTTTTTTCTTTAGTATTTCTCCCAGATGCTCAGTAAACTGCTACTGTGAGACAGGCCAACCAAAAAGCTGTTCCTCTCACTCCTAAGGGGAAAAGAGGTAAGGAATTAATGAACTCGGAGTGAGGGCGCACAAAGACTTTTCTGAGAAAAGGTATCAAGGGAAAAGAATCCAGTACATTCTGGCAACAGAACAGTGGCAGATATTCTCTGCATTAGATCTTAAGGCACGTTGGCATCAGACATCTTTATCATTACTGGTGCTTACACTAACTTCTAGAGCTACATGCAGGAGTCACTGCTGATGTCGAAAAGATCCCGCAGTTCATAGCACTGATAAACAATGGAGCTCCGTAGTATGGTGCCAGCATTATTGGCTATCCTTAGCACCACAGTTTAGCTTTGACTGTGAGGAAAGGACCTAGTGGTGAGTGTGTATAAGACCTAAAGGTATACTGAAGACTCTGTTAGCTGTGTACTTGGACAGTGGGCCTCCCAATGGGGTCCATGAGCTGCAAAATGGCATTCTCCAGAGGACATTCAGTCGCAAGAGTAAGCAGAGCCAACAGCTCCCTATTCTGCCACGTGTTTCCAAATAGATTGCCAGAAGACTGCCTGCAAGCAGTTGACAGACTGTCAAGCGGCTGCAGGAGTAAGAGCTGGGGAACTCCCAGGTACTCCTAGATTGCTCCAGAGGAACAGGGTTGGAGTGACCTTCAGTGTTGTTTTAAGCTGTCAGATTTCTAGCCATTAAACTTCAAGCAAGACCTCAAATGTTATTTAAAATTTCAAGTTAGCTTCTAAGTGGGGTTGCTGAGGCAAAATCCCTATCTGATGAGTAATTGAATAACCCAGTTTTCTAACAAGAAAAAAGACCAGCACGGGCTACTAAGAACATTTTCATGGTTTTATCTTTTAATTCTAGTTTAAGTCAAATTGGGAATGCACGCAAATATCTGTGAATTCCCAATAATCTGCAGACAGCTCTCAGCATCCCAGGCTTCCTGTTGTAATCCATGATAAATAGGAAAGGTAGCACAACCACTTAAATTTCTTGTTAACTGTGAAGAATCCTCTCTGCATACCTCAGAAAAACATTGTGCTGGCTGAACCAACCAGGAAGGCTCGCTGATCCATGCTTGCAGTGATCTGTGCATGAGTTAGGAAGGAAGCATGACTGACTGTTTCTATGGAGATTAGAAAGAACAGGTCTTGTTCCCTAGGCAAAGCCTTAATTAGCAAATGCTTAAAGTTAGGAAAATGTGATGTTTTTACAAGGACATTTTGTCCCAGCAGTGGTTGTTTTCCTCCCCTTCCTTAAGCTGCAAGAGGCTGTGAGTGCCAAAGGAGTCCAGGGTGAACAAGAGCTTTCTGTCTCTCACATCCACAACACCTGCCCAAGAGGTGCCACACTGCAAAGAGACCTGGAGTCTGAGGCTACTACTTTGTCATAGCAGATTTAGGAGAGTTGTCCCCAGAACGGGCTTCTCCAGAGCAAAAGGCATCCCCTTTAAAACAGAAGGGTGATTTGTCAGAATAGAAGTTAAGCTTTCAGGGTGTATTTCTTTGGCCCTCCCCTGAACATTACCAAAAATAGAAGAGTGGGCTAAACGCAATGAAGCCTGATGCAGCTATGTACTTACTGATACTTTCAGAAAGATTCATATATCTGTAGGCAGCTATATCCTGTAAAGATAGAAGCAGAGCTCAGTAACTAATTTCATATGATGCATCAACCAACCATTTTTAGTCTCATCAGTATGACCTGTGCTGGGCTGGAACAGAGTGTCCGAGGGAAGGGGTTTCTCTTGAAACCCTGACATGAATCCTCTGCGCCTTGCAGAGTGGAGACAGCTTGTCTTTAAACCTGAACAATTCTGCTTCCCACTTCAGCTGTGGTTCATTAAGCCACTTTCTGATGCTGGATCAGGATGGAATTGGTTATGTTGGAATGAGACCCGTTTGCAGACAAAACGTTTATTTTCTCCATATTCCCTTTCACTGCAGATTTACATACCCAGTCTTGCGCTTGACAAAAGCACGCCTGCCCCTTTGCTTGTGCTTATGAGGATACATTTACTCAAAATTTGAGACCCAGCTACATTTTATAGCTCAAAAATACAATATAGATTCTGCTTCTGAGCACTGAAGCAATATTTTAACAGGGCAAGGCTGAGCTCTAGCACTCAAGTGAGTTAGAGAAATGTATGTGTAGATCCAAGCTGTTTCCACGCTCTGTTTGAAGTCTACTGAGACCAAGCCAATTTCTTCTATCTGTCCTGTCATTTCTCTTACACTATATGCCCAAGATGAGGTATTAAAAATATTGTTACTTCAAAGTCCTACCTCTCCAAAGTCTTCATGTTCAGCCAAGCTTGACAGATACAGATGTCTTAAAGAAAAAATTATTCTCATCTGTTCCTTCTGCTTCTTGGATGCCTTTTCCAACTGCTTTTCACAGAAATATATTATTTCAAATATCTCACAGGAAAAAATATAATAAAAAATTACTTCTTCCAGACCTCTGAAGCTGCTCTCACAGGTTGCCTCTGGATGCTACTGCTTCTTGAAAGGACATATGCAGTAGAACCATGCTAGCTGACTCAGCATGAAGAGGCATCTTGTACCTAAATGTCTCAGATCTATGCATCTATAGGGGGCGGGTTTTGTCTTTGTGACAGACCATTTGAAAAACTGAGTAAGTAAACTTGTCTATCCATGTCCTTTGGGACTGACACCGATCAAGTGACAAGAATATTTTTGGATTAAGTTTTCAGCCTAGCTGGTATCCCTATACTGCAGTTGCTGCCCTGCAATGGATAAAAGTCACCATCTGTGAAGATCTGTACAGGCAGGGCCCAGATCTCTGCTAATGTCCCATGCCCAATATCCTTCAGCCAGAGCATCAGTGTTCTGTTGTACTCTAACAGTTGCTAGCTCTGGAATGCAAGTAACTTCCTGGCCTCTTTTATGGGGCTCTGAGGAGAAGCCTTGCTGCAGGATGATAACATTTAGCAGGATTCCCCAGGGGCATTGCAGTCACAGGCGCCAAGTAAATAACCCCTGACACTCCTAATTGTATGATAAGGAACTTTACCAGTGTATGTTGCAGCCTGATTTAAGATTGCCTCTTGCCTTTTTAAAAGCTATGTGGCTTGCCTTCACAGGACATCTGTGAGTGGTGGGTGATCTATACAGTGCAGGAGAAATTGTGTAAGAATAACAGGGCTCAATTCCACTGCCATCATGGATCTCATCAGCTGTACAGCCAAAGGCTAAAGCAGCAAATACTTCAGCAGTAAAATCTCTCTCACCATTGTTCAGGCATTGGTGGTAACTGCTGCAACTTCATTTACCTTTCAGAGGTGCACAGGACCGCTGCCTCACAGTCTTGTGCCCAACATATATGAAGAGGAGAGGATGGAATTCTGTACTAATTATCTGCCCTGAAGTACAGAGGATTTTGCCTTAGCCGTATGATAGATCATTCTGTTAGCTGGGGGAGGAGGTGGTGAAGATGGAAGTCACTTGCTGTGTGACAAAGAATGTGTGCAACACTGATTCACAACCATTTTCCATTTGCTTTTTTTTCTTTATCTATCACAGGTGCAGCATCCTAAGCAGCATTTCTGCAAATACAACTGTTGCTCTGTTCCAAAGGAACAAGACAGCAGACTTTGGTAGACATCACTTGTATTAGTACTGTGATAAGCATGCTTTGTTCTAGCATTGCATACACATGACAGCTGATGTTTCATAACAGATCTCAGAGCATAAAAAAAGCCTGGGTGCAAGATCTCAGCACACTGTTGCGCTGTAAAATGGATTATGTCTTGCAGAAAACTGTCCTTCATTTAAGACACTGCAACAGACTGCTGAGCACATTTCCACCCTAAACAAAGGCAGCTCAGGAATTTGAATATTGTGGGAAGCCAGGCTTTGTCTAGATATTATTTTGGGAAAGGAATATTTGTGGGTGGATGAGAGACAGTTCAGGTGGGGAAGGAAGGAGACAGCGTGTGGGAAACAGGCAGTGAAAGGGAGCTACAGCACAGCCAACTGTTTGGATGTTTGTCTTGTGAGAAGCCCAAAAGGCCAGAGAGCTGGAAAAGATCTGCTGCTGTGAGAAGCTGCCTCTGGTTGTTTGTGTCCTACTGTGCTTATGAGCAGACTCTCGATATTGTTCTACATAGCAAGAATTGCATCAAAAATACTGGTCTCTGCTATTAATATATTTACTTGGGAAAAAAGTTAAGGGCTCAAATTTCACACAGCTGGAATGGTGTGGGATTGCCTTTATTTTCATGTGGCATATTTTCTAAAAAAGCTTTTGCTTTCTTCTTTTCCCTCTTAGTTTTTACTTGTTGTTCCTGTTGTTTCTACTTCTCAGGAAAGGCAGTAGGTCTCAGAGCAGGCACCCTGTCATCTTAGTGAAGTCTGGCTTCAGTAGCACAAAAAGAGACGTCCTGTCTGAGGGCAAAACTTGGCCCTACTACTGGACTCAGCTCTTTTGTATTAAGAGCTGATTTGGACACCCACAGGAGAAGCTGAGTTTCAGGTATATCACACTCCTCCATCCAAATAAGTGTAAGAAGTCTACCTGTCCAGGCAGTCATTTGTCTGCTCTTCTGATAGACGCCTTTGCCTCAGAAGAATAATATCCAGAGGGGAGATACCAAAGCAAAGGTTATTCACGGGTTTATGAGAAAATGACCATATTTTCCACTTGGAAGAAAACCCCCAAAGTCCTGGATTGGTCAGGCTAAACTTAGAGTGCACATAGCAAGTGAGAATGTGAAGTGCCATTTGCATTTTGCTGACAGGTAGTGGTCTGGATCAAGTCCTCCAAGTCAGAGTGCCTTCATTGAACTCCCCTTACTTCTCCTTAGACCTAAGCAGGTTTCTGTGGTTGTTGCTAACTTCATACTGTGTCTGGGGAGTTTTTATGTACAGAACTGACTGTCCTGAACCTCAGGAGAGTGGCTGTCCACAGTCAATGGGTAGCCCAGGCATACAGAGGCATCTTCTAGTGCAACAGTGACGCAGTCCAGCAAATAAGAGATCTACAGACGCACAACCATCTCACCAGTGAAATGACACCTCTTGAAGAAAATAGCAATGCATTTGAAACTGAGCCAAAATAAATTTGCACAAATTTGGCCAGAAGTCTCTTGTGATTTTGGACTACACTATAGTAGTTAAAGCAAAGGAGTAATATGGTGAGATCTGAGAGCAAGGATCATACTGTGCCCATAGCCACAACCCTTTAGATGAAGCATGTTGAGACTTGAAAAGTAATTTATATAGAAAAATCCCTATGGCGTCCTTCCCCCCATCTCTTTGAGCCTTAATAATGTTCTGGGAGGTGCCATACTTTCTGCTTGAGATGTTTAAAGCAAAAGTAACTAAAGAGATCACCTAATAATGGAGATGCCATTTTACTGGGCTTCTCTAATGGCAACCAGCAGTCAATTCATTGCCATCTTTCTGCGTCCCTGCCTGCAGCTGTCAGGCAAAATAAAACAGCAGCCACATAGATTCAAAGAGCTGTGTGCAATTTGGATTGTGCATTTAAAGAGTGTTTATTTTAAAAAGCTATTATCTACCAGCTGCTCATAAACTCTGTTTTGCCCTGCAAGAATCTTTGTACTGTCCAATTGTCTTGACTTGCTCTAAATGCATATTCCACTGGTTTGAATTAGCTGCTAGCTTGTAGTGATTATGGTCATCATTCATCTAGACCAATTCAAATCAGATTTGGAAGTGGTGACATCACCTATGTATGAGTATTATCTGTAGGGTAGAGACATACTGTCCTCAAACTAGGCCAAACTTGTGTTCTGTTTTGTTGTGGTGTCTTATAAAGCATATAGTTTATGCAGGAAAGCCTTTCCCTTTCCAAAATATGTGTTGTCTCATTATGTACTAAAGCAAGTCAATACTGCCAAACTGATGGCCCTGGTTTCCAGAACAGCAAAAAGATGGCTTTGTAGAGTCTCTCTCACATTCCAGAAATGCTACCCATAACGAAAAGCTGTCTTCTGGAAAGTCTGCATAGTAAGTAAAACTTCTTGTTGTCATTTGTACCAATCTCAGTATCAATAGCATTTGCTATTAGGGGTTGGTCCCTAATACACAGTTTTTATACTGAGACAACATGAACCATAATTACACTTCAATTTTCATATGTAGAATAGGCAAGGAAGCCCTATCACTAGGGTACTGTTGGCTGTTTCTCAGAGAGTTAAGGCTGGACCAGGATACACCTTAGATACTCCTTCTGTCTCAGTGTTTTGTACAAGAACTGTAGGAATCATTAACAGTGAGAAACACCAAGTGAACTGAGTCCAGTCATAAGCAGGGCAGGTAGGAAGAAAATAGGGAAAGAGCAGCTATTAACAGAACAGTGGAGATGATGGTGTTGGAGGGACAAAAAGCTATCTCTAATGGCTTTAGAAGTACAGTTTTTAGCACTCACAAGCACTCAGAGGCACTTGAATCTCTTTTCTGAAAGCCTGCTTATTTGAAAACTGCATCTGAAAGATTTTTAGCACCTTTCCAGGAGTGGATTGATAATAAAGTATCTTTTTCTAAGTATCCAAAGAATAGAGCCTTTCCAGTGTAGGTAATAGTAATATTGAAGGTCCTATTGAGCAAAATCGTGTCAGTCATTACCTGCAAAGTAAAAATCAAAGTAAAGACCAAGTTTTTGTTTTAATTGATATGACTGAGTCAAGTTTAGCTTGAGGGGTTTCTGGGGAAAAATTTTCTAGTGTCAAAGAAACAAAAATCTGGATGCCCAGCTTCCCCTTTTGCTTGTCTCACTGCAATCTACTCACATAATTAGAGAAGCTGGAATCTCATTTGTACAAGGAATTTGTAAAGAGAAAAATGACAACAGCAGAGATTTAAAGTTCCAGCTCTGAATTTCCTCTTTACTTTTGGCTTGTCAGAGTTAGGAATATAGATCCTGCAGCTTTTTGTGATTTACAAGAGTCATATTCACCTTCTGCAGAAGGCCTCATATAAGTCTGTTTACAAGACTGAGTTTACTCAGGTAATTCAAACAAAGCAAGTCTGATTTTTTCCATCCAAAACCATTCTCCCAGGAAACAGATGCAAACCCACCCAATCAAGCTAAGACAGCCCTCACAAGTGCTCTTATCCACAGAATGTTGTCATACAGCGTCAATCAGAGACTAGGCAGCCACACAGCACTGTAATTAAAAATGGTTTTGGCGCTTCCTGGACTATTTACTGTTTTATAGAATACCACACTCCTCTGAAGGGCGACTGCAAATTCCAGGGGACAATCCAGCCTACTCTCCCGTCAAGGTTGGAATTTTAATGGCTCCGATAAGAGAGAGAGAGTCATCTTTCATCAGATATTGTGGTGTTTATTTTAGCTTTTTGCCTCTTTGGTGGCAACTGTGTCTGTACATACGCCTGAAGTATCAACCGATGACAATCAGTCCTTTCAGAAGCCTCACCGAGGCACTTGAACTACCCATTACATGGGGCAGTATGAGAACACTTGCACAGGCCTCCAGCAAATGGAGTTGTGCACTCTGCATTTTCTGCAGGTTTGGTTAGGAGCACAAACAAGACCAAATGATGAAAAGGCCTGGTTTGTAAGAAGTTTGTTCAAGTACAAGGGAGTCCACTGGGAATTTAGTGCCTCTGTGTGGATATGAATATGTGGATGAAAGAAATAAAAGACTCGGTTATGTTTAAATTTGTTTTACTTTTATATTTCTTGTCATTTGACTTCCTAGGCTTTAAACCCAGAAAGATTAATGGAGTATTCTAAGCTGACATTCCACTTGTTCAGGACACTGTGACAGAAAGACCAGTATGTACAAATACTTGTGTTTACAGACGTTGATTATTTGATCAAGGATCATTCTACTTGCAGCTTTTAGTGTCTCCAGCTTAACTGTCACATATCAGTGTGTGTATTCTTCTTTCATAAACAGATGCTCATTAATGTCTACTTTGGAAATAATTTTTCCCTTATTCTTTAGACAAAGAAATACTATAACAAGTCACACCAGGACATGCTGATGGATTTGTCATGATGTTCCTTCAACACATCTATCAGTGCTTCCAAAGAATACTGGCTACAATTTCTAAAGTCAGGCTTCGTTCTCAGTTAGACACCCAATGCTTTGAAGCAAGCACCTACCTTTGATCAAAATTATGTGTATACTCATGATTTCTGTGCTACAGTTTGTGTGCCTCAATCTAGGAGAAAGGTGGAAGAAGCAAACACCCATGGCAACTATTTATTGGGAAAAGCCTCCTCCCAAGCTCCTGGTGGGAACTGATCTTGTTGCTTTGTCAGTATCTTACTGTGATGGAGATGTTCTTTCTCTACACATAAATCCAAACCCTCTCAGAACAGTAAACTGGCCCTTTTCAAAATGCCACAGTGCTGGAAAAGATGCAAAGCTTTTCACAGTCCCAGTGGAACATGCTTGAAGTCCGCAAGCAGGTTCATGGCCAGTATGTTAGATGCATAGATAGGTCTCAGCTGTGGTCTGGCTAGATATTCTCCAAGGTCAAGTGCTTTGCCTCAGGGAGCCTTCACATGGCCTGTGTTTGTACCTTTTAAAGGTTATGCTGTTATATCTGTCTGGGATACTGTTACAGAGTTTGATGGTGGTAGCTCTGCCAGGGTCAAAGTGCCTGGCTTGGTTGAAAGTAGTGTCCCCTCAGCACTACTGAGAGCCCTCCATGGCCGCAAGAGATTGGAGCAGCCTCCCACTGACCCTGACCCTGGCAGCAGAACCCTGAGGAGAGTGCCCTTAAGGCCCTGACAGCCAGAGGTTTGGGTCTTCTCAGAATTAATAGCAATAGTGTTGCTAAATGCTCAGGAAAATTGAGAGCAGAACAGGAGGTTTGACACCTGGTTTCTGGTGGTTTCAATCGCAATTCATGTCCTAGCTGCTCCCTATACCTTTGGAAAAATCACCCCATAAAGGCTAGAATTTTCCAATGACCCTAAGCAAATGCAGAATTTGTGCAAACACCTACATTTCTGTGGTTCCCATGAAACCCTCTGTTTGTTTTGCTAACAATTTTTGTGATAATTTATGTTTTCCGAACACTGGCATAGAATTCTTAAGAAAAACATAATCTGCTTGATTTTCCAGGTGGATTTAAGCACTCAGTACTTTGAGCCATGAACTCTGGAGAACACTCCCCTAAGGTCAGCAGCACCGGGTCAGGCTCTGCAGAGCACACGGTGGAATGTGGGATGCACCTCAGGTTAATGACTTGCAATTGCACACAGCCCTTCCTAAAGCTGCACATGTTGTTAATGCGTATCAGAACTCAGTGAGACTATTCAAATTACCTCAATTTCCCAGTGATTTATGATATATGTTCCTGCCTTCATTGGTTATTTATCTGTCCTCTTAGTATTGCTAGCCAAAGCAAAGAGGGGAGAAACAGATGCAGTCATGTTATGTTTGAGCAAGGGGTCAGATGTTTTCAGAGACAGTACAAGCTGGGTAGAAGAACACTTAAAGGACTTTAAAATCAGAAAGCCAGCAGAGACATCAGTCCAGTGCAGAGTCAAAGAGACTGAAAGAGCCTTTCTTTATTCTCTTTCTAAAGTGAACAATTTCCTGACTTTGGAAGGTGGATTCTGTTCATTTAAGTAGTTTTCCAGGGTGTATTTTATACTGCAGCCTGGAAGGTTTTTATGATATGCCAACTCTGACTTTTTGTAACTCTAAAAAGTTAGGTTTCGTTGGTAGGAGACAACTCACTTCAGACACAGCACACACTGAATTGGCCAAATTCTGTCCTCAGTTACAGCTATGCAGCCCTCATCCTTAACCCATGTGAAAACTGAGCTTACTAGAGGTAGCAGATTGAAGACCAGGGGTTCCAAAATCCACCCTCAGATGCTTGTGTGTGGCTAGGACTGAAATCAATGGGAGTCCCATGTGTACATCCAGGGTAGACTTTGGCTTGTGATTTTTATTGTTTGTGCTATTGGATAAAATTGATTCCAGCATTACATTTCTCAGTAAGAGTTATTCCTACATCATCATGCATCAAAATGTTGGCTTCAATCTCTTCTTCTTGATGGTAGCTTTGAGAAGTATTTGTTTTCTGGTTAGTTTGGGCCCAGCATTAATCATTCTCAGGCTTCCTCTAACCTTTTTTTAATTATTTTACTGATGGCAGATTTAGCTGTTGGCTCACCTTTATTTCCAAAACAGATGAATTTTATTATTCTCTAATATTAACCAGATCCAAGTAGTTGATAGAGTTAAACCAATGTGGGCCAGACACTCACACAGCGTGTTCACTGTTGGTTTGGGTACACTGTGTGGGACGGTGTGATAGGGTGCCCAGGAAAGAGGAGAGCCCCAGCTTGCAAGGGCAATCATGTGGAGCTGAAGGTCAGATTTCTGAGCTCCTATTGGTGCTCTAAATTAGATCAAAGACATTAAATCTGCATAGCCTAGAACTACCACATTTGTAATGAGGAGCAAAGGTGGAGTCACCATCATTGGAGGTGTTCAGGAGGAGACTTGATGGGGTGCTTGGTGCCATGGGTTAGTTGATTAGGTGGGCTGGATTGGTTGATAGGTTGGACGCGGTGATCTTGAAGGTCTCTTCCAACCTGGTTTATTCTATTCTATCTTTCAAGGGGTATGTTTTCTTTTAACACTTGGAGCTCAGGGCTTTGTATGAAATACATTTTAAAGTTCCTAGATTTGTGTAGGACCTTTGAAAGTCATCTATTCCTACCCCTTGTATAAGCAAAGACATCTTCAACTAAATCAGGAAGTCATGGTGCCATGTGGGCAGTGCAATTTGCAAGACTTAATGTAAAGGATAGGGATGAAAGGAGAAAGTGGTGAGGAAAGGAATTTTGTGTTGGCACCAGGAAGGTATGTGAGCCTTCTGCAGATGAGGGTGGAAGATATGAATAGCTAAACATTCAGACTAGCAGCTTCAAATGCAGCAAAATAATTCTACCTCTTTCACTGCCTTTAGGTTTCAGTAGCTGCTGCTGATGCAGCCTACTTTTGATTATTCATTTGTTCACTATGAAATATAAGAGACAGACCTGAATGCTTCTGAAGTAGATATAAGGCTTACTCTAACTCAGCTTGATTTAAGAGCTCTCAGTTCTCAGGTTATTATCAATTACAAGATCACAGGAGGATTCAAGCTGGAAGGGACTTCAGAAAGTCTCTGAATTTCTTGCTCAAAGCAGGGTCAGCTATTATATAGACATTTGGAAAATAAGAAGCAAATATAACTGGAAATATTGCCTGTTAAATGTTAATTTTAAACGTAAGTACAACTTCTCTTAGAGCTCATATGACTTTTAAAAGAAAGTCTAATATTCAGTCTTATGGTTTTGTTTGTATCTCTGTCTGCAGCAGTTGCTTTTAGAACAGTTTGCAGTGGAATTGTATGTCCTTTACCAGGTGTGAATCAGGCATTAGTGCAGTCCACTAGTGCTTCACGGTTGGGAGCTGTTAGTGCAGACAGAACAGATAACAGGTTCCAAATTGAACAACAAACTGATATTGATTCTGGTACAATTCTTGTGCTCATTACCTCTCAGAAAGCCCAAAGAAAGGCAAAAGGACTCCTTGAGTGCAGGGTCTGCAAGTTGCTCAGACAATGACAGGTTCTGCATTCACAGACAGCAGTTATTTTGCAGTGGGTAGCTGTTGTTCCACTTGCCTTCACGTTTACTGATAGTGAAAATACTTGTGATGTGGAGATGAATTCCTGCAGAACAGACATAGGAATGGTTTCACTCAGCGGCCCTGGCTGTAGCACACGTGGCCATTGCCATACTTCTTGGAACAGACTCTGTTCATTTTCCCAGTTTATTATGAGGTCTTTGTTCCATGTCATGGATGTTCATGTCAATTCTTATGGACCTTTGTCTACAGCTGGTGAACTGAGCTATATGAGGTCACATCATGGACTTCTGAGGAGAACAAATGGCACTTTACATGGAAGAGCTGTACACTGGGTTGTTTCTGCCTTGTGAACAAGATAGTGATGTCCTTCACAACCAAGCTTGGTACCTGTGTGACAGAACGCTGTCATCTACACAGAGATCTATTATGCATGAAGAGAAGACCTAGAGAAAAAAATCAAGTTACTGAAATGTGTAGTCTTAGCTGAAAACCTTATCCGCTGAAGATCTTTTATAAAGTTCTGTTTCAAATGATCCTACTTGCTTGCCACATCACTTACTGTTAATGAAAAAGTCTCCACTAGACCAGGTTGCTCCAGGCCTTGTCCAACCCAAGCTTGACTGCCTCCAGGGAGGGGGTGTCCACAACCTCCCTGAGCAACCTGTTCCAGTGTCTCACCACCCTCAGTGTAAATAATTTCTTTCTAATGTCCCATCTAAATCTACCCTTCTCAAGCTTTACTCCATTTCCTCTCATCCGATCACTACAAGCCCTTGTTAAATGTCCCTTCACAGATTTCTTGTATGCCCAGTTCAGGTACTGCAAGGCCACTGTCAGGTATCCCCAGAGCCTTTTTTTCTCCAAGCTGAACAGCCCCAACTCACAGCCTGTCCTCAGAGGGCAGGTGCTCCAACCCTCTGATCATCTTTGTAGCCCTCCTTTGGACCTACTCCAGCAGTTTGTTATCGTTCTTATGCTAATCATTTATTTAGGATGCCTATGCACTGCATATAAAGCACTTTCAACACTTCTAGAGGGTCTTATCTATAAAAACAGTTCTTTTCCCCCCCTAATTTTATCAGGGAAATACTATGAGACCGAGCTGTTTCTAACCTCAGATGTTTTCTTGAGCCCAGTATTCCAAGCAGTGCAGCTGCCACAGTGCATGAATGGCCAGCTCGAATATTCTAAAGTATCCTTCTGCACTTTCTTGTTCAGAACAGTATAATGGAGAACACAAACTTATACCTTCATTTATCTCATAAGATTTAATCTAAAAACATTTACAATGGAGCAATAGGTTAGTGTTCACTTGCTTTAAAATCTACCTAAAAATCTTTTATTAAAAAAAAGGTTAAAAATTCCCAAGCAATAAACATGCAAGAACCATGTGTGAAATTGTCCTCAACCAATATACATTAGTTGAGCAAAAATGGCATTGTCATTCAGCTAAGGCTTAGCTTGATGTCAGCATTACTCAAGCAACAACAAATCACATGGGCCTTGATTGTATCTTAGAGAATTGGGTTGCCCAGAGCTTTCTCGTTATCCTCCATCAACAGGGAATGAGAGCTCAGGACTGTTTGAATAATGCCAAAGGACAGTGTAACAGCATTCTTTTAAACCTTGGAAATGCATTGTGCATGGATGGATGATCAGACCTTTCTGAAATCCCATTTATGAGCATTGCTATTCTCACACAGTGTATACTGAACTGCCAGTGATAAGCTGGTAGAGAGAAGGAACCAGTAGCATACAGCATGGAAAAGATCAGATTTCCCTGCTGTGGTGTAATTCTGTCACTGTTTGGTTACTTGCAGTTCTCTTAAGAAGAATTCCAGGAAATCAGATGGATTTTGTGCCAGACTGCACAGCCACTAAGTCGTAAGGGTACACACTCCATAACTATCCTCAAGAATCTACTAAAGCCCTTCTGAAGCATGACCTACCACTGATTAAAGGGCATTAAAAGGGGAAGGAAGAGCTATCTGAGTGTAATGCACTGAATGAAAGAGGTCAATAAATGAAGCAGGGAGTTCTGAGAGTCAGCTTGTCCTTGCAAATGTTTTATTTCAGTTTCACTGAGAAATTGCACCTGCAGTCTTCCCAACATCTCTGTGGGAATCAGATGAAGTTTATGGGTTTGCAGGGAGGGTGGGGAGGTTCGTACCATTAATGGAAAAACACTGACAACTGTATCAGATGCTGCCCTTAATTCAAAACACTAGCAATGCCTTTCGAAGTAATGCTTTACCTTAATTGCCTTAGGGAATAATTTAGCCGTAACTGGAGAGTAGCTTAAAGTTATGCGCATTTCTGAAACACAAGAAGGAAAAGGAACGTGGCAAGGAAGAAATACCCATCTATTGAGTTTACAGGGAAACCATTAACTTGGCAAAACCATAGGTGAAAGTTCAGTGATTGAGCAAGCTGGCAGCACGAAGTCGGAGAGTAGGAGAAGAGAGAAGAAGGCAGTGAATCCGTGATTTGCAGAGGCAGGATTTCCACTGAAACCAATGTTGTACACAAAGGAGGCTGGTGAAGTACAGCAGAAGCATTTGTCAGAGAAGACAAAAAGGAGAGATGAATGGGAGTAACAAAGAGGCCCCAGGAAAGTTTAGTGAATTGTGAGAGCTCACAAAAGACCCAGGGTTGAATGAGGATACTGAAGGAAAGTGATCTTAAGTCATGTGTGCTGTTCTTGCAAGGTACAATCAGCCCACCAGGATACCAGCCTTTGCTGCCCAGGGGCTAGCTCCCCTGCTGAAGTTTTTATTTTGTTCTTTACCCAAGCTGTGAATCCTGCAGGGAGCCTGTGCTTCCTAACAGTGGACAGTATCTATCAGATTTCTAAATTGGAGTGCCTAAAATCATTAGATCCTTCTGGAAAATGGCTGCATTGTTCCTTGTGAGGACTGAGATGGAAAAAAAGGAGTTGTTCTAAACAATACCGCACAGCTGCTTGAAGTCATTTATTGGGCTTGACCTGTTTGAGGTAGCAGTGGTACCACGTTTAAGGAGGAGTTACTATTGCAAGGACATATTTGGTTATTTAGATACTGTGAAGGGAGATGAGAATGATAGAATTTAATTTCTGATACTGCACTCAGCTATCTGGATGCTTCTACCATTTATATTTTTTCCTTAACTGATGATGCTGATCACCCTTAATGAGCAAGACCTTTATAAACTATGCCAACGTGGATAAAAGCAGCAGGCTTTTGCAAACACAAATGTGGTGTTCAACCCATAAAATTTAGTGTTAAAGGACTAAAGTTTACACTGTAATGCCTGATGCATTTTATTATTTAGACAATGTTGTTTAAAAGTAGTGTTTCCCAGGAGCTCATAAATTTTACATGGAATAGCTAGGGGAGTAATTTAGAAGTTATTCTTGAGATTAATCCAGGTTAAAAAGTGATGAGATGGCATAGGTTTCTTAGCATCCTGGAAAGAGAGATTAGTGTGCAAGAGTTCCCTGCTGGTGTCATTCTTCATTCAGGCTTCTACAAGAAATAAAGCTCTCTAGCAGGAGCTTCTCACCCAAGGAATGCCATGTCATTTCTGCTCTCTTGGTGTTTTAGGGATAAATGCAAGTGCTGTGGAAACAACTACTCTTAAACAAGACCTCACATGATTTTATTTTTGTTTAAGATCTAAAATGAGTGAAAACACTGCATAAAGAGACCTCATTATTTTAGACCCTTTAGATCTAAAAGCCATTGCCATAGGGAAGGTGGTGTTAATTTGTTAAAGCATCAGGGTGTGGGGAGAGACAACAGCCTTGCACTGATGGCACAAACTCAGTATCACAAGCCAAAATCTGTTCAGACACTTCTCACAGGATTGTAAATACTATTTGAATTGCTGAGATGGAGAAGGCAGCACATCATTCAAATCAAAGATCAAATTGAGTGAATCAACCAGAACATTAAATACCAGAACATTAAATAAGGCATTCTTTCTAATCCATTTTCAGATGGTGAACTTGCACAGAAAGCATTTGAACTCATACATACACACACGAAAGAGAGATGAAATTATGAGTAGGATTCCCATTCCCTATTACCCTGCCAGCTTTCATAAACTATCTTCTTTTCTTCTGTCAGCCCAAACCCCACAAAAAAATAAATAAGCCTGAATTAAACAAACTAGTTTCAAAGATAGGGCACAAGCTGGGAAAGCATGCAGTAAAATAAGCTTTATTTCAAGTTTAGCTTTCAATTTCTAAATCTCCTGACAACATTCCACAATCTGAAGTAACCTCATAGCTGGAAAAAGATGTCCCTTGTCACATCCAAACCAGGAACACTGGAGATTTAATATCTGCACAGCCACCTGCAGAAAGCATGTCAGAAAGTGGTCTGAGGTACTGAAATTGTTAAACCCTTCCAACAGTCCCACAGATGGGTTTGACTTAAGAAAGGTGCTGATTTAGAATAAACCTTTATTAGAATAACCTTTATTAGAATAAACCAAACCAGGTTGGAAGAGACCTTCAAGATCATTGTGTCCAACCCGTCAACCAATCCAACCCACCCAAACAGCTAACCCATGGCACCAAGCACCCCAGCAAGTCTCCTTCTGAACACCTTCAATGACGGCGACTCCACCACCTCCCCGGGCAACCCATTCCATAGCGCAATCACTCTTTCTGTATAGAACTTCTTCCTAACACCCAACCTGAACCTCCCCTGGCGCAGCCTGAGACTGTGTCCTCTTGTTCTGGTACTGGCTGCCTGGGAGAAGAGACCATCATCAGCCTGTCTACAACCTCCCTTCAGGTAGTTGTAGAGAGTGATAAGGTCACCCCTGAGTCTCCTCTTCTCCAGGCTGAGCAACCCCAGCTCCCTCAGCCTCTCCTCATAGGGCTTGTGTTCCAAACCCCTCACCAACTTTGTTGCTCTTCTCTGGACTCGTTCCAGCAAGTCAACCTCCTTCCTAAACTGAGGGGCTCAGAACTGGACACAGTACTCGAGGTGTGGCCTAACCAGTGCAGTGTACAGGGGCAGAATGACCTCCCTTTGTACCATGTATAGTGGTCTTCAAGCAAGTGAGAATCTGGCAGCTTTGTCCCATTATGTGCTACTTCTTTTGCCTCCTTTGTCAGTCTAGGAGAAACCCCATAGCATTGAGAGATTAAGATGGCATCTTAAATCTAATCGAGTTAAAAATTCATACTACAAGGCCAACCCATTAACTGCTCACCAGGCTGAAGGCAAAAATAAAGCACAGAGCATTTTTCCTTGCTCAGCCTTTTCAGAAGATCTTTAATTGATTAAAAGATGGCAATTATGCTTTTAACTTTGGCCTACTACATAATAGGAACTATTCCTAAATCACTCAGGAATAGGCAGTGATTTATGATTACCATGCAAGGATTCCCTGCAGCACGTGTTTTTTCCAGTGGTGCAGCAGCACAGGCCTCATATAATGCAAATGTTTTCTAAGAAGTAGGAATGGGTGAATAGATCACCAAGAGGCATGGACTGTATAAAAAAATCCTGACCGCAGACTTGGCTAGGGAGCTCCTGACAGTGGTCAGAATTGTGCTTTCAGCACACGGACTGACATGCTCTGTCATTCATGAATTTGAAATGCTGGCAGATGACACAAATCCAAATCACAATGGGATGTGTTCTTAGCTGATCAGAATAGCTCAGACATGGTAACACACCATTGTATCATGGGCAGTAAATATATGAACAAAAATGTAAACAAGCCTTAGATGAGTGCCAGGGTGAGACGAATTGAAAGTAGGGCAGCTGAGAGCCCATGTGGCTCAAATACATTTTACAGAGCAAGCACTGTCACATGGTGTGACATCCTTCATGTCCTGATGTGGTGTCCAGCTCCATTTGCTGTAAAGGAGTTATGCTTCATTGCACCAGGTGAGGTCTGGGCAACACAGGCTGCCCAACAGCTGCTGGAAGCAGAAAGAGAATTGGCCAGGTTTCTGGGAGGTGATGTGTCAAATCTCCTGTTGAAAACACAGAGACCCATATGACCCAATTGAGAAAAGAATCATTTTATTATCATGGACAATTGCTAATAATGAATTGTCTAGGAGAGAGCTTCCCAAACCCTCACTGCAAACCAGCAGTGGCAATGGAAGCAGCAGCAGAAGAAGTTTCACTGCCCTGGTCCTTGCTGTTTGTAAGTACTCTAGGACACATCCCTCTTTTTGCTGATCATTTATATTCCACTTAGAGGTAGCTCATATCTGGCAGGTACAGTACTAGTTGTGTTGTTCCTCAGCGCTCACTACAAATGAGCTATTCAAATACAGATCCCAAGGAGAAACAATTGAGATTGCACAAAGAACACCATATTTCAGAACTACTTACAACTTTCAGTTGCAAAGGAGTATTCATGGATGTCTTACTCTCACTGTCAGTCAGTTTAATACTAAAATAGACCACTTTATGGAGTACAACCTCTAGACCTTTTCCACAGAGGAGAGGAACAGACTGATGAACCACAGCAGAGTAATTTATGTGTGGGGGACCTCCAGCTGGGTAACTGCTGTTTTCCCTCTGTAGATTTGAAGCTGTAATAAATAAATACAATGAAGCAAATGTATGTCAAATAATGTTGTGAAACAGCATGTGTGGGATTCTCAGGACAGTTTGGCATTGCCTGGACACAGTTTCAACGAACCACAAAGTAGATGAACCAATATCAGGGGGCACTATATATATATATATATCATATGGGAAATGTAAATTCTGCATGTTGGAAAGTGTAAGCATGACAGAAATTGCAGCCTGCAGTCAACACAGATTAGAAAGGAAATCATGACTCCTTGGTATTCCAGCCACTTACATAAATGAGAATAACATTTCTAAGCAATAGCAAGTTAGAAGAATGAAAAGCATGAGGAAATGCCATGCTGTGATTTAAAAATAGCCTAGAACAAGGCAAGGCAGCCATGCCGTGTGTGGAGAGAACTGTGCAGCTGTAGGATCACTGCTGCCTTACATGACCTGGAAAAAGCACTGAAGCCCCTGATTTCTTCCTCTGTCCTCAATCTGTGCCTGGCTAAAGGTTCCTGGGAACTTCATTGCCTATGAGTATTGAGGGCCAAGCTATGAAGTTACAGAAGAGTCAAGACCCATGTGACTTTAGGCTCTGTAGGCAGGAAGGGGAAGAGAGTGCCATTTCAAAGGAATCACTAGTGTGGAAAGAATAGGAGGAAATTCTTACTTCACAACTAGAGCTATGTAAAACTTTGCTCTTGTGCTTCTCAGAGATTTGCCATTTTCTCTTTTATGTCAGTCCATGCAGGCTTGCACTCTCTGGCTTTTCTTTTGTGTTCTGGGAATTGAATAAACCCTGGAAGTAGTGAGAATCATCTGGTCTCATAATGCAACCATGCAAAATTCCCTAGCTGACGTGGTTTTGATGCAAAATCATAAATCAGTCCAGGTTTACACAAAGGGTTTCTGAGCTGCAGCAAACTTTAGACAAATGTGAACTTGGGATTTGATTATTTTTGAGTAAGTTTTCCTCTTAATTTCATCCCTTCTATGTTATTTTCATTAATGAGCAGCTGGAAATTGCATAAACCCTAGTAATACAGATTATTATCTTCTCTCTCCCTCTCTCTCTCCCTTCCTCCTGATGTATCATTAACTTTTCCTTTTGCTCCCTCCTCTTCTGTTCCACACTTAAATATGCCTGGGGAAAAAAAAAAAAGGATGTTATAAGGACTACAGTAGCGTTAGAACTCAGAAAAGAATGCATTCACAGGTCACACCAAGTAAGGAGCTTGTGTACCCCTCTCTGTGAGGTCTAATTTTGGAATGTTTGAATGATCAACTGATAACTGATCTTATCAAGGAAGAAAATAAATACTTATGTTACAGTTTAGTATAAAGGTCTTAAGGAATAAATATATTCCTTTAGGTAGACCATTGTCTGGTCATTAATTTTACTTGTGTTTTTCTTAATGCCATAATTCCATCTAACTCAAAGCTCAGATGCTTATATTGCAAAGCCAGTGAGCCAGTAGGAATAAAGTGGTAGATCTAATCTAGCTGTACTTTTAAAAAGCTTTTAACACAGACCTTCACAGAACACTAGAGATACTTAGAGAGTTTGAGGTCTGTGAGCAAAGACAGCATCAGCAATCCACAGCCTCAAGCTGCACCAGGGGAGGTTGAGACTCGAGGTGAGGAGAAAGTTCTTCACTGAGCGAGTTGTTCGTCATTGGAATGTGCTGCCCAGGGAGGTGGTGGAGTCACCGTCCCTGGAGGTGTTCAAGAGGGGATTGGACGTGGCACTTGGTGCCATGGTCTAGTCATGGGGTCTGTGTTGATAGGTTGGACTCGATGATCCTCGAGGTCTCTTCCAACCTTAGTTATACTGTGATACTGTGATCCTCTTCCAACAGATTCAGAAGTAATACAGTAATGAAGTGTGCAGGGAGAGAGTACAGGGATGTGAAAATGGGTGGGGAAAAGGCTACACAAAGGCCAAAAAAAGGCCAGCATCTCAGTGCTGGGACAAAGCTTTCTGCTGACTCTTCAAATGCTGAATCATAAAAACAAAGTGGTGGTGTTGATTGTGTAGTTTTAAGCACTCATTACATTTTTACGTAGTCATTACATATTACATAGTCATGAGGTCTGTGGTGACGGGTTGGACTTGATGATCATTGAGGTCTCTTCCAACCTTGGTGATTCTGTGATTCTGTGATTTCTTATATATAAAATTGCTGATGTATAAAAATAAGTAACATACAAATACACTTGTACAAAGCTGTAAAAATGTGTTTTCAATGCAAAATTTCAGTAAACCAAAGCTTCTCCAGACAACCCACTATGTTTTGTAGCCTTTAAGAATATCCACTTTAGAATAGAATAGAATAGAATAGAATAGAATAGAATAGAATAGAATAGAATAGAATAGAATAGAATAGAATAGACCAGGTTGGAAAAGACCTTTGAGATCATTGAGTCCAACCTGCCATCCAACATTATCTAATCAACTAAACCATGGCATAAGGCTGGTACAGAGGTCTAACGAGGAAGAAGAGTAGATTCCCAGAGCCAGAAGTCGGAAGGGTAGTATGAGACATGGACAGAGTTAGCAGGAACACCTGAAAATATGTTATCTTCACTGCACTTTGTGTAATGTATGGAGTGTTTACATTTCAGAGAGAAACCCATAGAAATAAATGCACTGATTTTGAGGGAACAGGAAAAGACATAGTAGAGATGTGAAATTCTTAGTCAACTCAAAGGTACCCAACAACCCCGAGTCTCCCTAACCCATTAATGCATCTTGCAGTCTTTGAGGCCCTGGAGGCCTGGCCATTGAGAGAAAGAGAGAAGGCTATTTGGAAAGTTTCTTTGTGTGGGAAGAAATCTTCCCGGGTCTCCATGCAGCTGTCATCTACTGAGCAGCTTAAAACCAGCAAAGAGGAGGAGGTAAGCAGGGTAGCATGCAGAGAAAGTAGCTAGCAGAGGAAATGGTTGAAAAGATGGCTCAGCTCTTTCAAGCCAACCAGCATCTCCAGCTTCCACCTAGCTACTTTTGGAGGAATGAGTCAAATGCCCTCAGCATTTGTTCCCTCCATTGCCCCAAATCACGGGACCTTAGAGGTTTGTGGCAACAGTAGTGGGGGATTGCCCCCAGGCTCTGATTCTAATCCATGTGTTTGCAGTCAGGGGCCTGTTGGTAGCGTTGACCTCCAGGCTATTTGTTTTGTTCTTTCCTGTCTTCAGCCACTGAAGTGATGTTTCATTAGCCAATGACTGTTTTGAAAACACCTTGTGCCTTGAAAGCAGGAAAGCCTGCACTCCCAGATAGGACCTCTAAGGTAAGGCTTATGTGGGCACCCTCAGCTGTTGAACTCAAACTTCTGGCTGTGAGTCAGGACCTGTCAGAAAGGTATTGAGATGTGATACCCAGCAGGAAGACAAGCTGTTACAGGAAGGAAAGGCAAATGAACAGTTTTGTCAGAAGCAGCAAGGAGTGACCAGTGACACTTTTGTGATGACATGAAGGACTTCCAAGCAGCTAGACAGACAATCATCATGCCTCAGTGCTTGTGGGTCTCAGCTAACTCATCTGATGGTCTTTGCTGGGATTACCCTCCTTGTCATCACTGACTGGTACTTCACCTTAGTTGTGACCCAGTGTAAGCATGACCACAGCCCCCACACTGGTCTGCACTGTGTACAAGAGTTAAAAGGATTTGGTCCCCATGGTATTTCTTGCCTCATGTGGGCCTAATTAAGCATCTAAACTTGGTGACCTGGTGGCATACCTGCAGACTACTCAAGATTTAATCCATCCATCACCAGGGTAGATATGGAGGTTCCAGCTAGCTACAAACACTGAAAGCCTTTCTATGAAAAGTTACTGTTTGTGTTGCAAGTAGCAAGCCGATGGACTCTTCTGTTTCTCAAACCAAAGGACAGTGGCAAATTGCCTTCTTCCCTCCACCAGAACACAGCTGGGGAACACCAGCTCACACACACGCCCATATTTTTTGCTCACACCTCCCCACCCCCCCATTATTTTTTTCCTTTTGAATTTATGCTATAAAATATTTCCACCTTGAGTGCTAGAAGATGACATCTTTCAGAAGTGGTAGTTTTTCAGGACACTGACAGGTGTGAGTCATTTGGAAGAAACACCTCTAGGAATCTTTTTCCTCATCTTCATCTGCAATTATTATAGATCCTGTAATTTTTCTAATGAGTTTATTTTATCATGAGTAGTTTTTGGAGTAGTTTTCTCTCTCTTTTCTTCTATTTGGGGAAACAGTAGTAGGAATGTGCCTGGAAGAAGGAGATGATACTTTAACAGGAGAACCAGATGATACTTTGAAGCTTTGTGGCTTAGCAGAGATTTTTCATTTTACAAGAAGATGCTATTTTTGTATTACTGGTCAGGCTTTTATTCCTGGTTGTGGGGCAGGGCAGTTCAAATTGCCTCTGATTCTCTGGTTTTTGATCTTTAACTACTAGTGTTGGAAGTTATTGAGTCCTGTCATTTTTTTTCCTCTGGCTTTTTTTTTTGCATTCACTACTATGTCTTAGCCATCTTACATTAAATTATGAGGCACAACAGTCCTTCATGTGTCCTCCCACCACATCTCAATGACACAATGCTGGTGAGAACTCTGCTACCCCAAGACATGTATCTAGGACAGAAGTGTTTGGGAGCCTCTTCCCTGCCATTGTTATGGGAGGTTTTTTGGGTGGTGGGAGGAAAGCTTGCTCAGAGTCAGGGAGTTAAACTAGGCTCTTTGTGTTTCTAAAGCATTTTGAAGCCTTTAGTTTTCTTATTTGATGAAAGAAGACTGAAGACTATGCATGCAACAATGGAATTTATGTTGGGCTGTCCAGGGAGAGTCCTTAATTTTACTTTTTGTAATTCAAAACAGCATTTGCATCCTTGTTGGAAGTGGAGTTCTCCTTAATTCTCCCTCACTCGTTGGAACGGAAGTGTTGAAGGATGGAGGAATTAAGAATGCATGAACCCAAGCATCTCCTGTGTGTGGGAATTTCACAGGAGAGAGGCATCTGTTGTGCTGAAATAGCTGCCCAGAACTGATATTTAAAGCTGCAGGCTGACACTCATTTGCAGCTGAGATCTTATTTCTGCTCTAGAGGATCTAACACAGTCCTATAATCCAGATAAGAAAGACCTGGGGGGTGGGTATCATATATAGAGTGCTATGCAGAACTGTAAAATTCTTTAAATGTAAATTAATTGTATTACATGGACAAAATTCTTTTGGAGCAAATGAGATTTGTTCCAGTTGTTCATTTGTGTGTTAGTCCTCCATAAAGCCTTAATATATGACAAAATTTGGTTTTATTTCATTTTTATTCATGTTGGACTCCAACCTGGATGAGGCCTGAAAAGGTACTAATAATATTACTTCATTAGGCCAAACACACCTGGGGCATGGGCATGTGACATCACAGAAAACATCAGCTGCAACCTGGTGTGAAAATGAGGAGCTCTCTGAGTAAGTCCTACCTGTGCTTGCATGTTGACAGTCCAGCTCACCACCAACAGTGCATTGCCCATGCATCTCCCACTGACCAGAGCAACACGCTGGAGTGACTCTTCCTAGAGGGCTGTCAAATAATCCTTTCTTCCCCAAGTGCTACTGATGAAATTTAGGACATTTTCCATGCAGCTCATCATGAAAAATATATTCCCTTTGCCCAATCAAACTGAAGGCTTGACACACCTTGCCAGTGCTGAGGGTTACCAACTTATATCCTCCTACATCCTGCACTATTAAATTTGGCTAGCCTTAGTTACCCACCTCAGCAGCAAAAGTTATTATAGTTTGAATGAAATTGTGCATTCCTTTAAATTCAGATACAACATTTGATTCAATGACTGATTCATTTTTGCAGAATGGTTTAGTTATAAACTGCGTGAAGCACCAATCTATTTTTTGTTGGGGCTCATTTGTACTGATCTAATTATATTAGATGTAGCCCTTTCCAATCTTAGAGGAGAAAGTCATGCTAAGGAATTCATGGCTCTTGTTTGCAAGCTTTCATATGGTTGAATGTGCTGATCAACCTCCCTTTTTCTGTCTGGAGCAAATCACTTACATTTTGCATTCTACTATTATGGCTTGAACCCTGCCCTTACTTTTGCAAGGGATTTGCTTTGCCATTTCATAGTCTTTACTAGCCTCTGTTTGTTGTTGGTTGTGGTGTTTCTTTGGTGGTTTTTTATGTGCAGAACCAAGATCCAACTCACACACCTTTTAAAACTGAAGGTTACACAAACAGAAAGCAATATTGTCAGTGAGGAGCATAAGCTCCCAAGGAAAGGCACTTGGATGAAAAGTAAGAAATCTAGGCTTGGTTCATCATCTCCCTTTGATTACACAGGTAGCTTAGGGCAAGCTGTCCTATCTGTTCTTGTTTCTTATTTTGCTCTGAAGAGAAAGTGAGGCTCAGCTGTGATTTCTTCCACTTTCTCTACACTTCTGAGTGTCAGGAACCCAAAGTGAGCAAAATGTGATAGCCCAGCTCTACTGAGGGAAACACCAAGGGAACCTGTTATGCTGTACATACCAGAGTAAGTATGTGATTAACAAGACCAGTGCAAGTGTTCCTGGAAAGACATTTTCCACATCAGTAACTCATAAGCCTCTCAAATTTCAAGTCAGACATTCACAAGCTTCCTTGGAATAAATTATATCTGTTCTTGATTGGCCTCTCTGTGAATTTCAGAAAAGCAATAGCATGAGCAATGAGCTGAGAAACAATCAGAAGGTGCACATGAGCCTAGAGGAGCTTGCATCCCAGGGAGGCAGGTCCAGCAGCTTCCAGAATAAAGGTGCTCTTCACCACCAGCACTGTAAAGAAGCACATATAGGGGCAGCACTACCAGTCACAGATAAATGTAGGTGTTTGAGTTACCTCTCCATCCTTCCTTCCCAGAGCTGAGTATTGGCTTCTCTGCTTTGGCTGAACCAAAGCGATCATTTTTACCACAGTATAACCAGCTAATCACAGCCACAAAAAGTCCTTGGAAACCACTGTTTCCCACCTGTCAGGCAAGTCCTACCCAGAGGGATGTGGGGATGGAATTAGGTGGGACTTCCCAAGTTCCACAAAATCTTGTGCATTGCAGCTCTCTCTTCAAACTGCAATGATCTGCCAAAACCAGGGTGAGGCTGAGGGCCTCCCTCTCCCACATCCATTTCTGCACCCACAGGTGCAGAGTTGACCTGTAGGTCACTGGTCTTTCAAGTTTCAGGGTCACAAGTTTCAGGTCCTGTTACCCAAACCACAGCTGGTGACCTGCAAGTGAAAGGTTCTGCAGGAGTGAGGTGGGGAGACGTCTGCTGTCACTGTGGAAACAGGATCTCCTCCGATCGGATTAATTTCTGCAATCTGGGAAAACATGGTTTCAGTTTTCTCTTTTGTAACAGCAATCCACGTTGTCAACTTAGATTATAGAACCAAATGGCCAGATTAGGCTGTCAAATGCTTGCTTCTGCAAGACTATTGAAAGGGTCAGGTGTCAAGCCTCCTCTTGTTCTTTCCATAGCTCTTGTTGATTTTTTTTTTGCATCCTGCTAAGAGTGAGGATGCCTTGAACGAGACTGAACACAAAAGACAGCAGTTAGTGTGCCTCCTGGAGCAAAGGATTGCTGCTGAATGGATCTGAGGTTTTCATAGCGAAAGCAAATTACCCAGATACATCTCTGAAATCAGATGCCGAGCTCTGGACCAAGCAACAGTTATAGCACCACTGTGCATTTATTTTTCATTTGGCCATTGAATTTAGATACCTTACACCTCAGGGGAATATAAGTTTAGATTTTGAGCACCTCAGGATCTGAATCACCCTAGGCCATTGGAAGGCATTGTAGGGAGCCCAGGAGAGAAGGATGTAGTCACAACAGGATGCAGAACCTGAATTTGTGATTTCTGACAGGCCCACCTCCAATCTTTTGTATTAATGTCTAATGAATTCAGGTGCAGACAATACCTGCTCTGTCCTGCACAATTTCATAGAGCATTGCACTGCTCCAAGGCCCATTTAAGCCCCACAGTAAATTAGTATTTTACCTGCTGGAATGTTTTTTTTTGCTCCAGCTAGTTTAAAGGCAAGTCGTGGCAATGAGTGGGTGGGGTGTATTTTAGTTAGCTGTGGTGAAAAAATTACTGTTCTTGATCCGAGTAGCTGAAGCAATAGAAACCATAGAGAGGGAAAACCACCAAATTGGGGGGGGGGGAGGGAGGGGAAGGAGGTGAGGGGGAAAGAATGCTTTCTTGATGGAGGTGTAAGGAACTTACAATTCTGAGAGTGAAACATTTGTGCTTGTATTGTCTTTGCACAATACATGGATGAAAGGACATGGATGAAAGGGCATGGATGAAAGGGCATGGATCCCTAAGCAGGATGACCCTATACAGCTGCCTCATGGCTTGGTTAGTAATTGTTCCAGACTGATAGTTACCAGGAAGATTACCTAGAGGGCTGGGCAATGGCTGCTGCCCAGTGACTCCTTTTCTTTGTCTCCAGGCTGTGTCTAATTTGGCTTGATAAGTCAAAAAGTTCTGGAACCCTCTGGTCAAAACTGGAACTTAGCTATTGCCAGGCAATACAGCCAGAAGATTTCAGATCCCCAAGTGTCCCATTTTAATATTTTCCCAAAAAAGGTTGTCAGGTTGCTACACTTGAAGGTTTTCTTACAGCCTGTGGCATTTAGCAAGTAGTATGTCAGATTCACTGTGATTAAAGTGTTTCAGAGGTCTATCGTCCACTATATCATTTTAAATCATTTACTTTTCGTCTCACAGCTGGAAAATGTTTCCAATGCATGCCAAGATTCAAGGGCTTAGTGAAAGGAGGGCACAGCTGATTAAACTGCAAAAAGTATGAAGCAGAGTGATGCACTGAAAAAGGAAAAAGCAAATGCAGGAGGTTCAACATTAACCAGTTCCTCCTTTACATGGGATGCTCTGTTGCTTTGGTGATGAATATCAATATCAAATGTATTGGTTGAAAGAGATGGGTAGGAGATGTGTTGGCATCTGACACAGCTATCTTGTCAAATGCTAATCATGCCAATCCCACTTTGAGCTAGCAATATGCAATCAGCCCCTTGCAAGTGGTATGGCTCTGTGCAACAGTGAGTATGAGGCACACGGCTAAAACACGGGTTGTGCATCTGCTGTGCAAGAACTTGGGAAGCCCAGCACTGCTGCATCTCTTGTGTAACAGATGCTCCATTCTGAGCAAGCAGCAAGTCCTCCCACTCCCCCATATGTTTGGTTGCTAATTGCAAACACGAAGGAGTGACTTTTTTCTTTTTTTTTCCTCCTTCAAATTCCTGAAGTTCCTGCTTTCAAGCAGTTTGCTTGCAAGCTGAACTGCCTTCTGTGCATGGGTATTTTGGTGCAGGTACTTTAGACTCTCCCACTAACAGCTTTGCTGCTTGTATCTGCTATGGACGTCCATGGTGTCTTTTTTGCCTTTTTATTGTAGCAATTAATATCCGTGCTCATTTTGGAGTATGCTTGAAGCAAAGCCTGTCTTTGCCTGGAAGCATGCTATTAGACCTCATATCTACTGTACTCTGCATTGGTTAGGCTGCACCTTGAGTACTGTGTACAGTTTTGGGCCCCTCAGTTTAAGAAGGACATCGAGACACTTGAATGTGTCCAGAGAAGGGCAACAAGGCTGGGGAGAGGCCTTGAGCACAAGCCCTATGAAGAGAGGTCTGAGGGAGCTGGGATTGTTTAGCCTGGAGAAGAGGAAGCTCAGGGGAGACCTCATTGCCCTCTACAACTACCTGAAAGGTGGTTGTAGCCAGGAAGGGGTTGGTCTCTTCTCCCAGGCAACCAGCACCAGAACAAGGGGACACAGTCTCAAGTTGCACCAGGGGAAGTTTAGGCTGGAGGTGAGGAGAAAGTTCTTCACAGAGGGAGTCATTGGTCATTGGAATGGGCTGCCCAGGGAGGTGGTGGAGTCACCATCCCTGGAGGTGTTCAAGAGGAGATTGGACGTGGCATTTGGTGCCATGGTCTAGTCATGAGGTCTGTGGTGACAGGTTGGACTTGATGATCCTCAAGGTCTCTTCCAACCTTAGTTATACTGTGATACTGGGGGCTAAAAGCATGCATATTTACAGTGGATGAATCTAAGTGCTTTAAAGTCACAGAGCAGCTTTTCTCCAGTTACTTGTTCAAGTGCCATTCACTACTCATCCAGCACTGTCACTCAGCCCAAGGAGGACGTCAGTTCTGTTTGCTGATTTCTGTATGAGTCTTGATTCTTTAGCTTTAAAAGCATGCAGCTGTATGTTTGCTTTCACCCCTTCCCTATATTACCAAAAAGCACAGAATAAGATTACTGTAGCAAAACTTTGCCTCTGTAGCCTAGCAAGAAAAAAAATATCTTTCTTTTTATGGTAGCTCAGGAAGAGAGACCTCGACAAGAAGCTTCCGTTCCTGATTCTTCCAGCCCTCACATCTTTCTAAAGCTAGCTCACATCTAAGTCTCCAACCTCTTTGCCACCCCCTCTGCCCCAAGCTAGCTCACATTCAGTCTCTGACCTGTTTGTCATTCCCTTCACCCCACCAAGCTGTTGTCAACATCTCTTGTCTTAGTAATTCAGGTTTCTCTAATTAGTGACATAATAGTTGAGCAATTAATGAACCGAACCTGCATCATAATGAAGGATAAACATTGTTAATGAGTCACGCTGAAGCAGAGATCCAGTGCTTCTGGAGTGTTTTTTTTCCCCAGCAAGCTGCAGCTGGTTCTAACGGGTGTATCTTTTATATGTTCTGCCTTGAGCAAAATACTTCAAATAGAACTTTGCTGTGTGGCTGGAGAAAACAACCATTTGTTTGCAGTTTTCCTTTCAGAAGGATGAGTCTACATCATGCTTGCCTGGTTGAAGCTAAATGGTACCTTCAAGGCCAATCTCTTCTCATGCTGGCTGTTTTCAAAGGCAAATCTGGTGCATTTGTCTATGGGGAGCACTCATTGAAGGGACTGTGTCTGTATCCCTACCTGCAGACAGCAATGTGCCCTAAGAGTGAGCAGGGAGCAGTGACAGGATCTCCATGTCACCCACTGTAGCCCACTTTGCTGTTGCTAGTGGAAGGGACAATGTGTATTAACACCTCTTTTATTGCTGAATGAGGATTTTCTAGAGTGAGGTTCAAACCAGTAACACTGCACAGAATTGTCTTGGATTAGTGGTTTACCTCAAAAAAAAAAGGAGGAAATTACTTAGTTCTTTAAGGAGAAGGCTACCACAGCCTGGGTTGATGAATATTACTTAGAGGTGGAGAAAAAGGAAAGTGTTGTGGCAGAGCTCAAGGATTTTCCAGCATGGCCTCTACAGGGCAGAGATATGTCCTGGGTTGTGGGGATCCCAACATCCACATCTAAACCATCCCAGCAACAGCTGTAGGAGAGATCAGTCTTACCCACCCACATATTTTTTCAGTACATGTATTTATCACCTGAAGCAGTCTGATGTCCAGTATGGAAACCATCTCCTTACTGTTTGAGATGCAGCTGATGAGATCAGTCAGATTTGATGCTCTTGGGGTTGCTCTAGAAAGCCCAACAGATGGTGAAGGGGCTCATCAGGTAGAAAATGGAACACAGCACTGTTACTCACTGAAGGAACACTGCTTGAGCAATAAGCAGATGTTTACTGCTCCTGACAGACAGATGCCAGACTGTGGGTTTTGAGAGTGTGAAAGGCTGTACATCAGGGAGAAATGGTTTTCACAACAGATATCTTTCTCAGTGATTACAATCACCCTAGCTTTCTCCTCTTGTCAGCAGAGAAACAGCTTTCTTTATGGAGAGATGCAAAGCAGCTAAGTTATATGCTCAATCTGAACCACCACAGTATACTGTGATACTACTGTGATACCCTGCAATGCATTGAGCTTTAGTAAATGAATCTTAAAGGGTTTTCTGGCTTCTGTTTACAGCCCCAGTATCACGAGTTGCAGGTTGTACACATATGTTTCATGTATTCTCTTGCATGTCCTCTAGGAGCAGGCTGGAATGTCTTGGGATTTGAATGGTCTTTGTGTGTTTTTGCTTAGTTATAAAAGTTGCGTGTGGCCTAAAGGCCTGCAGACATGAGGGAAAAAAAGCTATGACCAGACATGGAGTGTGCCCCACACTGATATAGAAACCCACCATTTACACCTGATGATAGTGCTTCAGAGAGGCTGTGGCAGAATGGCCTGTCCTTTTAGGAGTGCATACAATTGTCATATCCATGGCTGGTCCTGCAAACGGGATCTTTACACAGAGGGCAGACAGAAGGGCCTTCTGTAAGTGAGAATACTAAGTAAGAGACAATAATCAGCCTATAGTCTCCTTAGGTGCTTCTCCATCTTCAAGTCTGGTTACACACTACTAGGAAATAGCTGAATCATCCCTCAAGACCTGCAAGAGCAAGTCTGTAAAGGGGAAGCAAAATACTGCAGAATTGACACAGGCAAGAAAAAGGAAAGTATCTGCAGAGGTTTTAGCTTTGGCTGGGTGTAGAAGCAAGGTCAGTCTTGTATGATGGAGAACAGCGCTGCTCAGAGAGACCCTTGGGTCTGCAGAGTAAGGAAAGGCAACAGTTAAATTACAGTGAACAGCAACAGCTACCTGGTGCTTCAGGGATCCTCAGTGATTGAGGCAGGAGAAAACTGTAAGCCCACCCAGTATGTCCTTCTGCAGTCACTGCAGATTCACAGGTATCTCTGCAATAAGCCACCTAACTGGTGTCTGACTACAGCTTTCCTTCAAGAACAGTCCTTGTTTAGTTTTAAAGAGTGAAAGAGATTGACCATTTTCTTGGATAGGCCACATTCACATTCAGCAAAGCCCACACTGCTTAGCACTGTGGTGATGGGGATACATTGTGAGAAAGACACAACAGCCCTCTCAGGGAGTGTCAGAGGAGAAGTGGGACCTCTTGCCTCATCACCTGTGCCACAGCTCCCATCTGCAGATCTCTGCAGTGTGCTCGACCTCTGATGGGGAAAGGCTTACAGTCCAGTGCAGCTGAGATGCAGAAGGCACACCCCATGACTGTACCTGGCTTAAACATTGATGAGGTTATTCCTCTATTTGTCACCGAAAATCTCCACAGGAAGAAGAGCAGAGACTTCCAGTCAAAGAAAACTGGGGAGTGTTTCCAGTCATCCAACAGGCAGCCAGGATGAATAAGGTGCATTTCCCCACAGTTTCAGCTCCTGTCACAGTCTTACATTCAGCCAAACAAAAATTCCTTTAGGATTTTACAGGAGAATAAAAAGGAATTTCCAGGGAAGTGAGAATATCCTTTAAGAGCATTAGCTGGCTCGGCCACATGCAGTGAAAAAGATCCAACCTTGTCCACATCCATTGTATCCTCTACGAAGTCCTAAAAATAGCCTCCCACCACTGAAAGCACTCCACTTCTGGTTTTGGTCCACATGTTTTTCCTGTCTTGACTTTGTACAGCGTTGTTGTCTAGTTTAGCTGTGCAGACAGAGTGAAACAGCCATCTGTGCTGACCATCAGAGGGTATAAACTCTTGAACAAAAAATGCTGCCTCGCAGTGAGTAAGATCCTTTTCTCAGATTTCCACTTCAGTCTTCAATTAAGCTGGGTGACTTTTCTGCTTACCCAACTTAATAGAAGCTTTGCAGGTACAAAAATATTTGCTCTGTCAGGGCAGAGAACAGCCATTGTTTGCCATGACCTCAATTTCTTGCAAATGTTTTCTTGTATCTTCTTATTCTCATCTCCTTTGGCTAAACCATAGCACAATGACCCTTTGTAAGGCAAACACCTTCATACAACATGTTAGGATCTGTTCCACTGAGCCAGCTGAGAAGGAAGGCATGCTTATAGCTATGTAATTGAACTGTGCTGATATGCACATTAACTTCTCCTAGACTCTCCATAGTTCCACATTCATGGTACTTTTCCAGATGGATTATAGCTGAAACTGTATCTTTAATGTCCTTAAGATACAGCACAGCAACCCATAAACTTCTTGAGCTCCACAGAGCATTGGGTGGAAAAGCATTTGCTGTGCCAGATTTCTCCACTAAGTACTTCTCCTGACAGTGGCATGTTGAAAAACCATGTAACTGTGAGATCTGATGGTCACAGTGCTTTCCGAAAGGAAAAACAGTGTTGTGAGCAAAGGTTAACCTACAGTGATTGATTTACTTCAGCTTTAACCAGTCATGCTGAACCTTTGGATAAATGTTTACTTAACATCTAAAATGTGTTGCTCATTTTCATGACACAACAAATAGTGTGCCTGTGCTTGCTGAGACACGGCAAGGTTAGCTAAGTTTTCTGCCTTCAGAAAAAGACTCCTAATAATAGAGAAGGATATGAAAGGATATTCTGCCAATGAACAGGATAAAGTTTCAGGTTAGTCTTCCATTTATGGCTTTGTTTGAAATGATGTCCCAAACAAGATGAGAGATTCTAAAAAATATTCATCAGTAAAGCCCAGTACTCTTTATGGACATGGCCTAAAGTTTTAATTCTGGAAGGGAAAGGTTTGTGCCTTATCCGACTCCCTCCTGCCTGTCTTGCCAAGCTCCAGGCTGGGTTACTGAGGTGTCATCAAATACCAAGGCTGCAGCAGTACCAGCCAGTCAGAGGGATCAAAGAGTGCCCTGCACTCTGAGGGCACCAGAGAGCATTCAGCAGCATCTCAACACTGACTTGTGTGGAATAGGAAGGTCTGTAGCACTGGAAAACAGAGGCAGTGAACTTAACACAACACAAAAGAAGTGCAGTTGCTACTGAGTACTTGTGGTATATCAACAGTTTTTTGGATTTTGCTATATGACAAAAAAAAAGGCATGTCAATGTGGAATGACTACTGCTCTCAGGAGATAGGCAGGGGTCAGTGATGCTGGTACCTGTTGGGTTCCTATCAGCCCAGAGGGATTTTAGGAATCTGACCTAAGGAACTAAAAGACCATTTTCCATGATCAGCAGCTCCAGAGTCCCTCACAAAGTCAAGCCCCCTACACATAATCTATGCCATGACCCAGAGTATGGTTCAGGATGGCCATCATGCCTGGGAAAATTAGACATCTTACACCCTTCTGGCTCCTAGTAAACTACAAGGTTATTTGTGGTGCTGAGGAGGAAATGAGGATAGATCCCTTTCCTGGAAGTGTGAGGTTCTCCTTCTCTTGTCCATGTTGTTCAGTTTAAAAACAATTAGGCAGGAAGGAGAGGTGTCAGGGCTAGATTCTGATTCTTATCCAGCTGGACAAGCTACATCATTGCAGAGTGAGAAGTTTGGAAGGCAGATGCTAAAGGCCCCAGACCTGGTCAGTGATTGCACTGGATTGGAATGTGTCCCCCAAGAAATGTTTATTTCTTTGCTTATGGGGACCAACACAAGTAGCAACAGTTGCCACCTCTTCGGAAAAAGCCAACCTCTTACCAGCACTGATTTTAAATCAGTGTTCTGTGAATGGGTTACTTTCAAAAAGTGCATGAAAAATAACAGAGAAAACTCTTTTAACTGACAGGCTGCCTAAATTCCTTAGAAGGAGAGACATACTTCCCTTGGACATTTTCTAGGGATCTCCACAACTAAAAGCACTGAAACTCACACTCCTTGAGAGATTTTCTGCCATATTGGTCACCACATGCAGATTACAGATGTTCCTGTTCCTATTCTAGAGAGAGCACTCTTCTGAAGAAGAAAGAAAGAGAGGAAGAAAGAAAGAAAGAGAAAAAGAAAGAAGGAAAGGAAGGAAGGAAGGAAGGAAGGAAGGAAGGAAGGAAGGAAGGAAGGAAGGAAGGAAGGAAGGAAGGAAGGAAGGAAGGAAGGAAGGAAGGAAGGAAGGAAGGAAGGAAGGAAGGAAGGAAGGAAGGAAGGAAGGAAGGAAGGAAGGAAGGAAGGAAAGAAAGAAAGAAAGAAAGAAAGAAAGAAAGAAAGAAAGAAAGAAAGAAAGAAAGAAAGAAAGAAAGAAAGAAAGAAAGAAAGAAAGAAAGAAAGAAAGAAAGAAAGAAAGAAAGAAAGAAAGAAAGAAAGAAAGAAAGAAAGAAAGAAAGAAAGAAAGAAAGAAAGAAAGAAAGAAAGAAAGAAAGAAAAAGAAAGAAAGAAAGAAAGAAAGAAAGAAAGAAAGAAAGAAAGAAAGAAAGAAAGAAAGAAAGAAAGAAAGAAAGAAAGAAAGAAATTAAAATAATAAAAATAAGCACAAAGAAAGTAGCCTAAATGAAGATGTCTACAATAAATGTAGTAAATCCTTTTTCACTTTATACAAAACCCATTTTTTGCACTTATTCCATTTTACTTTGATTAGAACCTGCAAGGGATTTACTTAATAAATTGAGAGGAGCACAGCTAATCCCTCAGGGCCTTATTCTGAAGCTCTTACTAAGGGCAAAACCCCAGTGATGTCAACGAGTCATTTCACCATGTCAGGCTTTCAGTAGTGGGCTCTCTCGGATTAAATACAACATTGTCCAAGATTTTACTCTGTGAAATTATAGTAATCTCAGGCCTTGAATCTTTTTGATTACAACTAGGATGCAGAACACTGACAGTTTAATAGCATAATCATACCAAATATCACCAGACCCACATGCCATATACTTGTCTTATTGTGGTACCAAACTGGCTGCCAAACGCTCGTGCTTTTGACCACATGTCATCTTCAGTAAGAGTATGGCAATTATGGTAAATTCTGGACCAGTTCTCCATTAATTCATACTCCATTTACGTAACAGCAGCTATGGGTCTTCTATTTTTCTCATTTCGTGATTCCTCATTGCTATAGGTTCTGGAGGGTTCTGGACTAATTTTTTTCTTCCTAAATTTGAAGCACATGAGCTTGGATTTTCAAGAGGAAAGGGAGAAGCCAGAATAACCTAATGTGACCTCATTGGTGTCAGAGAATTGCAGTCTCCAAAATGCAGGATGATTTTACAGAAAGCCTGTCCAAACCAGGACAGGACATTGAATTCTGGGAGGAGGGAGGGACATTGGGTAAAAACGAGCCTGCCTTTTTTTAAGCATGCAATCTGCTTAGTGGAGGGAACATCGTCAGCAATTCATAAGCTATTCATCAGGTCAAAAGCAATAAGGAAGAAGAGCGATATGGTTCAGTGGTCAGTCAGGCGGATCATCAGTCTTTCCATAATCCAAGCTGTGCAGAGGAATCTGGCAGAAAAGCCAGATCTAGAAAGTCTTTATTTTTGTCTCCATCCTTATTTTTAATAGATATTCATTTGAATACACTTACTTAATCTTGCTACTCCTTTCCCATCATCATTGCAAAGTTCTAAGGGAAAAAAAAAATGTAGCCTTTTTCAGGGTGCAAAAGCTCAGATTCAGATAGAAGAAGAAATCAAACTGCAAAGCCCAGAAGACATAAAAGTGATTTTTTTTAACTGCAATTTTTCCTGAGCACAAACTTTGATGATTGTGCAGATGCTTCTGAAACTGTACTTCTCAACAGACCAGTCTCCTTGGCACATACCTTCAAAATTGTATCATCCAAACAAAAACACACTTGATTTTTTTCCTAGAGTGATTAAACTACTTACCTGATGTTCTATCACCCAAAATTTGGGTGGAAATTTGTAGTGAGGCAGGGAAACACAGACCTTGCAAACCAAATAAGAAAAGTAATTTTTCCTAAATCCTAACTAAGCTCCACTTTTTAGTGGGCTAAAGCCTTGGAAACATTCCTTTAGAGAAGATAAATCCCTTGGGTTTTTGGCTTGTCCTAATCTATGTTGCAACATGATGAGAGCATCAAAAGCTAATAAGAACGGGTATGCTAATACAGTAGTTAAATAATTCAACTCAAGTTCTCAAGGGCATTTGCACAGGAATCTGCCTTCCAATGAAAAGACAGGTGGGCTGATGGATGAGAGTGTTGCTGTGTCTGCCACAGCCCTTTCTGTTACCACATCTTTGAGAAACAGAGAGTATTTCATGCCTGAGCAGTCATCAGAAGATTGCCTGATCTGAGCGCTCCCAGTCAGAGATGAGATGGCAGTTAGGTCAGCACCATCCAGGATGTGAGTTTCAATCAAAGTAGGTAATGGAGGCCTTGATCTGAAATCCAATCTGGCTGCCAAGGGGGTCTACTGAAAAGCATTTTAATCAGTGCAAAGGCTCACATTGACTTCTGTGGGAGCTGGGTCAGACATCAGTTCAGTGAGACTGGCTGCCACAGTCAAATCATGGGATAATACAACTGGGCTTTTGTTGGCAGCATTCGAGGCGCCAGATTGTGTTCTCTCCTGTATTGGTGTCTATCCAAAATAACTCCATTCACGTCATTAAAGCAATTCCCTACTTGTTCCTGTGTAATTAAGAGAAGAATCTTTCCCACTGGGTTGGTGAAATCACTCAGCATTTGGACGATGGATAATCTTTTCATACTCATCACTGTCAGCATGAAAAGATTTAGGATTTTCTGCAGGACTGAACATTTTTCTGTGGGCTTCCAGGTTGCAGTCATAAAGGTTGCTAATAAGGACTTTTCAAAAAGGAACCTCACCTGAGCTGCAGGAGTCATGACTAGCTCTGCACTTCTACCAGTTTGGGGATACTAAAATTTTCACAGCCTACACAGTCTACAAAATAATGAGACATATTTACTGCATGGATCCTGACAGTCTCTACTTGCACTGCAGCAAAGATATGAGCCTGAGCCCACCTCTGACTGAGGTAGTAACTACTGGAGACAGAGCAGAAGAGATACATGCCTCTGTTAATGGTCTCATTCCTATGCTATCATGTAGTGGATATTGTGAGCCATAAGGAAAATTTAAAAACCCCTTCAAATCAGAAGCTTCTGTGTAAATACAAAATCACAAGCAGAGCTATCAGCATCCTACCTAATGAAATCACTTGGTGACACTGTTACTTGAAGAAAAATCTCAGAGGAACAGGGAACAGAAGAGCAGGAGATGTTAGAGGAAAGTTTAGAGAAGAAACAAAAAGGCAAAAATTCTTTAGAACTTGGTAAGAGCTTTCTCAAATAGCAGTACACATGCTATGAGAGCAGTGCAGCATCAGTGCTGCTATAAATGACAAAGGTCAGGACTGAGTATGTTTGACAGCACAGAATTTGAAAGTAATGCTTCTTTAAAAAAGAAATGCATCACCTGAGAGAAACTGCATGGATGTAAGCCTTTATTTGCAATACCCTGGAGAAGAGAAACTTCTGCTATAATCTACAGATCAGATACTTTTGTCAGCTAATTCATGTCAGAAAGGCAGAATAAGCAAGGGTAGATGGTCTAATCAAAAAGGGACACAGAACTGTGGCTGCTGAAGTGGGAAAGATGCTCAAGAATAGGCCATCCATGTTTTCTCTGGGACAGCAACCCCCCTCACTCAGGGTCTCATTTGAGCAGTCAGGGGTAAGCAGAACGGGAGTCCATGGAATGTAAGATGAACCTTTGAGAGCAAACAGCAGGAATCGGGAAGCAAAGACCCATTTGAATGACAAATTCTTTGGATAGCTCTCAGAAGGACTCACCTTTATGTCCTGAAAGAGGTACCCACCACTGTTAGCAAGATCTCCCACATCTTTTACCTGCAATGGAAAATTCAAGCAGTGAAGGCTTTTAACTTCAAAGTTAGCTGCGCAGCAGCAGAGAGTTTGGTCCTGCACTACCCAGAAACTATACTCAGTCCTCACTCCCTGCCCCCTTCATCAGCTGCTTGCAGAGATCACACATTTATATACATATTTGCCTCCAGGAGACTGGCCTTACCCCTGTGTACACACTGTTTGAAAATACCTCTGTACCTAAGAGGATAAATTACTACATCTATGATGACTAATATTTCTCCATCTGGTGCAATAAGGCCTAACATGATTGCCTCTCTAGCTGATGTTTAACTTTGTGAATATCCCTTCTTTCCTAGTTAATATAAACATCCCAATATAGAGAAGCTCCTAAACAACAACATCCTGGGGATCCTGCAAACAGGCAGCACAGGAAAGTCATGTTCCATTAATACTTCATGAGTGGTGGGTGAGAATCAGCTATAAAACAACACTATAAGCAGACCCTTTGTAAAGGGAAGCACAAGACAGTAAATTCCCTAGTTAACAAAACTCACAGTCAGTGTCTCAAGTTTTAAGGTGGTGGTTTTTTCTTAGCATTTGTTTTGCACCAGGGCCAAGTTCTGTGTCAAATCTCTTTGTACTTCTTAAATGTTCCTAGGACATCATGTGTTGGTATAATCCTACAATTGTTTGGACTACACCTTAAAACATCCAAATGGCCTAATAAGCTGTAATTTAAACTCAAATTCTTTGTGTGTGAGAAAAAAGGGAATGAGCACAGCAGAAGAATAAACCTGACAATCATTGTGTGAATTATTTTCCATCCCAAGGTTTATAGCACATCATTGATTAAGCCTTGCAGTAGGTCTGTGGGGTACATAGGCGAGTAATAAGCACCTTCTAATTTTGCAGGATCAGGCTGATTTGTAATTCTCCATTTTCACCAGAAGTTTCAGGGGCTTGCAAAATGTCAGGCTTAGGATTTTCACAGGCAGGTGTAAAATAACGATCACTTGTTTGAACCCTAATATACTTTACTGACTTGAGATGACAGGAGAGGTCAGTGGCAGAACTTGGAGCAGAACCCAGGTTAGCAGATTTCACAGTACATGTGCCACGTTATGATGCAATCCCTCTCTGATTTAGTGATCTTCTTTCTTATTGATGTTTTAGAGTTGTAATTAACCCTTTCTGACCAGCTGGCCAGCTGGTCAGAACATTTTTGTTTAAAAGCACATGCTGTCATTGTCCACTCTTTAGTTGGTGCATGGAACTTCATCATTCCTGCTCAAACTAGTACAATCAAATAAAGAATCAGGCACAGAGTTTCTGCTGCTCCTTTACTTCTTCTACCTGCTCTGCCTTGATCATAAAGCTTTTCTGGAAGTTCACCAGGTTTCAGGCACATGTGTGAGGCTGTCCTCATTTTGTTGGTTTCAGTGTTATAATGGCACTTTAACCTGAAATTTATTTTGCTATTGCAGTAGTAGAAGGATGTTCAAAACACTGACGGAGGAGACATACTCTTTATTTAACTCTCTACAGATGTCACATTAGTCATAATAGGTAAAGAATGTATCTGCTGGCTTTACTCTGAGCCGTAGCAAATGCCTTTGACCCACATCCTCATAAATTAGGATGTAAGCAGAAACTTACCCAACCATGCCTTACAAATGTAATCAAAATCAGACCCCTGTCCATGTAACAACTCTATTTATCCTCTGTGATATCCTTTTGTGACTTTCAATTATAGCCAGGGTCATAACCATCAAATTGCACAGAAATTTTCAGTGAGGGTTGGGTTTATCCTGTTATTTGCTTTTCACACATTGGAACAATGTTATCCATGTCTGAATTACATACTGAGCTAACAGCAGAACTTTCCAATTTCCCTTAGAAGTATTGTGCTACCACATGACTGGTTTGCCCCATCATTGAAGGCTTGACCCCACATCTTCTTAAACCTGAAGTTAAATCTCCTGCTATTACCATAGCACTATCTTAGAAAGTGTTCACAGTTTGGAGGCTTCCTGCTCTTGTACTTCAGAGAGCACATATAAGGAACATGGTTCTCTAGTAATAGGTCTTCTTGCTAACTTCGTGATTTCCTCTATGTGCCTAGTGCATCTTAGTCACAAAAGCTCATGATGAAAGCAAATTGTCTGCCTAGAGAAGGTGAACAAAATAATTAAACATAGGACTCTGTGCCTACCTGGTTGAAGCAGGGAAGAAATCCTAGCTCAGGTACCAAACAAATACGAGTAGCATGGATTCTGGGACTAGGTAATTTAAATTTTGTTTTCCTGACAAGACCTATTAATGCATATGCACAAGCTAATTTTCCTAATAAATATACAGTGCAGTGGGGCTGCACTCATGAGGGGTTTCTTAGCATTGGGGGGGAATAGAATATTTCTTAATTTGCCCCCATTCTGGAGAAGTGAGCAGAAAGCTGTGGGAGCTCCTCAGACCTTCAAGGTACTGCCTTAAACTGGGTGTGTGGCCTCATGCCCAACAGGCATGTTACGTTGCTGGCTCTGCAGCATGGCGTCGACCTTAGAGCACTGCCAAATTTGGTAACAACATGCAAAACCCATCTGGCTTTAACTCAGATTCTAAACAGATGACATAGCTAAGGCTCTTCAAACCCAAAATTCAGCCCACCAAACCATATCTTAAGTCAATAGATTTCTTTTTGTGGAATGAGGAATCCACTTGCTACTTCTACTTTACAGCAAGCCGGGCTTCATGGTAGGCAGAATTTCAGTTAAAGTGCTAGGTTTGTCCACATCCCAAATACAAAAGGTCTTGTGGTGTAAGGGCCACAAGCAGGCTACTTTGTGCTCCCTGATTCTTGAAGAGGTTTTACATGGTAACACTTTTTTCATCTCCTACTCATGTGTGGGGAGAGACTGACTGTAAAAAAATGCTTTGACTAGATGGTAAACAACTCTGGATTATGAATACTGCCCTGAAACCCTACATCTACTTAAATTATCTCACACTCTTTACAAGAACCATTTACGTTGTCCAAGGAATAATTAACATAGGAATAAGTATGATTCAGATAGGCTTTGCAGCAGGGATGACGACAAAGGTAAAGCAACTGAGCTTTCTCTCACTTCTTAGTGCCATGACACAACCTGCCAGGCATCTACTGTCTACTCATTTCCTACCTGCCCTGACACAGTGTAAATGACCTGCAGGTTTCCCTGCAGCTAGACAGGATGTAATCCTTCGTTCTACACATCCTGCTCCAGTTTTGCAGCAGTTACTGCAGCCCAGACAAAGTTATCTGTCCCTGTAAGGAAGAAGAGAATCCCTAGAGTGTATCATGGCTTAGCTCCCATCTTCTATACACCCTATATTTTGTGGTTCTGAGGTATTTAGTGGAGAGGGATCAACTCTGCTCTTAATAAACCTTTGTCTACCTACTCAGTAGAGTATGATGGTGAGCTAGACACTGCAGTGCAAGGTCTTAGGAAGGATAGTCAAGTTGTTCTTCCCCTTGTTTCCTTATTAAGTAGACAGTACTGAAAAACTACTCTTCACTCTATTTGCTGTACAGCTCTGAGTATTTCCTAATAAAGTGTGATCAAACCCAAACAATACCTAATCTGTAAATTGACAGGGCTTGTGTGCTGTGCTGTCAAGGGATCAGTTTACCAAATTGATTGTCATATCAGTTTGGAAGAGAATTACTAATGCTTTTAATGACTAGTTTCTCTTCCTGATTAGTGCCCAGTTACACTCAGAGTATCAGGTTTCCTTGGCAACAATTTCACTAGCTACATGTATTCCAGTACTGCCCTTACTACTTGATTGACTTGTATGCACTGATTTCTTTGCAGGAGTTTTTTTCAAAGCAGAAGGCACCAAATGTTAAGTCAGATGAAAGCCCATTGAAGCCAGGGAGCAGACATCAGTCTTCAATTTGGCCTACAGTTTGTGGCATTAAGGAAAAAGGCCACAATACTAATTGTTGATATATGTGCTTACTAAATGGTATTTTCACCTCAAAGCATACTTGAATCTTAGAACTATTCCAGCTTTCTTGGATGGTGTGCCAATGGTACAGCCTGAGGCTAATATGGATCATATTCTTCTTTTAGGTATTCCAGCACAATTTTATTGACTCAATGTGTTCAGTGTCTCTTCTATCACCCTCATTAAGAAGAAATATCACAGATTCTAGATGATAGCTTTCTGAACTAAATCCTTAGAAGAGGAAAACTAGGATTAACTGCCTGAATAGCCAAGCTCCAGATCTGCCTGTGTACCTACAATGCCTTGCTGTCACTGTAGCTTGAGAACAGTTGACAGAAGAAAATTGGCATTTTTTACTCTACCACATGCTGCAAAACTCACTTTATCATGTGTTAGGTGATCAAATATGGAGAAGTCTAGGCAGACATTTACTGTCTACACCAAAAAAGAAGAAAAAAGAAAGAGGGAAAAAAAAATGTGTTGCTTAATAACTACAGGGATATGTGTGAATGTATTATACCTAATATGCACACTAGATGAACATACACATGCAAAGTGATAAAATAATTGCAGAGGGAGTACAGCAAACTCGGTCTCCTGAGTTAGTAATATACAACAATACCATCACCACAGCCTCAAAGCCATGAATCCACCACCTACATCCAACTCAGGACTTCTTAAATCATTATGTCAAATTGTAATGCAAACAGTGTACAGAAGGAGGAACAAAGAAAATAGTTGACGTGTCTGCCCTAAGGCTTTTCCAAAGATTAGAGAGAGAAGCCTCAGGACTGTTATGTTATTTTCTTTGTTCTTTATGCTGTTGCTTGCATTAATTTTGGCACTGGATGATTTAGAGCACCCATAGTTTTGATGAATGCAGGTGGTGGCGTGTGCATTGTTCCTTAGTAAATAAGATTACTGATGTGAACTGCTTTGAGTGGCTCTGCTATCAAAAAGCTCTGTCTTAATTTGAAAATGCATTTAGTTGATTAAATAATGTCTTAGAGCTAGATCCATTTGTCTTCTCTGATTTTAATGGTGTTCTAATTAAAGCTCCAAAATCATAATTATATAAAGCAGAACAGTGAGAAACTTACTTTCCCTCATTACAAATTAATGCACGGTGGCAAGGCAGGGAGGAAATAACTTCACATGCAGGAGGACTGGAGGAGACTGGATTTACAGATAGCCATTGAATACCACAAGGCTTGAAACCATCAGCTGTGTGGTTTGGGAATATCTACACCAAAGGGTTCAGATCACAGAGAAGGAATGTCACTGTCTCTGTCACAACAGCTGGTGGTTCTGGAAAGAAAAGAGAGATGGAGTAGGTCTATGAGAACTTTAAAGAGAAATTTGTATAGTGACCAGGCTGTTACTGGAAGAGTATTAAGTAGCGGAGGAGGAAACGCCTAACAGCAGTTACCAGAGATGTGAGGGGCTTTAGAGAAGTTTGTCAGCATTGGTTAAGTTATGGTATGAGGAGAAGTGTACATAAATACTTGCAAGGAATTAACACCGAGTGAAGAGTGGAATTACTTAGGAACAATGGGATGAGCATGCTAAAGCAGCCCTGGAAATGCGATACAGACCAGTGCTGCAAGGTGGTGTGTAGAGCTATGTTGTTCAGCAAAAACAGGCAACACAAACAAGAGCTGGAAGGTGGTGCTTGGCTCAATTAGGAGGAATTTTTCCACACCTTAGTGAGAAAGAGGGGTTGCAAGATAGGGTGATGGTTGTAGTCTCCAAATTCCCCAATCTGCCTATCACTTCTCATCAGAAAGATGACCCAGATAAAACCACTGGACAGGAAACCTGAGAGTCTCTTTTCATTCTCTCTTCCATTTTTTTTTTCCCCACACAAAGTGAGGAATCTTGTCCTGTACACAAATATTCACCTGAAATGCTCTCAGCTTTTAGCTTAATTGCAGCAGCACAGTGGAAGATAAATAAAAATATGCTGGTGTTTGGGACCAGGGGAAAGGGTAATGTGAAGAAGCATAGAGAATTCATTCAAGTCTTATGTGGCATATAACTCTCATAGAGTTTTGAAGTCTTCCTAGCCAGAAAGGGCAGAGGAGACTGAGAAGAGAGGAGCAAATTTGCATGAAGCTGCAAGATGGGGAGGGGATTTCTGATTAATTTCTTTTATTAATGGGTGAAGGATTAAGATGATCTTCCCTTATTCCACATATGTGCATGTCAAACTGTAGTGTCATACTACTAATCTACTTTCTCCAGAGAGAACAATTTTTTAAAATCAATTCTGTAAACCAGAGGTTTTACAAATTAAATCCAGAAGGGTCACACTTTTTCAGCCTATTAATTCAAAGCCCTTGTAAATCTACGGGTGGTGATGGAGATACTTCTCACCCACACCCTATATAAATCACAGGAGAACTGGAACGAAAAATGTTAGCAGAAAAACAACTATTTCTTGTTATCACAAGCTGATAAAGAGTGGAAATAAGAAGTGTAGGACAATGGTGCATAGTGCCTTCCGGGGACTGCTTTGTACTTTCCACAAAGATCAGCAACAGTGGCTTAAGGCATTGTGCAAACGAAGCCATTATGGTGACACACACAGTCCTTAATGGGATCCAGAAGCAGAAGATTGACATGATCATTGTTACCCGTTCAGCATAGTGAGGAAAGCTTCTGCCTACAACAGGAATACACTGATTTCTTTAGGAACTTTCTAAGGATGAGAAAAATGCCAAAGGTATTTATAAATTATTCACAATCTTGTGAAAAGCTTCTGGATTTTGTTTCTCTTACATTTGTCTCTTTAAAAGATGGGATTTGAAACTACTGAATGGAGGTCATCCTTCTTCTCATTCAACTTTCCTTCCTGCCTCGTTCCTGATCCAGAGAAAAGAAAGTAAGTTTCTGCCTACTCTATATTGTCTTATCCAGGGTGACCCTTTGCATCTAAGAGCTTTCCACCTATTACAAAATAGACTTCTTTTTAATCTCTTCCTCCCTCTTCATTCTAAGATCACCAGTTTGTGCCTTTATTTTGGCTTCAACATTTGACAGTACAGGATTTAACCTGGGCATAGCCTGGGCTGAGCTGGGACCCTGGCTGCATTGTATGCTGCTACTCAAATTTTATCCTGGTAATGGATGCATCACTCCTCTTTTTGTTCTCTGTTAAGGAGAATTTCGTGATACAAGATCAGGATATCTTGGCAGTAGTAGTGATGACAGTAGGATTTACTAATGGCAAAAGGGACCAGGAGCAATTCTGCAATAAGAAATGTCAGCCTGGCATCACTGGTCTGCCAAAACATGGACCTGCTCTTGCCAGAACCAGGGTCCCTGTGCACCTATCAGCTAGCCCTACTCCAAAATAATTTTCTCCAGCTTCTGCTCCTTGCTCCAGCCAATAAAACCCCAATGCAGACAGCGTGACAACCCGTTTGTGTTCAGGAAGATCTAGTCCATATCTCAGCAAATATTAACCCTTCTCAACTTGGTTTTGTTTTACTGGAAGAGGAGAGAAGAATGAGAGGGCTGGGATGCCTCCCACTGACATTAATATCATTCAGCAAAGCACAGTGTAGTTTTTACTTTATTTTGGTCCTTTTCAGAAGCCACAAGACTATGAGCTCACAGCTATGTCATATGAAAGACTGGCCTGAGAGGTGGACGCTGCTGTTAGTAACACCAGCATGCAGCTTTCCCCTTGTTTTATCTCACTCACCAGTGAATTAATCTAGTAGGGAAGCTTACAAGAAAAATAAATCCAGGCTCAATTTCTCTCCTGGTATAAACTGATGTAATTGGTAGCAGTTAACATCTAAAACTTTAATGTTTGCTGTTTCTTTCTTTCTCTTCCCCTCCACCTGCCACCCCCTCACTGCCTCCCAATGAAGGCTGCTTTTCAAAATGCAGTTGCTAAGATCATATGTATTCTTTGCCCATCAATTGCCCAGTGTCAAGCCTTCCTACCCTCTTTCAATTACTCTTCAGGCTCCCTCAGCTTCAGTACATAAAGGTCAGGCTTTTTGTATCCACTTTGAATGCCCTCCACAGCCTGATCCTCCTGCCTACCTGCCTTTATAAAGCCTGCACTGTCAGAAGGTGCCTGAGTTCCCACCCTTTATGAATAGGAACAAGCAGAAGAGCCAGTTGCCCTCTACCCATTAGGAACATACAAGTGAACAATAAACCTAGTGAAACTAACCAACCAAACCAAATCACACACCCAACAGATCACCACACAAACTCTGATTTTCCAGGAAGGTTTGCTATGGTCCATAAACCCAAAACAATTTCTAGCATGAAATACCCTCAAAAAACAAAACTGTGGTGAAATTGGCCTAGGAAAGTTCAACACAGTGGAGAGCAATCATGATAATTTGTGGTGGAAATGGCAGTGAGCTATCAAGTTTTAGCATATTTTCCCTTGTTCTCCCTGTAAGTCAAAATAAAACTCAAAAGATAGGAGTTCATGCAAACCGAAACCAAGAGATAAGCTTTACTGTGGCTGCAGAAACCACACCAGAAAAAGCTGCAGATCCCACAGCACAAAACCCCCTTTCTCCCCTCTGCCCTAGGAATGACACTGGGCTATAATCAGAGGGCAGAGCTGCACAGTCCTCCCAGAACACCAGAAAGCAGAAGGTCAGAACATCCATAGGATGCCATTGAAGTTCACCATCCTAAAGTTTCAACTGTCCCTGTTCTTTGGGCTTAAACTTGAGGTCCTAGTGCTGCCAGCTGGGTGTGACTTTTCTTTACCTGGAAACCAGGAGATAGAGATGGGGGGTGAAGGGGAGGGAAGGGGTGGAGGGGAGGGAAAGGGTGGGGGGAGCAAAGAAAGCAAGGAACCTGGTGCAGGCCAGCTCTCAGGCTGACATGAATCCTAGGCTAATATCCACACCACTGGACTTTCTAGATGAAGGACACACATAGATTTTGAGCAATGGGGATTTGTTAAAGGCTCCTCTGAATCAGTCAGACCAGATCTGTTCTCTTTTCCATTGTGTCTGCTTCTTACAAAGGCTCTGGCCATGTTAATTGCCGGGGCTTTTTTTCTCCCTGCTGTTGCTACATCATTTAACAGGCATGAAGAAAAATGTCATTTGGTTGCCCTTTAGACACTAGCCAGAAGTGACAATAAATTTAATGCAGAGTTTTGGGATTAAACAAAAACTATTTCTGAAGAATGACAGTACATGCAAAGTGTAAAGCTTGAAGCTTAGCAGCTAAATTCTGAACCCATGCGATACTACGCTGCCCTGTGTCATTAACAAGCTGCCAAAATGACAGCAAACTGGATTATCTCCTTCATAATGTAGTCTGTTCAGCACAAAATAAACAACTGCTGACTTTTAACAATGTGCAGTACCATCACAGTGAAACTGTGCTGTGACCAGAGGCAATCCCACATGGAATTACCTTGGGAAATGAAGCTGCAATTAATCTTTTCTAGCTACACATGTTATCCCAGGTTCTTCTTATCAAAATCATCTAATTAAACACTGCATTATTTCCAGTTTCATACCAGCCTAACTCCCTTGATGTCACTGGAGTAATACCACTATCAACTGGGAGCAGCACAGGAGGGAAGAAAGGCATACTGCCCAGTGCAATTACATGACCATAGTTTCTCCCACTCAGAGAGTGTTTTCATTATACTTTCTGGCCACAACCTTCCAGGAGAAGTTCAAAGTTTAATTCTGCTGCTCTCAGACTCCAACCCCAGAAGCTTACACTCTCAACCAAACCAACAGAAGTATTTTCACCAGAGGGAATTATGACAGATCTTTAAACAGCCACTGTCTGTTATTTCACAAAGCCTGCATTTTACACTGAGTCATAAAGAAACTGTAGAGATCTGGCCTTCTAACTGATCATGAAACTGAGCATGAAAATCCAGCTGAGGTCTTTCCAGGGCTTAGCAGAGTAGGACTCCTTCTCACACCTTCAAGATGAAAGATTTAAGGAGCTGTTTGTTCAAGCCTAACATCCTGCACTTGTCTCTACTGAAAGCAGGAACTTTCTCCAGTCTGTTTTTCTAAGCTGGTGAGATAATTTTAAATTCCACTCCTCACCCTGATGCACTGCAGGTTTTCTAGCTTTGTGTCAAGATCAAGCAGACACCATCTCTATCCTACATTAGCATCATTACTAAAGACACTGAGCTGTATCAGAGTCAGAGCAACTTTAGCTGTCCACTTTTGAGAACATTCCTCCAACTGGGCAAAGAGCTGCAGATGACTGCGCCATCAAACTGCCTCTTCAAAACCACATTCCTCTAGGTATTGGGAGCTGGCACTAGAAATGGTGCATACCCTTGGCAGCTCTGAAGGAGAGTCCCAGATATGGATATTGGCTGGACCTTGGAAAGCATCTTGGTGGGCACCTCCTTAGCTCACCTGGGTCTGAAAACAGGGCTGGGCAGAAGGATAAGCAGCACTGTACTTCAGACAGTAACTCTACTTTGTTCTGAGTCCATTTATCTTCTCTGAGAAGCTCCAAAAAGGTTAAGAGACCTGCTCTTTTCCCCATGGGGAGAGGCACAGCAAACAACTTTTCCAAAGGCAGCAACCAAATGCTGTTGTTTTCTCTTTCCAGGAGAGCAAAAGTGGTGTTTTTGTACATGAGTTGGGTGCGTAATGCCAGGCAGGCTGAGGCAAGTAGGCTGTGTTGCATGTTTACCTGCCTTCCTGGCACTTTCATGGAAGCCAAGCACACACACGTGGGCTGCCTGTCACAGCATCAGATGGGCCATAGCTGCCTCCAGATCTGAGAAGCACAGGCTGTTACCGGCTGAGCATGCACCTCCAGCACCCTGGCCCCTTTGGCAAGGCGGTGCTGTGCTAATTCTCTGCATGCACGTACACATCTTCCCACAAGCATTCAGCTTGTTTGGCTGCACCCAAAATGCCAGCACATTGGAGGAGTCATGAGGAAGAGACTGCCCTCCTCACAGTTGGCTGCCTCACTGGTGCCAATTATGTATGACCTCCAACTAAGATTTCATCACACAGCAGAGCTGACAGTATCTGAGAGGGTATGCAGGTGCCCAGGGTCAGTCAGAGGTGTTCTTCCTCCCCCTGTTTCTCTTTTAGGAGAAACACCTCTCTACAGAAGAAAAGACTTCACATCTCAGCCCTCTATCTCTTTGCTTGAAATATGGAATAGAAACCCCAAAGAAACTTTTAAATTATCCAGATTAAGACCCTCTTATATACCTATTTGAATTATAAATCCTGGAGGATTAGAGGTGGTCTGTGAACAGGGCCTGGGACAATAGGATTTTACCTGTGATGGGGGCACTAATAAAACACAGAAACACAGATTTTCAAAAGCAGTTAGGTGTTTTATTAAGAGTTAATAGTAGATCCCTGTTAATAGTAGATCCCTGTGAGGAACAGGATCCATGGCATCATTTTGGGTGGCAGCAAAATCAGGTTTTTTTTCAAAGCAACTCTGTGCTCTGCCCCTGCTATTAAAGGTATTTGCACTCTGGTAGAACTCCACTAAGATATAAGCAGAAAATGTCACAATAAAATGCACTGAATTTAGAGTGAACTTCAGTTTTCATCCTCATGCTCCACTATTATCTTGCCACATCTCCTTGTGCTTGGGATAGGTTCTCTGAGTTGCTGTATTCAGTGGGAAATTGAGGCTAAAATGAGGGTGAGCTGGTTGAAAAATATGCTGTGGCTCCCTTAGTTTTCCGTGGATAAGGTGCCATTCATATGCATGTGCCTGAGTTTTCAGCACAGGGATGGTCCTGTTACAGGCTTTGCTGCTGACCCAGCACCTGAATTCATGGAAATTCCATTCAGCCTTTTTGGTTATTTAGCAAAGTTTCATTCACACCAATGACTAAGAAGATATTTTTACTTTTGCACATCTGTCCTTGATCTACTGAGTATTTTTCTTCCAAAAGCTGTCACCAAAAAGGTTTATGTCTATTATGTGTATATGCAGGACAGTTTTGCCTAAATATTTGCCATGCTGCCTTCATGTCATTAGCAGAAAAAAAGATTTATTGCTGCAGCTCAGAAGTCTGAAGAGCTTAATGACAGATATAAAACCCAGCAACCGCAGTCTGAGATCCAGATTCAGTTCTGGGCTAATGAAAATGTTCTTCATGAATATTTCACATCCAAGCAACTGTTTATCTTTTTTTCCCTGCTTGCCTCTTAGCAGTCACCAGAAAAATGTATGCTATCCACTGAAGTAGAGCCTACATCTTTTTACTGTCAAGTGCTGTTTTGATGGCAGACATTGGGATAATTCCTGGATACAGCAATACACCTGTCATGATGAAAAGTTGATCTGCTGAATCCTGAGCTACGGATTTGAGATGTTCTAACTGAAATACCAAGCAGCTCTTGTCTTCTGTAAACTGAGTAGCAAGGACAGATCTGGATCACATGCATATACACATACACAAACTGGTTGGTGGTAGTAGCAGAGCATTCCCTAGTCAGAACAAGCCCAGGAATAGCTGCACCACTTTAAAATGACCATGATTTGAAGGCATTGTGCTGGGAAAAATATGCCCTAGTGTCTTGCTGTTAAGGGACTAAATGTATATTAATCCCCTGTTAATACTAGGAGGATGGAAAACTGCATAATATGGCACACTGAAGAGTTTCTGAAGAAAAAGTGAGCAAAGTGTGTTATCTTCAATGCAACTGGGACCGTGTTTTCTACCACTTGTTGAGGACGAGTTGATTTACCCAGCATAGTTGTGCTACAGGAATCACAGCCAGGATCTGGAGCAAACATCTCAGTTGCAACATCCTGGCAAGAAGCTTGTTCTAACAAGTAACTATTTTGAGAAGAGGAAATAAAAAGAACAAAAGTTGGCAAGAAATGCTGCAAAGGCTGCACTTCACGTGGATGCTCTCTTCTTGCAGACCTGGCTGCCCTGCTCCCCATGCTCTGCTAAAACAACCTCCCCATCCATTTCTAAGGCACTCCTGAACACTCACAGTCTTTCTTAACTCTGCTTCTTTGCCTCTCTCCCATCCTTGAGCCTTGGTTCCTTTCCAGCTGCTGGCACTCCCATATGCTGTTCTGTGCAGTGTGGCTGCATGCAGCTCCCTTTCCCCAGCTACAGTTCTCCCTGTACAGTGTATCTTCAAATGCTTCACCCAGCTATACTGAGGGATATTGCATCATGTACCTCAGGCACCACCTCCTGCCTGTCACTACCCACAAGATCTGAAACGTTAGTGTAGGGCTTAACTTGCCAGTGCCTCATTTGGTCATTTGCATCTGGGCAAAGGAAACGTGGGGTGGCTGTGATATGCAACCAAATGTGAGCAGCTGTAAATTGACAAGGGCCATTTGTCACCATTATTAATCCCCTGAGTCACACTGCCTCCAGACATTTCCTGTGTCACCGCTATTTTTATTTCTCCACAAATAAAGCTGTACACTTCAGTTTGCTCCTACTTGCATCAGGCTTGACTCAAGCCTCTGACAGGAATAATTACACCACACTTGCCCTGGCACAAGGTGGAAACTGAGTCCTGGGTTTTGCACCATTTTGCAGTTAGGATGAAATGTGTGTTGGTGCTGAGGCACTAAACAACATTAGGAACTAATCTGATATTAACGGACCCTTGAAGACTGACCACAAAACCAGATCATCTCTTATCTTAAATATTGCAGAAAGGTAGTGTTCTAGGTTCAGGGCTGGCCTTTTTTTTCTCTCCCACCTTTTTTTTTGTTTTAAACTGGCTTAATACTATCTAACATCAAAGGAAATACTTGCTAGTGTTATCCTGAACAAAATCTCTGCAGCTGAGGCACAGCAGAGGTCAGGCCATCCAGGCCTTTGACATTAGTCTGAGGTTTGTTAAATCACCTACTTAGATGCATGGCACAATGCTTCACAGTGAAATATCTCTCAGTTGGTTTTCCCTGTTTTGCACTGGTAGAAGTGTGCTAGCAAAATTTAACCTTTCTCCCAAAATCTTATAGCATGGTTTTAGATTTCAGTTGGGATCTTCACCAATTAGCATTTGCTTTGAGATCCCTGGACTGCAAAGTACAAAAGTGGAGACAGGGAAAATCAAGATAATTGTTTGCTAGTATAAAAGGCTTCAGATTAAGCAAGCCAGGCACACAGTGAGTTGCAGTGACCCAGAGCCCTTATCTAGCTCCAACAATACAGTACAGCTCTGGCTGAGAGAGGTTTCTGAAACTCTGACATGGAGTACTTGGTGAAACAATGCTAAAAAGAGTGCCAGGATGTGCCTTAGATACACCAGTGTGGCTGAGTCACAGGAAGAGATAGCAAAACATTGGTGACTTAGTTTTATAGTCCTGTGGTTACATTTGTCTTCTTAAGTGATATTCTTCCTTTCCTCAGACACATGTGACCACTTCCCAGCTACTGACCATAGGGAAAGAAAGCATGCCAAAGCTGGAACCCAGAAGGAGAAGAGAATATTTTCACTTTGTGCTGCATATCCTTTGAGGAAAGAGTATTCAGGAACCTGGCTGGAAAAACCCAAACCAAACCAAAACAGAATGTCCACTCCCCAGACTCAAAGGTATCAGATGGAAATAAACTAATTCTACCTCTCACAGCTAGGAGGATTCTTCATCCTCACTGAAAGGATTTGATAGGCCTTTAGAGGTTTGCAGTGAACAGAAAATAACTTTATAGAGCTGGCAGTTTTCTGGCAAAATATTTTATTCTGGTTAACCATTCTGTGAATTCTCTGGAAATTTGGTGTGATACAGGTAGTCATGTCTGGTTATAGATCTGTTCTTCTCTTTGCTCTGTGTTGTGTTAAACACTGACAATGGCCATCACATTCACAGCACAAGGCAGCATCTGACACTGTTTCACCTGATCCCCGTAATTTTTGTCCTCCTTCCAGAAAGGCATCTGGAGCTTGATTAGAGCTCATTCAGAGGCAGAGACTTCGAAGCTTCCTGAACAGTTTGCTTCAGCAGTTAATTACTTTGACTGGCAAAACTACTAACCTCTTCTCAGTTGATCTTTTCTGATAGTAGTTTTCAGGCACCCATTTTGCTGTGCCTTTGGCTGGTTTTGTATCTAGTGTTTTCTTCAGTCACCTCTTTGAACTTCCTGTTGACACCTCAAGGTTCTGCATGTGAGGCATGGTTTCCAACCACAGTGCCATTATTTTTCCTGCACCCATCTGAAACTTTCTAGCACGCTGGACAAAGTGCCATCCTTTGCAGTAATGGCAAGAGGAAGACAAAGGCAGGTGAAGCATCTTTGTCTTTGTGATAAAGGTAAACTAACTAAGCCAGCCTGTAGTTCCTTTGAAACATTTGCTTTAGGTTCTTGGCCTCACCCAAAACCTCCTCAAGGAAACCAGAACAGAGTAAGATGTTTACTTGTCTTTCTACATAAAAGCCCCCAAAGTCTTGGTCACTATGGATCCTATATTTGTGCTTACACTTGGCCCTTCAGGCAGGGAATTCATAGCATCCAAGGGAAGAATTTGGACCTGAAGGAGTAATTTTATACTCCTAATGCAAGAGTATACATAGTCATTATGTATTCCCAAAATGTATGATGTTTGGTAATCATACACAGCCGACCCAAAAATATCATTTAACACGTGTGCTGGTTTTTAAGGCAAAAATATTGGTGAATTTACTTTGTGATTATAAGGTCCTTACCACATATAATTTCTGCTGGTATTTGATACTTACTATGTCATTAAGTGGTCAGCAACTGATTTGGAGGCAAAGGCTGCTTGGAAAATTGTTCTCTGTAAAATAGATCATTATTTAAAAATCATTAAGATTTTTCACCACAGCATTTTTCCTAAGGGAAAACATACAAGCCTCCTAGTTTGATTTCAGACTACATTCATCCAGAGATGTGTTGTGTCCCGTTGTTCTGAGAAAGCATAATGATGTTGCTCTCAAACTCCTTTTCTTGGCTTTAATCAATGTTTCTCTCTAGTAATTTTCCTCTCAAAGCCCTCCCTCCCAAGCCAGAAAAAAATAATTGAAAGCTGATTGTCCTTTTAGGCCAACAATATGAAGCCAATGGAAGTGGAAAGTTTCCCACTGATTTTAATAGTTGAAGTCCTGGTTTAAGAATCCTTGCCATGCAGAGGGAGTAACTTCACCAGGTTGCACAGAAAATGCCTGGGTACAGTAGCAGCAGAATCCATCCTGTCTGTAGCAGGATCTCTTCCAATTTCTTCTGACCCAGGCATATCCACCAGGGTGGAACTCGCAGTCCATAAGTTCTCTTCAGCTTTGCCAGCATGGTATGTTATTTTGTTTGATTGCTGGGCTGCAACACAGAAAAGCAAATCAGCTCAATTTAGCATAACTGTGCATTAAAGAAAAGGTAGCCTGAAAAAACACGGAGGCAACTTTATTCAGCACATTCTATATCAAGACTTACAGGGCTCTAACTAGAACAACTTCATAGCTCCTAATGTAAGTACTAAATTCCTATTTAGCTCTTCTGCTTTTGCTTGGGTTTTCTATTTATTCCAAGGCACACTGAAAGTATTTTGGTGGTGATTCATAATAACGTGACACCAGTTAAGTTATAAGACTGGAATTCAGTCCTTTTCAGAAGACCAACAGAATGGCTGTACATTATTGCATTGTGAAAATAAGGCTCATGGGAGACTGTGGTAAAGCACGTACCCCGTGCTGGCTGCCTGCACAGGGGAGAATTTCATCCTATTCTTTTGCAGATGTTTGCCAACTTGGCAATCTTCAGGACAAACTGTGCCCAAAAGCAATGCATGCGTGGAAGACACAACTCTCCTTAGTTCCTGTGGGCATGGTACCCATCCCTAAGTCTGCAAACAGAATCTGCCAATTTGTAATGGCTTCTACCACATCTTGTTTTCAGGTCTGGCTAAGGCAGTGAGTGGTTTCTGAAAGCAAAGATCAGACAACTAGTGCCATATTGGGTGGAAAAAAGGAGTGATGAATACAGCACCTTAGCCAGCAAATTAAGTGCTGAATGGTAGGTGCAAACGAGTGATTTTAATAACTACAACGCTGGACTACATGGGATAGTTCAAATGCTAAGTGTCAGACTGAAAACATTTTGTGGACTGGATTCTTTAGTAATAAGAAAGTATTCCTCCTCTGAAAGCCACATGCTTTCTTTAGCCATTTTCCTTCTGAGAAAAACCACCCTTTTTCAGATGTTTCTCAGCTGATGGATTGCTACATCTCCTGTCTCAGAAAATGGATGCATCCTGCCTGTGCATGCCATTGTCGGAGGAGTACATTCTAAAATAGCTATCTCTATTAAAATACCTCCTGATTATATGGTAATGCAATGATACTTAAGAGGTTCAAAGTAACTATTCACCTCAGTCATCTTTGTCCAGATCCACATAATACCATAAACTGTTCTTTTTGCTGGAACCTGCTCTTTCATCGATGAGGACAAGCACTTTTTCTGGGAACCCAACACAGCCACAGAATAGTTGCTTTCAAATGCTTCTTACCAGATGAGACAAAATCTAGGCTTTGGAGCACCTGTATTTCATAACATCACTAAAAATACTGTGAGTCTTTGGGTTTCAACCTTTCCTGGCTCACAGTATCCTGGATTCTCTGTGCTCTCCCACAGAGAACAAAGTCTACCCCTATTTAACCAGCAAGAAGCTCCAAAAAGCATCACTGCAAGCTCAGCCAGCAGATCTGCTCTGAAAATAGAATCAGCAAAAGAAAGATGGGTGATGACTCACGGCTTAAGTCTGCTATTGTTTATAGTGACACAAAACAAGAGTAACTCCCTTGAAATTGATGAGCCTATACTGGTTCAGCACGACTGAGCTTTGATATTGGATTGAATCAGCTGGTTTATAGCTCAGAATGCAGCTTTGGTGCATCCTGATATGCGAGTAATTGAATCAATCAATTAAAAATAATTAAGAGTGCAGCTGAGCTGAACTGTACCAGTGCAAACAGTGCCATTGTTTGAGTGACACGGCCTCTTGATCATGGAGTCTAGGACTCACCCAGAGAGAAGGTCCCTTGCAGTCACAGGATGCGTATCAGTTTAAATTGGGTGGAAAAGAGTGGGAAGATAGCTCGACTGAGGGATGAGCGAGAGTGATTTGTCGTGTTTCTTACATATCCATGGCATTACACAACACAGTTTTTGCAGCCTGGCTAAATCCCCAGCTAGGGAAATTTGCTGAGCACAAGTGTGGGTTGAGGATTTTGCTTGCTTGTTTATTTTCCTCTGTAAAGCAGGAGGTTTCTCATTAAGAGTTTATGGGAAATACAGTTTTAATAAAGATGTTTCCATTTTAGTGAAAATATTCACTAGGGGGAAAATATTTCTCAGCCATCTGTACCGTGTACTTTCGGTTCCTGTAAAAGAGAAAAGAAAGATGATTGATGTCCTGTGGGAAGGCTGAGAAAAGGACTGTATTGCATATGCAAAACAACCCAGGCAAGTTTGGCAAGGGACATAGGGCAGTCAAAAGTACATAAAAAGCTCTGAACAATGCCCAAATTATTGGGCTATTGACTGTCATTAAGTCCATGTAAAGGCTGATGGGGTTATTCTGCTGATTCAGTAGTATACAATTCTCTGACCAGACCCCCCACTTCGATTTCTGGGCCACCTCATAGCAAGTGAGAGAAGTTATCAGACGTTGTTGATAGTCCACCAAGGACTGGAAATGAAAACAGCTAAACATCTGCTATTCTTCACAGCAACATTACAGCTCAGCAATGCAATTCACCTAGCTAATGACTATGCAAACAAAATAGTGTGCCAGCTTTCCCAATATTATAAATCAAGGTTACAATCTGAGATGCTGTTAGAGATGCTGTAAATAAAGATAAGGATATGGGGGGGAGGGGAAAGAAAGCTAATAAAGAAAGTTCCCATATCTATGGGGACCTGTGCTGTTGCTCAGACAAAGGGATGGGATTCAGCAGGCACAGCTGTTGCCTCAGCATGTAAGTTTTAACCAATATCCATATTTAATTGAGTATTCTCAATTAGATTTTCCCAAGAGCGCTTGAGAGGTCTGTTTCATTTTTCCTTGGCATCTTTATCTTCCAGCTGCTAATTTCCTTATTACTGAGGACCCTGTCACTCACGGGGGGCCCAGGTCCTGACTGCTTCTGCATTTAGCAGACTTCAGTGCTAACACACCAGGATACTAGCCATTGAGATATGATTGTATTTTTAAAAGATAAGTATAGTCAGATGGTGTCTATAAAGATAAGTCAATGCCCAGGCTTTGTCTTCAAAAAGGAGGGCAATGACATCTTGGAAACAAAACTCTTCAGAATTTAGAGTTACTTTCATTTTTACTAGAGCACTGTCCAGCCATTTCTGGCTCGTGAACCCAATTCCAGGCATCAGGGCACATTTGGAGGTCCTGGAGTGGGCAGTGATCCACAGCCAGCTCATGTCTTTGTGCTCATAGGCAAGAGGAAAATTATGGGAGACTGCTGAGATGTTTCAGAAATGGGGAAAGCTGCTACCTCAGGAGCATGGCACAAAGACACCCCCATGTCTCTGCAAGCAGTCAGCCTGGGTCACCCAGCCTCATCTCTTGGCAAATCACCCACATTTGGAGCTATCTAAGCCCAGATAATAAGGGCTGGCAGCTGTTCCTGCCCCAAGGGCCCTGGCCTAGGAATGGGGAAGTTGAAGAACACCAGAAAACAGGATGTATCAAGTGTAAGATTAGTGGAGATAAGAGCAAGAGATAGTCTAGTTCTCCTCAGAGATGGAAGGTCATTGTTAAAAACAATGAAATTTTGCTCAATAGACTACAGTTTCAGGACCTGTGCAGGGATGACTGAATAAATTCAAACTTTGAATTGGAACACTTGAAATTAATCACATACCAGATACAGCCAAAGTTGGTGAGAAGGTAACAAATGGGGTTTATGTCTTTAGTCTTCTTCACAGCTCTTTCCATCAATTTCAAAGTGGTTATCACCTCCTTGAAGTTTAGCAGTGCTGGAGGACACGATTTTTCTAGAGCCAAGTAATATGATAGACCTGAAGCAGTGGGATGAAGCCATTCAATTTGCTCTGCTTCATGCATTTTTTTTCAGGCAATGGATGTGGCTAACTGACCAGAGGTAGAGGAAACATACTTTAAATATGTAAAATGTGCTTACATGCCACAAGGTATACAATCAAAAAGAAATGTTTGCTGAAATGTATGGTTAGAACAGATTCAATGTAATTGTTATGGTCAGTGTCATGCTGCACTTGCAATACCATTACGATATACTTATTTGCCCAAGGGAAGCTTGGGAAGCAATTGAGCACTATCTGGATGAACACTGGGGGAGGATTTGTTCTCATGAGCTGGATGGGTTTTATTATTCAGGACTGAACTGTAATGTCACTGACACTTCTTTAATTTTGAAATGACACATACTAGGAAAGTGCAAGGGTAGGAAAAGCTACCTGATAGATACTGTGTATGCCTTTCTCTTTTTAATGAGATAAAAAGCTCTCAAACTCATTCATAATCTCAAAACAGGATTGCATGTTTAATCTAATTATGCAGTAGACTCTGGAAAATCCTGAGAGTTTCCTGTTATGCTGTTTGGCTTTACCCCTCATGTAAGCCTCAGAGCTCACTTCAAGGCTCTGTGACACCAAGGATCTGTTTCAGCAAAATGCTTAAGTATACTCTCAGCCCAAGCACTTTGAGTACTTGCATCCCTGTTTGGCAATAGTTTTAAGCACTTACAGATTTTGAAGCATATACTTAAGTCCCTTCAACTTCACTGAAGTGTGATATCTACTGAAGTATGTTGTTTAATGAAAGCATAAGAGATCAGACTACCATAAATGCAAATTGATTTTTCACTGGTTTGCATTGCTCACTTCTTTTCTAAGTAGCCCAGCATGCCAGATCCATTTGTTTATACTCATTTTAAATGCAGAGCTGTCTGTGGGAGTTCTACAATCAAATTCCCCAACCTGTCTGTTTGATAATCCCTGTAGACATGGGAGTCCTGAGCTCTTTTGGGGAGTGTTGTACTGCAAAGAGTTTAGTACAGTGCTGTAGCTAGAGCTGGGCTGCAAGTCAGGTTCACTGCATGTAACAGAAGCAAATGAGTAAACTGAGCTCTGTTTCAGCAATCTTAGGCAAGATTTGTGCATCTAGTTAGTTATCTTTGACTCTAAACTTGCAAGCCACCTATGAGCAAATTATCTTCATCCACTCAAATATATCCCTGAAGCTGGTGGGAGCAGTCAATATACAGAAAGTTTACAGGGATTGATCTTTACATAACAAGAGAAGAGAAAACAGTGCAAACCCAGTCCAAAAGAGATCATACCATTTGCTGCTGAAATCAGTGTCAATTTACCATCAGCTTCAGGAGAAGCAGACTCAGCAACAGAGGAGGGGTTGGGCCCTTTGCCACAGAATCACAGAATCACCAAGGTTGGAAGAGACCTCAAAGATCATCAAGTCCAACCTGTCACCACAGACCTCATGACTAAACCATGGCACCAAGTGCCACATCCAATCCCCTCCTGAACACCTCCAGGGATGGTAACTCCCACACCTCCCTGGGCAGCACATTCCAATGGCGAACGACTCTCTCAGTGAAGAACTTTCTCCTCACCTGGAGCCTAAACTGCCCCTGGCACAGCTTGAGACTGTGTCCTCTTGTTCTGGTGCTGGTTGCCTGGGAGAAGAGACCAACCCCCTCCTGGCTACAACCACATCTGTGCTGTCCATATAAGCAGGCAGAAAGATTGTTTTTCCCAGACTATTGTGGCATTAAATAAATGAGTTCAGGCAAGACCATCTACAACTCCTTGTCTTTGCAGCTTTTTTTATAAGGCTGGGTAATTATATAGGAATTGCTTCTCAACCTGATTTTCTCATACAAGACAAAGACAACAAGCAAGGTACCATACAATAAAGCTGACTTTGAATGAACTGTTATTATGAGCTTCAGCACTCTTGTTAGTGTGCCATGTCCTCACAGGCTGGCTCCATGGGGAAAAGGTTACATGGAGACAGCAGAGAACAGTGGAGCCATGGTGGGTTGCTCTGAATCTCAGCATATATCATGTTCTCCCAGTGCTGGCCAGTGGCTATACTGACTGACTCAGGGCTTTGTTCTCAGTGCCAAACCTATCCCAGCTCTTTCTTCTGGGAAAAAAGAAGTCATAAAATTTCAATTGGCCTGAATAAAACAGATAATAAAAGAAATGGAAACAGAAAAAGGTTGTTATTGCCAAGTTTTGTAAGAATTAATACAATGGCACCTGAAAAATACAAGCAAGAAATTTGGCTCCATCAGAAAAGAAGTTTTTTACTGCAGAGTTGCTGTCTTACATCTGTAAGAAGAGCCCAGGCTGCCCAGCCTATGTGCAAAAATAACTCCCACTAGTGCTTCCCTTTAGCAGAGGAGTCCATCCTATTTTTTTCCCTGACAAAAAGACACAGCTTGATTCCTAAACATTCAAAATGACATGCCAGCTGTTAGGAAATCTGGCCTCTGTGATGAAATGGAAGGGATTTTGGTGCTGGACCATGCCCTACAGGAGAGCAATTCCACTTCACAGCTTGGTCACAGAGAGTTGTAAAGAGTGATCCTTTCTCAGGACATACTTAGGAGAATGCTATCCTAGAAAAGCTGAAGGCTACTGGTAAAACTGTACCAGGTTCAATAAACTATGTTGACAGAGACATTGAGCTCAGCACTAAAATGAAAAGAAGGTTAATCTAACGTTGGTGATGCTAATGTACTGGGGAATCAATTAGTACAAAGGGACTGCAGAAAGCCCTAAAACCAGAATTCTTGTTAGAAAGTTCTTTTGGAAAATATCAAAACACCCAGGAAACCAGCAGCTTTTCAACAGTGATGTACACAGTACGAGGGCTGCCAGAGGAAGAGAAATACTACTTTTTCTCTTAGCTTTGAGGGGTTTACCTTTGAACAGCACTAGTCAGCAATGCCAAACATCTGTTGAAAGGAAGGGTAGCTAAGCACAGGCATCAAGGACATTCCAGTTGTAAATCTGCCATCTTAGAGTATCTTGATTCTGATTTAGTCTCAGGCATCTTCAGTAATACATCTGAAACATTCACGTGCAGTGTTTTATTGTCTTATGCTTCTTCCACAGCCAAAGGAGAAAGGATGATTCAGATTCATGTGCAGGGTTGGATGGTGGCTAAGGAAGCCTCATCAGGGAAAGCACTTAAGTCCTGCAGCTTGGATCAGGGCGGTTTCCTTGCCTTATATTCATAGAATTATAGAACCATGTAATTGGTTTGGTTAGAAAAGACCTTTAAGATCATCAAGTCCAACCATTGTCTAGCTCGACCAAGTCTGGTGCTAAACGATGTCCCTTAGCACCACATCTATGCATCTTTTAAACATCACCATGTTTCAGTCAGTGGTGGGACAGGAGGTAGAAGTCTTCACGCAGTGTTTCCGCAAAGGAGACAAGCTGTCATTTCCTTGTACCCTTTAGTGACAGTGGGAGAGCCACAGGGGCTGAAGTCCAACTTCTTCATCACTTTCATCCCAGCTCTGCTGCTGCTGTCCTACAAACATGTGTCACTTGAAGGACCTAATTTATAGGAAAGCCAGACATCCACAAGTCTCTGGAGAGAGTGGCTCGTGTTCCTCACACTGGCAGATCAAACATGTGAAGTGGTCTGGTCCAACTGTATGCAGCCAAGTCCTAGTGGGCTGTAGCTGATCAGCATCCACGGTGCGCTAGGTAAAGCCCTGAGTACTCTTTCTGCTATCACTAAAGGGAAGGTTTTCTTGAGAAGTGGCTCCCAAGACAGACCCTGAAAAACATCTGCAGAACAGCGACTCAACCCTGCATGGCAGCAGGACACCCTGGTGACAGCTCACACCAACCCAAGGCAGCACCTGCGGGGACACCCTCGGCACACACCCATCAGAGGTGCTGCCAAACTGCCTGACCTCACCTCATCCTGTCCATGGCCAACTGCCAGGAAAGGCCTGCAGGGCTGCACTTCTGCACCCCAAGCACTTCCAGCATGGGCAGCCGTGGGCTCCCCCAGAGCAAGCTGAGATGCTCAGGGCTATCCATGACCCACCCTGTGGCTGCCCCTCGGCATGCCAGCTGTGGCATTTGGCACACCACAAGGTGTGGCTCTGAGCAGCTGGCAGCCATCAGCGCTGCGGCAGAGTACCTTAGTTAACCTTGGTGAGGGAAACACCAGCACTCTTCCCTCTCAGCATTTGTTTTCAGTTGCTAATCCAGGAAACACACGTCCTTTCTATTTACATAGAAAAGAATGAATAATAACCACGTTTTTCCTCAGCTTTTTCCCCTCCCTGGTCCTCTTCTCACTCCCCCCTGCACCTCACTATTAAAATGGAAACCCCTGTGTTACAGACATCGCTGGGCTGCTAGAGCACTTAAGCAGCGCCCTGTGAGCTGCAGCCATTTACTATGTGTGATTGTTTCTGCGAGACCTAATAATTCTACCATTGTTATTATAACACTGTGCACTAATACAAATGAGCTTGTAAATAGAGGTCCAACTAAAATAAAACCATTATAATCACAGCCCAGGCTGTAAATCACAGACCAGTGTGTTCTGCTGTGGTTTGACCGAGAGCCAGGCAATAGTCAAATAATCAAACTGCAGATGTTGGGATAGCAAATCTGCTTAAACAGTGGCAAAGGTCCAAACAACGGGGGGGGCAGAAAAGAGTCCTTTGCACGATGAAGAAATTCCCCCACACCCCCTTTCTTGTTAACTGGTTCTATAAAGTAACCAGACATGTTACCTGATAATAGTGCTGCTCCTTGGCAGCTTGCTCACATCAGTGCTGGCTTGCAGGCACAGGAGCTGTGCAGAGGGTCTGCAGAGTAACTGATAATTAGCATTAGCTGCCAGGCTTGTGTGATGTGTTTCCCACCAGCCCCATGGACACTGCCCTCCGAGATCAAGCTCTCCAAGCCTTCTTGAGGGAGAATCCATAGGGTACCAAATGAGGTCATAAACTTCATCAGAATTACCTCAAAAGTCAATGATACAGGGTCACAACTTGACCCTGTCTTATTTCTTGAGCTCCTTACTATGACTAACCTCATTATCTCCTCCATCTCACTCCCCTGTTTCCCCATGGAACATCCCAAGGTACAGCTTCAATTTGAATTCTTGCTCAAGGGAGTTCATTGCAGGCACTTACCACCCCATACCCAGCATTCCTGGGTCAGGGCACAGTGAGAGACCTGCCTACGAGTGGCATGCTGATGGTTGTTCCACTGAGCAAAGTAGCATACAAGGTAGTAGTGTGGTGACAGTGCTGCAAATGTGGGGCAGCTGAGAAAGAGCCACACAAAGCTGTGGTGCTCTGCCAGCTGTTTCCACAGATGTGGGAGACGTGGTGCAGTTGCTTCCTCTCTTAGCAAGAAACCAGGATCTGTGTCGATGGCAGTGTGTTTTCATTTGGAGAATACATGATCCTTGGCTGTTGCCCCATGACATTCAAAATGATGTTATAAGCTTCTTTAGGAAGAGTATACGGTCATTTATTTTTCTGACAGCCCAAGGCAAGCAAGTTGGATGGGTCCTGTTGCTCACCACGTTGTCACATGTGGTTGCAGGAGGACTGTTAAATGTAAGAACCTCCTTGATGTAATTTTAACTTACCATGAAGGAATTTTTTATGCCTTCTTTTTTTAATGTAATATTTAAGCAGCTGCTGGGCAACAAGTCACAAGAACAATCAATCACACAAACAGATGCCATGTAACTACTTCTTTTAAGCAAGTAGCTCAAGAAATCCTTGAGGGGACCAAGCAGTGATCTCTTCAGGGGAAAAACAGCAAAATGAGTTTGCCAGCCTTGGCTGAAGGCTGCGCAAGACACAAACCAGCCATCATCCTGAAGCTGCTGCTCCTCTGTGGCACAAACAGCAGCCGTGAATATTAATGTTATTTCCCTAAAACTTTGTGACTAAATTCCACTAGCAGGACAATTTGCCCTTCCTGCTCAGGAAATATTTGCTGTTAAAATGTCTTGAAGGCAACTTGAACCAAGTATATTCCAGCTCCAAACTGCAGGGACCCCAGAAGGGGATTTTGGTTATGAAAAGCTCATTCATTGATTCAAAACCTTTTTCTTTTCCATTCTTGGTTCTTTTTAAAGGACAGTGTATCTCCTGGATGTGGAGAACGTTTTTGGCCTGAATCTCCCTTCTGGAAGGAATATGTTATTAGAAGCAGAAAAATGTGCTGCTCTGCATACATATTGCAAAATTAACACCTTGGCTTGCAGTTCTTGCATATCCATTCTGCTGGATCCAAAGTTCCACAGGTTTTCCTGCTCTTTTTGTCAGGGACACCATTTTTTAAAAGTACTATTCTTTTAGCCTCAGACTTACAGTAAGTCTGTTGCTCAGAGGAAGCCTGCAAAGAAAGTCTGGCTTCCTTTGATGCATTCCTAAGTGTCTTGGTGAGAGGAATCATTCTGGTGTGTGAATCAGCTCCGCTTCCTCTGCTTGTCATAAAAACAGCACAACCTTGTATTTCTGATATATGCCACGCCACATGAGATGTGGTTGATCTGCTGCTGCTGCTGCTACTGCTCCACAGAGATCTATTTCATAATGTGTGCAGTAACCAGATTAAAATCAGTGCTGGAGGTTGTTGTGAATATTAAGCATTAAATAAACTCCAACATTGTACTGTAATTCCTCATGAATGATTAGATCATCCTGCTGGGAGTGCTACCATTATACATAAGGCAAATGTCACTGGGTGCCTCATAAATTTAGCATACAAGTACTAAACATATTAGGTCTGATTCACTGCTGCCTAGCTTCAGTTTATCCTAGTACGAGGCAGAGGAGTTACAGCAGCATAAATGTGCAGTGAAACACTGTTTGCCTTCTCATTTTAAAGGATCAGCTGTTTCCACTGACTTTCATAAGATCGATACTAAGTAGATTCACAGTTGCTCTACTCCAACTGTGTTGTTAGTTGTGGTAGATCATACAGGAGAACCAGCCCTAGGAAAAAAATATAGGCTGGTATTTCTGGCATAGAAATTGCACTCCCTAGGAGTGAAGATAGGTCTAGACTGCAAAAATAAGAGTAATATGCTCTGGAGCTGAGTTGACAAAAGTGAATTAGCTGATTTAGGTTAAAAAAGTCACAGATGCAAGGAAGGCACTGGCTTTTGACACAGAATAGCTGCTCACATGCAAGTCTGCCACAAAGCTTGTGTTCAACAGGAGCTACACACATGATCCAAAAGTCAGATTGTTTCCTATTCCTTGGCACTCCAACCAGACCACTCCTGTCACCCACACTGAATCTTTTGTGGGGGGAAGGGAAGGTCAGCATGAAACCATTTTGATGTGTTTCACAGCTCCAGTTCCAAATACAGTCACTTTCCCGTGATGTCTCAGATTTCCCATTAAAATAATAATTTCTCTCTTTTCATGCAATTTTTAATGTAAATTCAGTCATTTCCCTCCCTCAAAAAGAGTTTCCCTTCACCTTCTGCTTACCAGAGTGGAAATGAATGTCTCCTGCCTCAAAAGCATTGCTATAAAACCTTTAAAATCATATCCTATATGTGACAGTACTGATAACTAGAGAAGAATGGAGCCACTGAAGCTCCCTGGTCCCTGACTTTCTCACTGAAGGATTACTGTCTGCAATCCCCCTCAGTGCATGTTGTCCAAGGTATTGTTAATGAGGTGTTGACTAATTCCCTCGGGAAACTTTTCTGCAGTCTGACAGGTCTCATTGTTAGCATTCTACCCAGACTAAATTTTGCTTTACCAGACTTTGTCTCAAACTATTTCCCTCTTTCCTTGGTGTATTTTGCATCTTTCAAATATTTGTAGGCAGTTATCATATCCCCTTTTGAGCTGTCCGTCAGCCAAGTTAAACATAATTAGCTTTTTTAATCTTCCTCCATAAATCCAGCTTGCTTTCTCGCAATGCAGTCCCCTTCTCCTACTTACGTGTCTGTTTGGTATGATGAAGCTACATATTTTGTGGTTGTTTTTCACACGCCATCACTGATACCAGTAGGAAGAGGCCCTGGAAAATCAGACAGTAGATCAGGGATGGTTTCTATTCTAGGTTGTGGGGTTTTTTTCTCTCTTTTTGTAATACACACTTGGCTTCACTGTCAAATAATTTAGGGCTTCTATTCATAATTTATATCAATTAGCATTTACATAAATCCAAACCCTCTGCAGTGTTTTTTAAAGCTAATTGATGCGAGAGATTCATTAGGCATTTTGTGCGGATTTTATGAGTGGGCTGTACAACAGTAGAATACTGCTGGAAGATTAACTTACCTGTCAGGAAAACTTGCTGACTGAGGGTGAAAAATTATTTAGTTTAAAAAAATAATAAAATTAATCCTAAAATATTATTCAGGGTCTGGCTGGTTGGTTGGTTTGGGAGCTTTTTGTTTGGGTTTCGTCGTTGTTGTTGTTGTGGTTTGGGTTATTTGGTTGGTTGGTTGGGGTTTTGTTGGTTTTGGTTGGTTGGTTTTTTTTGGTCTGGCATGAGTGAAGCAAGCACTGCAATACTCCAGCCCTCAAACATGGGCTACAGGATGCCAAAATTCCATTTTTCAGATCTATGTACAAGAGAGGGAATCTTTGCCCAGCACGTGCCTCCCTCAGAAGCATATGGAAACTTAACCAAAGAAAAGTTTACACACTTATTGATTCTGAACACAGGCAATAGCTATTTACTCATTCAGTCATTATTTACTGTATAGGCAGATCTCTGGGGAGAAAGGAGCAGAAGGTCACGTGCACACAATGGACATGCATTGAGTATTCATGTTCTCCTACCATTTTAAAATTTCTTCTCAAGATCAAAAGACTTCAGGGACTTACTGCTTTCCATTCCAGACATGTTCCAGAGGGACGCTAGAGAAATGCTACAGAAATTGGTTATATGGAGATTTTAAAGATGAACTGCCTTTAGGACTTGGGCTACTCATTTCTCAAGACAACTCTGAAAATCCTGGTTTCATATATTAGCAATAAATGACTGGAACCATTTCCTAAGGAATGCAATTGGTTCTTCATCCACTGAAATGCTTGGACCAAGGTTGGCTATTTTCTAAATTATAAGGTGTAATTTGAACAGGTTCAAGTCATGTCTGGCAAATCTCTAGAACCCCTGTTTAGCAAAAGGGGCAGGTCAGAAGCTAATTCTATTTTTGCCTTTAAGCATATACTAGCAGCTCCTTCCTTCATTGTACGTGTATGAGTTCGTTGATTTTCACTTTGTCTCCCTCAAATACCGTAGCTATGACAAAACGTGTAGAGGAATCTGACTAGGCAAAGTGCCTTCAGGAAACACAGCAAATGAAGCAGGAAAATCCCCGCTGCAAGAAAATCCCCTGAAGCAGAGGCAGAAGCATGCTCAAGTATAGGCTTCCTTCAATATTAATATCCTTCCTGAGGGCTCAAGTCTTTGTTCTTCAGGTCTCTTATTTACAAGTTCCCAAGTCCCCTCTAAATACAGCTGCAGAATGAGTGATCAGTGTGGCTTCTTGAGGTTTCTGAAGTTTTGGAATTTAAGCAAAATGCTTTAATTACAATTTGAAGATTTGAAGGAAAGTTGTGGGGAGGGAAGTCTCATTTTTTCCAGTGGCTTATATCATTTTCACAACTTTTCCTACAAGAAAGTGCCTGTACCCCAAATCACTTAGAGTCATGCTATGAAGGTCTCCAGTTTCTTTCATTCAGTTCACAAGGAATAAAAGTGTGGAAACGTTGAAAGATCCAAGTCCAAGGAAATGAAAATTAAAAGAGAGAGAGCTGCTTTTGTTATTAAAATAACTCAAAATGTCCTGAACAGCAGATTTCACTCACTGACAGAAGCAAAATCGGAGTTTATTTTAATCTCTTTTCCTGATGAAGGTACTTCTGCAAGATCTCCCCAGTGCCACTCCCCATAGTCATCATGAAAGTAGAACAAAAGCCTGAATGCCAACATGAGACCTCTGGCATGAGTAATCATGACATCAGTCAGAGCTGTGCTCAGCTAAGGACTGTGGTACAAATGTGCATAAAAATTGCATAGCTGTGTACATGTTGCTGTATCCTCATAAGGAGTTCACAATCTGCAATATGTTCCACAGAGACAGCAATCAGCAAAAAACATGGAAGGGTGCACAGAAGATACAATCTACAGCTTGGAAAAAATGGAGGCAAAAACCATGGTCCTGGCATGCTGGGCCTCCATTAGCAATTCTTAACAGTGTGCCAAGCTCCAAGGAGAAAAAAAAATAGCAATAAAAACAATGGTAGAAATATCAGGAGATCCTGAAAGTCATTCAGATCAACGCGTGTGTGGAGCAAAGGATATTCATCAGGGACAACACAGAAGGGATCTAGGAGGTTTCTGGGGTTTAATGGCATTTTTGGAGCAAGAAGGTCTGGGCTTGTGCTGATGGCTGCTGCTGACACGTCTGGTGTGTGCCTGTGCTAGGTCATGCTATGTGGTTCATGGGGTGACAAGGAAAGTCAGGACGGAAACAGCTGAGGGGAGACGCCCTGCAATATCCATTTGCTTTGAGCTCTGGCTTTGCCTCTTTTCTTCAAAGGCTGTTTCCTTTACTTTGGCAAGTATAAAGAAATCCAGCAAGTTAAAGGCTGGATTTATTATTTTTGTTATATTTTAAAAGGAGTTTAAACCATAACCTAAGGAGATTACCTATGCTGTTTGGAAAAGAAAAATCTGCATATAAACCCAGTCATTTTAGACGTAGGTGAGGATGGCCTGTCCACTACAGCAGGGAATACATATAGAATACATATATAGAATAAACCAGGTTGGAAGAGACCTTCAAGATCATCGCGTCCAACTCATCAACCAATCCAACCCACCTAAACAACTAAACCATGGCACCAAGCACCCCATCAAGTCTCCTCCTGAAAACCTCCAATGATGGCAACTCCACCACCTCCCCAGGCAGCCCATTCCAATGGGCAATCACTCTCTCTGTATAGAACTTCTTCCTAACATCCAACCTAAACCTCCCCTGGTGCAGCCTGAGACTGTGTCCTCTTGTTCTGGTACTGGCTGCCTGGGAGAAGAGACCAACCTCTGCCTGTTTACAACCCCCCTTCAGGCAGTTGTAGAGAGTAATAAGGTCACCCCTGAGTCTCCTCCAGGAAAAACATAAATGTTTTAGGGGCTACAAGACTGAAAAATCACAGGGACCTTGGATGTACTGAAACAACCTCCTCAGCTTTTCTTTTTATCACTATGTTAGCGTGTCCAGAGAAGGGCAACAAAGCTGGTGAGAGGCCTTGAGCACAAGCCCTGTAAGGAGAGGCTGAGGGAGCTGGGATTGTTTAGCCTGGAGAAGAGGAGGCTCAGGGGTGACCTCATTGCCCTCTACAACTACCTGAAAGGTGGTTGTAGCCAGGAAGGTGTTGGTCTCTTCTCCCAGGCAACCAGCACCAGAACTAGGGGACACAGTCTCAAGCTGCACCAGGGGAGGTTTAGACTCGAGGTGAGGAGGAAGTTCTTCACCGAGTGAGTCATTCGTCATTGGAACGGGTTGCCCAGGGAGGTGGTTGAGTCATTGTCCCTGGAGGCGTTCAAGAGGAGATTGGACGTGGCACTTCGTGCCATGGTCTAGTCATGGGGTCTGTGTTGATAGGTTGGACTTGATGATCCTCGAGGTCCTTTCCAACCTAAGTTATACTGTGATACTGCGATACTGCTGATTGAATTCCTTGTGAATTCCTAATTATATAAAAGATCAGGGCTACCATTATAATCTTGCAAAGTGTACATTCCTTATGCAATAACTCCTACAGTGATTCTGTCAGAATTAGGCACATTTTCTTCTGGGGCAAAGGCATAGGGCAGGTTTTTGTGAGTCCATCTGGAGAAAAAGGGGAAGGAAAAAATCACTGGGGGTTTTGCCAGTAACTTGAACAAGAGCAGAGCTAGGCTTGTGATGAATGTTTTTTAAAATCTCAGCTTTGATTTGTTAATGATCATTTGTATGGTGGACAACTGCAAGCCATTTATCCACAGAAATAAATACTCAAAGAGAAAACAAAACAAAACAAAACAGGTCATAGCCAGTCAAGCTGTGGCTTGCACCAAAGCTTCATATTTGCTGAAAGACAGATAGATAATATTCCTCAGATTTTTTTTTTCCTAGAAAACCACTACTGAAGACTTCTTGCCAGCCTCTTTGAGTACATGTCAAGAAGTAACACTGAAAACTGACCTTTGGGGATTTTCCTGGACAATATTTCACTGTCAGACAGAAAATCATGGTCCTGAGTCAGCAAGGAACAGGCAGGCCTACCTTGAAACATGTGAACACTATAGAAGTAATTTACTGTATAAGGTCTCATATGAGAGAGAGAGAAGGGGACAGATTTCATAAAAAGACTAAACTAAAGTAAATTCTGACAGAGTTATATACAGAACAGTTTTGCTTCAACTAATAAATTCCCTTTAAAGGGAGAATGGGGAGGGGGCTGATGCGACATCAAATATAAGCGGTGGTGGTTTGCTGGAACATGGACTTAATGTGGCTGCTGCCAACCTGGTGGTAGCCATGTTAAGGTGGAGTATGAAATTCAAGTAAAAACTCCAAATATCAATACAGAACAGATTACTGGTAGTCTTCCTATTCTAATAGCAAGTTGGACTCATAATTTCCTGAATGCTGGCAAGCACCAGCCAAAGAAGAAACCACCAGGTTGTCTGAAGCAGTCTGAAAGCCTGCATTTGCTGTTTCCTCATAGGAGTCACTCATTCTCTAAGAAGAAATCTTGCTAGGGTGTCTCGAGTGGAACACTCAGGAACCTAAAGCCACTAGACATTATATTAAAACCCTTGCCTGAACCTAGAATGAATTAGTCCAACACAAGAACAGATCTTTCTAACAAAAACTTGCCTGTTCTGCTGAAAGAAAATATCTGTAATCACTGGTAAGAAGACCACATTTGGTTATTTTTTGTAATTCTTCCCCACCCCTCGAAGCAAGCTGAAATGACCTTCCAACAATAGTTTATTTCTTCTTGGCTTAATCTGAACAAAGGCTTTCTATTCACATGCATGTGAAAGAGAGTGTGGATATTTTTGTGGTGAAAGATCAAATCTCTCTTTTGAACTTTCCAGTGGATAGGCTAATTGTAGCATCTCTGAGGCTTTCACTGTCCTTTCAGAAAGCAGCCAGCTAAATGTTTGTTTTAAGTGTTTACCAGGAGAGAGAAATATATATACCAGGGCAGAAGACTAAATTAATCTAGGGTCTGCTGATGCTTCCGACACATTTCCTACCAGTGAGGAGTCAGTCAGCGTGGCCTCTTGCTGTTTCTGGGAATTTGCCACTAGATATGCAACGTTCAATGCAGGCTGGGTGGACAAGCTGTGACTGGTCATAAATCACATAATTTTTGTTTAATTTCTTAGCCTGACATAAGCATCATTTCTGTAACTAGAGGACTTGGTTTCAGCTTTTGACCAGTGCTTCTTCAGAACAAGTGGTTTAAGAGGGGAAGACATACAAACTAAACGTGGGAATTCCTGTCTCAGCAGTACCAGCTTTGCCAAACGAAAAGTCAGATAACTTTATGGTGGAACAGGTACAGTTTTCATTAACATTCAGTGCAACTGTTGGCAAAAGTGGCTTTTCTGATGTTCAAAGCAATCAGCTTCTCTAGCAACATAAGTGTTTTTAGAAGTGGCCTCTGTGGCGAGAGTGATTCTGTGGTTGTCAGGGGGCATGCTTGTGTCAGAGGGGAAAATATGCAAACCTTCCTTTCTTTGCATGGCAGAACTTTAACAAAAGCTGTCCCTGACAGCCTCATTCAAGCATGTTATGGGCTCTGATGCCTCTCTCACACTACAGTTGTCTTTGTGCCAGGGCTCCCTGGAGGGACTCTAAGAGATCTCCCTCTGACTGTCATCAAGCAGAATCCTATCATCCATGCAATACTGCAGTTCTGCTGCAAATGCTGACAAGACACAAACTTGTAATTCCTGTGAGCAAACTTAACTGCTTGTATTGAGGGAGGCTCTGCTGCATCTGCTCTGGTTTTAGAATGGAACATTGGGAGGAAATTGATTTATTAGTTTCTCTTTGGTGCAAGAAAAGATTGTCTCTTTGCTCTTTCACCAAGATGAGAAATGTAGCCTCTACTCTGCTTCATTTTCCTTAAGAGCCAATAGTGTTGTTTCTTCCAGACTTGCCCAAATAAGACATTGTCAGGTCATGGCCTTAATTTTCAGACAATGGCATTTTGTCTCTGGTTAAAAGGAGCTATGATGGCCACCACAGTTATTTCTTCATAGATCAGGTGACTTTGTTAATGCAGTACCTATGTAGGTTATGACTTTTATATTAATGTCAAAGAAGGGCAAGTTCTGTGCCCATCCAGACACAGATTGATCTGCATGCTGTTACCACTGTCCTGATGGGACACACTGGGGAAAGACCACAGTGGAATCTTGACCAACAGCAGCACTTCACTTTCCTTAGGAAATGGCAGATTTCTTGACAAGCCTGGGGCCGTTGGAACCTTTGCAACTGTCTGGTTTGCAAGGGGCTAGGGCTCCTTGTACATTAAGCAGTACTCTGAGTCATTCAATCCCAAGCAATTAAAAGCATTTTGATTTCCTAAAAGATACCACTAACAATATATCCAGCTTCAGCTGGAAAATTGTGCAGTTTCCCCCAGATCTTGGAAGCAGGGACTTACTTGTACAGTGTTTCAGCGTACTGGTGATTTAGAAGACCCCTGCCATCTAAGGCAAGGCTAAAGATCTTAGAAATCTTCAGTGAGCCTTATCCTTGTATGCAGCAAATGACTGTGGCTGAGGATAAGGTCCTGCAGAACAGAAGGTGGGCCATTGTTTGCAAAACTTGGTACACAGCTCAACCTGGCTTCTCAGAAACACCTACTTCTAAACCAATTTTTTAAAATCTGGAATTCTCCTTCCTCTTATGGGGAAATCAAATGGTGAGCATGTGGGACCCAAAGCCATCCTCACTAAATCCAGTCAGAATTTCACAATGATACAAATTTATTTTTTTAAGGCTGAATACTTATGTGATTTGGGTCAACATCAGTTTGCACTGTCTGGGGATCTAGCACTTGACCATTACACATTGTCTCTTTCCACTCTGACACAAATTTTTCCTCAGAGCACAAGGGGATTAACTACCTTGGGGTTTCTAAGAGCCAGAGCTGACTGAACATTCCTTGTGGCACTGAGCTGTATGGGAATTCAGCAAACCTCCCTTCTCAGGCAGCAGATCTCTTGTCTCCAGAAATCTTCCAATTAAACTCTTGGACATGCAGCTAAAGAGAACAACAGAGTTTGATGGAACGTTTAAAGAAATATTTTTGATAATTCCCAGTGCAGCCAGGATGATGACACAGACTCTGGTCCTAGCAAACTTGCCTGGCAGGGAGCTAGGGCTTTAAGTGTAAATATAAACATATATTTACATATTTCCTAACATCTGGTTTGAATTTGCTTTCCCTTTGGTTCTATTTAAAGTATGTCTTGTCCTATTAGCTTTGAGGGTGAAATCTGGAAGAGTCTGTTAATAAACTCAATCACTGCAGAGCCACAAGAAGAACTCTTCCTTCCTTCCTGGCTTTTCAGTTCCTCTACAGCTGTTCCTTGCTTGTATTTCTAAGTGCAATAGTATCTCCCTAGACTATGAAAGGAGCACGGATTTCTAAGTGGATTCCTGCTGGGTAGAGTATAATCTCACCATCAGCTTCCAGGGGTTTATATTTGGTTGGTCTAACCCATTTGTCCTGGCAGTCCAACTCTTTAATTGTTCCTCAGCACGGTATCTCTTTCAGAGAATGCCCTGCTATTAGCTCAAGGTCCCGTCTAGTTTCTGCATTCAGGAAGAAAAGTAACTGGCTGCAAGGCACAGGAGCTGGAGTCACTGCTGCAGAACAAGACTATGCTTTTAGCTGGCAACCCAAATAGCCTCCAAAGCAGAAGGGATGCCATGGCCAGGGTTAGTGCTGCAAAAGCACCTCACAAGCAAAGCTCAACCCAGTGTCCGGACAAGGTATTGTGCAGTCTCTGGAGCAAAACTAAACAGGACAGTGAAAAAAATTTAGACCACTAGAGTAAGGGACATTATTTTTGTTAAATAAATGGGATAAAGTAAAAGGAGGAAGGGCAAACAGAGAATGTCAAGGTGGGTTGGCGCCAACATTTCCACATGGTCTCCAACAGCAGTGGCTTCAGCTCTGGATGTGCATTGTGAAAAAGATCTAGACTGAATTTTCGGAAGTGCTCATCATCAAAAACCCCTGAGTTCACAGCAGCAGTAGAGCTACTTTGCTGAGTGAAAAAACAGGGTGATGTCCTGACCTGCAAGTGTACCTGTGGCCAACATCCACAGCTGACTCTGATGGCTATCTAATCCCTTCATGGTCCTGGGTACGATGAGCTGCTTCTCACTGTGAACTCTAAGCCCATCCTATGAGTTGGGACAAGGAGCCTTCTGGTGATGCATGAAATTGTCTTGTAAAATGTATTTCCAAAGAACAGTTAAGCATCTGTGCAAATACAGATAATATCCTTAAAAGTGCAGGGTTCTGTATGGTCAGAGGATACACAAATCAAAGGGTTTTCTGCACTGATGAAATTCCAGGAAATATGGGGCAGGGGGTAAGGGCTAGAAAGAGATAGCCAGAAACAAAATGCTCAGATCATCTATCCAAAAAAAAGTTGCTTCTCTAGCCAAATTACTCAGCCTTTTATGAGAAAGATGTCTTGGTTTGGCAGGGAGGAAAAGGCAGCTCCACCAGACAATAATAATAAAAAGAAGCCCTAGCTGAACACTAAATACCACTAATCCAGGGGAAACACAACTTGTTCTCCTCTGTGGTAAAACTTTCAGTTGAAACCCTGAAACCAGTAACTCTGGGACAGGTATTGAAAAGCCTGGGCTGATGTTAGCAAACATTGGAGTTTCTATTGGCTCAGCAAAAGCATTCCTGCAGCTTTGTCTCTAGAAGCATCTCATTAAAATGAGATGTGAATCACTGAGATAAATGCTTAACTAAACTATAAGCATCTCATATACATCAAATTTACATGAGTACTGGGCTTCTTCCTTCATTGGACTGGTTATGACTTACCCTGTAGCTGTAAGTGAGCCTCTGATGTTGCAAAGTTTATTACATGTGCTTATGGAACCATTAGTAAATTAATCTGTAAACACATTTGTCTGCAACAATGAAAAATGCCACCTCTTCACCTCAATTTAGCTCCTTTCCAGTCCTTGAAGTCTCTAAAAGGAGATCAGTCTCTTCTGTAAAAAGAGACATAAGTACAAATCAGGTGCAAAGTTCTATGGCTGGAATTGGTCCTGTATCACTGTGCTCTGAATTTTGATTCTCTTGCCAGCACTACAGAGTGGCTGCAGGGACCACCTCCAAGGCTGGCAAGCACTGGAAGAGAGCTGACATCCACTGTGTCAGCACAAGTCCTCTCCCTTTGCACCGGTGACTTAGGCCTAGTGAGCTTTGAGGAGCAGTGACAGGTTCTTCCATAAGTTTTTGTGCTGGCTTCCAGGTCTCCACCAACACATGGAAGTGCTGCTCAATATCAAGCAATGCTTCTTGCATGAGCTGGCCCCTGGACTTCAACAAGCCTACCACAGGAGAGAGATCCTGACATTACCATGTTAGGCACGTGCACAGGCTTCCCAGCATTAGAAACTGAGATTGCTGACTTTTAAAGAAGGGGTTGTAATGGACAAGATTATTTGTGGCTGTATTTTTAAAAGCTACTATTGCTTTTGTCACTTGACAGTATAGCTCCTGGGGCTGCTGTCTTGTCCGGTTCACAAAACTCCAACAGTCCCTGAGAAACACTGGAATCTCCATGGAGCAAGGATGAAAGAAGACAAAGTCTGACTACAGACTTACTATGCAGCTTCAGCTAAGGCTATCACTGTGCACTTATCTTCTTTCATAAATAGGAAAATTAGACACCCACCTCCCCATCCCACCCCAGGCGTGTGCACTCTCAGAGCTGTTCAAATATGTTTGAAATTACAGCTCAGTGCTTGCCCCATATGTGCACCATACCCAGCCATCCAGAACTTTGTTTCTAAAAGTTGTTATTTTCAAAGCAAAACAAATTGTTTGCCTTCAGCTTCACTTTTCCCCACAGTGTGTTAAAACAAATAAAAACCATCATAATTGCTATTACAGAAGAGACTTGCATTATGTTTTTCAAACCCAACAGCAACACAGTTAGATCTGAGATACCTCAGGTACAAGAATACACGTGCTGACTTTGAATACATACCTTACAATTTCTGACTCAGCATACAGCAGCTAATCATTCCCTTTCTAATGGCTGCTTGCCTTTCTGCATTGTTGGCTTTCTCTTACTTACTTACTTATGACCACTTACTTTTAAGTGGTCATAATGAATATACCTTGCACCTACAGCTATGGTTTCTTGCTTTAAAAAGCTCGAGAGAGAAAAAATTCATTTGAAAAATGAAAGCCTTTTTTGCATGATATCCAAACCTTGGATCCTAATCCAAACCACCTGTAATTTAAAAAGCAGAATATACACCACAGGTATCTTGGCTGGCTGCATCAAGAGCAGAGTTTAATGGTGTCTTGTTCAGAGCCAACATTTGGGCATTGCCAACCATTTCCTTTCACAAGTCCCCAGCACACACACAGCATAACTAGCACCCAGTTTCCCTTATGACGCCCACCTGTTTTCCAAGAAAAACAATCTAAAGCCTTCTTGTTATCAAGGAGACTCCACAAAAATGAAAATCACCTCCCTTTTTCTCTCTCACCAGCCAATTACACTGGCTGCTTATCTCACTGAAATCATCCAGCACTTGACAGCAGTGGATGGCCATCAGTCTTTTTGTTCCCAAACAACTCCTAAATTATATCGACAGGAACATTAACATTGTCAACAAGGTGTCCATTTCTCTGACAGGGAGTGGAAAGGACTGTGATCTTCTGTCTCTGGTCTACAAAGGTGTTGTGGTCATTAAGCCTGCTCTGTCTCACCTGCAGCACACCTGGCCAACAAACTTCATTGCTCTCCAGCCATGAAACCCCAGTTAACCATTCTTCTCTACCAAACGTTTCTATAGCTGAAAGCTTTGGCTGTGTTGCAGTGCCAAACACTCCATAGCACGGGAGTGTGTGTGGCCACCCACATATTCAAATGCACAAACAAGCCAAGAAGTTTTGCATACACAACTTGGCACAACGTGCCAAGATGCTGCTGTATTTCTGCATGACAAGTTCATTACCGTTTGGCCTCAGCTTATGCTGATGTACAGTGAAGAAGAAAAGGGGGAGAGAGACTCTTCACAGTTATGATAATCTCATTTTATTTAATAAAAAACAGTATCAGATTAAAAATACAAACACTTTGGGTGATTATCCAGCGTTTTCCCTTGTGTGCCTCGTAGAATTCAAACCAACCAAGGACTTGGAGAATAAAAATAGAAAACACCACCAAACGATTTCGGCCGCAGCTGTAAAATAATGTTGCACCAATTAAATTACACCAAATATATTATTATACCTTTGAAATGGCTTTCAGACCAATAAATAAACAAAACAAAACAAAACAAAACAAAAAAAGAGAGACAAATTCAAATAAAAAAGTCAACTTTGTATTACAAAAAAAAAAATTAAATAAAAATCACAACACTAATAGTAACAATGTGCAGTCAAGTTTGTTGGGTTTTTTTTCTTCTCTTCTAGGAATGATAACATGCCAGTAAACATGTAACATGCCAGTAACATGCCAGTAAATCCCTACATAACATTTCCAGTTTGGCAGCAAGCAGTCAGTCACCCATTCACATTTGTACACAAGGAAGCAGGCCTGGGCAAAAGCCTCGGAAGATACGAGCCTTCGAGGTGCTCCTCATTTCCCTACCACAGCTATCTGAGATCCCTCCCTTTCATCCTGAAACTTCTATAAATCCTTTCAAGGTTCAGTGCCAGGTCTGCAGGGTCAATCAGCATAACCTCGCCAAAGTGATGCTCCATCATGTCAACAGCACAGTGTTGACTGTCACCAGCTGAGGATCTGGCTCTTATGCTCCAGGGCACAAGTTAAAAGCCATGGCTGCAAAGCACATCCTTGTATCAGAAAGGCCATGGAGAGTGTGTTGAGTGGTTTTAAAATGTACCACAGCAAACTTACTCACTCAATACGCTGCAAAATGAGATGTTGATTTCAGATGGGCTAAAAGAGCACATGCAGGGCCTGTAAGAAGGTGAGACATCTGAATATCATGCAGAGAAGTACACATCTGTAGAGAAATGACCTGCAGTTGCCCTTCCTGAGCTAACATCTAAACTGAAAGAGGGTAGATTCAGATTAGATATTAGGAAGAAATTCTTTATTGTGACAGTGGTGAAGTACTGGAACAGGGTGCCCAGAGAGGCTGTGGATGCCCCCTCCCTGGAAGAATTCAAGGCCAGGTTGGATGGTTTTGGGCAACCTGATCTAGCGGAAGGTGTCCCTGCCCATGACAGGCAGGTTGGAACTAGATGATCTTGAAGGTCTCTTCCAACCCAAACCACTCTCTGATTCTTTGAAACAGAACGGTGATCCAGACTTCTCTTGACCACCTGACAGCACACATCTTTCACAGACTTCATGATATTGATGCCATTTACTCCAGGGCCAAATTTGGTCCAGTGCTTCACAATAAGGTCCTTAATAGAGACAAATCAACTGATTCAGGACATTGAAGCTCATTCACCTTTATGCTAGGCAGCCCATTTGGAAGAACCAGCAGACTTGAGTACCATGACACACTGAATAAGGAACCTGCAAGTGAAATAGCTCCTTGTCCCAGACAGCAATGATTTATGGGGTTATCCCAGATGCCCAGAGAATTCCCAGAGCAACTCTATTGTGTTTCCACACATTCTCCAGGATTTTGGATGCAATGGGACAAATTCTCCTTTCAGTTTCAGTTAGAGGGTAGGACTGAGAACAGAATTTGCCCTATGCTTCTGCTCTGGGTATGCATATAGATATAAGTTTTGCAGCTGTGGATCATTTGACATCACAGGCTGAAACCTGCCACTTATTTGCACCAGTGCACCTCCAAGAAATCTCCAAGAAAGCCAAGGGCTATGTGCTCACAGAAATGAGACTGAAATGGGCCTTAAGATTCCAGTTTGCCCAGGCCTGTCAAACACACAGTGCCTTTCTGACATAGGCTTACATTCAGGTAATCCAGTAGACCCATGTGGTACCTTTATGGGAGTTGAAGCCTTCAGTCTGGATAGTCAGATATGTCTGAGAAGAAAAACACATCCTTCTTGCTTGTTTTTTTCTAAGTGGTATCATTGCACACGCAGTACCAGCTACACTACAGAGAGAGAGGCCTGCAATTTCATGTCAGCTCTGTTATCAAATCCACCATCATCATTTCATTGCTCAAGTCTTTCTGCTCCTTTACTACCTACCTAGACACATTTTCACCTGGAGAAAGGCACCTTCCCACTAACTTTCTGACCTCTATCCATTTCCTACTTGCTACAACCTTTTTTTTTTTTAACCTAACATTCTGGTTGCAAACTACCTATCACTCTCAAATATTACAAGCTAACAGCAAGGTTGCATCATTTGCTGACAGCATCTGAACTCTAGATTGGAGGGTCAGTTAACCCTTGAGATCTTTAGTTACATCCATCTGTGTCTGGGCATTCATCTGGCTGGCCATTTTGAAGGAGTCATACATTGAACACAGGCTGAAATACCTTAAAAAGTGATTTAGGTGCTGCTAACATCCATTCCTTCCACTTCCCATTATAGATTCTGTGACTTTGTTTTTGTGGTAGTAGCGGTAGCTAGAAACAATTTTAGGGCTTCCTGCTCACTGAAGAGCACGGCTGTGGGAGGGGCCAGATCTGAATGGCCACCACTTGCCCACATACACCTGTTCTGAAGTGAGTCTCACACATTAGCTGTCCCAGAACGAAATCAGAACCTCTCAGGTCACCCTGGTTGAAGGCACCATGGTGACCACCCAACCTGGCCTCCTGCATAAAGCAAGCCAAAGAGTCCCAATGTGCAATGCCTGTATCCTGATGAATAACTTCAGGGGAAAAATAGAGATTCTCTTTCTAAAAGACATCCCAGTTTGACTTGAAGTATTCAGATCACCTCTTGATAAAGCTAATCTAACACTAACTATAAACCTCTCAAAATCTGTGTCCCTCACTTCCAGTTTTAATTCTGTCTAGCTTTGACTTCAAGACATCAAATCTTGATGCTTTTGTCTGCTAGATTCTGATGTGCTTTCACCATATGTACAAAGACCAAAGGTTTTTCTCTGGCCAGGTAGGTAATATTTTGACAGCAAGAGGTTACAGAAATGTGAGATAGCTTTGGGGTTACTTCACTAGGAGTTCAGCTAAGTAGGTGCCGTCAGCAAAACCCACCATTGCCAGCAAATCAGTGACCTGGCTTACTCCATCATAAAGGTACACAGAAAAACTCCACTCCCTCCCTTTTCATTTCCCTCTGCTAGTTGAGCTTGTTGCAGATCTCTAGGGCTTTCTTGTAGACCTGAGTCACATCATCCATATCTGTGAGAAGGGAAAAACTGCTGTCCCCGAGACGGTTGCGATAACGTTTTAGATACTGCGGCCGTGGGCGGTTCTGAAGCCCTTCAAAGTCTTGGATCTGGAGGAAATTTTCAGCAGAGACACAGCTCCGTATCCTCTGTCTGTTTGGCCTGTTCTCTTGCAAATCCAGCAAATCAAAGGAGTCACTGGACAAAATACTGTCATCACTAATCACGCTGGAAGGGCGACTGTAACTTCGAGGTAATGCATCCCCAGGCAGGACCACTTCTTCCATAGCCTCCAGTGTTGGTGTGTCAGGGCTAATCAAAGTAGACTCAGTGCTGCTCGTAGAATACTTGCTATTATGTTTCAAGATGCCCTTACGCCTGCAGGAATGGCTGTAAAACCCATTTCTGGATGGCTCAGTGACTCCAGGAGAAGTGTCACTGTTTACTGTCTCATCATTATTGTCCAAGAGTTCAGAAGATTCACTTCTTTCTGGAGAGGAGTAATAGCCAGACTCCCTCTGCTGAGTCTTCTTTAAGATTCCTTTCTTTGGCATTAGTGAAGACTGCTTAGTGCCGTATTTGCCTGCTACTTCTCCCTCTACAACACTTTTAATGGCTACGCCAGTCCTACACAACTCTTGCTCCAGCTTAAAGGCAGAGGGTAATACTGGGCTGACCACTCCTTCAATGAAACCTGCACTGTGAGATCGATGTTCACTGTTACTCCTTTTCTTCAAGATGCCTTTCGGTCTCTTGGAGGTGGGTTTGGATGCACCTTCAGCTCCTCCTTCCTGTACAGACTGTGCAATGTCATTTTCCTTTTTTGACTTTTTCAGTGACCTTTGTCTCTCTAGTGTAACTTCAGGACCTTTGGGCTTAGAAAGGCACTTCATTTTGGTATCAGTCTCTGGTTGGAGGCCAGTAGAACGGTGATGCCAATCAATGAACCTCGCCAGCAATGGGGACTCTGAGTCCTTCATGGCATCACAGTCACAAACACTACTCTTGTAGCCCCAGTTAACCCACCAGTGATTGGCAATGTCTTCAATGGTTGCTCGGCGTTCAGGGTTCACCATCAGCATCCATCTGATAAGACCACGAGCATCTATGGACAAAGAATGGAATATGAAATATTTAGAATATGAGCATTCTTAGTTTTGTCATTTTTAAATGGAAATCAAATGAGCAAAAATAATTCAGAGTGAGAGGGACCAAGGCTTTGGCCATCATCCAATGTTGGAAAATGCACTTGAATATTACTTCTTATCAGAAGAGTATGTTTCACTTTGGGAAAGAAACGCCAGGTTATCAAAGAAATTAATATTTATACTGTATTAGTGATGGAATAGTTCCATATTACTGAAAGAAGTCACCAAACTACCAGCTCTAGTTATTACAAAACTTAGAGGAAAACAAAGGAGAACTGGATATTGTAGATGATCTACATGTTACTGCTTTTGTATTTACCTTCCCCTACACAGTAACCTTCTCTATGTTTTAACAGTGCATTTTTCTAAAGAGATCAAGAAGAAAGAAACTTGAAAGGGATGGAGAACAAATGATGCAAGAAAAATGTTGAGTCAAATATAACATATACATAGGTGTTTAAGGCTAGAAGAAATCATTACAATCAATGACCTAGACTTAGATGATGCTTTTCTGTCAAGTGACTGCTTGGAATTATTCTCGGAGTAGAAGTGGCATTACTTCAGATTTTGGCTTGCATTTTCGGGTAAGAGGCTGCACCACTGACCGTTTGTCTTCTCTCTGCTTGTGATGCACCACAGCATAGGTAGCGGACCAATCTGTACCAGTATGCTGTATCGGTTTACAACTTGTCTGAACAATTCCATTTGCAATAGCTAACAGACCTTCCGCTGTCATAGATCTAGTTAAAAGAGCTGGTTATGAGTTCCCCAAGGCAATAAAATCTGCTACAAAACTTTAATTTCACAAAGGCTTTTGGTAAATGCTGTGCCCAGATGGGAATTCACAGCAGATGAAGTCAGTGGGGGAATGAGAGATTCTTTTTCTTCGTCATTCTAAAACGACACCAAAACATGTTGGAAGGGGCCAGGCAAACCCTCCATTTTGAATTCCTGTCAGCTCAATATACATTGCCCTCACTCCTTTTTTATACCTGAGGTCTGTGTTGGCTCACGATACTCTCCGCTGCTGATCTGCCTGATGAGATTTTTGTGATCGAAGCCATCAAAGGGCATTGTTCCATAAACCAGAGTGTAAAGCAATACACCAAGGGCCCAGCTGTCAACCTGAAATACAGACAATGTATGTGAAGCTCAGGAAAGCTGATCCTCACTCTTCTCCCTGCCATTAGCATCACAACAGCAGCATCACACCCAGCTGTGCCTACTGATGGGCAAACTGGTATCTAACATTTGATTAACCACAGGCAAAGCAAAAGAAAGCAAAGGATGGCAGCTTAAGAGCTCTCAATAGAGGAGAGACTCGAGCAAACCCACATGCACAATAACACTAGAATTAACCCTCAGGAATGACACCATCAAAAACACCCCCATGGAAAAGTTGACCCTTCTTACCTCTGGGCCTCTGTAAGGTCGTCCATTAACTATTTCAGGGGAAGCATACAGTGGGCTTCCACAAAAGGTCTGTAGAAATTTGTCTTTGTGATACAGGTTGGAGAGTCCAAAATCAGCAATCTGCAAACAGAATTGCAGTGTCTTAATGAAACATAAAATCCTTTATCAGGAAAGTCTTAGATATGTTTTACCCTGCAGCAGGGCAAGGATCTCAACACAGATAATATCTCAAGTTCTCCAGCTAACTCAATGTTCCATATTTTGACTTTTCTCTCCAAAGATCTTTGAAGAAAGAGAAGGGTCTCCAGGTTAAATCCTCCAGATTACGAACAAGGATGCTTTGGTTCCATTCACAGACAGATCACTGACTGACTCCACAACCATCAGTCAGTAATTTAATCCCAGATGAATTGCATGTGCTTACAAAAACAGTCTCATACTGAGAAGCACTGGGCCTGCTGTCTGCTGATTGCTCTTCATCTTGTAAAATCATTAATACCAAAGGAAAGCAATCAGAAAGTACTGATGTTCTTACAGCACACAGGCAAGCCAAAAGCTAAGACCTCTAAATCCAACGGGAGGAGTGATGCCGGAGTGTCACAGGAAACTAAGCATTACAGAATAAAGTGATTTTTTAAATTGTCTGGAAATTAGCTACACTTGAAGGAGGGAGAAGGTAAGGCACTCGCTCACTCTTCCAGATTCAGGGACTCCAGCTGAGGAATCTGAGCTGTTAAGCACATGAGATGTCTATCACGAGATAATAAACACAAGTCTGGTTCCTAACTGGAAACAATGGGCCCAAGTCTGGCTTTCCCAACACAAACAAAAGTTCCCTTGAGACTGTTGGGAATTTTGCCCATGTAGGAATTGCAGGACCAGGTCCAAGCATTTTGTTTACTTCAGTTCTCTGTTCTTGTTCTTACAAAACAAAGGCTGAGGATAGCAACACCAAATACTGCCACAACCTTTGCATTTCCTTTGTTTCTCTAGCACAAGGCAACACTTCTCATTTTTTTATCTTATTTAAAACCCAAACGCTTCTGTTTCCCAGAGATTTATTACTGCCCACTACTGACATAAGGCATAGATAAAACAAAAAGCACAGGCATAAAAAGGTATTATAGCTATTAGAGATAGGAGTCTTTCCTGGGTTTTCTTCACCTTATTTGGGTCTTTTCTACCAGAAAGAAACAAAAACCCAGGAATTTTCACAAGAGAATATTCAAGAAAACACAAAGTGAATGGAAAAAAAGAAAGATCTACCAGCAGCAGCATTCACTCCTGGCCTTCTAAAATGTATATTGTGTCATGAGTGTCTCTAATGCCTGTTTAATTGCAATGTCTAGTGAACCCCTGGGAGACATAAAGGCTTTTTATGTACTATCTAAATTCCTAAAGCTACACCTAAAAATATCACAGTTGAGACCAAAATGAACAACGTTGGTGAAGTGTGGACAGAAGTTCCCAAAATAGAAATATATACAGACACTTTAGGAATAGAGTGATAGAGATAGGCAGATCCTTTCGTGTCAGAATTAGAACAGTGGGTTTTTAATTAAAAAATACCATTTTCACAACATTTTTAAAGTCACAGAGCAAATGTAAGGCTTCACACTTCACCTTCTCCTGTTTTGGTATTCTGCTTGTGCAGGTGTTCCTCTAACAATCTGGACTCATAAGATCCTGCTCAAAGAGCAGCTGATTCCTGTTCATTAGCAGTAAGTCATCTCACCTTGTCCATTCATAGTTTGAAAACAGTCTCTCAAGCAGTGCATTATCAACCCACGGCAGAAAATTCAACCCTTAAATAAATGTGGTTTGTAAATTCTTCATTGTATGGCTGGAATGTCATTGAAAACAGCTGGTGTACAATTGCAGTCTGCAAACATATTCTCATGGCTCAGATTGCACTTAATTGCCCTAAATTCCACTTTCTTATCAAGTCACCCTGCCTGGCTTGCAGGAAGTTGGTTTTAAGCCTTATGAAGTGTGCCCTGTCAATCAGGGGAAGAATGGGATCATTTCAGTGTTAAAAATTCCTGCTGGTCATTGAGTTTTATTTTAGTTCAGGATGCAGCTAAGACAAGGACAAACACTGCACAGTGTGATTCCTTAAGAAAATACATTCCCTTAACACCATGGAATGTATAAAATGCATGTGGATGTGCATGAATATATATATATATATAGGGATACACATACCATTGTTCACACTAAGAAACTTTTAGACTCGGGCATTCATGTTTTCATTTTGACCATTCAGGAAAAGAGTATTTATGTTACAGTCCACTCCCATACTCACAGACTGATGTTTATCAGCTTTTCCCATTAAAACTGTCATGCCCCCCAAAACAAGATTAATAGAAGGCAACATTACTTCATGTTCTTGGCACTTAAATGGAACTAAGGCATCAAGTCAAAAAAACTTCCTAAATTGGGAGGAGTGGGGAAGTGGACTTTTATTCCCCTCGCTTCAGGAGGTGTATGTTTCATATTTACTGCCAGCTATGATAAACCATATGTAATTTATTGTTGTAAGTGTGGACTATTAAATTCCATGAAGTTTACACTCATGGAAATTGGCTGGTTTATCCCACCTAAGAATCTGTCTCTTTGTAGTGTATATAAAGAAATACTTAGGTCTTTTAAAGCAAATGTATCTGCAGTCAGTGAGACTTCCAGAAAGGTAAATCCCAATTACATATACTTACCCTGTACTATGAAACCCTCATGGGTTTTCAGTGGTTAGTCTGATTGGTGTCCCCTTACTACCCCAAGAGAAAGTATAGTTAGGAGGATTATGTTACTATTATACTTGCATTTTTCTCTACTTCTATCACTTTGGGGTTGGTCATACAGTTTACATCAGCCTCTGCTAAATGTCTCTTTTAGGTGCAATTGCCAGCCCAGGAGCAACCACAGCCTTGTTGTGAACAAGGAGGTCCCCTCTATCATGCCAGGCTGCATGACAGAGGTGTCTTTAAAGGCAGGTTGTGTCACAGGACAGGGACATGGAATATGGATAGGCCAGCAAGAGGCACTAATTGCCTGGCTGCTGCACTGGGCAGCAACTTCTCTCCAACCCCCTGCAGGCAGTTTTGAGGACTTTGACACTGGGGAGAACTGCTATGCTTAGGGATATACACTCCTCATCAGGCCAAACTGCAGGAACTATGGGCTAATGGAAGCAGCTACATCCTTGCCCCACAGCTATTTCTTCTAGTAAATTCATACCTATAGTGAACTAAAAACTAGCAAACTTGGTCCTTTTAAAACTAATGAAGAGAAGAAGACACCACCAGAAGGCTTTTTTGGAAGACCATCAAAGGCAGATGCCTAGAACCATCACAAATTTCCTCACTCAAAAGGCATTCTAACTCATCAATGCAGGACAGACCTTTTGCTGCTTTGAGAATGCCTTAGCCCTGCTGCCTGTCTGACTCTGCCCACCTCCTGCTGTGTTAGAATTATGAACAATGATATCTTCTTAATGGGATAAAAATGCCAGCAAGAGGCTGCTCAGCCCCTGCACGGCAGGGGTAGCAGCTGTACCCATCCCTGGGAACCTGGGGCAAACAGTGGAGACATCTCCTAGCTACCTAGAACTAGAGGGTGGAAGTCACTAAAGGTGGAAGTGCAGGCAGCTGAAAGAAGAACAGAGTATACTTTGTGAACTGTGCTGTTAGCAGCTGGCATATGAATATGAGGCAGGAGAGGCTTGCACGTTGCAGAAACCTTTATTTCATTGCCACAATCCTTCATTAAAGAACATGGCACCATGAGCAAGGTAAGAAAGCGAGTAACACTTTTTTGCCCTGGGAAGCTGCAATGTCTTGGCAAGGTTTGCTCTAGGATTGTGCTACACTACTGATCTCCACAGATCCCAGGCTAGCTCCCAGGAGAAACACTCACATTTGGGGTTTTTGCTAAATAGTGGGGTGTGTATCTGGGGAGCAAGGCAAGGCACTGTTTGACTAATTGGCAAGATGAACTTGTACCCCATAGAGATATGTTCAGTCTCACAAGTGTTTAAACTTAAGTTTTATTCTCTTCTACTTTCTGTATTTAGAGGTTTTAAGTAATGGTTTGCAGGAAATATTACCAAGTCCCTGAAAAGCATAATTATATAACACAGACCAGATCACTTTCTTCCCCTCATCACCCTTCTGGCCTGCGGACCAGTGGACGTGTATTTGTTATCAGTTTCCAGATAGCGGTGTTTCCTAGTTGCATGAGCACATGACTCTGCTTCCAGAGACTTATACTATTGTAACTCTTTAAAGGTGACTGTCTCTATGCACTGTATCATGAGCTGTATTTAATTAGCTAAATTTAATAATGGTAACATGTAAAATGGCTTGGGGTCCTTTTAGCTTGGATAATCATTTCTAATGGATTACTTGTCCTCTTTATTTCCTGTTCTAAAAAGTATTACTTAAATTGCTACCCCTGGATCTACTTTTACATTTTTCCCTCCACACTACTCTGACATGCTTTTCTGTATCATAATGTACTGATCATTGGCTTCTTCAGAAACATGTGTTTAATTGCACATTGCACCCAAGAACAAAGGGATTCCTTTCATTTTCTCTTTCCTAAAATCAAACTGCCAATTTTGTAATCCACTGAATGAAATATAAATACTGGGAAAGTACAGATAAGACGATCACTCCATTTCTACACAATGTTTTCCACTGAATAATTGAAGCCATCAGTCTGTATCAAACCCCCAAAATTGCATATTTCTTTTTTTCTGCTTGAATAAAGCATATATAAGTATTCCTGGAATGAGGACCTGATAAATTTACTCCTAATAAATAATTTACAGCTCCATATGTGTTTCCTTGCCAACGGTTTCTGTTTAGTGAAACAAAGAAAATGTGGGAAGTAAAATTCTGTGCAAGTAACACAGAAACCACAGTAACACATTCAAACCTTCAGCATTCATGGCAGTGTGCTTAACATCAAGCATTCAAAGCCGACCTTAGTCATAAGGTGTTTAAAAAAAGACAGCAAGGAGAAAAAGGAAAACAATACAAAAAGTGATTGCTTGAAGTAATCCAAATTCAAACACTAATTGATAGCAAAATGTATGAAATACCAATAGCTCCCCAATCTTGGTCTATTTTTAGCTTCATGAAGATGTGGGGACTTGCAGCCACCTATCCATGCCAAGGCAGCCTGGCCTGCTCAGGGGTGAGCCTTATATCTTGCAGAGAAGTAACTGAGGAAAGGCTCAAAATACACAAAATACCTACAAGGCAGCTTAAATACAATGCAGCTCAGGAAATTAAAGCCTTCAAGAAAAATATGTCCAGAGATGGGAAGGGATGTGGGGAGTTGCAGCTACGCAAATGTCTTCCACAGCAGCGCCACTGGGTCACCTCCACTGTCTGGACCCAAACACAAAGCTACCCTTTCCTGCACCACCTTCCCACTCTCCCTGCAGGACAATTATGCTCCCATACAGAAGACAGGGGAGGGAGTGGAACCTTCTGAGAAAGCACAGCTCCCCAGAGGTTTGGAGAAGTGATTGGTTTTGCATACGAGGACCAGTGTGGAGATGCAGGCTGCCGCAGCTAGCAAATTCCCCAAATTCCTCTTTTCTCTCAAGAATTCTCTGATTAGCTGGGAAGATAGTTTGGCGTGTAACGCGGAAAGAAAGGTCATCCTGCCTGCGGAAGCCTGTTCCGTATACAATGTCCTAGAAAGGCTACTTTTTGTTTTCAGTACTGCTGAGAACAGCTCAGGCTGCTGCAGCCAGCGTCCCTGCAGGAACAGGAGTGAGGAGGTTCTCTCTAACACTGCATGTTAACAGAAAGACGTCCAACTATTGCATTGGATAGGCCTTCTTTAAAAGACTATTTTTAGATACCACATATTTATCTGCCTTTAATCCACTGGTTGATCCAAGTTAGCTTCTGTCATCAGCATTACACAGATGGCAGCTACCATATGTTACTTTCCATTTCCATTGCACATCAGCTTAAAATGAAGACAATCTCTCCAGCGTGAAGCACAGAAGTCAGTGCTTGCAGCCCCGTAGCTTTCAGTAGAGATAAAATGAATTTAGCTCTTTGGCTCCTTGATTACTTGGATAATTAAGCAAGAATGCCCAAGCATAATCAGAAATTCTCCTGGCATCTCTCCCTCTTTCTGCACACAGATGAGCACATTGAGTCACTCTCACATCCAGCTATCTAGGGATGAACAAACTTGAAAGTGAAACAGGTCCAGCAACCTGGAGACTGCTCTCACCTCTACATTACTTATCTTTGTGCTACAGCAATTAGGAAAAAAAGAAGAAAAAGGGGAAAAAGGTCATTCCCATGCTTTTACTGGGGAGAAATGACATGGAAATGACATCATTGTCATCACTATCCAAAGTATACGCTCGTATCTGGAGTTCCAAGGCCATTTCCTAATGAAGCACATGTGCTTTAGTAGGTTTATTTTGAAACTCTATTTGCTTATTTTCCAGCCCTGATCAAAAGGACATTCAGAGTGTTCTGTAGGAGGCACTTGAACCCTGTAGACCAGGAGAGTTTTTTCCTAGCTCTAGCAGCAGACAGCAATAATGTAATTCATTCAATAAACTCCACTGCACAAAATGCTCTGCTGTTTCCTAGCAGTAAACTTGCTTTGGGAATCACTGCCCTTGGGTGGCAAGACAGGGTCACCTCCCCTAAATTATGCAAAGCTTCATTTAGTGTGTATGACTCATCACATCAGTGGTGCTTTTTCCCCAATCTCCAACACCCTAAGCCTCTTGCCAGATGCTGTTGCTTAGTAGCTGTTGCCATAACACTGCCGCTTTTAAGACCCCAGATAAAAGTTTTACAAAACATGCAAATCCATTCTGAGAAGCTGAGAAAAAGAATCCTACCTTAATATTAAAATTATCATCAAGAAGGATGTTTTCCAGTTTTAGGTCCCTGTGGACAACACCATTCTGAAACAAGAAAGAAAAAAATGGGGGAGAACATGAGAAGATATTGGGAAAATTAAAGGTGAGCTGGCAGGGTGGTCTTTGCATCTGCATTTCAGGGCTGATTTCACTGTCATAACACTCATGGCCCAGTGACTAGTGACAGGCAATGTATTAGTCACTTGGTGTGTGGTTAAGAGAAGAATGACTGGAATCTGTCCTCCCACAAAGTTGCTACACCAGCAGGGGGCTTGGGGGGGTGCAGGGCTGGGGGATGTCTCTTTGGAACTTAATTCCAGCCTGCATCCTGCCCCCACTGTGTGAAAGCAATACAATCCTCCCAGGTACCAGAAAACACTATCTGTTGATGGTGTTAGCCCTCAGAAAAGCCTTTATTCCTCCAGTGGGCAGCAGATGAGGGGAGTTATAATCCTTAAGGACTGTAAATGTTAAGGATGGAAATGAACAAGCTGGGTTTAGGTCAAAGTCTTCCTTAAAGAAGTATACTTATCAGAATTCCAGTGGAGAATAAAGTGCTTTAAAAATTCAGATTAAAAATTGTGTTAGCTGGTCATTGCCTTCAGCCTCATGCACATTTTGGCTCTATGCAGTTGTTTCATAAGCAGAGATAAAAGGTCCATGCTGACGGCCAGACAGCTGCCTTGGGTTTAATTGCTTAAATTGTCCTTCTAGTGGGTACCATGATGGATGAAGTCATTATCAAAGGGTATCTTTCTAGTGCTCCTGCCACATCTGGAAAAGTTAGTATGTTCCCATATATGAACACTCAGGTATTTCTCCTGGCTCTTTTCTTTTTCTCCATATATTTTATCTCCTGAAGCTGTTCACTTGCACATTCAAAGTGCAAGCTACCATTTATCTGATTGTATTAATATTAATGATGAAGAAGTCTTATGAGATATCTGTTTTAGTTAATGCTGTCAGTTATTTTTTCAGTCAGGAGAATGATTTTCAAGGCAAAAATGCAACATAGGGCTAATGCAAGGGAGTGGCTGGAAACTGCCTCAATGCAGGAAAACATTTTGAGTCTTCAAAAACAGACAGTAAACTACTGTATTAATGAAGATCTCCTGTTGTAATATGATCATGTGCTGTCACACTTACTAATGAATGCTGTTGCCTCAGACATGCTTTGAAATATCTGTCACTAATTAGCCTCCAAATAGCACTTTTTAGTATTGAATCCTTTGCTCACCTTGTGGCAGTAATGTACAGCAGAGACTATTTGTCGGAAGAAGTGTCTCGTCTCTCTTTCACTCAGTCGCCGCCTCTCACTGATGTAGTCATACAACTCTCCTTTACTTGCATACTCCATGATGATCACAATCTTATCTTTATTTTCAAACACTGCATGGGATAAAAAGATAAAACACCATAGTTCAATCAGTGTTTGAAAACTGACACTTCAAAGAGTGAAGAAGACTCGGGATCACTGAACACACCCTGTATCATCACTGCAGCCTGCAGAGACATAGTACCAACTTCACTGCAAAAAAAGCAAGTTCCAAAGTTAGTTCCAGGGGAAGAGTATTTCATTTCAGACCAAAAGGAGCGAGTTGAGGTTAACTTCACTTTCATATGGCTACATAAAGAAGCTCTTTAATATGGAGTCACAGGGTGGCAAAATCAGCTTGATCCTAATGAGGTGAGGTGGATACTTGTGCCAGCAATACCTGAACACTAAATCCCTGTTGCAACAGGGACTGCCCCTTACCAGTAGTCCTTTTGAGGCTAGAGGACAGGAGGAAACTGTAACTCTCATACCATTTGCAAAGGGTTAACAGAAGGCATAACAAACTCTGTCTTCAATGACTGGTTGATATATTGCTATTTGGCTTATAACAACTGTTGGCTGGCTTTCACCTGTGATCAAAACCCAGCAAGTGAACTGATGTGTGTCCCCTCTTCAACACCAGCTCTGACAGTATGGTGGGCAAAGACACTTGAACTAACAGTGGCTGAAATGTCTCCAGGGTTGTACAGCTCTTGTCAGTATAGCTCTGCATCCTGTCTCATGCACCCAACATCCACAAGCTTACTTATCTCCTGCCTCTACCACAAGTCCTATTGCATGCTGCAGATATGCCTTTTGCCACTTGCGCAGAGCCAGCAGCAATGCACAGCTCCCATGTAGGCAGTGCAAGGAATGTTCATGTAATACACGTCATGACTGTTCATCGGGGCTCAGGGTACTCTGTGCCACAGGCTGTCAAGGACTTCACCAGGAGCTGCAGATAACTAAACATTTAACCTTGTGAAGCAGGCTGTCTCAAATTGCCATAATGCCTTGGGCTGCTAAATAGTTTCTCCCTTCAGACATCCAAATCTGCTACAACCAACTGGAAACTTCCTGCACCTGCTGTAAATAACTCCTGCTCATACTAAAACATGGTGATTTTCATCTTCTTTTTATCTATGGCAGGAGCCTGCTGAGGCTAGGTCATGCTGGCAGGAAAGCATCTGCAAATTAATGAGGTTACAGGGGTTATTACAAACGGATGCTAGTTTTGACCAGCCCTACTGGAATGATGCCTTCCTCTATATCTTCAGCAAAGTTCAGACACTAGTCCTTATACATGATTCAAAACAAGACAAAACAAAACAACAATTTCAGCTTTCTTAGTAAACTGAGAAGCTGCCTGTCTCAATACAGGTTTTTGCTGCTTTTAGGTTTTTGTCTCATGTCCTCTCACACCTTGTCACTCAGCTGCACAAGCCAAAGCCTATGTAGTTCCCTCTAACACCCCTGAACCCTAGCCAAACAGCTCTGGTAAAAGGGAGAGTGAACAGCCAGATAAAATTGGCTGCTTACTTGTCTGCTGGCCTCAGTGTACCCCGAAGCAGAGCCTCCTGCCAGTGATTACATCCTATGTGCATCCTCATTAGCAATAAACTTTGGAAACTGGTTGAGCCGTCTCTGGATGGATTATACTTGCAGTATCCTCTCCAAGAATGACAGACTGATACTGTCTGGGAAAAATTGGACATGCCCTGTGTCATACAGGGAAGTGCTGTGATATGTTACCAATAAAGCAGCAACACACACATTTGTTTCTCCAGTCTTGGAAAGCCTTGTTAGATTCAGGGTTCTTTAGGAAGGCGAAAAGAAATAGCTTTATTAAACTGAGACAAATCACTAAAATTCATTATATTTAAGTTGGTTTTTTTTTGTAATAAAACTAAATATAACAAATAAACAACTACCAGTTCCCCATCCCCTCAAAAACCAGATGATTCAATGAGTTAGGGGTTATTGAATCATGCATGTATAGATGAAGTTGCCACACGGCACCACCAATTTCAGTGGACTCTCATAGGACTGCACATTCCAAGTAGTACCAGCCAAGGACCACCCCGAGTTCAGGGGAACGTTTGCTTCACTGGAGTGGTACTGATGGGGAAGAGGGGGCTCTCATCTCCTCCTGCTCCACTCCTCCAACTGTCCTAACAGGAATTCAGTGCTTCTGACAACAATAACAGCTACAATGAAGGATTCTTCCAGCCTGTATTTTATTAAAGCTTTGCCTTAGCCACTCAGTCATTAGAGTTGTCTCATATCATTCTTGATGTTCTGAAGTCTTACTTTGCAAAATCTATTTTTTCTGGACTAGTATCTGCCACATTAATGTATGTCCTGACACATCCTCCTGCATTTCTACAGAAAGGAAGTGGAAAGCACTTGGTTTGGAGGACTCTGCATTTAAAGGTACTTTCAATTTTAATTTGTCTCCTACATGTTCCAGGAAATAGATAATACCTTAAAACTAAATTTAGGAAAGTGTAAATCATAGTTTCAGATTTTGAATTTTTGTCATAAACCCTCACTAGAATCAATAGGAATAGAAGCATCCCAGTGACTTGCATTTTTTTCAGTTTACCAGCACACACAGGACAAAGTGGTACATTCTTTCTCTTCATGAGGGAGCACTGTGAGAATGGCACTACCCTTGGACTTCAGTCACATAACAGAGGCCTCCTCAGAAACCTCCTAGCTGAACAATTACACAATTGCACAGTAATTTATCTCTTCACCAAGAAGCAGAGGTGAATGGCAAATGTTCGTTTTTTCCAGGGATATAGGATGTAGTTTCATTTCATCATAGCATCATTTCAGTTCAGAGCACCTATGATGTTTCATTTCATCATAGCATCATTTCAGTTCAGAGCACCTCCATAGTATCAACCGAATCATGTGAAAGGGTGGACAGCTACTTCATGTGGAGAGGGAACTGAACAGTGGACAAAAATGTCTTAAATGAGAGCTGCACTGAGGGAGGAGGGAATGGAAAGGCAGTAGGATTTATGCCTATACACAACCCCCCACTCATAAAGAGGATTTCAGTGGTCAAAACTATCAGGCACATGACAAGGTAGTTTTCTGGCAAGTCTGAGACCATCGGCCATGTACATCATGATCTTCACAGAGACAGTTAGGATGCTAGGCAGGCTTTATACAGACACTTATGAATTTCCCTTCTGAGCACAATATGTAGTTCTATAAACATATGCTTCAAGAAAGCATTAAGGCCAATGGCTGTGGGAAGAGAGGAGGGCATTAATTAAAGGCTGGATTGACTTACTGCAAATAATAATGAGGTAATAAATATACTGCCCTGTTAGCACCTGGGCTGTAACCTGTGGGCTGATGACGGACGGATCGCCTCCATATAGCTTCTGGGACTGCTTGGTTGACTCTTTGTTTTTATTGTGGATGATTTATTACCTGACATCCTATTGCATATTCTGAAACTCACCCCCACATAGAAGTGTGGCTGAACCCTGGCGGCAGCTACTGCTGATGGAGAAGCACAGCTTCAGCAGGATGCTGTGCCCCAGGAACATCCTGCAGCTTCCTGCTACTTGTGTCATACAAGCCCGCTCCTCAACTCTGACCAAGGTCAAGGGAAGGAGGGAGGTTATGTGTAAAAAAGGTGGGGCTGCTCTTTCTTCTTCAAATCATGGATACTCTGCAGACAGCTGGCCAAATAAGATAAGCAGAGAAATGTCAGTATCAACACCCAGACATGGTAGCTGGAGATATGGTCTGTCAATCACGAATCAAGAGATTGGAGCTGCTGAGATAAGAGCTTCACTAATTAGAGACACTAGCAAGATAAATCCATGTTACAAGATCTATGTCATTTATTTCTGAGTCACTGTATTTATTTTCACCACTCTGCAAGGTGAGTTATGCCGAGAGAGCTGCAGTAAGACCTTGGTGTAGCAGGAGGGCTGCTGCACTGCTATAGCCATTGTGGTTAAGTGGTGCAGGGTAGCGGTTGCAAAACATTAGTACTCCTTTGCAAATGCAGCCTGCAGGATAAAGGATTTACTTCTGAGACAGCTACACTTCCACCTGGCCACAGGGGTGGAGGGAGGGACAGCACTGTGAGAGCACATCAGGAACAAGGGATGTACCACAAGGTGTGAGGAACAGCATGATTGTGTCCCCAGGAGATGAGCAAGTGCACTGTGTTAATGTACTACGACACAGGCCATGGCAGCATAGAGAAACAGCATCCACCTGTGAGCTACAAGCTTGCTTGAGCTTGGCCTGTACAAGAGCCTCAGCAGAGAATAAGAGCAGCACTCCACCCATATAGCAAAGGGTGCTTGAGATGCAGCGGTCAAAGATTTCCCACAGCTTTTCTTTAAACTATCCCCTTAGCTCTAATGTGTCTGTTTGGTGGTGGTTTGTTTGTTTGTTTGGGTTTTTTGTTTGGGGCTTTTTGTTTGTTTTTTTGTTTTTAAAAGAAAGAGAAAGAAAGAAAGTTAGTTCTATACTTCTAGGCTGATAATTGAAACCACATCTGCTGGCTTCAGAGTTCAATGAAGAATATAAATGTGAAACTGGGAAAGAATTTCACTTTTCACTACTAAAGACATATCTGAGACAAAGTACATTTTGTAACATCAACAGGCTGTCTCTTTCACAAGCTGTTCTACTATAGCAATAATTCCTGGATTTAATCTCCCCACTTATTTATATTTAGAGGCCGTGAAATGATGAACTCAGCTTCTATCTACAGCTTTCCATTTTCTAAATGGCACTGGTTGCGTAGGGACCTCTTGCTGATCAGCACTTCTCTTTCAACTCTACTGCTAAATTCTTCCCTTTAGCTAAATGAAAGTCACCTCCACTAAAACTCCACAGGGCAAGTCTGACACTGGGTGAACACATTCACTATCCCTCTAAAATACTAAGAGGGACTTCACCCTAAAAGCATTGAAAGCCCACATGGGCGTGGCTTGGCAAACACCAGAGTTTCAATAGTACATCTTACATCTCTCTGTTAGGACAGTTTGCCTTTGAGTTGTTTACTACCTCATTTAAAAAGCAAAACAAAGCAGAAGGCTCTCTGCTGCTTCCTCCAAGCTTACAGGATGCTAAAGTCTGAGTGAGTGCAGAGGGAGGTGGATTTCTTTTTTCCCCCTAATGGACTAGCTCCTTGTGGGCTGATTCCATTTGGTTTACATGTAACCCTGGGGTAAGGATTTTAGTTTGTTAGTTTAAGAGGGGCGGCCAATCTCTTCGCACTGGAACCATTTGAATTCTCCTCATGCCTTTGCTCTCTATCAGAGCAATCTCCTAAATTAGTTCCAGTATGTTGACATTCCTTCCATCTGGTGTCTTTCCATTCAGCGGTATTTTTATTACTCTCCTAACAGCCGCAGACAGAAGTACCTTTCCACTGCTACAAAATGCTCTTTTATTAAAGGTCAGCCAAATCAAAAGAACAAGAGAGTTTGTTTTTAATTTTGGAGATGCAGACTAGAATAACCTTTTCATTCAGAAAAGTCATGTATGACCCAATTACCTCACTTGTGTAATAAGGCTTGAATTATTCTTCCAAAAGACATGTGGGTATTGAACAGTGGTTTTTACCTTAGAAATGCAGGCCCGTGTCTCTTCTGTGTCCTTGTCTGCTTTGAAAGCCATTAGGGTTTATTTTTATTTTGGTTTTCATTATTATTTTATGACTCTTTTTTAACAGAACATACAGAGGACATGAAACTAATGAAGAAAACCACTTGTATGCATACGCATATTTATGCATATGCTTCATTATAATTGAAGATAGCAAAATCTAAAGTAAGGGTTTTAAAGCTGAGCTTGTGTTAAATTGTTCTCCTGAAATATGGCCTCACTCACCCAAATTGCATCTTTTCTTCAATTAAAGGAATGTAATTATGATTCTGCGATAATCATTTCAAATCAGAGAGCATGCTAGAATTTACTCCCCAGTGAGGAGATTAAATCAGAATGAAAACCATTATCCTTGCTGAGGTTGTTTCTCAGAGAATGAGACCGAGAATATGCAGATTTTGGTGGTCTGCTCTTTAAAAAGGAAGGGAAAATGAGATTTGCTAATTCAGCCATAATAACACGTTACAGCAGTTGCCTTTTTTTTCAGCAAAGAATGCAAGAACAAATTCCTCTTTTCCTTTTTCTTTTAATCGTGATGGCAAACCGCTGAGGAACTTCAGACAAGCAAACATTTATACCAAAGAGGGAAGACTGTGTAAATAGAAAGATAGGAACAAATATCATCATTGCATGCAATCGTTTTGACATCTGAGTTGGACCTGCCAGTGATCTCACACATTTGAGTTCAGCTTATGTCCAGCAAGACATTGTTTAGGCAATCACCCTGAATGGCAGGAAACTCATAAAGGTGGGGTATGGTAACTGAAGAGTTAAGTTTGTTTATACTTGTTTCCTTACTATCACCAGACTCTCAAAATACTACTTTATGTTCTTGGATGTTATCAACTGAGAACAATAGGAATAAAGCACTCAAGGGTCAAAAGCCTACATAATTAGAGGAAATCAATTAGAAATGTGGTTAAATAGTGTCACTGCTGAAGTACTTTCTCTTGGCCAAATGAATTTTAAAAAAAAAAAAAATAATCCTTCCAGCTTCCAATTGTTCAAAGCCCAGTTGTTCATGTGATGTTTTGAAGAACTTTTGAAGTTTTCTGGTGTTTTGCACACAGAAATGGTTGAGGTCCTTAGGCACCAACGTTTGTTTTGATTATATCTGGAAACAGGAAGGAGCAGAAGCTGGGAGAGAGGCTGGGATTGCCTCCCCAGCACTGTCAGCCTGAGCCACCTGACTCTGCTCTGCCCATGCACAAACCCACTGATGGTGTGAGCTGCCACCTCCATATCCAGCTGCCTGTCACATCCCGGGGTGCACATCAGGGCTGATGATCATAGAACGATAGAATCATAGAAACAGTCAGGGTTGGAAGTGCCCACAAGGATCATCTAGTTCCAACCCCCCTGCCATGGGCAGGGACACCCCACACTAGATCAGGCTGGACAGAGCCTCATCCAGCCTGGTCTTAAACACCTCCAGGAATGGGGCCTCAACCACCTCCCTGGACAACCCATTCCAGGGTTTCACCATTTTCATGGTGAAGAACTTCTTCCTCACGTCCAGTCTAATGTGGGATACCTGTCTGAGCTGGCATTGCTGGTGGGCCACATAGTTTGTCAGCAATGATTTGTGTCCCTATACCTTGCTGGCTGCCATCCAGGTAATTTTGGCAAAGTGGCTGCTTTCACTGTCAAGATGATGGCTTCACTGACACAACCCAAGGCGCTCTGCATTGAACCCAGGTATGAAACACCAAGGATGTACTTGCTTTTTGGGGCATGGAGTGTAGCACAAAGTATGAGATTAAGCATATATTGGGCAAGTAAGGTGAGTATGTCCTGTAATACTGACCACCATGATTACACTCTGTCAGATCTTGTTCTGTTGCCTTTGGCACTTCAAAGTACAGAAGAGCTGAATCAGTTTCCCAATTAACCAAAGCATGCAACCCTAGCTCAAACCATTGTGGACTGCCAGATATATGACAGAGAATCTCTGTGCTTTTTCTTTAGAATATCAGAAATGCAACCTACCCAAAAAAAAAAAAGTGTTCCTTTTACATGGGTAATAATTTTTTGTGTGCTTTGTTGCTGTGAAGGGTCCAGCACTGTTCTAAGCATCCCTGGTCCCAATTCAGCAAAGCAGTTCAGCATAGGCTTTCCTTCACTTACTTGTTCACATTAATGCCATCATATTCCATGGACACCGAGTTCTGATCCTAATATTTACTCATTCTTCAGGGAATGTCTTTGTTCAACTATTTCTACTAAATATCTGTTAACAATCTATTCAATTTTAAGTGCATCTTGTAAATGGGCAGACTTTTCTGTACAGTTATGCTGACCAAGGACAACTCTTCCAGCACAGAAACACTCATACAGGCAGATTTTCACACTACAAAGATTCAAGAGCACTCTCCTGAATGTACCAAGCACAACTTCACTCTCAGGATTGGTCCAACATATGTTTAAAAGTTTGCAGAATCAGGCCTGATGCCCTTTCCCTGGTTTAACTTTTATAAAGTATTGCCAGATGAGGTAGATTTTGCACTGAGGCTACCCCTGGAAAAACATGCTAGCTCTCAAAGGCTTTATTTCCAAATCCTGGACTTTTGAAGGCAAAAAAAGAAATAGGACAGGGGAAAGATGGAGGGCAGTGGAGGAGACAGACAGATGAATGGACAGAGGCATAATTCTATAACTTAACATTTATGTGCTGAAATCAGAACACAGCTTCATCTATCCAGTCCCTTGCCTGGAGTTTAAAGTCACTTGAAAGCACACTTCCCTCGCAGCCATGCTCCACAGATTGCCAATTACAACCCTGCTGAGAGGATGGAATTTCGCTGGAATCACAACTGTGGTCTGCCCTTGCAGTAATGGGCAAGGTATGTGCCTTTTGATTAGGTTAACAGAAAGCATCTCTAAACTGGAGAGCTTTGTTTCCACGCATCTGAATTTGCTCAGTATCAAAAAAAAAAAAAGAAAAGCAAGAAAGATAAGCCTGTGTTTACATGAAGCTGACAAATTCAGAGGTTAATTGCTTTTTAAGCAGGCAGGTCAAAAGGATACCTAAACAAGGATCCTACTTAAGGAAAACACATTTGTAAATGCAATACAAAGAGCATTCAACAAAATTAGAGGGAGTTACAACACTGTGCACCATAGGTACATCTGTGCAACCTGGCACTTCTAGAAAGCACTGTCAGACATGCAGTGGCAGTTTGAAAATCACAGTGTCACAGTATCGCTAAGGTTGGAAGAGACCTCGAGGATCATCGAGTCCAACCTGTCACCACAGACCTCATGACTAGACCATGGCACCAAGTGCCACGTCCAATCTCCTCTTGAACACCTCAAGGGATGGTGACTCCACCACCTCCCCGGGCAGCACATTCCAATGACCAATGACTCTCTTGGTGAAGAACTTTCTCCTCACCTCGAGCCTAAACTTCCCCTGGTGCAGCTTGAGACTGTGTCCCCTTGTGCTGGTTGCCTGGGAGAAGAGACCAACCCCTTCCTGGCTACAACCACCTTTCAGGTAGTTGTAGAGGGCAATGAGGTCATTAGAGAGGAAAAGAGTACCCCTGCAGTGGCTTCAGTTTAAAAGTTAAGCATCAGATCTAAGTTAGTCAGCTAGACCCCTTCTACAGTCAACAGGAGCCTCTAGTACGTCATTTATCCCACCTATTTGAATAAATATCACCCAGATGGGAGCAAACCACCATGGGTATATGGTGGTCTCTCTCGCCTAGAGAGGGACACTAGACTTCTAGCATACATCAACTACCTAAGTATGGGATGGCTTAAATTTGATGATATTAAACCCATCCCTCAGGACTGAATAACTTCAACATTTTGTGTCAGAGGACAGGAATATTAGAATTCATTATGCATCACTCAAGAGGAATAGCCATGTGTTTAGAATGCAGTTTCAAGAAGATACAAATATTTCAGTCCTAGATGTATTCCCTGAACTTCACTACAGGTACTCTTCATCTTAAAATGAAGTACACATCTGAGGCTCCCTGAGCTCACATCCTTATCTCTAGCAGCATGTAATCGTCCCCTGACTTCAGCTGCACAGCTACCACATCTTCCCAGGGCTGCCATACCTACGTTACAGCATTGGCTGCCAAAGGCCAAATATCAGCTCCGCTTGGAATGCTTGGATGAGCTGTACAGCTGCGATAGCTCTGCTATGTGTAACTCCTTCCAATGGGTTACAGTCCAATCAAGAAGCTGACTTCCACTGCCCATCCCTTCAGGCCAGGAATTAAACATATGAAGGCCAGAAAAGACTGATCTGCTTTCAAGAAGAAAAGGAAACAAAGGAGTAACAGAATGGAAAAATTCCCAGAAATGAGAGAAAAAACTGCCTCCAGATTTGTCACTGCTGTGTGCTGCTGCTGGCTGGTGGACTGTAAGAGGACCACAAGATCACCTGCCTTAGGTTCTCACCCTTGGGCAGACAGGATGTACCCACCAGGGTGGAGTTTCACTGGCTCTGCTGCAGAAATACTGTTCCTCCCACCACGGGGCCAGAGAGGAAGGTTTTATTCCCACTGGACTTAGTTTTTGTCTGCTTCTTTAAAATGTTGTCATCTTTTAAGCTTCTACAAATGTTTTAACTCAGTAGAAACTATTTAAGGTAAGGACAAGAAGGGCAATTGGTCAAAGGACCACAACATGCTTAATCATTTTTCTTTCTGAGTTCCTGTGCACATTTGAAATAACTTTTGTTCCATTTGCAACCCACATGCTGACACAGCATCCCTCCCTTTTTCTGTTCCCAGATCCTGTTATGAGTTTATTCAATAAAAAGACAGATATTCATCTCTTTTCAAGTACAAGAACATGCTTTTGAATAACTCAATATGTGATACCGTAACAGTACGCCAAGCCAGTCCTTGTTTTAATCAGTCGTATCAACTCTCAGAGCAGAGTTGCCATATACACATCATCACCTTGTGCTTTACCTCACGGGTATGTAAATATGTAGGGCTAAATCAGGGCTGCCTGTTCTGCACACAGGGGAAGAGATGATCCCCAGGGACAAAGCTGCTCAACTCGGCTCGCTCTGAAGCTCTGGACTCCATACCCTTGGTCTGCCATGCAGCTGTCCTCATTACAGCAACAGACCTCTTGGCCAGTGCCTTTTAGCATGTACCCAGCCTGAACATCCCAGCTAGAGGTAGGATGTTACTTGAGTAAGGAAGGAAGAGATTTTACTGCAGGGTGACGCTCTACAAGTATATAAAGAAACAAACAGGCAAATCAGGGAGGAATTCCCGTGTCTTCCTGCTACTTGTTGTAGGACCAGGGAACAGTTGTCAGAGGCAGGAATTAGCAGGCTTCCCAGCTGTGTCACTGGAAGAAGGAAGTTAGAAGGGGAAGGCAGGATTAGGAAACAGGAATGATTAACCAGCAACCAGACCGACAGGAAAGTGTGCAGAGGTGCATAGGAAGCGGATGCTGGGATTCAGAAGGAACAGAAGCAATGACAGAACCAGCAAGATTAACTGGTAGGTAAGGGAAAACCAAAGGACTAGAGCAGGTAAGATTGATCCAGAGAAAATAAAGCATACAGAGACTAGTTTAGGGGATGGAGACATAAACAGATATACAAGGGGAACAAGGAGATGAGGTGATCATGCAACAATTTCCCACCTGCCGTGGAGATAGCGGTTGACTCACACGTGGAGAAACTCCTCCAGGCAAAAGGTTATGCATCTGTGAAACACTGGTGGTTCAGAGAGAAGACAGTGCTCTAAACAGTCTCTTGGGTAAAGAATGGTTGACACTAGGAGTAGGGTTTTGTTTAGTGCTTTATCTCAAGAAACATGAACCTCAGGTCTGCAGGAACATAACAGAGCAGTCAGGAAGGAGAGCTGCATTCACTAACCTTCATATATGGTGATGATATGAGGGTGGCTGAGGGATGACATGATCTCAATCTCTCGTCTGATGTGAACCATATCTTGTTCATCCTTAATTTTGTCCTTACGAATGGATTTTATTGCGACCTATAAATTCAAGAAATCAGGCATTATTCTTGGAACTGAATAGATGCATATAATCCATTAAGGAGAGTTCAAAAAATAAATACAGATGTTAGATGTTGGCAGAACATGGAATGACAAAACCAAAGCTTTAAAATACAAACCTCCGTGCCCCAGCTCTTTTCATTTTATAGCAATAAATACACTCATTAGAGTAATAGGTGACATGAAGTTGTAGGGTCTTCAGGTCTTAGGACTTCAAATAGAAGCTTTGGAGACAATTTCTCTGAAATATGATTGAGATCTCTGATGGAACAGAGGTAGGGAACCTGGGGTGCTGATTACAAATTTGCATTTGTCCATCTTAATACATAAAGGATCACATTGACACAGGGTTGCTCCATGGTTCTCTGAAGCGGGCAGATTGCTCAGGAATTATGATTTATCTAAAAATCAGAAGAAATCAATCTTTGAAATTCACATCTGAAGTTGTCCTTATATAAACCCATGGCTTTCAGTTCCTACACAGCACTTATGCAATCACTGCAAAACCATATCCTTCCTGCATCCTTCCTCAATCAGCAACCATTTTTCAAGCACATGGTGTGACTGGGTATCTTTCCAAAAGGCAGGGTGGGAACAGAGGAAGTGATAGCTGAACTTGCAATATAAATTCAAATTTGTAACAGCCCTTGTGAGTGTGTATATGTGTGCTGCCTGTGAAAAAAGGCCTTATCTGAACACCACCATAAATAATCGCAGAGGTCAGCTCATGCCCTATGAGAAATGCAGAAGCTGACAATGGAGAGAAGCTGGTGGGAGAGGGAAGGTGAGGGTATTGTGCACACTGAATGGCAGCGTGGCCTTTATTATACTCAATATTTACTCTGCTTTATTTTTTTAAGCCAGAGTTCAAGGAATAAATTACCAGCTAGTTTAAAACCAACAATAGATCTTTGAAAAACATCACTGACCTGCTGAGATGACCACCCTTTTATGGGTAAACAAAACTTCTGTCATTCTATGCAACCAACTACTGTGGACCTCTCCTGGGAAAGTATTTGTAAATCTGTGATTTATGTGATTTCCCTAGTTCCTTCAGAAAGAAAAAAAAACAATAATGGCCTACTTCAGTAACTGCAAGTGGCATGACTGGTATTGTTTTCATTGTATGATGCAACATCATGGATACTGAAGAAATAAGGGGAAAGCGTACAGTCTTATACAATTCAAATGTACATAAGCAGAAGCTAGTTTAAAGGACCAGGTTTCCCAACAAAGCCCTCAACTCTGAAAAGCAACATTGTTCAAAAAAAGCATTAAGTACATGCCCCATTCCCTCAAATTCTCAAAGATTTCAGCACATGCTTAAAATTAAGATTATGCTCAAGTGCCACCCTACTTTGAAACAGAGAAACAAAACTCACAGGACAAAGCAATTTGCATGTTAAAACCAAATTGCTCTTGAACAGACGTTTGGGATAAAGATTTTACAAGTAGCAATTTAACTATGATCTTGTCTGCATTTCACCTATTGCTAGAAAAGGTAGTATAACAGATCTTAATTGAATGAGTGATCAAGATTATCTCCAAGTAACCCTAGAGATGGAAAAGGCAATTAAAACTAACATTGAGGATGGATTTTTTCCCCGTCTCATGTTTGCACTGGGACAGGCTGCAAATGCAAATACACCCTGTATACAAGAAGGATGTGGGTGGCTCTTGGAGCAGCATGTGCATTCCTACAAGAAATAAATATAGTCATGGGTAAAAACATTTTTTATTAAAAGACAGCCTTGTACTTGGCTCTGAGGAAGAATTTAAGAAGGGTTTCATTGTCAAATATACAAGAGGGAGCAAATTCTTCACCATTCATGGCTGGTAAAGCACTAACGACACCCCAGAGGGCACACCAATCTCCTACTAACTTGACTCTGCGCTTCACAGACAGGACTTTTGTATGTCTACACATAATTACTGCAAATGGCCTCCAGGGAATAATTACATCTATGAAAACATATATTTTTAGATACAAAAAAAATGCAAATGTGATTGAAAAGTGTGGTGACACTCTGTAAATACATGTTTAGATTAATCTGCAAATGCAAACAGATGTGTTGCCTGGGAACATATTTTTGAACAGGACCAGAGAGTTTACAGTCTTAGAACCCATGCTGAAGAGTGGTTAAGGCACTAGGAGCCTTCACTTATACAGGCTACACCAAAAAGTTTAACCACATTTTGAAGACTGTACTCAAGCTCTCCTGAAAACGTCACTTCCCAGTTGCAGGGGTAGAATTCAGCAGCCCAGCCTGAAGTACTAGGATTTTGTCAGTGACATCCAGGCTGCAAGATCTTATCCCAACATAAAGAAAGAAATGCTGAACACATCTCTCAGGTTTTAACATTCAAGACTTTCTCTTTCCTCTCTCAGCTACTTCAGATCACAGTGACCGACACTTGGAAACAAGCAAAGACAATGGACAAGTCTGAAACATACTAACTCCAGTAGTGCAAATGGAGCCAGGGCAGCTGGCTCCTGCTAAAGTCCACATGCCCACACTCAGACCATCTGAAAGGCCTGGCTCTGTTTTCCAGAAGCAGATAGGAAAGAGGGAGCACAGCTTTTGGCTTCTCATCCCTCCATGAATCAGCTTCCAGACTCTGCTGGGCAGGAAGCAAGGAGAAATAAGCCTCTCTCAAGGCTGCAATAAATTACCTGTCTCCATTTGCTGGAAAGAGGATTTATATTGACACTCTGAACTGGTGTAGAGAGATTATTAAGCATTTTCCGACACACTTCATGCTTCTTTGCTTTTGTTTGGTACAAATAACTTGAACTATAAATACTTCAAAGAGACTATGGTTGCAAGGTTTTCTGTACATTCAGTCCTATCTGGAAGAGAAATGCCTCTCCTCCTTTACAAGCTGCTGTGCAGAGCAAAATGAGTGTGGTTTTCTTTTTACAGAGGCAGATCAAGACCATCATGTACAGAATAATATCTCTGAGTCTAAGTATCTGGCAAAGGGCATGCCAGGCAGTAGGTGCCTATTTCCATATCAAATCTCTGTCTGCTGAGTCACTGCTGGCATCATTTACGTGATGAGCAACAAAGCTATATTTTCAGCGAAGTGTAAAGCTGGTCCTCTTGATTTCAGTATGTTGCTTCACGTGTTTGTTTTGATCTAATGAACTTAGGTTTGCTTCGTTTCCAGACAAGATGCACCTATATAAACAAAAGTGGAATTGGCCACAGGGCAGAAAGTCACAGATTTTTAAGTTGGCTAGTGTGGTAACCGAGGCTGACCACCTGAATGCCACAAACCACTGAACCTTCCCAAGCAATTCCTGCATGCAGTACATTCAGTCCCATTGAAAACAATCTTCCACTCTTTATTATCTACCAAGGCTATTTTTAGGACTGTGGTGAGATATGAACAAACTGCTTTTTTCCACCATGGGGGCTGTGACTTTCAAGCTGGTTCCAGCACTCGTGCATACCACCCATGCTCCAGCAGATTCCAATGGGCTTTTGCAATACTGTTGTGGAGAGTCAGAAAAATGACATCAGGACAGAGAGTGCAATCCCTTGAGAAAGAGAAACCAGATTGCTGCCTCTGAGAGATATGTCAGAATTGTAGTTTAAAGAAAATGATTAAAAAATATTTTGTCTGGGTAAAGAGGGAGGGGAGGGTTAAATACATAAACCTCTCCTTTCCAAAAGCTGTGAACTAAGGCTGTAACCACCCAGCAATGGGAAGTGGGTGAGCCCGGCTGGTTTCACAGCTCAGTTTCCTTTCTTTGAGACTCCGAGGTGGGAAGTACAATGCACCAAGTGCCAGCAGGGGCGGGGAGGTAAAGAATAGGTGGATCAACCAGGGGGGAAAGAGAAAGGGAGAGCAGAGGATGTTTGGGGGTGGGGAGAGAAAAGGCACATTGTTCTTTCTCCAGCTCCACGGAGCTGAGCAAGAAAGAATAAAATCTGGCAGTGTATTATGTTTTTTCCAGGGGAGTCTCTGCCTATGGCTCTTGGCCCAGACATCACCAACAGAAAAGGAAGAGAAACAAAGCTATGAAATTGGGTGGTCCCTGAGGCTGCTGCAATCAAATGATAAGGAGGGGGGACACTGATAATCCAGTTGCATTGGAATGGCACTTTCAGAGGTTGCACAAAGACTAGAAAGGCAAGGCAGAGGATGGGCTGAATATCTATCTGGCCTCTGGACCTTCCAGGTGGGAAGAAGGAGACATGGACAGATATCCCTACAGGAAAGCCAACCATCCAAAGGCTTCTGCAAATGTATTCTCACATAGACTTCTTGTTAGCCTCTTCCCACACAAGTGTGTCTTTGCTGTGTCCATTTGCTGGGGGGGGGGGGGGGGAAAGCTATCTTGAGACTCCAAGCTCTGGACAAATGTAGCAACAAAGAGCATCATGCAGGACGTGCGCTTCTAAGAACAAACTTCTGCAAGGTCATAGAAAACACTCCATGTGCTCACTGAAAAGTTAGACAAAAGACCACTGTGACTTGAAGCCACATTAGTGCTTGGCATTGTGCATTTTGCTAATACATCTCTGAGAACTCTCAGAGAAGGAGAAAGTTTGACACAATGCCATTGTTTCAGAGATTGCTACTTTTCAGATCCTAAAGGGCAGCTGATCTCCATGGTGATACTGCCTGGGAGGCAAGCATGTGAAAAAATCCTTATTAATTATTTATCAACAGCCCAATTCTATTGTTTGATATGTTAGCAAACTATGCATTAACCAGGGGAGCTGCTTGAAGCAGTACCCGGTGCTATCCTATACCCAGTGAGACTGCTGATCTAAATCTCAGGGCTTCTGCCCATTGCTTCTGTTCCATTGCATGTTTGTGTCATGGATATTACCAAAGACAAAATGCTGCTATTGTTGCAAGCCAGGAGCTGCACACATGAAGGGCAAGGATCCACGTGCAGGGATGCACCTTTCAAGTTCATTTGCTTTGAAGAGGAAAGGGTGTTTTTTACAGCTGCCTTATTCTGTATGGTAAAATCATATAGCAAACATCTGCTCCTCCCTGTTTCATTCCACTCTTCCCTATGCACGACATAAAAAAAGATTACATTTCTAAAAACCAAAGCTGATTTACTGACACTCTATCACTGACTCCATGTAGAGAAACTCATGCCAAGGCACTGAGAATTCCCAAGTCAGTGTGTTAAATCAAAACTCTATTTGCATCAGGTGAGGTACAATGTGCCCGTGCCTCTTGGAGAACCAGGTTACAATTACCTTGGCTTAATTTTCCTCTTCTGGTTCTGCTGGACACAGCTGCTGCTATCATACCATAAATGATGATTTATCAAGTGAAGAGGAATTAACTAATCACAAACACTAGGCAAGGGGATCACATCTTCCTTCTACTTCCACTCTTATTCGCAGAGAAAAACGCCTGTGGAACCACGTTTTAATGAGCATTAAAAGGCACCAGATGAACACATTTATGTTGTACATATACAAAGTGGGTGCCAGGAGGAACACGTACAATACCCTTCCTCCACTTCTTTCCTCACCCTCACATATGGTGTCTGTTAACAGGATTTGTGAGTGAATTTCATGAGTACTGCCCTACTGGAAAATTTACATCCCTTCATTGTTTGGTACCTGCTATCTTCAGCTTTGTATATGAAACTTAACATATTTATACCATGCATCCTCTGACAAATTTACCTGGCAGATCTTTCCTCATTTAATGCTGAGAATCTTGGCCTCAAGTCATCCTTACTACTAGACAGACCTTACGCCTCTCTATTAAACATGCTAGGACTTTTTCATCCCTGGGAATACCAAAACCAAACCAAACCAAACCAAACAACAACAAAAAACCCCACACCCACCCAAACCCAGCGCATTCATCTGGTTCAGCACAGATCCAATTTCCAATAGCATTTAAAAACACGACCTAGCAAACTGGTTATTGATTTTTCATAGTGAGGCAGTGAATCTTCAAAACAGTGTGGTGAGGAGTGCAGCATTCAGAAACAGACAGTCCACACATGTCAGAGATCTACCAAAAAACTTCTCCCTTCCCAAAATAAAAAGGTTTCAAAGAACACTACTGAAGTCTCAAGTCACAGAACCGCTCAGTTTTAGAAGAAAGATCCTACAGGTAATCACCACCCCTAGCAATAACAAAGTGTTTCCCACAGTGCTGCCTCAAGTTGCCCCTTCTGACCTCTCTCCATGGTCCCAATAGCACGTTATGCAAACTTGCACCCACTTCAATACCCCTCTGATCCTCAGAGAAACAAATTTGCCCAGGTAGTAGCAGAGCTTGCAAAGGTTTCTTTGAAAAGCAGAGATCTGACAGGACAAGGTCTGCAGCCATAGCCTGCCAGGACCAGAGCCCAAGGCTGGCATCACGGGAGAGTCCCTGTCATGTGCAGACTTCCTCCTGAAGAAAAGGATAGGACTGCTTACATTTTTCCTAATTCACTTCTAAATGTAACTCCATATCCTTCTGAATATCCTAAAATGTTCATAACTCAGCCTGAAAAAAATAAAAGAGACTTATGACCTAATTCTGAAGGACTAAAGTGAATCAAAAAAAAAATGACCACAATGAAGTTTGGGGGCTGTCATGCACAGATCTATAGAAGACTATCTCTTTTCCAAAGTCTAATAACTCACAATATCCCATCCAACTACCTTCAAGCTTTCAAGGGAAGTTCAAGTTTTGGCACATAAGAAATTATGTCTGGAAAGAAACTGGAGTAGGGGATTTCCCTGAGGCAATGGAGGTTCATAACTGTAATTTAAAAGAACAAAAAATGCTTTACAACCTCAACCATGCATCACTCCTCCTTAATAGATGTTAACCAGCACTGAATGCCACATTCACTGAAAAGATGAAAACTGCATTTACAGCTTAACTTCTGGTGAAGTTGCCAAGCAGATGTTTATTTTTTGGTTCCACATTTCCTAAAGCCAAATGCTACAATGAACTGGGATTTCACAAAGTCTAACTGCTTGTCTTCCAGGTTACAATTCTGTTGGAACCAAAAAGGGGGAAAAAAGAGGAAGTGGGGGAGAAGCAGGGGAAAAAAACTGACTTCACTTTTAAGTAGGAAAAACATAGTAGCATCCAAAGCATCTATTTCTATCATGTTTAAATATGGTTAGAATTGTGCAATGATTACTGATCAACTTCCAAACACCGCACAGCTTCATCCAGCACATGTGCAAAAGAGGAAAAGTCACTGGAAGTGAATCCTATGTCAGTCAGACTACTAACTTCTGCAAGTCTGTGTGCAGAGTGTTTAGCACTAATTAAATTACTAGCAAGTGAGGTTAAAGAGGAGTGAAAGAATTCACAAGCCCCAAGTTTACTGTTCTCAGTGTTACATGGGTATTACAGATTCCCCATCCAAAACCTGGCGGATAGATTTCACATTAATTTTGAGGCTTGATCTCACAGCTACCACAGCTGCTGATGTAATGCAAAATGCTAACATGGGGCAGCAGAGAGGGACTTTAACTCAATGTTTTTTCATTGTGAATAAGCAGTGAACCACACTGAAGTAATCCTGCAAAGCAGAAGCGCACAGTGTTCAAGGCACCGAACTGGGGATGAAACACAAAACCAAGATCCTGGCTGCTTCGTTAGAAAAAGCCCTTTATGACTTTCTTAAGAAGAAAGGTATAAAGCCCTGGTGCCTGGATTTAGTTCCAGTTTGAAAATGACAGAGTCTGCTGTAATTCCTCCCAATAATTTAAATTGGAAATGGGGTTATTCACACTCTCTAAGCAACTGCTGCAAACTGTTGCAATGGGCTGTTAAATAATTGCTAAATAATGGTAACCTCGGCAGTTACCAGAATCTCTAAAGTGATTTTACACATGTTTAGGTGAAAGTTGCTGTGTCAGTTCAAGGCTGTAATTCCCATTAAACAAGGAAGAGGGCTGGACGTTGTTTAAACGCTTTCTTAGAACCATTTTTTTTCCAAGAAACCACCTGACAGCACATTTTCCTTCACTGGTACGTTCTGCTGGAGGAAGTTGTGGGGAAATAAATCCATGTTGGCATATTGTCTTTCTTTCACTAAAGTTTCTTTGAGTTGAGAGAAGCTTCAGAACCAGTGAGAACTTTGCACATCTTTACAGTGCCTCTTCTGCCCCAAAGGCAAAGATGCCTGGTATCGTGTCAATCTTTTAATTTTACTCTCCTGGCTCAGCAGTCCTTTGAAGAGAAAAGGACCTGCCATTTCACCATGAGAATGACAATAATGCAAATAAAACCCAGGAAGAGCCTTCTTTTGAAGAAATGTCAGTATCTTTAGGCACCACAACACTCATTAAAACCCAGCGCCATACCGCTTGACCACCTGAAATTCCTCACTAACCCAGTGGAATTTTGAAGCACAGAGGGGTTTTAAAGTTGAGCTTATAGATTTTAGGCTTTTGGATTAATATTGATGAGCAGAGATTCATTGCACAGGAATGGTGGGCCACAGAGATTGTATCACAGAAGGTACACAGATGTGTGTGAACAGCATATTTGGAAGGGTTCATGATACAGAACTATCAGAAGCACCTATATCTAGTATATTTTTCTAAATTGATCAAAGTGAATCAAAATAGAAATGCCATTTCCTGGTGGAAATCTAGTGAACCATAAACCCACATCCTATCTGGAAAAACACTCTTGGAAATTGTGTGTATCCAAGCCAGGTTATTTTGCTCCAGGGCTTGCAGACCACTTTGCAGTATTAAATTTGGTTTTGTGAAAGCATTGCTTCATGTTACATTGCTCTGCCTGGACATTACCTATTTAATGGTCCCTTTTTGGAAGGGACTGTCCTAGAATTTATGACAGAACATGGTGGAAAATTGCTACAGAGAGAGGAAAAGAGTTTGCTAACATTTTGTCCATACTGGTCTCTGATTTCTGAGAAATATTTACACCTCTCAAGGTAGAGGAACCTACTCCTGTTCCCTTCTATTTATTGGTAGTAAATTACCAAGGCCACCCTAATGGCTCAGCTGAAAGAGTAACACAGGAACACAAATGCTCCTGCTACCTGCAGCCATTTGGGCTTAGAATAGACACAGAGGGTGAGGAATGAATTACACTTTCCTACAATTAAGTGGCTGGCAATCAAGTAGTTTTGCAGCCTTGAACACACAATTCTAGCTTTCCCTGCTAGAAGAGGAGTTCACAACTGCAGGCTGTTATTGTAAGTAGTCGCCGGGAGAGTTAACTCTGGAGGGGAGAAACAGCACAGCAATTTTTTTTTCCTAGATGGAAAGCTTTTGGCAAAAATTCTCCCAGACCCTGTGATCTACGGGACTGTTGCCCCCTTCTTCAAGACACACAGACACCTTTTTTGGCACGTATTTTGGCTGGGGTCAATTGAACAAGGGAGAGTTAGCACTCAGATTTCTGGGATCCCCTTGCCAAAAGCTAAGCTGTTAGGTAGTGCAACAGCAGCACAGGCTTCCCACTTCACCCTGCCAGTGACCTTCACACAGACTTGGACATACCACCTTCCTCAGAGTGAGGAGCAATTCCCTCTTATGCTGCTTGGTCCAGAAATTCATCTCAGCAAATACCACAAATCATGTCAGACCAAGCAGGACTATTAAAGCAGTGCTGCGCGATGTGAATTGCTGTCCACAAGGGACTGAAGCAAGAGACTGCCTAACCCACTTTGTTTAACTTTTTACTTAAACAATCCTGAAAGGGGAAGCTGCATTGCTACTCTGGAAATTACAACTTTAATTTCATTTGAACCACACAGTCCTCAGTTAAACTGCAGAAATAATTTAAGAACTGACTCCCAAAGAAGCCATTTTTCAACATTTCCTACATTTCCTGGAAACATCACCTCTGATGCTGTGTAGTAAGAGCAGGTTCATTAATTTAACAGGTTAAAGTTCTTCCAATAGCCCAAATAAACCCTAATGTCAGGCTAATTACATGCATTTCACTGGTTTTGCATTTTCACATTCCTCAAAGCAACACATTGCAACGCCACTGGAACATCGATCACTTCCAACTCAATCCCACAAACCATTTGCACACATTGCATCGCTCACACTACATTGCCTGTGGCAGGAATCAATAGTGCTTCCTTGAAAAAAGATCAGGCTTCCTTTGCCCTTAATGGTAACAGCTTTCTCAAGTTGTTGGTTTTTTTAATGCACATGCTGCAGCTCAGAGGTGCCAACGGTTACTGGGTTGTTTAAACACCATTTAGAGTTTTGCTGGGAAGATAAGAATAACTCGGGTGTACAGTAAAACACAGATACACCTATTTGTGCCAAACACTCGGTTTATGGCAATACTTCATAGGAATTATTCCCCATAACAACTGAACTGTCATATCCTACAACTACATCCCAGGCAACCTCCCAGCTGAGCTCACTACGGCTGCTGTCTGATGTGCTCTACATACACACACAGAGAACTACCCAGATGTTCTCCATGTAAAACATTTGGTTTGAAACACAGTGCTTCTTTCCAAAAAGCCATTACATTTGTTTAATGGACTCACACAGTACAACTAAAATATCCTGGAGCAGACATCTGACTGCAACTCTACTCTACAAGCTCCATCTGCAAGAAGGAAAAAAAGAAAGAAAAAGTAAAGGAGAATGCTTTACGTGATTTATACCGGCTTTATGATCAGCCAGTTCATAAAATACTAGCTCTGCTCTACAGACAATAGCACGAATAGCTTTCAAGTGTATTGTTTAGTCCTTGCCTGTGTCAAACAAGTATTTCAAGTGAAACAAAGGGCCGAACTCTACTCTTCGTTTTACAGCAGTGTTAATGTAACTGAGAGCAGCATTTTACCCACGGACATCACAGGGGATGCGATACTTTTTTTGTTGTTTTACACTTGGAGCGAGTGAGTAATGACATCCAATAATGATAACCAGTTACATTCATGGCTGCAGAGTTTTTCTTTCATCCAAGAAAGGCTGGAAGGAGGTTAAAGTACAGCATGAAATCCTTCTCAACAAATTCCTTGCAAGCAATGCACAACCCACAATGAGGCATTTCACAGGTCCCACTAGACCAGATTTTCATCATGAAATGCCAGACAGGATGGGAGAATACATTTGTTTTACTGAAACAGAAAGGCGGGTAGGAAATTCCCTGACTGTACACAGCAAAAACCCTGTTGCTCAAAAAAAATGGCTAGTGCCTAGCCTGGATGTAAATGCACTGCACTGTCTAGCTGCAGGCCCTCATTCCTTCACACTAAGTGGTACCGATCGACCAGGCTCGATGAAGACACAACAGCTGGTGCACTTCTCAGAAACTGGCACCATCCCTTCAGAGTGTGACTACAGCCATGAAAGAGGACATCCACTCTATGAGCAACCTTCCTGAGATAGCTACACCCATACAAGAAATGGACAAGCACAATGATGGAGCTGTGGTTGACCCCATCTCTCCCTGCAGCTCTGCCACAGACTTTCCAGGCGAACCTCCCGGGTGCCCAAAGGACAGCTGTGGCAAACATCTCCTACAGCAGGTGGAGCTTAAACCCACAGACTGCTTCATTATTTCACCTCATTTCACCCAAAGAGAATAAACATGACAAGGAAAGGAGCATGAAAGATGCTATGCCTCATGTATAGGCCTGGTTAAAAAGGTGTCTTCCCAAGAGGACAGTGTGAACCCCTCTCACTTGTGTACTTACACTGGTCTATTAAGCCTGTATTGCCTCCGGCGGGTATTTTGCATGTATTTCATCTTGTGCTGGAGTGAAGCTATCTCATGCTCCAGGTTGCATGGCGTAAGGGCACTCACCAGCCAGAAAGGCTGCACTCTCCCCTCTTCTCCCAAAAGCATTCTTTATTTCCCCCATGCCAAAACAACAACCCACAATATGGCTCTGCTGAAACCACTGCTGAGTTTCACCATGGCATTCCTGGCCACCTGAGGGGAACTCCATGGGGGAAGATATGAAATTTGATTTTTGCAGAGTATCCTTGCAAAAATACACAAATAAATGACAGCTCCAAACATGTGCCTCAGGAGCTGTTTGTTTTGTTGGGTTTTTTTAATGCTTCCCTGTCTTCCCCTGTTAAACTTGTGTTCACGTGACTTAAACTTTTTGCATCACAGGATCACAGGATGTTAGGGGTTGGAAGGGACCTCTGGACATCTTTGAGTCCAACCCCCCTGCCAGAGCAGGACCACAGAATCTAGCATAGGTCACACAGGAACACATTCAGAGAGGTCTTGAAAGTCTCCAGAGAAGGATACTCCACAGTCTCTCTGGGGACCCTGTTCCAGTGCTCTGTGACCCTTACAGTAGAGAGTTCTCCCTTGTTTTGAGGTGGAACTTCCTGTGCTGTAGTTTATATCCCTTGCCCCTTGTCTGCTGATAATACAAAACTGGAGGGAGGGGGGTTGGCTGACATCCCATGAGGCTATGCTGCCATCTAATGTGACCTAGACAGGTTGGAGAGCTGGGTGCAGGCAAACCTCATGAAGTTTAATAAGGACAAGTACAGGGTCCTACATCTGGGGAGGAATAACAATACACACCAGTACAAGTTAGGGGCTGCCTTGCTGGGACGCAGCTCCACAGAGAAAGACCTTGGAGCGCTGGTGGACAGCAAGTTCTCCATGAAACAATGTGCCCTTGTGGCCAAGAGAGCCAATGGTATCCTGGGATGTATCATGAAAAGTGTGTCCAGCAGGTCTAGAGAAGTTCTTCTACCTCTCTATTCTACCCTGATGAGACCACACCTGGAATACTGTGTCCAGTTTTGGGCTCCCCAGGTCAAGAAAGACATATCTGCTGGAGAGTCCAACAGAGAGCCACAAGGATGATTAGGAGACTTGAGCATCTCCCCTATGGAGACTGAGACGCCTAGGGCTATATAGTCTTGAGAAGACCAAGGAGGGATCTCATCAGTGTGTATAAATATCTGAGGGGTAGGTTTCAAATGGATGGGGCCAAGTTCTTTTCAGTGGTGCACAGTAATAAGACAAGAAACAATGGGTTCAAACCTGAACATAGAAGATTTCACCTCAAAAATGAGGAGAAACTTCTGTACAGTAAAGGTAATGGAGCACTGGAACAGGCTGTTCAGAGAGGTTATGGAGCCCTCTTCTCTGGAGACTTTCAAAACCCACCTGGATGCATTCCTGTACAGACTACCCTAAGCTTTAGCAGGGGGGTTGGACCTGATGATCTCTTGAGGTCCCTTCCAGCCTCTAATATACTGTAATACTGTGATCATTCACCATCAGGAACCTCATGGAGATTAGAAAGTGTAATGGAGCTTAGAAATTGTAGTGGAGCTGAAATGCCTTCTTGTGCACAGGAAACATGATATGGAAGCTTTGAGATCTCCATCAACAGCAGGACTCTGGTCTACCCATGAATGGCTAAATTTAGGCTCCAAACTTGGCATGGTATCTTTCCACAGGAACAATGAATTTTTTTTTTTAAGCCTAATATCCCTTAACAAGTGTCTTCATTCCAGGGCAGTAGTGCTCAAGCCCAAATACGCCAACTCGGCTCCTCAGCAGAGTGAGACATTAGGATAATTGAAGTCCCTCAAGCCAGACCTCAGAACAAGATACCCAGCTCCTCCAGCCTCTCTGCTTAAGTTGTCCCACATGTCGGTCACTTGGTTCAGGGTAGCCAAGGGATTCTGGGATTACCACAGGCTGATACTACTCAGAAAAACAAGGCAACTGGGACAGGGTGGCCCACCAGGCACTGATATTTTGTCATGGAGGCAGTCAGGAAGACTGACAAGTCACCAAGAAGGCTGAGGAAGCACCTAGAAATTAACAGTAATATCCGTTGCATGTTAACATAACCATCCTCTCTGTATTCTTAGTACTTATAAACCACAGGACCTGCATTTATTTTGTGATTATGAATTCACCTACAACTAGCTGGGATGCTTTTAAACATGCCAGCCAGACCAAACCCCTTTCCCATAGTTGCTGTCTTTTCATAATGAAAGGTTGGGTTTATTTTTTTCCTCCATTAGTAAGAACAGAACCCGAAAATATTCACACTTAGCAAGACCCAAAACCCCATTGTTGACCAGGAGCAGCTTCCAGGAGTGATGTGTCGTAAACAACCAGAGCTAGAAGCAAATCCCATCTGCCTTTGGGAGAGTTGGGGAACACTAAGCATTTATAACATACAATAGTTTAACTGACTGAATGGAGGGTTGGTCCAGTCTTTGGTTCAAAACATGAAAAATACTAAGCTCAGAGCCAGTACTAAAATGGCACAAGAGCAAGGGACAGCTAGAACCTCACCCCTTCCGTTGTCTCCCCTCTGCAACACACACAGCAAAGGTTGCAGGAAAGCCTCCACATCTACTGAACATCTGGCATTTTTGGTATGGGTCCAGGATGTTTGATGGGTATGGCCAGACACTGTACTCCTGAGTGTCTCACCCAGCCTCCTGGTGTTCAAAGGTCTAGGATCCCCTAATTTATACAACATACTATGCTGCCTGTGAAGACACGGTGATAAATACGTTCTTTTTAAAAGCAGATACTTCTCAAACCATAACTTGCAGATGCTCAAAGTCTTTCATGTGGGTAAGACAAATGAGAGGCATAGAGACTGATTTTGTAGCCAGGGAGAACAGGAAGCAGCAGCAGGAGAATACTATTGAAAGCCTGGATACACTTATGGCTTTAATGAATTGGTCATCAAATATAACAACACACATATGCAGTTTTTACCTTGCTTTGTAGTTCACTCCCTACCCCCCTGCCCCAGCTATTCCCCATATATCTAGAAAAGTGGAAATTATTTTGAGTTTAGTTTATTAAATGGACACACATGGTACTCACATCTGCTGGGAGACATTTGAGGGAAATGCTGACAAATGCCATTTGCATATTTAGTCAGAGACCTTTTCATCTGAGACATTTCCTCTGACAAACCAACTCTCCCAAATACATCAACCCAGCAGGCCTCATAAGAAGAGATTTTTTTTTTCTGCAAACTGTCTGGTGCCTTCCTGGGTGACTTTGGGGCAAATCCTGACTTAAACAGGAGGCAAGAAGATGTAAAATCAATAGTCTCTGTAGGTTAGAGATTCCCCCACCAACATGCCCATCATTGGTGGTGTACAAACCATCCACACTGTACACTAGAACTGACACTGACAGCAGCCTCCACCCCTGTCCAGGTCAGGAGCTGCTAAGGCTCTGGCCATTCTGAGCACAGGAGCTGACAGCTGCCACTGCTTGCCATCCACGCTCAAGCTCCTATCCCACTCCAAGCTCAGAGGCAAATCTGTGCTTCTCACTTTGGAGATTATCCAGAGCTGCAACAGAACATGGTCTGGCTCCACTTACACAGGAGAAGCATTCAAGGCAGCAATGAGAACAAGTATCCTGCTAAGAGGACATGGTTGTACAAGAGGAGATGCTTTGGCTTCGGCATCCTGGTTCACAAGGGTGTGTAAGTGCGGTACGTGAGCTGGAGACTTGAGGCATGGAGATGCCCACATCAAAGCAAAGGGCAGCAGCCAATTTCTGAATCCCTGGTATGTGGGCTTTGGAAACATATCCCAAATGATCTGCATTTGGACTACCATGGCTGTACACATGACCTGCCGGTGATATACCTGATATACCTGGAAATGTTTTCCAACCCACGCTTGGCATTCTTCCTCGGCACTGTCGTGACCGCCACGTCTCCTCTCAGTTCCTCACTCCAGCAAAGACTCTCTAGTTATTTATTTACCAGACAAAACACAGACTAACTGCCATTACAGTTCTGCAAAGAACAAACAATTGCTCACAAGAACTGCACATTCCACGAAGTTTTATTCAACATGTATGACCCCCAACTACAATATATACAGTAATTGTCTCCACATGGTAAATCCACATTGTGGTTCTTAAAAAATACTAATAATTTTTAGAACACATGCCACCAAAAAATGCAGCTTATTTTGCCATCTAATAAAAAACTTTGTACAAGTAATTTCCATTCTCTTGCGTTCTCTAGCATATGGTGCTGTGAAACCATTTGTAATAACACTTAAGCATTTTATAGTGTTTTTAGCTGAAGTCTGCATTGTAAACATTGGCTCAAATTCTGTTGTGGACTTCATATTTAGAGGGATCACACTAGATATGTATCAGGCCAAAATGTCTAGCTTCCCTATATTAGAATAGAATAGAATAAACCAGATTGGAAGAGACCTTCAAGATCATCGCGTCCAACCTATCACCCAACACCACCTAATCAACTAACCCATGTAACCAAGCACCCTGTCAAGTCTCCTCCTGAACACCTCCAATGATGGCGACTCCACCACCTCCCCGGGCAGTCCATTCCAATGGGCAATCACTCTCTCTGTGTAAAACTTCCTCCTGACCTCCAGCCTGAACTTCCCCTGGCGCAGCCTGAGACTGTGTCCTCTTGTTCTGGTGCTGGCTGCCTGGGAGAAGAGACCAACCTCTGCCTGTTTACAACCCCCCTTCAGGTAGTTGTAGAGAGCAATAAGGTCACCCCTGAGACTCCTCCTCTCCAGGCTAAGCAGCCCCAGCTCCCTCAGCCTCTCCTCATAGGGCTTGTGTTCCAAGCCCCTCACTAACTTCGTTGCCCTTCTCTGGACTCGTTCCAGCAAGTCAACATCCTTCCTAAACTGAGGGGCCCAGAACTGGACACAGTACTCGAGGTGTGGCCTAACCAGTGCAGTGTACAGGGGCAGAATGACCTCCCTGCTCCTGCTGGCCACACTGTTCTTAATGCAGGCCAGGATGCCACTGGCCCTCTTGGCTGCCTGGGCACACTGCAGGCTTATGTTCATCCTACCATCAACCAGCACCCCCAGGTCCCTCTCTGCCTGGCTGCTCTCCAGCCACTCTGACCCCAGCCTGTAGCACTGCATGGGGTTGTTGTGGCCAATGTGCAGAACCCGGCACTTGGATGTGTTAAATCTCATGCCGTTGGACTCTGCCCGTCTGTCCAGCCTGTCGAGGTCTCTCTGCAAAGCCTCTCTACCCTCTAGCAGATCAACTCCTGTCCCCAGCTTGGTGTCATCAGCAAACTTACTGATGATAGACTGAATGCCCTCATCCAGATCATCAATAAAGATGTTAAAGAGGATGGGGCCCAGCACTGATCCCTGGGGGACTCCACTATTTGAGTAGTATCCCTCCAGAAAAGAATACACTGAGACACAGGGAAGCTAAATGACCTGCCCAAAATTGTTTGGCCCAATGATGGGGGGAAAGAATCAACATTTATTTTTTTTCACCTGTAAGAGGTGATCATCCTTGAAGGAACATCACTTCATGTTCACTGAAAGCTCAGAAAGAACATGCTGTTCTTTCATTTGGTAAAAGATTTGACTAACATGATTAACATGTTCAAGCTGATGCAGCCAGTGATTAATCAGCCATTCCTATGACTGGACCATACACTTCTGCTTCTCTAGCAAAAACTCTCAGTGCAGAAAAAAGTATTTTGTACTAGTGCCTGTCCTCTCATGACCTGCATCCTGCAATCAGTTACTTCTGTCTGCAGCCTTCGACGTTCAAGTCTTCTTTTACATTTAAGCTATACGAGTGTTTATGTGAAGAACAGGGTAAATTTTATACAACCAAGTAATAACTCCTATTGTAATAAGCCCACAATGTTCTCTCTGAATTACACTAGATTAAATCCAGAGGGTTTTTTCTTTTTCCTTTACTTTTTTTTTAAAGCAGTCTCAGAACACATCTAATAATTAAAGGTAGAACAAAACCCAGCAGAATTATTTTCAAGACCATATACTCTTTTGAACTTCCACTCATTCCAGATCTAGAATTTCCATGCATACATTCACAGAATTTTTATAGAGGACGACCTTAGCTTCACCAACATGCCTTCAGCACTGCAGAAACATCGTCACATTATAAAGTCCCTAAAAGAATTCAGTCTGCACATTTTAAACAAACAAATAGATAATGAAATAAGGCTTTGGCAATACATTTTGCTTAACATTAATCTTTCACTGGGGAACCTCTGGCCCCCTATAAGTGTTGTGTGGCAGAAGAGGTGCATGCAGCTCCCATCACAGGCTGCACAGATTCTGCTGGCAGCTACCAACTTGGAAGCAGGGAGCAAGGCAGCACTCTCTAGGCAGGTCACAGCACTGGCACCCAGAACAAAGCAAGAGGCAATAGCACAAGCAGAGTACAAAAGAGCCAGAAATGGAGATGAAAGCTGAGCGTCATGCAGGGACAAAAGCCTGAAGTAAAGAGAAAGCCCAGGACGAAGGAGAAACCAAGATCTGCAGGAGGAGGCTGTCATCCATAGGACCCTGATGCTATGTACTCTACATGTCTGAAAAAATTAGGTATTAGGCTATGCACTTGGAACTAGCTGGTAATTCTGATGATTTTGGCTTTAATCACCAAGTTTTTCTTTCTCATGTATAAAACAGAGTAGTGATACAAGCCATTGTTACTATTAAAGTGTATTATCATAGCTGTGGAAACCACATTCACAAATCAAGACCCTGCTGTGCAAAGTGCTATACAACCACTTCACATCACAGCAGTGTTGTGTAGATACTTCCACTGGTGTCTACAATAAAAGAAGATATAGTAAGAACAACAACCTAAAAAACCCCAAGTAAACAGTTCTGTATCACATTTGAACATTATCCTGCAGAAGATACACACTGAGTGATCAAGATAAAAATCAATATTAATTAGTGCCCCAGGTGCTAACTGAAAAAGAAATTGCAAGGGGGAAAAAAAGAAAAAAAAGGAAACATAACATGTCATTAAAGATAAGAGAGCATTAAATATAAGAGGGAATAGAGGTATACCAACATTTTTTACTTGATGAGCAAAGCAGATGAGAGAATTGGGAAAAATGTCCCACCTGGCTTTCACTGTCCCCAGTGACCCACAAGCACACTTTTATCTTGTTATTTGGAACCCCTAAAAACCACACCACAAACAAATAGTTGTGTGGCCAACAAGGCCTTAATTACTAACATGACAGAGCTGTCACTGTTGGCATTTGTGTTTTCAGTTTGCTGTGATACAGAGAAATACAGCCAGCGAAGCAAAGGTCCTCCTCTTGCGTTATCTACTGTTGTTTCCTTGTCCCAGAAGTCCTGTGTCCAAAACCACCATAGAGCAGAACTGTTTCATATCAAAGATTTTCTCTGGAGTTGCAACTAAAAAATTTTCAGTCACTCTAAATTGTGGATTGTTCGGTTTCTTTGGGGAGTTGTGTTGTGTTTTTTTTTTACCCACCAAGATTTTATTTTGGAAACCAACTTAATTTGATAACATCTCTCTACTTGGCGTTTCTGTGCATGAAAGATAAATAGCACACACCACCACACATAACACGCCTGCACAAATACACACTGCATGCCTGTTTTTCATGTCGGGCTGCAACTTGTCATCAATTCCCAAAATTAACTTTCTGGAGGAACTACTGTAGGAGAATAGTGCTTCCTCCACCTACTGGTGAGGAGGAAGAAAAGATGTCCTAGCTCTCAGGCAGAGAGGGAGGTGAAGACGGAGGGGAGGCTCCTGAAGCCGCTCCCCACCGCAAGGCAGAAAAGCTCCTGGCTTTTGCAAAGCGCAAAATCTCTCTTGAGGGCAGATGACAAATGAAGGAAAAAGAGATAAAAGAGGGTGCAGATAAAACGGGGTGCTTCATAAAAGGTTATAACAAATATAACAACCAACCAGCAACATTAGCAAGCTCCAGGTCCTGCAGTAGCAGGGAAAGCAAATGACTCCCACCAGAGCACCTCCACTGAGGGCACCCACAGGAAGCTGTAAACCCTCCAGAATATTGAACCCCTGAGTTAAACTGCTGGGAGAGCCCCAGGCAGCCTAACAAGGTATCTTCCCCATTTTAGACCTATGTGCTCCTTTATTGACATCAGTGTAACTAACAGTAATGCATTTTTGTAGCCAGACATTGTTTTCTACATAATGTCAGGAAAAGACATATAAAAAGACTGAAAATGCCTATCTGTAATTGAAAGTTCCATTAGAAGGAGTATTTATGCCAGTGGAATCGTTTACTTAAAGAACCAAGCACACCTACCATCACCACGCACCATGCACAGGATCAGCCAGACACGGTCAACACACAGCTTATCTAAGGCTGACATAAGTGTAACTGTGGATTTCTTGGCTAACAAACATTGAATGCATAATATGAACAAATGCTCAGTTCTTTGGTTTAACATGTGCAAGATGACAAGTGGAGAAAACACCCACAGAAATGTCAACATGAGTGTTACTTCACAGGCTTGCGATATTCCCTCTTCATCCTTACACTTACTAACAGGTGCCTTAATTTAAAATATCACACAGTGTATACCGAGCCAGTACTAATGAAGGAAGCTTTGCTGGCAAAATTAGGCACCTCACACGTCATGTAGTGGGCAATATTTTAACTGCTTTGTGCAGCAAGCAATACTGTCTGTAGTCACTGTGGTAACTAAGACACAAATTCATGTAAGTTGTTTCCAATAACAAATTAAATGCATATACGCTCTACCCTGGAGTTTTATGGCAGGCAGCTTTACAATCATGTTCCACGAAGTTAAAAGGAAAGACAAAGCACTGTAACAACCTGAATAAATCTGCAGTTAATAACTGCCAAGTAATACTTTCATTCAGGTCACCAAAAATCCTGTTATTGATTTCCAGTGACACAGGACTAAAGCATATCTGCACCCTTGATTGAACTGTTTTCTCACCTTGGTTTTACTTCACTAACTCAAATCTGCCAATTTCTATTTCACTCTTAAGCTCTGTATTTATACAGATGATGACAAATCCAAAGTTCATGCTTCATATTAAAAGTCTAGCTAACCATGCAAATATCTTTATGAAGTGCTGTATGGCTAAAGAGATTGTTAACAAATGAGAGGCAGAAAGGCCAAACAGGATCACTTAGACAGGGCTGATGACTGGGAACACAACGCCGCTGCCAAGGTCCAGCTTCGCAATCTGTTACCGTACAGCTTCAAATACCTGCTTACGCCTGAGTAAAGAAAAAGATGATTAGCTAAACCAGCAGCAGAATAGGAAGCAAACAGACTGAGTGACCTTGGGACTCTTGCTACCTAGCTGCCAGTTGTGAGATGATTTGCATTGGACATGGTGCAAGAGACTGTCAGCTGCATCGCTTGCTCTGTGCATCCCCTGCTGGACACACATCCAGTCCAGCCTGCTCATGAGCCCTGGCAACACTCAACACTAATAAAAACTGAGGGAAGTAAGGGAAGAGAAAGGCTAGGGGGAAAGTGAAGGAAAATTCTGCCCATCTCTGATCATTCTGTCCATGCCCTTGTCTTACCCACAGAAACAACTGGTGTTCTCTGCAACAGTCAAACAAGAGAACTATCAGGGGAAAAAAACAAACAAACAAAAAACACAAGAGTTTTCCATTCACTTAAGTCTGGCTGGATTCCTGACAACCAGCTTTTATTCTGTAAGCATACAAAATGTGGATACTTTACATACACTCACAGATGTTAAAGTTAAAACAGACACATTACACCAGAACTTGCCTGCAGACTAGTTAATAATTATGAAGCGCCACACGCCAAGGCTTGTATTACTATGGTATAAAACTCACACTCTGGTAAGGATTTGTTTAGCTTCTACATGCCAACTGATAAGAGCAAGTGCAACATTTTTACTGCATTTAAGTCTGCATGGGAGTTCTGGTTTTCACCTTCTCCATTTGAAGATGGCACTAGCCATAAAAGTTGACTTCAGAATGCATCATCTAAGTATCCCTAGCTGTATAACTGAAATGCTTGCCAGGACAATATAAAAAAAACCCAGGTGTGTTGTTGACTTAAAGGAGATACACATCTATGCTACATCCTTTCCTCTGAGGGCCCTTCCCAAACCCAAATGTGGGTTTAACAATATGGTCACTTTTTGTGTGTGGTTAATCAGGTCTTTCTAAAAAAGGTGTTTTCAACATATTTGCTTCTTTACTGCATTTTGTAATTTAGCTCAAACTACTGAAGCTTTTGTTAGCCTTCAACTGTAAAACAGCCAAGACAGCAAACTTAGAAAATCATGGACTGGGAGTGAGCATGTGCAGAGATGTCCATCTCTGGTTTCTCTTTAGCCAGCCTCCAAATGAGCTAATAAACTGAAAGCATACATGATATGACTCTACAGCTTGGCTGAAACTCATTTTTACTGTCGACACAAAGATATTTAGTTGCAAAGTAAGTGTCCCTTATTACAGCCATGACATCTGCAATTTCATTTCCTTTTATACAGTTTCTTCTACCTCTGGGTGTGTATTGAGCCTCCAGGCAACCAAAAGGGAAAGATAAATGAGATAAAACCTGTAACGTCACTACGGAAATGTCTTGCTTTTAGATGAAGTCTAGTGAAAACTCAATTAGTCTGCTTCATATGAAAAGCAGCATTAAGAGCTCTTTAGAAAGCCATCTATTTCTCTGAGCAATCTTTAATGCAACGCCTGCTTCTCATTCACTTGCCCTCTGTGAATAGTTATGTATTTCAGGGAAGGAAAAATGACAATAACTCTGATTAATGTGTGCATTTCTTCAATTGCATTTCTGCGCCCTGCTGGAGTGCTGCACCGATGAGGAAATGCTGGAGCCGAGTTACTGCTGGACAACCTCCGGGCTGCTTGAAGTCTCCAGCCATCCGGCACCGCTGAGCGGTGAAACGGATCGTAAAAACCAATGGAGCTGGGTTGCAGTCCCAGCCATTTTTTTAGGTGTCAGCAAAGTTCAGGTCACAAAAGTATGACTGAATCATGGCATTTTTAACCGGAGAACCAGCGCTTGCCCTTCTGACAGTACTTTGTGAGTGGCTTTGGTTACCTCAGGGGATGTGACAGGTTTTGTTAAACTGCGAATTTCCAGTGGGGAAAGAATAACAGTTCACAGTGAACTTGCATGTAAAAGGAAAACACAACCCGATAAGCCACCCTATTTTTCCAATAATAACAGAACCTTCAAATAAAAAATACCACTACCCCCCGACAAAAGGAAAAAAAAGTTTCTGTATGGGATTTGCACTGCAAACAAAGCCCTGGACTCAAGTGACCACTGACATGAGTGAGATGCTAACCCTCTCGTCAGTGCGGGAGCAGACCCGGGTACCCGCAGGTTGCCGGCCACGCCGGGCTCCCGCCTCACCGGGACACATCAGCCCTGCATATGGACTGATCTCCCTCTGAACGGGTCCCTGAGGGATTGCACCCTGACGGCTCTGTTCTAAAGCGGGTGTTGGAAAGAAAAATTATATGCACATACATATATAATAAAAGGCAAAAGAGAAGCCTCTCCATCTGCCTTACCACTCTGCCAGAAAACCTCTCGATGGCCCGCTTTACTTTGCCATAGGTGCCTTTGCCCAAGGTCTCCTGCAGCTCGTAGCGATGCTTCAGGTTGTGCTTGTGGTGATGCCGCTTCACCCCCTGCTGCTTTCTCGCTGCCGCCGTTACCTCCGGGGACGGAGCCTTCCCGAGCGGTTCCTCCATGGCCGCCGCCGCTGCAGCAGCTGCGGCTGCTGTTGCTGCTGCCGCCGCTGCCTCGGCGCCGGCCGGCCCTGAGCCGCAGGAGGAGCAGCGGGGCTGTGCGGGGCTGCTGCTGCTGCCGCAGGCGGCCGCCTCGGCGCCCTCCATGCCCGGCGGCAGCGAGCCAGCGTGTGCGCGCCCCGCCGGCCTCACAGCCTCTGCCTCGGCCCCGCGCCCGCGCCGGCACCATGGGGCGCGGCGGGGCGGGGCGCGGCTCGGCACGGCGGGGCTGGGGGCGGTGGCGACCAGTGCTCTCCTCCCATTCCCTGCCGGCGGCGGTGGCAGCGACAGGACAGGGGTGGGGCGGATTCTCCGCTCCGGCCGGGCCTCCCCCACCGCCGCGAATGAGGCGTGGGCGTCCTCTCCGTGTTCGGCCGTAGCGTCTGGGATCGCTGCCCCGCGAGCGGCCGGCCCGAGCCCTCCTTTGTTCGCTGAGGTAGGCTGGGCGCCGCGGCCGTTCTCCCGGCCCGCTAGAACGCGCCTCTGCGGGCCTGGCCACCGGCGCGGCGGAGAGAGCAGCCTGGCTCCAGCCCGCCCCTCACGGCCGCGGGCTGGACGAACCCCGAGGTTGAGCCCCCGGCCTCTGCGGGACCGGCCTGAGGCATGGCGGGGGTCTGCCCTGGTCCCGCGGATCTGGCATGTGCACCTGCGGAGCCTAGCCCTAAACTTGGACATAAGGATGATGGGCAGGGTCCGGAGTGAGCCAGCACCAATTTTAGGTCTGGAAAGTTTTTCCAGAAAACACTTAATTTTCCCCATTCACCAAGTGGGTGAGGGTTTCCCGCAGGGTTTCCATGTAGCTAGAACTGGCAGAAAAACACAGGCACACCCAGTCGCTGTCTGGCGTTGGCATGGGCACGCACTGTTGGCGTGCTACAGGAGGCTGCAAGAAACCTTGCTGGGCCTGCTGAGGTTGGTGTGCAAAGCACTACCAATCTCTAGAACTGTGGAAGTAAAAATGAATGCATAAAGTTCATGTTTTTTCTTCATTTTAAAGTAAGGTTGTTATTTCTTTCAGAAAGACATCTTGGAAACTTGACCCGATGCAGACATAGAGTTGACAGAGTTAAGATGAACGAGCTTTTTCATTTAGAAAAGAAGCCATCCCCCAAGCCTGTGGCCAGAGAAGGTAGATGATCTCTTGTAGCAGAAATTGAAGGTTTGCACACAGTGAAATCACTTTGGCATGCTCCAATATGGCCACTTCACTGGACTAACAAAGAGTCCTACATGTGAGAGCCACAACTCGGTCTCTTCTGCCTAGTCACTGTCCTTACGGTGCAGGGAATGAAAAATTGTCCTAGCATGCATTCACCTCAGGACAACTTCACTTAAATAAAAGCTAAATCAAAGTCTTGATCTTGCTGAGTGCCATGAGTATGGCAGTCTGTCAAGATGACAGTGTCAGCTGCCTAGTGGTTTTGCATGTCCAGTGCAAGCCCTAGTCCCACCAGATGAGCCTAGGTTTTGCTCTGGTCTGTGCCAGCTGACTCTGCACTGGACTCCCATGAGCAGCTCAGAAATCACTCAGTGCCCCCAGAGGCAGCAAGGAGGAGTGTCCAGCGATAGTTGTTCTGGAAGCTCTCTTCTGGCTGGAATTCAGTGTAGTCTACAGCTAGGTCCTTTATAGCTCTTCAAGAGCCAAATAGCATGAGTGCCACTGATGAAAATGGGTTTCCTTATGTTATGAGGGTTGTTAATATTCCTCAGTGAATTGTCTTCTAGCTGGTTGGAAGCATGCGTTTCCATAAGGAAGTATACAATGAATCATTGCTTTACATTGTGATTAGATGGCTATAAAGCATGATAAAATACCATAACCTCCAAAATTAAAAATGACAATTTTCTACTGGTATAAGCACAGGTACTGTGATGTAGTAGAAGTACCACTTTTCCTTTTAAATTTCCACAATCTTAAATGTGAAACCAGAGCAAATTAAGTACATCAATTAAAACTGAGCATAAGGACCTTTCTGTGCTCATACGTAATAGCCATGGGAATTGAAGATAATGATAAATATAGAAGTACAGATATGGCTGAGTGTATCAGCAACAGAGCTTTTCCCCTTTATTTTGTAACATACTGTCAGCTTTGCAATTGGTGTTATATTTGTCACTAGAGGAATGAAAATATACCAAAGCAAATAGTAAGCTAGTGTCATTCATAACAGATAGAAGAATACTAAGAAGTAAAAGTCACAGAGGGAAGGTGAGACAATGTTAGAATGGACATAGAGAATCTTAAATAATGATTTTTGCAGGAGATTTGCATCCTTCTAGCTGTTGGTGTCAGTGTAAAACATGCAGTGTTTCATTGTTTCTGAAATAAACATTTGGTGAGAATTTAAGCTGTCTGAGTGTACAGACACCACTAGGGAATTCTCAGTTTCTGACCGTATTATTTTATGTAAATGCTTTCCCTTATTCACAAAAAGGAATTATCCTCCCATTGAAATCGGTAGACTTCTGCTAGCCAGCTTTAAAGGAAATAGGATTAGGCTCCAATTTGCAAAACAGTATTGAAGGATGTGTTGTACCAAATCTAAGCTGTACAGATAATCCCAGTAACAAGCATAAAGCCTATGGTTTCAGTAGGCTTACCTTCATGAAGTCTATGTGCATTGGGAAACAATCTTAAAAGATTGTAACATGTTAGCAGTATAAATTTATCATCAAAATCAGTCTAGTTCTAGGATTCATTTTTGCCATGAACTTTCAAAACAGCACAAATTATTTGCCATCTGGTGTAGAGACACTCAGGATTAAAAAAAAACAACAACTAGCTGGCTAAATAGCTTTCAGTCAAATGTTTAGGTCTGCTCAGAAAGTCTGCAACACCTGCAATAAGAGTGAAGATTCCCAGAGCTGATGTTAATTCATTCCATGTGTTTAGCTAAATAAAGAAATAAATAAATGAGACCCAAACCAAACACTGCATTTCAAAGACAGTTCCTATGAATACTTACTTTACAAACTGAGGCCAGGTACTTTCTGTACAATTATTACGCGTATTGCAGCTGAACTTGGTGACATGTATCATTGGTGCAGAAACAGACTTTTTGCTCATAAGCAGCGTTTGCAAAGCGTTCAGCAGTGTTGTTCCACCCTTACAAGGGTTTCCAGGGGCCTGGCTGGAAGCTGGAATACTTACTTTGTTTCCTAGACAGGAACAGAGGAAGGAGGAGAAATGAGTACTAAAGGAGTTCCTGGGTGCAACAGACCTGTGTTCTCTGATACTGTTGTGATGCTTTCTTAAGTTTTAGTTCTCTTTGCTGAGCTCTAGTCTATATGTGAAGAAATACATAGCCATATTTTTAAGTAAGCCAGATGAGTTGCTTTGGTTATGCTTGATGATCAGACTAAGTACAGGTGCACGTTTGCTGGGCCAAGCTGAAGTACTCAGCACTGTCTACCCTGCAGATCTGAAGATAACGTAACTGCAAATGTTTGGAAGATGCTGGCAGGTGAGACCAGAGGACATTCTCTCAACTGAACCTTCTCCTCTGTGTAAGTACCTGCTGAGAGAGAGCTTTTTGGTCTGATGAAATGAAAGCATGTTAATGTGTTCCACTCACTGGTGGGGATTATCCTTTAGAAAGAGGCGGCTGGCAGAGATGGCTGGCATCCATCTGTTTCCTACATCAGGTATCTGCATATTATTTGCCTTGGCAGATCACATCCAATCCTTGGAATTGCATGGTTTATGAAAATTAGAGCAGCCACACAAGCTCAAGACTGTAATGCTGATTTTCTGTGTTGTGAGCTGTATAAAGAACTTTACCTCGACAAGTAGCAGTCTTTTGAGGTGTGTCTTGTTTGCATCCCACAGATGTCAGTTCACTACTAAAACAATACTTCAATCAAGTAATGAATACCCGCACCCCGCATCTGCATCCCAGGTTCAGACATTATAACTTCTAGCTAAATTCAGGTACCTCCTCTTGTTATTTGATTGCCCCTAGGCCTCTTGAGTTGTCCATGCAAAAGTAAAAATGGAGACTTAGGTGGAGTTAAGCTCTCCAAATCTCATCCTGAACCCATTCCTTTATGGGCAATGGAGGAATACTTGTGAGTCTGTTAGAAGAGGTCTCTAGAATTTAGGCTGAGGCTCTTTATAAGAGTTTAAGACTTTCAATAGGAGAGGAGCCAAATACCCATAAAATATATTTTTTAGATTCCAAGCTTCAAGCCTTTGCTTCAGAGGTGTCATAGGTTGAGAATTTAGACCATGAAGATGTTGCCAGTTTTTGTCTGTAATACCAGTTATTTCTTTTACTGCTTGGTGTGTTTTATTGGAATATCCATAGCACAGAGGATACTGATCTCCTGCTGAATTAATTATTTCCTGATCTGAACATATTTATATAAGCATGTGTGTGCCTGCATGCTTGTCGTGTTATTTTATCCATGTAAAATCTGCTTTTCTACACCTAGCAATTTTGCATGATACCTTGAACTGCTATTGCTAAACTGGAACACTCAATGCCATTGAGAAGCAAGGAGAAATAACCAAACGTGCAGAGGAGGGAAAACTGAAATGTAAGGGCTGAAGCTCAGAGTCTCTTCTGTTGCAAGGTTTCTAGGAGGACTGAGCACAAAAAATTCCTTCTTCATCTGTTGCTTTCCTGTTTCTCAGTCAGTGTAGAGAGTCTTCCAGTAAAGCTCAGTGATGGTGTGTCTATTTCATTATTTATGTATTATTTTAATTAAATAAATGAACCCTGCAATCCAAACTCCTTCCCCCTGCACATTAATCCTTTCACGATTAAAGCTCCCATGCATCAGCAGGCCATAATAAGGAAAACCAACATTACAGCTTTCATGGTGAGAAGGGAATTGCAACAGGCTACAGTCGCTGGATTGTGCATTTCACCGATGCGAACTGCAAAAAAAGTGATGAAGTGACTCGGCAGCGTTCTTGCCTTCTCTCATCACTTCCCTTCTTTGCCTCTGGTTGCCTCCCTTCCGTCACCTCTGTATTTTTGCCTTTATTTTGAGAGGGTGACTGCATCACTTCCAGCTATCAGCACATTAGGTCCTGTCTAGGCACCTGGATCTCTGCTTGCCACATTATGCCCACTGCTGTTTCCCACACATGGAACAGCTGCTCTCAATATAGTTTGTACATGCATGGCTTCTTGAAGGCATCACTGAGTCCAGCTGTCCACCAGCCACCATTTCACAGTGCCTGCAGCCCCAGCTCCCCCAGCACATTGGTGCATCCAAGTGAGATGTCTTAACCTTGGTGTTCAGCACTGCAACCCCAAGCACTTAGCTGGTAAACACAGGCAGACTTTGGTGGTGCCTGTGGGTTGAGGAGGAAAAGGGTGGAGCTGTGCAGCTGCCAGTTGGTTTGGGGCCAGGAGGCAGCCAGAATGAAGAGAGGGGGGAGCAGCTGAGGTGCTGACAGGCTTGGGGACAACCTGCCAGGGCCTGCCAGCCCATGTCAAGGAGCTGCATGCTGTAGGGACCTTCTCTCAGAGATGTTTATATGGGAGTCTAATGGGGAAGTGTGAACTTTTTCTGTTGTGACCCCTTCATCCTGAATGACTCATGGATGAGATGGGACAGATACATCCCTCCAGGTCTCTGGGATTTCCTGCCCAGTCGGATTGCATGGAGATACCACAGGCACTGGGTTGATCCTACCAGGAATGACAGTTTAGCTTTGGTTGTGGCTTTTGTGGGGAGTTCATTGCTGTGATGCCTGTGATGAAGAAACTGAAAGTGTGTTTTGCACAAGATGTTTGTTTTGATGTTGTGGTCTGTAGACCTGTGTCTAGATCATATAGATCTTTTCTCACAGCTATTGGATGCATAACCAGTTTTCTTGGAAATACAAGGATAAAGCTGCTCCAACAATATAGGAAGTCAAAAAATACCTGATTTTTGTTTGATTTTTTAAAATCTATATATTTCTTAGAGTGAAGATGGTTAAGCATAAGATGTTATACTAGAAATAATGCTGCATGTGGCATCAATGAGTTACTGAACATTTGTGCTTTTGGATGCACCAATCTAGACAAATACTTCCTTGCAACTGTCACTGACCAGCAGATACCTGGGATAATAAGAGCAAATTCTGCCCAGTTACTGGAAATGAGCCCCACTGCACTTAGAACATAACATCTACCATGTTATGATAGACATAGAATGCACCTCATCAAAAAGAACTTAGATAGATATACAATATGTCTCACCAGAAAGAACAACATTCATTATATTCAACAGATAACACACATCACTTCTCTGAGTTTGACCCTGGCTTGGCAGTGTAGGTATGCAGTTCAAGTCCAGGGGACAAAACGGCACTGTGTGCCACCTTACTCCTGCTGGGGTACAAATCTGTGAGGAATAGATGGCAATGTGGCTCTCTCTTCCTGCATGTGCTGCAGCCTGGCTGGCAACCTCCTTCACTCCACAGACAACAGGGAGCAAGGATTGAATCATGCCTTCCCAAAAGGCAGACCTTTCCCTTCCTAGAGGTGTTTTTGGGAATGATGGAATGCTTCATCCCTTGGTACAGGCTCCTAGAGATGCAATCTGGTGCTGAGAAACCATCTCCAGCTCTCCATCTCCCTCTAAATTCCCACTGAAATAATGGAATTCAGCATGGTGTGCATCATGGCTTCATAGCTGTAAGACTGGCTGGATTTTTCCTTTGCTGATCATTAGTTTGTCAAAGTCAAAACAATACAAAATTAGAAAATAGATTCAGTGTAGAGACTGCCAGCTTCCTTTAGCTTCATTTTGTTTACTTTTCATTTGTCTGCAGCCACTTCCTGGCTTTGGAAAATGGTGTTGTCTATGGTTTGTAAATAAAATTAGGGCAAATAATAAAAATTGTTAATGGTGATAATCCCACGTTATGGCAAGTGACTAGAAAAAAAGTAAACAGAATATTATAACTTCAGCATGTGTAGCAACAATACAGAACAACTTCTGCAGGACACAGCCATACCCAGAATTTTGGGGTAGCAAACTACAAAGAGCAGTTAAATGGCAAATGAATCTCTATGTGTATAGATGCCCAAGAAGCAAATACAGTTTTCCATTAGATCTTTTTAAAGTCCCATCCTTGTTGTTAGCAGAGAAGACTCTCTAAATCAATACCAAATTGCTAAGCAACAAACTTGATCAAAGCCTCATTATGCATGGAAATTTCATTTTGCTGGCTAGGGAACTGCAAGGGGGAAGGTTTTCTGGCTCTCTGTGTTGCCTTTGTGCTTCTCATGTGGTATAAGGGGAATTGCACATTTCCAAACTCCCCATAGCGGGTGTAGGGGAGTAGAGGATGCCATCCCCTCAAACACTGGCATCTAGGAGGATAGTGGTAGCCCCTCTGACTCCAGCACCATCCTCACTGCCACACTTACAACAGGGTGAGTGTCCTGAAGTGGGGAGTTCGGTGGGTGGGAAAGAGACCTGTGACATGTCATTTTCTTTAGAGCTGATGCTAGCTGGTCCACACAACAGCCAACCCAGGTTTCTCCAGCCTGCACTGAAGTTCAACAACCTCAGTTTGGGGTTCAACAGCCCCCAAAAGAATAGAGATTTTAAGAAAAGACACAGCCACAATCTTACAGGGAGAAGCAAGGCAACAGATTGATGCCACCAGCTTCTCTATATCAATGTGAAGTGCAGAACACTTTGGATAATACTAACTGTAGGAAATATCTACCTTTCCCAGCATCTCCACAGAGGCTTGAAGAGATGCCTCCCACTCCTCCATGAGCTATGGTGAATCAGAAAATCTGGCACGGGGCCTAAAAACACTTTCAAACTTGTGTGTCCTTATCTCTCCTCAAGAACTAGAATACTCTTTCCTGCCTCCCAAGAATTATACAAAAATAAATCTTCTCGGCTCTGCAGAATGCTTTGCTGACACTAATTGTGTTATAAGAAAGAAATGGATTTATTTTTAATGGAACAGGACACTCATTTCTAAAGGACATGTTTGAAAGCCTGTTGCAAGATGAAAAAAAAGTATTCAAATTTAATAAGAGCAGCAACATGACCTCTGCATATTTCCCATTGCTTTATCAAGACCAAATCCTTTCCACTTTACCTCAGCTTGTGCTAATCTCCATGAGGGCTCCATGCACAGGAGCCTTTGCCAACACTGAAGCCTATGAAGACGACCTAGTTGGGCTGCCTAGAATTAACCAGATGCTGCTGCAGAACAGCTAGAAATAACTAATCTTCTGCTTCCATATTCATTCCTCCTCACTATGATACTGTCTGAAGTTTTCTGTCTCATTCCTCTCCACCTCTGTTTCCTTCCCTCAGTTCCCAGGCCACTCTCACTTGCTAGGCAGGTGCAGCAGGCTTGTTGTGGGCATTTCCCCAGTATGACCTAAACACAAAGCTCAAGAACTTTGCTCCCTCATAGCTTTCATCACCTTTCTGCCCTGGCTTGATAAAATGGACTGAGTTTCACCTTTCATCTCTGTGTGCCAGCTGGCACCTGCAGAGAATGCCTGGGGTTTTCCAAGGAGCTGGGGGGGTTTCCAAGGAGGGGTGTCAGTGCCTAGGTCTTTCTGGCCTTGCACCAGTGACACACATCCTCTCTTCTGTGTCACTGCAGCATGAACTTTTGAATGTGAGCTCTGAATGCTTGCTTTCTGCAAGTGGTAATGCCAGAGAAAAACAAAAATTAGCACTGGATCATCAAGAAAAGCAAGCATGAGTGGCGTGGGGCATGTTAATTTTAAATGGGTGAATTCTCCCAGGACACCCCTTCTCCTGTAATTTTCAGCTTCATTGGAATTGTGTAGATCGAATATCCAATAGAGGGAAATGAATCAGCCGTAACTTTAGACAGGCATTTGGTGGGGAAATACAATAGCTCGATTTCTAAGATCTCAACTTGACCATTGCAATGGCAATACTCATGTGAGAAAAGAGAAAGGAAGAAAGGTGCTTCTTGCCGGGGCTTTATCTAACGTGATCTCTGGTTACCATTGATGAAAGAGTGGAAATCGGCTTTGCTTTAGAAATTGAAGCAGACCCTTTCTGTAGCACCACCAAGTGGTTGAACAGCTATAGAAAAGTGTCTACAAAACGAACACACAGATATGCTGCACAGCAATATATTTTCAGTTACTTTACAGTCTTCTAAGCAGTAAATATGATTTTTGGCATGCAAACCTGGATGAAAATTGAGATTAACATCACTGCAGCTGGCAAGACTGTGGGTGAAAACAGTGTTAAAAAGGTTGTCGGAAGACTGACAAAACCTTAATGCTTATTTGCTGTTGCTGTGAGTGAGCAGATGTAATGAGCTGTGAACCAGCACATGGCTGCATTAGGAGTACTCCAGGCACAGAGAGATAGGTCTTGGTTTGACAAATTTTACCCTGGGAAGAGCTATCAGGAATCTCTGGTAGACTAGATGTTTTGATGTCTTTTGAGAAGAACTTACTTTTCTTCTCCTGGGGGGGGGGGGGAGAAAGAAGAAGAAGAGGAAAAAAAAGTGAATTTTAAAAGCAGATTTCAGCAGCTATGGAAGGGGATGTGGTCAGAAATTAAGACAGGGCCTGGGCCCTGGTTCTGGGAAAGGTTCCTGATGTAAAATTGCCCTGTGTCAGTGACAAATGATCAGTGAAACTTTTTCATGTTGTAAGCTGTTGCTTCAGGGTTGCTACTCTAGGAGGATTCATTTGCCTTGAGTCTTCTTATGATAGAGAAGGACCTGTAACTGCTTAGTTGCTCAAGCTCATGCCCACCAAAAAGAGACTGCAGGCAAAGGGATTGTCTGGGATGTCCCTTGTAACACCCATCTCCCAACATTGGTCTCAGGAGCACACAAGCATCTAGTGTAAGAGCCCAAGCCACTGGTATTGCCCTGGTCACAGCTTATCTGAACCCACAAATCTGACCCATAAAAAGACCGAAGTGCTGCTCCTGGGACCAGACCATCAGTCTACATCTGCATAAAATTGATTTAAGCAGGTTTCAATGCAGGAGCAAAGCCCTTGGCTCTATGGTAATTAGCTTTTGGAAAGGCACACTGTGTAACGGTGAGATAGCCTCTTAGCTATCATGTCCCCCTTTAATCACCAGCTTCATCAATTGTAGGTATAATTCTCATCCAATGACCCCTACTGACTTCCTAGTCTAAAAGGAGGACACTGAATCTTGTGTTCATCACTGACCTTTGCAATGCCACAGCAACGTTAGCTCCCATCTGCCTCCAGGAACAGGGAGAACCAAAGGCATCTCTGCCCTTCATGGGGGCTGCTCTGGTGAAAAGGCCCCCGAGAGGAACAAAAGGTCACCTTCTTCTGTACCAGCTCATGCTTCTGTAATTAACAGAGCAGGTGCTCAGTGGTCACTGTTTGCCTGCCTGCAAACTTTCAACACAGCCACAGATGCCTGAGGTGCGGCTGCTTGGAAAAGCAGCAGATGACACAGCATCCCTAATGAGAGAGATTTACTTTCCAAAATACATTTCTTAGCACAAAAGGGGCACAAGGCAAAGTCTGAGGTGAAGTTTTGCAGAGTCCCATTTCAAGAACAGCAGCTGCCAGTGGTGTGGTTGTTGGAATCACCCTCCTGCAAGATACTGCAGATGTATAATGGGAATCTTCTTATTTGAAGAGAAGAGAAGCGCCAGCAGAGCAGGACCCATCATAAGCAAGCTTGTGAGAGCTTGATGTGGTTTTCAGGGGAGGTGATTATTCATGGCCACCACCGCATTTGATGGGAGCACTGGCTCTTCAGCACTCCCAAAGAGGCTGTCTTGACCCTGAGGAGAAGTAGATAAATTGAGTCAAAACACATGGCAGTGTCTAATTTCCAAGGGATTATTATAATCTTCCTGTACATGTGCACGTGTGTCTGTCACATAACAAACAGCATCATATATATGAATATATATAAATAATAATATCTACAGGTATGTATGTGCACCTGTAAACTCATGCTGCTTAAACAACTATAGCAGGGATCTGATTAACATTAACCATCAATACTAAACATCTTTTTTTATGTTTATCTTGATGCTTAAAGGTCCGAAAGCCAAAGCTGACAAGGGGTTGAAATGTTGTTCACTGATAACTCTAAAACTATAATCACAGTGGAGCATGTCACTACGTTCAAGCCAAAGTCAAGCTGCTTGTTTTAATACAAAGCTGGGCACCCCGTGGTAGCTCTGGCCATCTGCATGCACGCTATATTTAAAATGGAAAAAGGCCTCCGGGGAAAACGAACCAAATTCACCATGGGTACAAACAAGCATGGCTCCTTTGAGGTCTGCGGAATGTATTTACTTACACCAGTAATGGATTTCATCCAGAGACTGCTGTTCTTTATGAGACCTTGTTTTCCTTTGTGTGTATGCCAGTGTAACTCCACATACTTTGGTAGGAATACTACTAATTTATACCAGTGTAAGTTGTGGAAATTTTTATTTCTGCTTTTCAGCACAGATGCTAAATAACAACTTTCATAGACTGTTTCCTTTCCTACTTTACTGTATTTTTTTCTGCAGGTGCTGTTCCTCTGTTTTTCCTACATTTACTTCAGATCTGCTTAGTCTCAATGAGAAGGCAGCCAGGCCTTCGGCACCCACATCCATTACCTGCTCCTTAGAGTGGATGTTTTTCTCCATTGCTTATCTTGTTTCTGGTGATAAGAATTGCCCTGTTGCCTTCACTGGCATTTCTCTTATTGTCACCGTCACAGCCACCACCATTCCAGACAGGAAGGATGGCTCCCTCCAGTTGTTCATTAATGTTGCTTGTTAATTGTGCAAAGAATGGAAACAGATGAGCCCCACTCCATGTGCATGAGACATCCCTTCTTTTCCTTGCAGGTTGGCTGCCTGGTTCCCTGGAGAAATAGCTTGTGGTTAATAATACAGGCCACGTCAATAAAAGTAGGTAGAAACTAATAGTGAGCAAGTAGCAGGTGGCCAACCAAAAAGACTTAACATTTAGCAGTTGGGAGAGCAGACCAGAATGAAGATAATCTTAACATTCTCTCTACATTGCACTGAGTGCCACCAAAAGCATCTCCTTAAGTTTTTCATTCCTGAAAATCAGTTGCAAAATAGGTGAACGGATTTGGGCTATTGACTTTATACAGGCTACTCGAAAGAGACCAAGGCAGGAAAGTCTACCTAAGTATCACACCATGGGTGTGGTAGGAGACGTTGAAGTACAGGCTGCCTTTCTTAAATGCCTGTCCTCTGGCTGCCTGATGTCATTTCCCCTGACAGCTCGAGCATTAGCCCTCTCGTCGGTTGAAAAATGAGTCCCCAAGGAGCCTAAATTAAAGACGCTCGTACAAAAGTGCAGGGCCTGACCCCTCGCAGCTGCATCAGGGCTAATACTGATTCATTGTGCTGCTCCATGTTACAGTCCAAGGGCAGAACAAGGGGGCAGGGGAGGGATACAGAGGCATTTCAGGCTCCTCGTTAGCTCATTCATAGACACCTGGTGTTCCGCCTCCTCCTCACGCTTCAGTGCATCCCGCTCCCATTGTATAGAAAATGCACTTCTTTAGAGATCTGAGCTGCTTGGCCTGGACAAAGACCAAAATTAAATCTGCAGCTGCCCAGGAAGAGGCTTTCTCCATCAGGGGTTATTACTGAGGATCTCTGATGAGAAAGCAGAGTGGAGAACACTGTCACTTCCAGTTACAGGTTCGGATGAATGCATCTGCACATATTTTTCTTCCTTCAGATAAATAACATGGACCACTCTGTAGCTGATGTGGACTGTCATGCCTCCGCTGACCCAGTTTAGCTTCAGAGCTTTATAAGAAGTATGTGACCTGCTCCACTTACCACATTTGGCTGGACAACACTCACAACTGTTTGCAGTCTGCAGGAAACACTTAGTCACAGAGCAGTGAGGCCAAAATAACCCCATGGAAGCTCCTTCACCCTCAGTGAGGATGCATCAAGGGTAAATTTTAGCTGATGAGGGCCAACTTCTATTCTAAGTTACCCCAGAGAAAGCCTAGAATTGCATCATTAGCATCCAAGGAGTTATTTTGGATCTATGCAGGCGCAAGCACAAGCAGAATCTGGCACCAAGTTTAAACGAGCAAATCAAAGAGAGGTTTATGCCATAAAGGAACAGCAGCAGGTGGCACATATAGGCTATATAGTCCCCAGTTTTGAAAGGAAAAGAAATATAAAGCTAATAGAAAACCTTTGTGGCTACTAAATATGTTTTATTCTTGAATTATCCCCTGTGGAACCAATCAGTCCCTTGGCTTATAAAAATAGATGCAACAGGTGCTAGTTTGAGTACTTTTGTGCCTCATGTTAAGGGCACTAAGGAAAAGTTTATGGTCAGTGAAACCTGAGGGAGAAAGCAAGATTACGATGGTAAAAAAATTCTACACCACTATACTAGGGAACATCTGGAGCCATGCCATTGACCTAGGAAATTCAAATCTACATTTCAAAAGCTTTGCATATCTGATCACTACTCCTGCTCTTGCTGTCTAAATAGCCTCATGCTGGTAACCTGACCTGCTTAGTTGGTGGCTGCTGCTTCTGTTCTCGACACCTATGTAATTTCTTTCAAGGTGATGCTAAGGATGTGTTATCTGATTTTCTCTTGATTTCCTTCTTTACTCTGACGTCTTTCCTGTGTTTTTCTGTGCTAACAGCAATGAAATTACAGCTATTTAAGAAAACCAAAGGCAAATTGCCACCCAGGGACTGACACTGGCCAAGATGCAGCAATGGGGGGGTCTGAACATTGTGCAAATACAATATATGGAGCTGACAGTGGGATTTCACAGCTGCCATAGTGAAGGGAAGATTTGGCAACCCCAGCTCTTCCTGTCTGCCTTTGAAGAAATCTGTATCTTGCATGAGGCAAGACACACCATTAGTCTCACAGGACTGAGTACCACTCATTGGTATTGCAGAAGCTGACTGGGAGGTTGTTGGAAGGATCATTCCCCTATATAGGAATATCAGGAAATGCAATGAGAATTTCAGGTACTGCCAGAAGATATTATCAGAGTATTGAAGATCTGTCCAAATCTGTACAGGCAAATGACCTAGGAAGATAACTGTAGTCTATTTGTGTCTTTGGGAAGATTTGATCATACTTATATTTATACTACATATATAGAAAGTGATTACTGTTATTCAATTGCATTTTATCAAATGCTGTGTGAATTACGTGATCTCTTCAATTACTGCAGAAAGCCTGGTAAACAGCAGTCAGCATCCCTACAGATTGCTAGGGCAGCAAGTGGGAAATTCTGCCCCAGTTTGAGAATAGTGTAGGATTTGAGACAGCAAGAGGGAGTTAATCAACATACTTCGCCCACAGGTGGACACTAGCAGACCGGTTCTTCACAACATCTTAAGTAATATGAGTTCTTGATGATTATGGAATTGATTTAACTGTAAAGCACTTATACAGTGCCAGAGTGATAAGAAAGGACTCTCATGTTTCAACAAACCAAGCTGCAAAATTCGGTCCTTTGGCAATACCTGTCATTGTAAGGGCACCACAGTCCCTTGGGCTGCTGCTGCCAGAGCTGACCAAGCAGCAATGAAGCTCTGCACTCTGCTGAGCCCAGGTGCTCTGGGAAGGTCTCCCACACAGCTGCTTACTCACATTTGGACTTGAAACATAGTTAAAGCATCACAACACAACCAAGAGTGTCCATGGTAAGTGAAAAACACTTTAATGTGGATTAATTTTTACTTTGAAAAGAGTAAATTGTGTTAGACCATTTTGAAATACAGTGTTTGTCTGTAATAAACCCTCCTAGGAAAAGGAGAGGGGGAAGGCAGGGAGAGAACAGACAGGCCTCACAATTCCCTACCAAGAGTTAACATAAAAGTGGTGGAAGAAGAGGAAGCTGTAAGATCAGGAGTTAGGAATAAACTTACTGGTGGAATGTGTATTACAGATCTGCCAAAACACCCCACCTTTTTTCTCCATAACTGTGAAGAAGACTCAAAAATATACAGCCAGACAGAGGTTTCATTATCAGAAATGTGTATATAATGTTTAGAGTGAAATTATACAAGAAGGATTTCAGCCACACCTTAAATGTGGCAGTGATTTTTGAAAGCAGGTTAATTGGTGGACATGAGTCTTTCACTGCACTTAGGATCTTTCCCCAGAAGGAATTTTCCTTAACTGCAAGGATTCACTCTACCTCATTGTACCGGAAAAAAATGTGGGAAAAGGATTTGTCCAGTGGTAAAAGAATTTCAGCAAGTACACTGATGAGGAATGCCTGGGATTTAAATATAGGGAAGCTTAAAACTGACAGACTGGAACAGAGGGAAATATAACAAGGCAACCTAAAGGCGGGGGGGGGGGGGGGGGGAAGGGAAAGGAAAGAGAAAGAAGGGAAGAAAGGAAGAAAAGAAAGAAAGGAAAGAAAGGAAGAAAGAAAAAGGGAAGAAAGAAAAGAAAGAAAGAAAGAAAGAGAAAGAAAGAAAGAAAAGAAAGAGAAAGAAAGAAAGAAAGAAAAGGAAAAGAAAGAAAGGAAGGATAAAAAAAAGAAAGGAAAAGAAAAGGAAAAGAAAAGAAAATAGAAAAGAAAAGGAAAGGAAAAGAAAAGAAAAGAAGAAAAGAAAAGAAAAAAGAAAAGGAAAATAAAAGAAAAAGAAAAGAAAAAAGAAAAGAAAAGAAAAGAAAAGAAAAGAAAAGAAAAGAAAAGAAAAGAAAAGAAAAGAAAAGAAAAGAAAAGAAAAGAAAAGAAAAGAAAAGAAAAGAAAAGAAAAGAAAAGAAAAGAAAAGAAAAGAAAAGAAAAGAAAAGAAAAAAGAAAAGAAAAGAAAAGAAAAGAAAAGAAAAAAGAAAAGAAAAGAAAAGAAAAGAAAAGAAAAGAAAAGAAAAGAAAAGAAAAGAAAAGAAAAGAAAAGAAAAGAAAAGAAAAGAAAAAAGAAAAAAGAAAAGAAAAGAAAAAAGAAAAGAAAATAAAAGAAAAAAGAAAAAAAAAGATAATAAAAGAAAAGAAAAAAAGAAAAGAAAAAAAAGAAAAAGGAAAAAGGAAAGAAAAACTAATTACAAATTTGTGTGAAGTAGGGAAGAAGAAGAAAATAGGGAAAGAATTGCAAGGATCCTGTGGCAAAGTGACCAGTGGTGAGCCATCATGCCCAAAGCCACAGGATGAGGCCTGTAGCATTTATTACTCACTGAAAGTAATTTTGCAAAGTCAAGGAGCAATACTTCTCCAACATAAATGAAAAATTCCAGTCAGCAGAGGGTAACTGGAAGCCCTCTTAAAACAAAAGTATCATTAAAGAGGGATTAATAAATCACATAGTGACTAGATTTTTTTTATTTGGAGTGGAGAACTCCTCTCTCAAACCAAGTCCCTCTGTTAAGTCCATCCCTGTGGTATTAGCAAAGCACTTCAGGATGTGTTTATCTTTACTTTGTACAACTTCAGGTCATCCTAAGCACTTTGAATTGGAAGTAAGCACTTTGGCCAAGAGTTTCAACTGTGTTCATGGGAGAGTTACCTGCTAGCCTGAGCCCCAAATCCCCCTCTGCCTCTATAACCCCTAGTAAATTGCTGCTTCTGCTTTCTGGGTGCAGACCAGGATGGAAGGAAAGAAGCTCCTCTGGACTCTTTTCCCCAAATACAAACTAACCCCACTCTTGTTACTGAATGACTTCTCTTGCTAAAGCATGAAGTTCTAGCAGTTGTAATGAATACTAAATAGCATACCTAAGGAAACTGAAGAACTTTGTGAAGACAAGTGAAGGCACATCAGGATCTGCACAAAGAACAATGTAGTAGGACTCTTGGATAGATTAAGTCTTTACTCCAGCTGTGTGAGGATTGGAGATGGACCTCCACATGAACAAGAGCGTTGTTACTGAGCTGTATTAAGTAGAGAGCAGGCATGCTGCAAGGCACAGGACCCTAAGACAGTAATAAGAGACGTCTACTTCTCTGGCAAAAGTATGTGCAGAACTTCTACTGCAACAGTAGTGAACAAATGAGTGAAAGATAAATGCACTCCTTCACCCAACTCTTGGCAATTCCTCTGGACTTTGGTGAAAATACACTAATTTTAGAGAGTTCAAACACATGATTTCTGTCTTCCACTATGAAGCTCCCAGCACTTCTGGAGCCCTTCATTGCAATACTTACAGTTCTTGATCTTCTGTGATCTGAACCAAAACCTGGTTTTGAGGGTTGTATTTAATAAATAACTGCATTATAAGTATTCACTATCCATACTGAAAGAATGAACATATGATTTTTTTGCCCCAGAAGAAGTTAAAAACTAGTAGAGTTAACCCAGACCCTGGAAAATATGTAACAGGGCTGGAAGCTCAAAAGCAGTAGATATTTAATCTATTTAGTCCTTGCAAATTTTGCTTTGTAACGGAATTCTTCACCTTCCCTTGTCACACACACAACTCATACAATTACTATAGAAAACAACAGAGAAGGATCTATCCATGCCCATGGGCCTCAGATCATATCACATGAAAGATGTGTTCCCACAGAAGACAGGGAAGGAAGGTGCAGAAACACATAAAATTCAACATTATGAAAACAGGCATGGTGGCTACCAACAGCCACCTAGACTGGTTGGTCTCTGCTGTGTACCACATTGCCTTTGCACACCTCATCTTTGTCTCTCTCTTGTCTTTGGTTGTTCAGCTGCTTTGGGCAAGTAATTTATTATATGAGCATATAGTGGAGGGAGGGAGTGGTGACACAAAGCCCAACAGCTAATTTTTACCCTGTACTTTTATCCAATGTCCCTAAAGTGTATGTGTGAGTATTAACTCTTTGAAGGCTTTACAATGTCCTGGCATCACTTAATCAAAGGAGCTTCCCCTGAGCCCAACGGCAGCCATGAGGCATCATCCTGCTCTCTCTGCAGCTGCTGTGGCTTTAAAACCTGGGTGACATAGGAAGGAGGTACAGGGCTTTTTCCACTCATGCCACCAATCTGCAGTGACTGGAAAGCTGTGACATTCTTTTGGGATGCTGTAATGCAGTTTGATCACTGAACACATTCAAGGACAGAGGTTTCTTCATGGTTCTAAGAGGTTATTACCACCTCAGTTAATTATCTGTAAGGATTCAGACTCCAGCAAACTTTAATTATCCTTCCATCAATCTCATGGTCATGAAAGCTTAGTGGGGCTAATTTTAGCAATACAAATATCTGTCTTGCATGGAAAGGCTGCTCTTTTTTTCTTTTTTTTGGCTATCTTATTTTTAAATGTCAAACATGTTAGACAGAATTGAGAGGTATTTCCCTCTCTTAGAAGTCATCATAAGAATGTGTAATACCTGATGAAAGTCATTAGAACAATACCATCTTCAGATATGAAAGTATGATGTTAGAAATCTGGTATGAGGATGAGGCAAACATTATCAGAAGAGGGTGCTTGAAGTCCACATTTAATCCTACAAATAGGCCATTGGTGAATGGTTTGGTGCACAGAGCTGGCCAGCAGACAGGTGCCTAAATAAGTCTTCTCATCCAGCACCTATTAGGACAGGGTTTGAATTTCTGTGTGATGGTGTTAGACACATGATGTAAGAATAACGACAGCTTCGTTCACTCAAGGCACTACATTCACATCAGTCAATCTCACTTTTGTTTCTAGCTCTGAGGGTTGTGGTGGGATCTCTGGAGGCATCAGCTGAATGTGTTAGCAATATAGCTGCTCTGGCTGAAGTTCCAGGTGGCTAGAAAAAATAGCATCTAGAGATCTGTCCATCAGTTAGATGTTAACTCTGGAGCTTAATGATGAGCATTGAGCTGTCTATACTGTAAATTATTGCAATCTTTTGAAGAGAAAGAGGTAGTAAATACACTCTGAGGCCCAGCTTGCTTGCCCAGGGCCATAAACCATATTTACTTAAACCATAAACCAGTACTACCTCCTTTGATAATGTTCTTATACTACTGTGTCCAGACCCTGAGAAGGGGACTTCAAAAAAACAGTCTCACTCAGTACAGGAAGATCTGTTAGATACTTACTTACATTCTGGTAAACAGCTCTGATGCACTTGAAGGAAATGAGAGGATTTTCAGAGCTTTAGGTACTGGAAATAATTGCTGGGTATATTATACGTTTTCTGTGTGGCTTTGGATGAAGTGCTTTGGCCTTGGTTTTGTAACAGAAAAGGAAATAGGAGTGTAGGTACTGATTTCAGTGGGATCTGGATCAGGACCCTTGTTGCTCTGTAATTTCTAAGTTTTCCATCTGGTTGGAAACTTTAAGACCTCACTGTTTTCAATTTACAAACTTTTAGCGCTCTGCAGAGGTCATCAGCGAGTGTTCCCAGTTTGTGTAGCTCAGAGGTATCCTGCCTGCCTCCTTGGGTCTCTAGCACTCAGGCAGACCACCATGCAGGTTGGATCTCACTCCCCTGTGCAGAGCATTTTTAGTTTCCAGAGCAGGGAAGTACTTGGCGGAAGGGTTTTTTGTCCTGCCACTAAATTTGAACTATCCAAACTCACACCAGGAACTGCAATATTTTGTTTTTACCTGCCACTAACAACTGATTTGTTCTGATTGTGTTTCTTGAAGTGCTCTTTCTAAACTAAGTGGCTCTGCAGTGGCAATCATGTCAAGCTCTGATTGTGCTTGTGGCTTCAAATTACTACTGTAAAACAAAGAATATTTAAACATCATATTCTACATCCTCCAACGTGATATATTGATGGGAAGTCTGGCTAAAAGAGAGAAAGGAAGGGAAAAGAAAGCATTAACAGAATTGAAAGTCAGAGGACTGAAAAAAAATTGAAAGTTTAAAGGTAATTCTGATTCTTTCTCCACTTGTTATGTTTTCCATCCTTACTCATAGCTCTAGGACTCCATCCCAACCCCAACCTAAGCAGTATTGACAGGAAAGGATTATCCACAGGAATGTGTCATATTTACATCTAGAGAGTGCCAAAGGAAAATCTTTCTGAATGGAACAAAGTTGGCCTTATTTGAGCAAGCTGCTTCTTCTAGAATTGTGGATGGACACCAGGGTGTGGTGCAGGAGTTAATGGGTAGTAAGTATTTAATCAAAACTATTTTATTCTAAATTTCTTATTCTACTACACACTAGTGTGTATAGCAAAATGAGAATTTGCTTCTTTGGCTTTTATTCCTCTTAGAGCAAAACTGAAATCGCTTGAGAAAAGATTTGTCCCCCAATGCCAAGTTGAGCAGCTAGACAGCACCATCTTGGAAAAGATTTGTATTATTTGTGTATCTGTAGCAGTCAAAGGAACACCTGCTCCAAAAGCTCCATTATTAAAAAAGGCAGAGTTCAGGGATCTCTTTGTCTGAGGTCCACCAGGCTAATACTTTGATGCTGCATTAACTCTGAATAGTTCTAGGTTTTAGTATTTGCATTATAAATGCAGGCATCGTTGCGGTCTCCTTTTATAAAGGGATTTCTGAGTTCCTTGTCTCAGGGTGTGAGCAAGCACTGACTCCTGAGAAGACAGGAGCTTACAATATTTTGTGTACTAGAGATTCTGGAGAGGTTTAGCTATGTGAGTAATTTTTTTTGTGTTGGTATCCAAGGCAGAATTGCTCTTTGAGCATCCTTGGTCAGTTTTAGACCAAAGGGGTTCTTGGGGAAAGGCATCACTTTGTATGCTGTTTGAGCATCTCATTGTCAGGTTAAGTATTTCATAGTATCATAGTATCATAATATCATTCAGGGTTGGAAGGGACCACAAGGATCATCTAGTTCCAACCCCCCTGCCATGGGCAGGGACACCCCACACTAGATCAGGCTGGCCAACTCTACATCTCTGACATCAGTGGGTTTCTGCTCATGGTTGGCAGAAGATGACAGTGACTAAAATGCATGCAGGAAGGGCAGGTTAGCAGCAATGTGTGAGCACTCAGAGGACCAGCAGAGATTTGCATCTCACCGTGCTAAGTATCATAGACACCTGATAATAAAACCCACATCAAAGCAACTGCAGCTGCCCCCTCCCTAAACAGCTATAAGTTATGCAGATGATGACACAACAAATGGGCCAGGGACCAGTTATTAGCTAAATGACTAAACTGGGAAGGATAAGTAGCAGGTTTTTCTGGAATCAGCCCAGCAGGGGCTGGGATTTTCAGGAGGATAATATCACATAGAGTATTAAACAGGGGATAGGAGCCGACGCCGCAGTGGGACCCAGAGGAGGATGGGGGGAGCTGCCGCCTGGTTTTTGCAAGCAGGAGGCTCCAGGCTGGGGGCCTTCCCGGCCCCTGCCCAGGGAAGGAAATCTGGCAGGTCAGGCAGACAGACGGATGGACGGACGGGCAGACCGGCTCACAGCCCTGCTCGCGCCGCTGGCTGCCGCGCCGCCCCGCTGCCACCGGGGGGCGCCCGCCCACCGCCCGCCCCCATCTACTCCCGGCCGCGCTCCCGGCTGTACTCCCTGCCCAGCTACCGGCCCACATCTCGTCCCGCCGCTGCGGCGGGAAGCAAGGAGACCGGGGTCGCCGCCTGCCTTGCATCCCAGGCCGTGTCCTTAGCGCGGTGCTCTGGCCGCCCTGCCACAGCGGCACGAGAGGCGGGGCCGTTCCGGTGCCAGCAGCGCTTCTGCCGTTACTAACCGCTCAGACTCCCTGCTGCCGTTCCGCCACCCTCGCCGCTCACCGGCGGCGTAGACGCCTGCTGCACACCACATCAGCCTCTCCACAGAACACCTTCGTTCTTTTTACAGAACCGTCTTTAGGTAGTTGAAGATTGCAAGATTGCTTGTTAATTTCCTTCGTTCCTCTTCTCCTTTCAATCCTTCCTCAACTCTTTTTGTTGTTTTTTGGGTTTTTTTTTTAAATAGGAAAGTCTGCAGAGGCCAAATTTTTCTGGGTTATTTAATTTATTGTTGTTGTTGTTTTTCATGGAATAAAACATTCCTCTGATCATGATTTTCTTCTTCGAGTCTCTCCAGCTCAGCCACACCTTTCTTGAAGTGCCACGAACCAAACACTATTCTTATTTAGCAAAATAAATAATTTCAATGGCTTGCCATAAAAATTAAGTTACTGTAACTATTAATTTTTTGTTTAATCTTTGAAATGGTGTCATGGGCTAGGGCTGGGCCAGCCACTAGACAAGTGACAGATGCTATTAACCCCTCTCCCTTCCCACACGGGAACAAAAGGGGAGTAACAGAAAGAGACTTAAGGACTGGGGGGAAAACACAACAAACTTAAAACACTTTTAATGAAAGTAATACTTAAATATATGCAACTTTATACAAAACCAATGCTGAACCCAACCCTCCTGATGGCAATTTTATCACTGTCACCGCTGATGCTGTGGAAGTTCCAGACTGGACTCTGTGGCAAACAGAAACTGAATTCAGGAATAAAAGGATCAAAAACAGTAAGAATCTTCCTCAGAAGCTGGCCGTTGGAAGAAGAGAGCTTAACCCTTGTGATCACTCAGCATTGTATCAAATACAATGTCTATGGAATGAATGGAATACTTTATTGGTCCGTTCAGAGTGACCAGTCCTGTCCACTCCTCCCCACAGGTGTGGGCTTTTACTTTCTGCAACCCCAATGCAGTACACAAGATCTAGCGCTGACCTTGATCTCCATAGAAGCAAGAATAAGCAACGGTCTTTCTGCATACCATTCCTTACTGTAACTATAAACATCAAGGAAGCAGACTGTGCCTGCAAAAATATGCTGCTAACTTCAGAAAGTGCAGTTACTTGGAAGATGTTTAGCTGAAAAGTAAAATCACTTAACAGAGTTAGTTCTGTTCTAGCTCAGATCAAATATGGGGCAGCTACACTGCTGATTAAGAGCCTCTACTAAGCTCCTTCATCAAGTGGCTACTGCCTTCTGAAGTCAGCATGTGCTCATGGCCAGCTTGCTGTCAACAGGTTGTATTGAATCTCTTTTAGGTAGAAGGGCTTACATGCTCATGTTAAGCACAGGTAGTATAAAAGGAATTACCTCCTTCTATGAATTTGGCCTCACAAACTGCTACATGATGATGTCCATACTCCTGATATCACTCTCTCCCAAGCTTTTTAAGACCAGGCATCCATCACAAAGATGGTATCAGTTTACAGGCCTTGCAATCCAGCATTGAAAGCTATGCAGAAGGAGCACCTACTCCAGAAAGGTTCTACAGATTGTATGTATTTCTGGACATGATTTCTATTCTACGTGCTTTGGGCACTGAAAAAGTCTTACCAAGGCATTGCTGGTGGTGCCTGACATAGCATTCATTCATTACATATATCATGTACTTCACATCTCATCTTGGGATTCTAAGCCTGATAGTCAGTCCTGATGACTTCGATCAGACTCAAATCCTGTTGTCTAGAGTTTGCCTGCAATCACAACAGACAGAACTGCCTCCACAGTCCCCTAAGAAAGCAGGGAACAGGGCTGTGGCACATTCGGCACTCCAAATCCTTTCCTGTATCCCACTGGAAGCATAGAGAGATACACAACTTTAAGCAGCAATCAGAAAAAGTTGCAAAGAATATTCCAAATGTTTATTATGTATTAAAAATATTGCCAATAAGCCATACAGTTCATTTCACAGTAACCTAAACAACATTGTTCAAGAACTTGAGAAGTCAACAGTGCAGTTCCAACAGTGACAACAGTTACCATATCATGGTAATGCCATAGGATCCTTTGCCAACAATTCTTTCCTGCTTACAGTGGGAACATTAGCTATGGTTCTTATTTACCTGGCAGAACAGCTTTTCACCCCTGCTGCTTCCACAAGCACACTACTTGTGCTGTTTCTAGGAATTCTTCTAACATAGCCACAGATTTTGCTAATGCAGGCTGAGGTGGATGTGATGTTCACAACCTATTTTCTAGGTATCTGTGTGCAGACTCATTTCCCAATTCTTTGGAGGAAGTTCAAAGGTAAACTTGAAAAGGAGGGGTATTGAAATCCTTTAAAAAAAAAAAGAAAACCCAAAGCAACTAACCAACCAACCAAAACAACCCACCCACACAGAAAACCAAGCAAGGAGGTGTTTTTCAAATAACATCTAAAGAATTCTGATATCTTTTCCTCACTCTCAGCCAGTTCCTAGAAGGATCCTTTGTTACCAATGCCCCAGGCAGTCACTCAGTGACAACAATGGTGACAAGGTTCAGGCACTAAGTCCTGAATATGTAACAAGAGTTCAGGTCACTGTCATCTGTGTGAAAACTTGGAAATGCATATGCCTTAGAAGCAATTCTGCTGATTTCATGGTGATTTTCCCCTTTGTGTGTTTTGGAGTGAACTATTATTGTTAACGTGCTTGCTGTACATGGGAACATACAAGGTGTAATTTTGACCCTTCTCTTTCCTCATTCATGATCATTTTTACAGAAGAGCCTGTATCACAGACAAATTGGGCCTTTCCAGGAAAGATACAATCTAATCACATTAAGAGTCCAAGAATAAGACAAAAATATTGCTGTACCATCTTGAAATTAATCCCATCCTTCAGATTTCTGCTATAAGCACCAACCTCCTGCCCCAGCAGCTGAAGATTTGGCAGAGGTCTGTGATCACAAAGAATGAATCTCTCCAGCCATGTGACAGAACACCTCTCTTAGGTCTTAGCCCCAAGCAATGCCACTGAATTAAAACCTTCCCTTCTTGAGGGTCAGCTAGTCCCTTGTTAGCTCCTTGGTACAGACTAAGGACTCACAGAAATACAGTAACGCTCAGCTGACACCTGGTAAACATGGCTAAGTCGCAAACTGCAGAAATGGCTAAGTTGCTTCAAACATGGTCCACATATAAGTCTACCTGTCTAAAAGGTTTAAGACAGGGGCGTAGTTCTGTTCATTTGTTTCTTAACCCAAAACCTACCACTAAAAATCTCAGTGTGTACAGCAGTGTGCTTTTTGCACCAGGACAGCTGTGGCCCTTCTGTGTGGCCTATCTAGTGTCATAAAGTGAAACACCTTCAAGCCATTAAATATGTGCTCATGCGAACGATGCTGCAGCGCCTTAGTTACACCACTACAGTTGCAGCTGTACAACTTTATAGAGATGAGCCCTTAGAAATTCAACCCCCAACTAAACTCATGTTTTCTTAACAGAAAATTTAAAAAGAAAACCAAACAAACTCAAAAAACACTACACAAAAGAGAAATAAAGGAAATAAGCAGAACTGTCCCTATTATTAAAGTATTCTTATTCTCTGGGGAGGTATCAAATTGCTTTTAAAAATAATAACAATAAAAAAAATTAGGCATACAAAAGCTACTCTCCTTAACCCATTATTTGCACAAGGAGCACTGCTGCCTAAACTTTTTCATGTATTTTCTCTACTTTCACATACAATCTTTCCAGATCATTCCTCAGATCATCTATTGAGCTCTTCACAGACTCCAAGTTGTTCTCATTGTTTTCAATTTTCACCGAGTACGCAACTAAACTATCCACTGCAGTTCTTATCATTTTCAAATCAGAATCAACCTGACTGACAGAAGATCTCAGTTCATCTACAGAGCCTTCCACAGAAGAAAATTTTTCAAGATATCCTTGAGAATGTTCTTCACCAGTCTGAAGAGTTCCTTGCTCCAACAAAGTACTAATTTGCTTCTGGACATCCTGAAGAGCATCAGAGGATGGCAGGTCACTGATGCTTCTCCTCAAGTTTTCCACATCATTGTACAGCGAGGTCTGCGATTCACCAAGATTTTTCAAAACCTCTGTGACTGAAGTTACATCCAGATCTGAGACTCCCTGTAGGGCAGTAATGCTTTGTTCTAGGGTACTGAGCTTGTTCTCATACTCTGCCTCCTTAGAAAAGAAAGACTGCAACTTTTCACTGTTTTGAGCAGCAACAGAAGTCAGAGACTCTAGGCTGTCTTCTATGTGCCTCAGTCGAGAGTCCAGTCCTTCACTGTTCTTCCCAAAAGTTTCCCATGCCTTTCTAAAGAGTTCATTTTCTTCCCATTTGTTGAGGTCAGCTTTAACTTGCAGTAAATCTTCATCCAGCCTTTTAATGTCATTGGGGAGCTGTATAATAGAATCCTCAGCTCTCAGAACTTTCTCTTGTAAAGCTTTCAAGGAAAGGTGTTCAGTATCTGCGGCCTCTTTGAATTTCTCATGTTCTTGTTTGAGGTTGACTAGCTCTTTCACTTCAGTATACACATCAGACTCCATGGAGTCTATTGTACTCTTCAAGGCCTCTATGTCCTTTTCTTTGTTTTTTATGGAGGCTTGCATCTCATCAAAAGCATCTTTTAGCACCTTAATTTCATGTTTATATACATCTGCACCTTCTAGTGAATCAACCTTTGCTTTCATATTGTTGATCTCATCTTGGCTCCTTTGCTGGACCTTAGTGAACACTGCAATGTTATCATTTATAGACTTGGTTAGCTCTGTTAGTCTCTCTTCCACTGTGTTCTCCAGGGATGTGAAGTCTCGTTCCCTTGCATCCTTCACCATGTGGATGCCATCAGACAAGTCTTTCAAAATCTCATTTTGCAGCTTCTGAAGCACTTCACTTATCCGGTTTATTTCACTCTCCCCTTGTTTCACGGCCTTGTCAGTAACCTCCTGCTTCTGCTGTGCAATTTTCATCATGGATTCGAATTCTCCAAATGTGGCTTGAAGAGAACGCACCTGAAACAGAAATCCAGTTGGTTAGTATTTAAAAATTCATCCTTACCCCTTGTATCCAAGATTGTTATGACCCTTCTAACTATATTAAATGATCACCTTGATCCTGTTTGCTCTCTACCTGAGGTGACCCTATGGCACCACCCAACATCTAGAGCCCTTCAGCTCTATAGATACATACATCTTCTGATGAGGAACCTTGGTCTCACTGACCTGACACAGTCAACCCAGGAAATCTGCTGCAGTGAAAAAAATCAAGCTCAGGTCTCCAGAGTCTGCATCTGGACCAATGTCTGAATATGAAAGGAGTTTCAAAGTAGAGATAAAGAGTAACAGGAAAAATTAAGGGGAAAGGAAGCTGGGAATGGCTGGTAGGAATCATGATATTTTGCTGCTCCTAGACACAAATGGAGACACAAATTTTTCTTGATAACTACATTTTAAGCTAAGACCCATAAAAGGCTTTAATGTTTGAAATACTTAGTACCTCATTATTCACATACATGCTCTTAGTGAACAGGGGCACATCTAAGTACACAGGTAGAGGAGGAAGCTGTAGCAGCTGCCAAGTGGACTGACTTGCATCTATCCCAAGTTAATACTCACAGAAAGTTGTTAACACTGGATCAGGCATGCTATTAAGCTTCCCCATTACAAAAACTAGTTGGTTTTAGGAGCAACAACAGAGGCAAGGTCAGGGGATGAGTCGCCACCACATTAATTTGTTCTCACATCTAAAGGTAAGATCCAGGCACACTAAAATGTTCCGGAAGCATGCGTTACTTAATTCTGAGGCCGAGAAGAGTCTCAAGACTCTGCATTTGTGCTTATTGTGCATTTCTAAGTTGCTTTTTTTAAACTTTGTAAAGCAATGTCAGAACTCCCCCTGGCTGTAACAGGAATCCATCATGTAGAAAATACCTCAAGGTTTTGGCAGGATGGCAAAAGCTGAGTAAAGCGTGTTGGCTTGCCTCATGCTTCTTGTGTCTGAGGGGTTTATTAATCAGTTGTGCCACATGGGCTACCATGTTTACTGATTAGATACACAGCTGGAGGGGTGGTTTTACTGTATAAATAGAAGGCAGTATATTTTATTTATTCTTAAGACAGAAATATACAGAGCTTCTCTGACCTAAACTAACTTACTCATTAGAAATTAAGTTATTCATCCATATATATTCACATGACTAAATCTCTGGTTAAATCCTCCTTTGTCTTCATGGAAGTCTACGCTGTGTAAAGATTGTAGAGTTTGGCCATTAAGACTCATCCTTGCTCCAACAGATCCTTGCAATTTGAAGAATACCCATAAAGATTACTTCTTTTTCTCTTCTGTAAAAAGGTTTGTAATGACTTCACATTCACTATGTTTCTATTATCTAGCGCTCAAATACAAAACTAGAAACAAGCTAAGGTGTGAGGAGGGTGAAGAAGCAGGCAACACTGCCATATGTATTGAGCAGGTACCATCCATTATACTGCCGTATGTATTGAGCAGGTACCATCCATTATACTGACTTACACTGTCTTCTTACCTGTCAGTTCTGATCTTTTCCACATATTTTTCTGCATCACTATAAATGGGCTTCAGAAATCTAAAAGGTGGAGACAAGAGAAGTTCTATTTCTCCTCTTATGACATATTTTCTTCGATGCATTCTGACCAAATGACCAAATTCCTAATTGCAATTAACTGTCTTCAGTTGTTAAGTCTAAGAAAAGGCTTAGGAAATGGGCCAAGAGAGCTCTCCACAAGACCAGGTCTCTGCTGCTATACATTCAACAGAGATGGATCCCACCCCACCACCCCCAGAGTAGAAGTACTTTCTAACTGCTCTTCCACTGCATTCACTACTCATGATGTAACTTGAAGGTATTCTCCTACACATTCAGCTGAGCTAGCAACTTAAAGATCAAAGACATAATAAAGTGGAATGGGGTCTTCTTTTGAATCTGTTCTGTCCTAATCAAGAACCACCAGGGGCCAAAAGTAAACCTGTCACATGAGAGGAGCAAAACTCACTGCACAGTAGTTGGGTTTGTGTGTGCACCTGTGCACATGCTACTTTGCCTGTTTGGTAGTGTTGTGGGTTAAGGCTAAATGCCTTTAATAACCAGAGAGCTGAAGTCCTCCAAGGGACTAGACAGCCACCAGAAATAGTAAGCTATGTTATTTTATCCCATAAGCCCTGTATCTGCTATATAAGTGGAGTGCAGAGTTATTCAGTTCTTTTTCCTGGTCTTCCCTCTGCCTTTCTCTCTCCCCTCTTGGTGTGGGATTTCTTGCAATGTGGGTGGGTTGGGACAAAACTAGCTTGGTAGCAGAGCCATTCGGGCAAGCTTGGAAGGGTAGGGAGGAAGAGTGGGAGGCCTGGGAGCACATGGAAGCCTGGGTTGTTGGGGGATTTATGATTTGCTGCAGGGTCATAAGCGGCAATGTGAAGCCGGGTGGTTTTGCATAGATGTACACAGTGTAAATTATTGTAAATAGTATATCCACTTGAATTTCCAATTCTGTGTGGAGTGGGTTTATTTTACTCCTTTTTGGGAGGAGTAACATACATTTTTTCTGTCTGATCCAAACCAAACTGAGACAGGTGTTCATGGCTCATCAAGTTCAAAATCATAGCCCTTGAAAAGCTTAGTATTATCAATAGCACATAGACTTGTATCTTTAGCTAACAACTACGTCTTCTCTATCTTATGTTTAAACACCAAACAACTTGGCCTCTCTGGGAATTGTGCTATATATTAAAGACTCAACTTCCACACCATTTCCTTTCTCCTCCTACTGCTGATGTGCAAAGCAGATAAGTTTAAATAATGCTTAGTCCTAACAGGACTGATGACAGTGAAAGACTGAAGGGCAAAGCCATTTCCACACAGCAGCCTGTGCTGATGGCACTCCTGCATGTACAATGCAGGACCCTGCACTTTTGTAAAGCAATGAAATACAGCCTGGTCTCCCCTCCCTCAAGTATGTTCTTCTGTAAAGGCACCACCAAACCACAGGAAGCAAAGCCTTCAAGGGTTACACTGGAACTCTCTTTCCCCACACATTTAATTCTTGCATTTACTGTGTGCCCAACATCTGCCATTTGCTATACACAGACAAATGAAGTTTCAGTTCTCTTTGAAACTATTTATAAACTTGCTTTATATACCCACCTCCTAGAACATGTAACTTATACCCAGGATTTTCTGCAATGACATAGATATGGGAGGCAGCAGATTGTACCCATTCCTATGCTTGGGGGGGCTTAGATATTGCACATACATCTGAGTTCTATACTCATGTATTGTAATCTTTCATCCTGCATTCCCTGACATTGCAATTTCTTCCTTCCTACATACAGACTATAAAAATGCCTTAAAATCTAGCAAAAAAAAATTTGCTAGTCCAAATCATGGCCCAGTCATCACTGAGTAAAAATGCCAGGATTTATAGTTAGCTTCAAAAACAACACCATAGCCCTGATGTTTATAGCCCTTTTCCTGCTTCTTGCAAATTTCCTCTTCCTCCTTGTTGTAAGGCAGAGGAAATACCAAGACTAACCCTACAAACTCCACGTGTGCAAGCTGCTGTGCTGCCAGGAGTGCCACAGAGTGGATGAAGAATCCTTGCCAGTACATACCCCCACCACCCTGTCCCTCCACCACCAGCCCAGGTCCAAGCTTGCAAGAAATACAGTGTATCAGCACAGTGAGCCATGTAGAAAGCAAGCCGAGACAGGAACTTTTGTTTTCTTTGATCCAACTCACAGTTTTACATGCTGATTTCCAAGCAATTTAACTACTCCCTAGGAAGGAACTTGATTGATGATGATACTTTTATATACACCAATTTTAAAGGTTTTAGCCACCCCAAGGCACATCCAGATGGACATGGCCATTTATGAAGCTCTAGCCTGGGGGCTAGTAACACCTGAATGAAAACACAAAGAGAGAAATGCACATTTCTTTTGCTTCGTATGAGCCACACCCTTTGCCAATAACCTAACAATTCTTCCATAGTCCTGGGCAGCCCACAGATACAGCAAGTCTCACTGCCCTTGACTGGAGGCAGTGGCAGGAATTTGGAAGGCAGTGTATGGCAGGAGTAGTGTTTCTGGTATGGCTTCTGCTGTTTGGTGAAGGCGGCACAATTTTTCTTCTACGGCACGCAGGGATGTCGAGGTATGATCCTGTCCCATCTGACCATGCTGCCGCACCACTTCCCTTGGTGCACTCACCTGTCTGCTCAATGAGGTGACAAAGAACAGCCTACCCGCCACGATTGCTTTCAAATGAATTGCGTGAATCAAAGCTAGAAAATCAGCGCCAGGAGGCTCTCAAAACCTTAGGTCTGTACTTCTGCCAACACGTAAGCGTGCTGACTGCATTATATAAAATGGCTTCACGCTCCAGCCCTGGAAGCGCACGCTGGGCAAGGAGCCGGCTGTGGGCTGTCCCGGGGGCCATTCGCTGGCCCGCCGCGGGGTCCGTCCCCCCCGCCTCGGCCCGGCCTTACTCTATTCTGCACTGCCTGCCAGGGATTTCTTGCCTTTCCGAGGCCACGTTTGCAGGCGCGGGGCACGTTGCGGCCCAGACTCGATTTGGCCCGCTAATGCCATGAAAGCATCTTTACGGAAAGAGCACTGAGGGGGAAAGGCGGGGAGGAGGGGAGAACGGGCCACGTCTGCTTTCCCGCAAGCCTGGCCATCCAAGGGCTGCGCGGCTGCTTATCTATGGGATGAAGTCCCCATAACCGCTCCTGCAGGAACAGCTGTTCCCCCAGCCCCACCGAGAAACGGCGAGCGCCCGATGCTCCTGGCGCCCCGGCACGCCCTCTCCCAGCGAAGCCGCGCGGAGCTGCCCTGCGGGACACCCTGCCCGCCCTCCGACAGTGCCCGGCGCTGCGCTACCTTCTGCACCACGGCGTCCAGGGTGGCGGCCAGCTCCTGCCGCTGCCGGCCGGAGGCCTCCCTCTCCTGGGCGCTCCGCCCGACCTCCTCCCGCAGCTGCCGCACGTACCAGCCGGCAGGTAGCGCGGCGCCCAGCACCACCGCGGCGCCCAGCAGCAGCGCCCAGCCGCGGCGGGGACTGGCAACGGAGCGACCCCCTCCTCCCCCCGCGGAGGCCCTGCCGCCTCGGCCGTGAGACGACGACGACTGCTTCTTCGTCGTCGCTTCCTCGGCGCCGCCTGGCTGCGCGCCCCGCTCGTTAGCGGCGGCGGGCGGACTGCCCCCCTTAGGGCCCCGGTGCTTTGCAGCCGACATGGCGGGACGCCGCCGTCGTACGCGGAGCCGGAGCAGCAGCAGCGGGCGGGGGAGGGATGGAGGAAAGGCGGGGGCGTCGGCCCGGACAGCGCCAGGCTCCCCGCCCCGCCCCAGCCCCCGCCCTGGAGATCCGCCACGCACACGGGGACAGCCTCGGTGCTTCCGAGGGGAGTTGCCACGCACACGGGTTGGGCGCTTCCCGGCGGAGGAAGCGGGACGGGCGATCGGCAGGATGGGCGGAGTGGCACCCTAGGATGTCAGACGTTTCTGACTGGAGCTGCCTCCACCACAGCTGCCTGCGGGACCCGGTTTCGGAGCGGAGTCCGTCAGGGCTTCTCCCCTAGCAGCCCCAGGCCCGTTGGTTTTCAGTCGTGTGGTGTAGCTTTGGTGGCAGATCTTCCCGCGTCGTGTAACTTCTGGCTTGCTTGTTTGTGATTGTGGCTGAATCGACTGCTGCAAAGTCTGGGAGCATGGCATGGAGAAAAACTTATTTTCTCCATCCACAACCCACTTTCCAGTTTCTGGTGTCTCTAGAGCAGAGACTCCGCATCAGGCTGGTCCTTGGGCACACAGCATCAGCTTTGACTGGCAGGGGTCATTCCAGCCCGATGCAAACTCCCATCGGTGGGTGTCACGGGCTGCCTCGTCCGAGCACACTCGGTAGAGGCCCGCAGCTCAGCATCGAAATCCCCGCGGAGCCTTTGCACTCCGAGCATGCTCTTTTGCCTCCCTACGTCGGCAATGAGCCCCTACACTCATCTTCCCAGCAGAGCATGTCCCGGCACACGACTTGAAAATCTGAGCAGGCCTTCCCCTGCACTCCAGACTCCAACATGGGCCTGACAAAGTTGCAGGGCTTAGGCTTTGACATTTGATCTTCTTCGTGCACTCTGTTTTCATCCTGCTTGTAAAGAGGCAAATTAGAGGGAGGTAGGAGCTGACTGATTTGGATGTGCCAGCAAAAACTGGAAAAAATGGGGAAGGAGAGAGCAAGACAGGGGATAAGGAGAAAACAGACTGCTGTGCACTGAATTAATTAGTGGTCATATGGTTACAACCCCAAGCAATGCAACAAGCTTGGAGAAGAGTGGCATGGTAGAAAAGAATTTTGGGGTGCTGGTGGACAGCTGGCTGAACATGAGCCAGCAGTGTGCCCAGGTGGCCAAGAAGGCCAATGACATCCTGGTCTATGCCAAAACCAGTGTGCCCAGCAGGAGTAGGGAAATGATTGTGCCCCTGTATTCAGCCCTGGTGAAGCCACAGCTTGCATACTAGGTTCAATTTTTGGCATCACAGTATATGAAAGACATTGAGGTCTTGGAGAATGTCCAAACAACAAGGCTGGGGAGGGGTTTGGAGGGCAGGTAATACAGGGAGCAACTGAGGGAGCTGGAGTTGTTTAGACTGGAGAAGGCTAAGGGGAGATCTTACTGCTCTCTACAACTACCTGAAAGAAGGTTGTAGTGAGGCTTGTGTTGGTCTCTCTACCCACGTAACCTAGCAACAGGACAAAAGGGAATGGGTTAAATTGTACCAGGGATGGTTTAGACTGGACATTAGGAACAAAACTGTCCTGAATGTTGAGGCATTGGAACAGGCTGTCAAAGGAGGTGGTGGAGTCATCATCCCTGGGGGTGTCCAAGAAGTGTGTAGATGTGGTGCTTCAGGATATAGTTTGGTGGTCATGGCAGTTGGGTTACAATTGGACTTGATTTTAAATGTCTTTTCCAACCTTAACAATTCTATGATTCTATCCCTGTTACTACAGAAATGGGCATGCTCAGGGCTAAACTGTTCTTTTAGATGACATACTGGAACAAACTGATTGGGATGTCCTTGATAGCTGAAACATCCTAGACAAGTATGAAAAAAGTGCTACTAAATAGCATAGTGGGCTTTTGGCTCAAACACAGTGTCCTAGATTAAACTAGTGTGATTATAATGTTTAAACCACACCTCCTAGCTGGAAGACCCCTGGCCAAAATAAACCCCTCACCCTGTGAACATACACAGTGAATTTAAGAGAAGCTGGACCTTTAATGGGAAGCAAGCAGGAGACTAACCAATGGATAATTAGTAGGTGGGTGCTGGTGGACAAAAAGCTCAACATGAACTCTCAGTGTGCACTTGAAGCCCGGAAAGCCAATTAGATCCTGGGCTGCATCAGGAGAAGTGTGGCCAGCAGGTTGAGGGAGGTGATCCTCCCCCTCTACTCAGCTCTGGTGAGACCCCACCTGGAGTACTGCCTCCAGTTCTGGAGCCCCTATTACAGGAGGGATATGGACGTGCTGGAACGTGTCCAGAGAAGGGCCACGAGGATGATCAGAGGGCTGGAGCACCTCTCCTATGAGGACAGACTGAAGGAGTTGGGGCTGTACAGTCTGCAGAAGAGAAGGCTCCGAGGTGACCTCATTGTGGCCTTCCAGTATCTGAAGGGGGCCTACAGGAAGGCTGGGGAGGGACTTCTCAGGATCTCAGGTAGTGATAGGACTAGGGGGAATGGAATGAAGCTGGAGGTGGGGAGATTCAGGCTGGATGTGAGGAGGAGGTTCTTCACCATGAGAGTGGTGAAGCCCTGGAATGGGTTGTCCAGGGAGGTGGTTGAGGCCCCGCCCCTGGAGATGTTTAAGACCAGGCTGGATGAGGCTCTGGCCAGGCTGATCTAGTGTGGGGTGTCCCTGCCCATGGCAGGGGGGTTGGAACTAGATGATCCTTGTGGTCCCTTCCAACCCTGACAGATACTATGATACTGTGATACTATGACATGAGGTGTAGTGAATACACTTAAACATCCACTGCAAATTTCAGCTGGTGTGCTGGACTTGTAGGAATGTCCTCTAGCATCCAAACTTGTGCAACTCTGTAGTAAAGTAACGTCTGCTTGTTAATGTGAAAACCAGCATTGAGAGGTTTGATTCCTGATTTCAGTGACAGTTCTAGATGGTGGAAAGGGGAGGAGACATGCTTGACACCTGTGTTTGCATGGGAGATATCATATAGGAATAACTTTAAAACTTTTGAAAGTTCCTTCAGTTTTTCCAGCATCAGAAAAAGCTGCTTAAACCCTTTCTAGAAACTGAGTAGCTGTATCTGAAATTGTTGACTGTGGAAACTTGAAGAAATACAATGTAAGTCCCCCTTCTGCTGTCTGCCTCCTGTTTTGGGCCAGTCTATAGGGCAGATGATAGCACAGAAAAACTTAACTGTTTCAAAAACACAACTTGAATTCACCAGTATTATATTTCTTTTTGTGCCTTTCAGCTTTAAAATAATGAGTATTATCTGATGGAGCCAGTTAGGTTGAAACACCAGTGATGGAAAGCTGCTGATTCAATGGCATTTTCAACAGCCTCAGTGGCCCTTAAAAAGCTCACACTGGCTTTTAAAAGTAATTTGCAGACAACTTATTTGCTTTCTGAGCTATTACAGTTTAGTACTTGACACTTCACAAGGTGTTAACTCAGATTTTTTTTTAAGCAAAATAGAAGGTGTTTTTGCAATCCCAAGCTTTCAGTAGGGTGTCTTTCAGGAAGCAAAATTATCCCTCCATGGTGCAGAGGGCAGTAGAGTACCCTATCTTCCTAACAATGAGAAAGGATGGTAAATGTATCATCATCATATAACATGCAAACCCAATAGTCTCTGTAGGTTTATAAAGAAACATAATGAAGTTTTTATCCAAATTCATTTCCAGTGAAAGAAATGTGGCTGCATCCAATTTGTTAGCACAGGATGATGAAATTTGATGTAGACGACACTCATTTGGTGATACTCAAATTAAAAGCCTCACATAGGGGATTGTATTTCTGAATGATGGGATTCCAAGTAGAAACACAGAAAAGACTCTTGATCAGGATCTTTTAAGAGATTTTACCTCTGCTAAACATCAAGATGTTCTACCTCAGCTAGCATTGAGAGATCTTACTGCTGCTTAAGCACAAATCCCAACCTTCACACTATACATTTATCTTCTTATCCCTGTCTGTGATGCCAATTGACATGTATTGCTAATTGACATGGTTAGCACAAGGGATACAGACACCAAGCAAAAGAGGTAAATCTATACTTATAAAACAAAGAGGAATAGTAACATTACAATCAAGATTAGTAATGATTAAATAAAACAGGTAAAATCTGTCAAGGTAACACAGCTATTCATTACCACATAAAGTTAGTGATAGTGGTTAAGAAAGATCCATCACCAGTTGCCCCAATACTTCACCACCATCCAGATCTGCAATTGCTAGGGGAGCCCTGGTTGCAGCAAGGATTTGGAGAACTCTTCCTGGCAGCTGGGAAGTTCTACACAGTGCATCCATTTGTAGGTGAGGCTTACAAGGTTGTTGCAAGAGGGTCCAGTCTTTTGTACTGTTGAATGAACTAGTTTAGATGATTCTAAATGGGGAAACCTCTGACTTCACCCTGCTGTTGGATTTTCCCAGAGCCTGGCCAGGGCCCAGGGAGAAACCAAAGTGTTCTTCCCCCGATTTGGGGGCCATTGGGTGATGAATGAAGGCACGAACCCCGTTGCCGTACAACAATGACATTCCAGAAATGCAGAGAGCAAAGAATCTCAGAAGTCTTCTCTGAAGACCTGCAGGACGGCCAAGGGATCAGGCCTAGCCAACATGGATTTAGGAAGGGCAGGTCCTGCCTCACCAACCTGATCTCTTTCTATGATCAGGTGACCTGCCTGGTGGATGTGGGGAAGGCTGTGGATGTGGTCTACCTGGACTTCAGCAAGGCCTTTGACACCATCCCCCACAGCAAACTCCTGGCCAAACTATCAGCTCGTGGCTTGGACAGCAGCACTCTGCACTGGGTTAGGAACTGGCTGGAGGGCCGAGCCCAGAGAGTGGTGGTGAATGGTGCCACATCCAGCTGGCAGCCAGTCACTAGTGGTGTCCCCCAGGGATCAGTGTTGGGCCCAATCCTATTCAATGTCTTTATTGATGATCTAGATGAGGGGATTGAGTCCACCATTAGTAAGTTTGCAGACAACAGCAAGTTGGGATGTGCACAGTGAGGCAAAGTAGTGCAAACAGTTACTTAAAACATTGTCTTCTTTATGGAAGATAGTGGATTAGGCTGTTGGACTTAATCCCATTTAATGTCTCTGAAGTCTGAGCTCAGAGCAGCAGGGCTGATGGGTGCTCTGCATTGTGGGAAGAAAGCACTTCTGCTCGAGCAGGGCATATAGCACTTGCATAGCAAAATTCCATTCCCTGCTTCAAGTTCTTGCTTTTATACTAGAGGTTAATGGGACCTACAGTAGGGTTTGGTCTATCCCTACACAATTCATAACACCTGCTAAAGATTACTAGCAGGAAGGGGAGCTCTGTGTCTTCACAGTGAGCAAAGCTTTATATAGTTAGCCCCTGCCTCAAAGATGACTGCCAGTGTTTTGCCCTGCATGCTTCCTGATCGGTGAGGCAACAGTGGCACGTAGCTCTGGTGACAGGAAGAGATGATGACTGAGAAGTACTGCTGGCCCAGTGGGCGGACGAAGCTGCCCGGTGGATGAGCTTAGTACAGCAATAAGAAAAGCATTTATAATAATAGTACCGCGTTCCTCAGTGAGCAGGCCTCCTAACACCACTGCCATGAGCAAGGCAGGTGACTAAACGCGACACCATCCTGAGTGGCTCCCCTGAGGCTACGGTAGCGATGGGTGGCAGTGGGTGACCAAGATGACGGACGAAAGGGGGCGCCTTCCGCCCTCCCCGAGAGACGAAGGAAATCAGGGCAGCGAAGCTCTTGAGGGCGCATTTAAAGCCTCCTTGGTAGCGCCGTGAACAGACACTGGCAACTACAGCCCGAAGTGCAGCCGCGTCCCCTAAAGACAACAGACACTTCGCTCCCTCCCCCACCTCTGCGGGGCTAGCTTGTCGCCTTATTCCTTGAGGCGGCTCTGGGGCAGGGCTAAGAAGCAGAGCCCGCCCCGCTCCAGGGAAGGGACGGGGCCAGGCCGGATGGACGCGGCTCTTCCGTAAACACCACCCAACCCTTCCCCCGGCCTTCCCCCCGCGGGTACTGCCCATTCAGCGCGGGGGAGTCCGCTGAAGTGTCTTCCTTGTCTTTTCATATTCCTTCCCACTCAGTGTTTGGACTCAGGCAGAATGAGGAGATCCTAGATGTTTATATGGGGATAGTCGCAGCTTGACCCCAGTCCGTCTGGCTAACTTGCCATTAGCAGTCAGCAAAAGGTTACGCGACCCCCCCTCGTCATCAGCAGAGATGGACGCGCCCAAGGAAGACGCTAATAATCCGGGCTGGGTATATAAATTGGAAGGGGGGGGCTGTTTAAAGCTCCGGCGAGCGCTGTGCAGGAGGGCGAGTTGTCGCTGCTGTCGCCGGGCCGCGGTGAGTGGCTGGGGTGAGCAGGGGCCGAGCTGCGCCGTCTGACGGCGGTGTCGTGCCGCGCGGCAGCAGGCGCGGGTGTTCGGGCATGTATAGGCGATGAACTGCGGGGTGAGTCTGGGGCAGAGATGGCCCGGGGGCTGTTGTCCTCCCATGCGGTGGGGTTGGCTAGGAGGTGTCGGGTTTACATTCTACTTTGCTCTACTACTTCAGTGGGCTTTCGCTGCAGCAGGTAGGTTTCGCATCCCCTGTTCTGGGTCAGCACGCCTTGCTCTGTGTTTCCTGGGCTGTTTGCGTCCCTTAGTGCTCGCTGTCTCCAGGAGCAGTCCGTCCTGAAGGGCGAAGCCGCAGAGGTTCCCCCCTTCGACCCCGTGCGGCAAGGGCACCCTGGCGCCTTCCCTGGGGCGTGCGAGGTCGGGATACTTGGAGGCAGGCTTGCCCTCCCTGAGGCTACCAAAGAGAGGGTTCCGCCATCTCCTCCCTCTCCTCAGACGTCCTTGGAAACGCTGTTTGTTTTGGTCGGCGAGTGCCAAACTCCTGCCTCTGGTAACTGTTAAAAACATGGGGCCGGGGGAGGAGACGAGTAGCCAAACAGATGGAGGAAGAGGAGGAGCCGGCGTGCCGCTCCCCTGCTCCCTGCCGAGGGGAGCCGGCGGGAGGGGCGTACCCGGCCTCTCCTCGGGCGGCCGGCGGCCCTCGGGACGGTGTGTTGCTGAAGGGCGCGAGGTGCCGGTTGTTGCGCGGCCGCCGCGCGCGGAGGCTTGGCGGTATGTGCTCGCCTCGCCCTTACCGGGTGCCTGTTCTCCTTCGTCAGAAGTCTGTGTGAGAAGAGCTGCGGAGCTAGAAAGCTAAACGAGAACTGTCAGCTGCGAGCTGTCAAGAAGGAGGAGTTCTGTAACTCCTTAACAAAGGCTCTTTTCTGCTCTTGTGCTGTGAGTGTTGGCAAAGGTGGAGTAAGTGAAAGGGAAACCCGAGCCCAAATGAGATTTCAGTCGGTGCCAACTTGAAGATAGCAAGGAGACCAGTAGGATAAACAGAGTTAAGACATTTATAGTGGTAAAACTGGACAGAGCACTTAGTGTGTGGATGGAGTGACTTACTTGAACAAAGCAAGGCCATGGAAAAACTTTTCTTGAAGATGATATCTGAAAGTTAGCAGAAAACCAGGCGCTTCCAAGCTGTCTCTTTTCCACTAGATGCTTCATAAAATAACTTCTAATGGAAGCTTTCAGCAATAAAAAACATGCTTGTGCTCTCTGAAGCTAATCTGACCTTGAATCAAAGTGAGTGAATTGGATGATGTGACCATGTAAGAGCAAGCTGCCTTTGCAGCATCTACAGAAGGAGTAAGCCAAAATTGTAAATACCAGCAGAAACCATGATAATCTAATTATTCCCTATGAAATTCACTGGAACCACGGAGCTTGCACATTTAGAAGATATTTTTAGCTTGGTCTCCCAGTTAGTTCGTCATTTAAAAATCTGCAAGATAATACTGATGGGAAGAAATCAGGTAATGAAGCCTGCTGTGAAGGTATCTGGCCTAATATAAAAGTAAACCTCAGTTGTTTTTAGTGCAGAAAGAGTAAAGCAGGTTGTAACCACAAGCTAACCCTTTAACAGAATAGGATATTAAGCTGTGTTTTAAAACAACATCCTAATAGGTAATACCTAATGAATAACTTAAAAAATAAGGAGATGGTATTGTCTGCTCAAGATGATGAGGTACAAAGGTCTTGGAAGACTGAAGGGCTTTCTGAAATACTTTTGGGAATTGTATTAATTTAAAATTACGTGTGAACTTAGCCCTTTGTATTTCATGAGCATCTCTACGCTGTCTACAAAAGCATAAGGAAAAGCAGCTCTTCCAGTATGTGCTGTAAGGAAAGGACTGAGCAACTCTGTTGTCTATTGTTGTAATTAATTAGAAATGCCTTTTTTTCGGTTAGTACTTCCCTTTGATGTGCTCAGTGAATGCATTTTTCTCTGAGCTTTTTTAGCTGTTGGGCAGCATATTTAAAAACTCTGTATGGCATATCCAGATTCTGCTTGTGAGTTGGTGTATGTTTGTTTTGATATGCTTGCTGCCTTGTTTTTCTTGTAAACTTAGAATTAGCAGTAATGTTCTGAAGTGGTAGAATGCACGTATTCTTCCTTACCGTTCCATTTGAGGCATCCTAGTGGGAGGTGTATTTACTGTGTATAAAGATTGCAGTGTTTCTTTCAATGTGTCATCTCCCATTGCATTGTTCAAACTTCTTATTTAAAGCAAGGCTTCCTAAGCACTCTACTGACAACTCTTATTTGTATGTGTGTGTACTGTAGGACCAGATATGGTCTTGGTACCACAAAATGTGTCATGGGCCTCTGACATACAAGTATTTGTTGTCAAAATATCCTTTGTGGGGGCTAGTATGTAAAGACTTTGTGTATAGGATTTTAATACAGAATTTTAATCTCTACCTTAACAATTTGGTGGTCTTGGGAATCAAGAATGGGGTAGAAAATGGCAAAGCTGACTTGCCTTTGTGACTGGTTTAGTACTTCTGTTAGGAGCACCTTGCAAATCTCGTTATGTGCAAATGTGAGTATTGTTTAGAAATATCATACAGTTAAGAGGAAGTTCTCAAAATGGTACATAAATTGTTTGAGATTTTGGGAGAATTTAACATTTATTTTATTCCTTCTTCTTAACACTTAGATTGAAGCAGTAGACACATCTTGAAGCGTTCGTTCTAGGTGCGCTGTTAACAAGACCTTTTGAGCCAGTACACTGCTGACGTTAATCATTTCTTTTGATGGACCTCGTGCAACATTAGGAGGTCAGTTATTTGTATATAATGTATTTATAAATCTGCTTTGTGATTAAAAGCCTGGAAATAGTGTTCTGATGCTGATCCAGAAACAGTAGCATAAGGGTAGTACAAGCTTGGCAAGTCTTTATAGGATTGTTGTATTTAAGTGAGCAGCTCCACATCAAGAACCTGGAGCATGTTCTATGGTTAGGTTACTTGTCACAAGTAGTTTCTAGTCAGCACTACCTTTAAAGTCTGTAACAGTTCTTAAAAAAATAGTTTGTATGTTGCACAAGATTAACTAGTGACTCATTTCTAATTGTAACTTGCACAATATGGTTTCCAAGTAAAAAAATATCTTAGTCTTTTGGGTTTTGTAGGTCACCAGTTATTAGAAACTATAAAATTGCTTTTTTTTTAGTGAAAGGGTTACAATGTTAAGGATCACAACTAATGCTGTAAATCTTGAACCCATGACCACTATAGCCTGATCAAAAGTCTGTCGTTGGCTTGTCCAGTAAGGTAATAAACGGACAGCCATGACAGCTGTGCTGATGTGATTAATTCTTCTCACAAAACCCAGCATAAAATATTACATAGGGCAGCCAAATGCATCCTCTTTCTTCTTGGGAGAGGAGTAAACAAGCACTTAAACGTTAACCTTCTCACTTAATAGAGGAGTACTCATCAGAGTAACACTTCAAGTTAAGACGACCTATGCAGGATAAACTGGTACCCAAAAAATTAAGCACTCCAAGCTGTAACCAGGTTCCAGCATAAAGAAATCTTCATTGTTATTCCCTTTTGTCTGTCTTGACCCCACAATACATTGATTGACATACATACACACAGAGATGATCCTTTCACTGCTAAAAGTGGCATTTTCCATATTCAGCAGTTGTGAAGCACAATATTTCTTGCCTGCCAAAGCTGATGCAATTTCATCATAAATGAAGTTGTACTACTGAAATTTGCTGGCAAAAAGCATTACTGGATATGGCTCTTCATAATCTACTACAGAGTACTTCATGGCTGTAATCAGAGGGACAGCTACTATTGGTATCTGGGCCAAATTCCTTGTGTAGTAATTATAGCTGACTTCCGGGTTCTCATTTTAACATGATTATGAACATATTTTTCACTTCCTGTCATACAGCTACTAATCATCTCTATCACACTATGCAGCTGTCCAAATTCTCTGCAGCTGCAGATTATCTGCCTGGGAGGCAGTTTCTTTATGTAGACAGAAGCACTATGAAGCATGACATTTCTCAGTGTTATTTGTCATATATGCTGAACGTAATGTTAGCTCAGTTACCATTTATCTTAAAACAGAAAGCCCATCCACCTTCACCCCTAGGTGGAGTATTTTTGGGTCTATGACATTGTCAATCTGATTCTGAGTAAAGACCCACCTAAAGCAGCAGGCTAAACTTCTGGCTACACCCTGTCAGAACTATAGTGTTCTGAATTATTTGTGGTTTTTTTTCTCAGCAGCTTCTGTGTTTGCTTCAGAGTTGTTATGTTCTATGCGGTCTGTTAGTGGAAGGAAGCTAATTGCTAAACACCACTTGTTGATGAAGTCAGGTGGGGGATGGTAACATCCTGAGATGCCTTTAGGGATGTGGAGGACTTTCAAATTTCTGACAAAAAGCAACTTCAGGGGTTACTGTGGATGGTCTTTATTTTAAATATAACTAATTCACAGGCTGTCTTTAATGTAAGCATTAAAGTATGAAACAGCAGAATGGTACAGAGTTTCCTTGTAGAACAGCTGTAGTGTAGTTTTAATAATTGTATGATTTTGCATGTCAGGCCAAGTCTTTTCCATAGCACCTTTTAAAGAAAGACAACTACTTGCTCTCCATTCAGAATATAGTGATCAGCATCTAAATTTGGAGAAACAATCAAACAAATAAGTGTTAGGTTTATGGGCAGTGTATTTGTCTTTCTAGGTCTTGTTTACTATAGCAGCTAACGTGAATCAGAATGCCTCTCAATGATGAGCAGAACAGCGATTCAGAGTCTTCACGCCTCTCTGAAAGCACAGCTGCTTCTAGCGACTCTGAATATTCAAGACAGAGCTTTAACAGTGATTCTTCAAGCAAACCCAGTTCCCCAGCCTGTAAGCCTATTTTAATCTTACCTGCATTGTGCATTGACAGTTAAGGCTAACTTATCTCATTTCTCTTTGCCGTCGTGGGTAGAACCTGGGATTCTGAATCTCTCTTTAAGAGTGTTAAGAGGAAAGCATGGCTTTCTCTCTGCTGTGAAGCCGCGCATCTCCTTGTTTGTGGAACACCAGCAGCAGCTGTAGCCGTGGGGGTCTCCTTGTGTGCTCCTTCAGAAAGCGTAAGAAAAGTGTGCCACCATGGACATCCTAATGTTGAGCTAATCTTGGTGTTGGTAGCAGTCTGCCACTCAACCAGAAGCGGCTTTGTGCAAAAAGTGCATTTCTTCTGTTTGCTCCATACACTTACAAATGAAATGTGTAATTTACAGATGTATGATGTTAGATCAAGTAATGTGACGGTACTCTGGAAGTAACCTTTTTTTCCCTGCAAATATTAGGATCAAACACAGAACATACATTTGCACAATGAAGGTATTTTGGGTAATGATAAATAAAGCTTTAATGTGCTTCATGTTTGTGCCTATAAGCATTTTCCAACCATGCATACTATTTTAGTGTCTATACAAGTGAAGTCTCTCGTTAAAACAGGCTTATTAGTGAAGCCGCAGTTGGCAGCTGTCTCTTTGTCTTTATTATGAGTCTTCAAAATGTTGATTCCAAATGCTAAATTAAATGATGGAATTTGGGGGTTTAGAAAATTTGGGAATTGACTCTTGGTTTCCAGTGTGAAGTTTATCTCAATACTCTTTTTTTGTAAAAAGGGGGTGTAACTTGTGATGCATCTGCTGTGGAATTTAAGTGGGGAGTTCTCAAGCCAGTAACTTTAGAACCCCCACAATACAGTCGTTTACATGCTCAGAATTATAACAGATACCTGGTGTCTGTTACTGCTCATGCTTTTGGCCTGGTGGATTTGACCAGAGTGTTAATAGGAAATCTGTGGAATGCATGATCCTGTTTTAAAGGAAAAATGATATCTTAGTTAAGATTCCAAAACATGAAATGTATCCTCAAAATGTTATGAGGCTTGTGTGGTATTACCCACACACCCTGATAAGCTGGGAGTTTCCTGAGTTAGTGTTTTAGGAAGATATAAAGACCTGGTAATTCTAGATTGGACTCTAGTACTCCAGAAGAAACAACTAGGAAACAGTGAAATGTTAGCATTTTAGTATTTTTTAATTTCACTCATCAGCTCTGTGGATTTTTGGCTTGAAATGGTCTTGTTTGTTCCAGCAGCAAGCCCTCCCAAGGTTATTACATTTGATGAACTGATGGCAGCTGCAAGAAATTTGACAGACTTGACTCTAGCTCATGAAATTGCTGTGAATGCAAATTTTTGCCTAAAACATGAAGACTTCCCCCAGAACAGGTAAGAGCCTGAATTCTGCAGAAAACAACCCTGGGTTTGGGAGAAGAGGAGAAATTGAGTGGCAAATTGTAAAAGCAAACAAACCACCCTCCCACCCCCACCTCCCAAAAAGGCCAAAAAACCCAAAACAAAACCACAAAACATCTTGGAAAGCTACAGATACATATCCTGCACCTTCAGGAGTCACTGTCAAAGCTGGCTTGCTTGGAGCACATGTTTCAGGCCAGCTAAGTTGATGTACTGTCTTAAAGCCTGTTTCTCTATCTTAAATGTCATGTGGAAGATAAGTCTAATACAGTATGAATGCCCATAGTGAAGATGAGCATTGGTCTGTTCTGTGCAGCTCCAAGCCTTGTGGAAAAGATCAAATCAGCTTCTGTGCAGTTGTGTGTAGCTCATTAGTGCCATAATGATAAATGTAGGAGGTAATCATGAGCATAGCTCTAATATTAGCCCCAGAGGAGATGCAAAAATACCTGGAAAGCCAGAGGATGCAAGAAGTAACTTCCTTATCTTAGGAAGCTAAAATGGTTTTGCTTACATGTATGTTGAACTTAAAAAAATTACTGTGGTCTTCTGTTCTGAGAACTCTCATAAAACTGCTGTTTTTTAACTGCAGAGGACCCTTAACTGATAATTGGTTATATGACAGATTACTTTTTGAGACATCTTAGTGCATGATGTACCAGGTTAGGACAATGAATACAAGCTCAACAAGGGAAAAGGGAAGACAATATCTCTTTACCTATGTCTGAATTGCCAGCATCACTTTATTAAGTACAGGTGTGTTAGGAGGAACTTGTCAGTCTAGCCCACATTTTGGGATCAAATATCCACAGCCCAAGAAAGATATAGTTGTGGGGCGCAGTAGTTGGTAAGGTGGTGTGTGTTTCCCGACAAGTCATCAGGCTTATCCAAAACCTTTTTACCAGGGATGAAAGCTAGTTGAGCGTCTCTTCTGTATTTAACTGACTTATTCTGTAGCCTTGTAGGTACAGTGAAACATATTGTACACAAGGCATTCTGGGATCATTTGGAATCAGAACTGAATGAAGATCCTCCAGAATATGAACATGCTATCAAACTCTTTGAGGAAATTAAGGAGGTAACGTTCGTCTTTATTCTCTGGTACCATTTTGTCAGCTTAGGTCTGAGAGTCTTACTTCACTGAAGGATCTGCTGACTCAGTGAAGCCAACACCTTCAAAGCTTTCTTTTAAGGTGAAACCATAATTATTCAGAGCTGCAAACAGATGTCTGTTTATAGTGTATTTATGGTGGCAAGAAACATAGCCATCAATGCACAGTGACACGTCCACTAAGCTTTCGTTGCTTGACAGCTATTTGCAAGTCAGCTGTTCTCTCAAAGTTTCACATCTCTACTATCCTCTTTCCAACAAGATACCATGAACTTGGGGCCTGAACAAGAGTGTAAATGTGACTGCATCTGTCCCACACACTCTTGCTTTTGATCATCTAACATCCTGGCACAAAATGAAGTCTTTAAACATTTTCAATTAATGTATGTTTGTTTTATGGGGCAGTGGTTGAAAACCTCATTGTTGGTTTGAAAGTCTCATTGGCATGCTTTGTAGTTTGCTGGCTTTGAGCATATTTGCACAACTCTTAACAATAATTTAATTCTTTTAACAGTCTTTCTTTTCCTGCTACTTTAGATGATGTTCAGTCTTAATGTGTCATAGCTAGTCAGCTAAATATACTTGACATTAATATTAATATCTTACTTCAACATGTTTAATAAGTGGTTTGGGTTTTATTGGTAAGTTTGTTTTGTTTTTTTTCCCCCTATCTACTTCAGATTCTTCTTTCCTTCCTGACTCCTGGAGCAAACAGGATTCAAAATCAAATCTGTGAAGTTCTAGATACAGATCTTATTCGACAGCAGGCAGAACACAACACTGTTGATATTCATGGGCTAGCCAACTACATCATCAACACTATGGGAAAGTTATGTGCTCCAATAAGAGACAATGATATAAAACAGTTAAAGGCAACCGACAATATCGTAGAGCTACTGAGGTTGGTATTTGGGTGGGATTTTTGTGGTTTGGGGGAAATACATCTTCCCTGACAGACCAATGGGCGGTGGAAGGGTTGGTGGTAGAGTCTTAAATAATGTCAGTTTACGTAACACCTATTTTCAGCTTATAGGAAAACTTACTTTATACAGAAGCATTAAAGGGAAGGAGCTATGATGCACTTTGACCAAACTATGATCCATATATTTTTAATGAAATGTGTAGAAAGCTTAAATCAAACTCTGCCAGCTCTGAATAAACTACTGAACAACAGAAAACCCACTCTTGCAATAGTCTGTGTTTTGGAGACTGCTCTTTTAGTCTTATTGATCCTTGTAAGATTTAGGCAGCACATTTGCACTGTTCCTTCTTGGAACTGGTTATTGAATGCTTACTCTGAGACCAAACTTTGAAGTGTCTCTAGTAAAGATCTTATTGCTTGAATTTAAAGTGAAACACTTGCATAAAAGGACAGAAAGCAGTTTATTGCTCCTTAGGTACACTGAAATGTTAAGAGTAAATAGTAGTTGTCCTACTGGGTTTCATTGCAGCTTTGATCGTATACAGGGACCGAAACGACTTGGTCAGAAGGATTGTTTCTCTTGGTGTAATTAGTGTGATTAAAAAGTCAAAACCTGTTCATTTGGGCTGAAATGTACCAATTGATACAATTCTTAGAACCTGCTCTGCTTGTAGCATTTAGTGATAATACATATTTGTCCTGTTCTGTCACACCGAGCTTTATACATGATAGTCTTTAAAGTATCCTGGAAGATAGGTAACGCATCTGTTCCACTGAGGTATCAGTGAAGGAATTTAGTCTGGAAGAACTGAAATAAAATTGCTAATGTAGGTGTAGATTACATATGCAAGTTAAAGTCAGTAGACTATTGTAATGGTCAAATTTTAAACACCTCCTTTCAGACAGATATTCCACGTTTTGGACCTGATGAAAATGGATATGGCTAACTACACAATTCAAAACCTTAGGCCATACCTTCAGCGTAATTTGGTGGACTATGAAAGAACAAAATTCCAGGAAATTCTTGAAGAAACACCAAGTAGGTATCATGCTGCAGTTAATTTAAGCCTTCCTTTAAAAAGGAGACATTTTAAGACATGCTATAAAGATCAGTGTATTGCAGTTAGTTTGGAGAGAAACCTCAGTTTTATGTCTGAGTCTAGCACACGCAAAAATTCTTTAAGCAATCATCCATTGGTACCTTGTTTGTCAATGTATTATGAAGTCTGTTTATCTGTTTTCTAGGGCACTTTGAGACAAGTCTCATTTGCTGCATTGGTTGGTATCAAAAATAACCCATTGGCTTTTACTGTCTGGAGGCAGAAGCCCTATTACTGAAAGATGAGACTTTGTCTCTTGTGTATACAGCAAGTCTGTTGCTAGTCTGAAGTGCACATGTGAAAACAGTTGAGTGTGCCTGAAAGTTGAAAGGGACAGGATTTTATATATATATCTCTATATATTTTTCTTTTTAATAAAGAAAAGACAGGCTCTCCTAAGCAAAACCTCTTAGTTGATGCAAAGTCAGTTTGATGCACTACTGCAGATTTCGTGTAATATGGCTAAACAGTGTTCAAGGAAATGTATTTTTCCAAGAAGAAAAAGTAAACTTACTAACATGTATGTAGCCTGAGAAAGAACCCTTTAGAAGCATTTAGTTTGCAGTTAATACTCTTTCCTTTCACCACTGTTTTCTAGGCCTGTGGCCTTCCTGTAAAAAGGAAAGAAATTTTTTATGAACTTGGACTTTGCCTTTTTACCCTAAAACCTTGTCTGAAGGCTAACAATTTGTTATTGGGTTTGTACAAGCTAGCTAGAATGTTGAGGTGAAGATGATCAATGAAAAGATGTGAGGGAGAGAATTTACATGTGTGAAGGCTCAGCTGTCCACTGTGTACCTTGAGTCTTCAAAAGTTCACTACTCTTGCGTACAAATCTTTCCCTCAAGGTAGTGCTTATTTTGAGGGACACACAGAGTAAATTGTGTTGGTTTGCAATGTTTAGGTGCCCTGGATCTCACAACAGAATGGATAAAGGAATCGATAGAAGATGAATTGTCATCTATTTCTGATGAATCTTCATCCTCCTCTGGTGCTGATAGTAGCTCTAAACCAATTATTAGTCCTACACTGGTGCTAAACAACTGCTACTTGAAACTGTTACAATGGGATTACCACAAAACACTTCCAGAGGTAAGGAGTGTATTTCAGCAGTGCCTTCAGATTTCTAGCTGTATGATACTCCCGTTGATGACAGTAGGTGAATTTGAGTTCTAAGTTTGATTACGAGATGGGCAAGTGAACAACTAGAAAAGAGCCGCTTAAAGGTGGTTTTCCCACTATGCAGTTGTAGCTCACCAGCTCCACCCTATGAGCAGTCTTGGCCATGGTCAAAGGCTGGACCTTGTATTGACAGCACTTGGTTTTCTGTATCTTTGGGAGACCTGACTAGAGCATTCTGCTCTAGTTCTTAGAGTCCATTGATTGAATCACTCCTGCTTTAAAATAGGACCATAAAAACTTGAAACGCTCTAAAGTTTCATGTTCACCCATTCTCAGTGTGTATAAGCTACTGCTTCAAGATCTAGTGTTCAGTTTTTCCCTCCAACTCCTGATTACTGACCTCTGCAACCTACTGTAAAGCCAATTTGAAATGGACTGTCGGTCAGGGCTAAAATTAGCATCTGCAATGAGGTCTAAGCTATACTTAGAGTGGCCTGGCAGAATTTGCTAAATACATGGACTAGTGTTCTCAATCACTGGAGAGATTGAAATCCACCTTATTCTTCCCAACCTTTCAAACAGTTTTTAAGTAGGAACTACACATACGCATCCATTTGTGAATCTAGTTTGCTGTGCTCTGAAATCACTGCCAGCTGAATGTTAATGCCCCTGTTCTTTTCAGTGGAAGGATTCAGTTAGGATAAAGTTTTTCTAATGTAAAATAAAAGTCACTCCAACTACATCTTGCTGTGGGAATTACAGTCATGTTGGGAAGAGCGTACTGGAGACTATGACAAGCACCAATATGGTTAAAGTATAGCTCAGCTTTATTCTGGCATCTCTTGCTTTTATAGACCTCTAAGGTCAAGGTTGTTTACACAGTGCTCTGCATAGCTAGTTTCTGTGGTTAGCGACTCCTTGCCAAGGTCAGACAGCTGCAGAGCAGCTTCTTTCATCAGCTGCCAGGTCTCCCTTTCTCAGCCTTCAAAGCTACTCTAAGGGTGAGTTGCCTGCTGCCCCAGCTCCTACACTTCTTCACAGGCCTGATAGTGTGGATTGTTCATTACTCCCATCGGGTGTCCACGTTCTGCCAAAAAATCCTCCTCATAGTCATGGTATGATGAGCAGGCACATGGTATGATGAACAGGTACTTTGGCTGTACCTGGTTATGTATCACTTGAGGAGCGTGCTCTGGTGGCTGTCATGCACAGTTCATCACTGTCTGTTAGCTACAGATTATGTCATTTGTCTAAGGACAACTCAATTCAGAAGATTATTCTGTGTAGCCTTGCTCACAACAATGTCCTCTGGGTCCCCTGGACATTCCATATTATGGGATGACTTGTTTGCTTGCAGATTTCTATTAGCAGTGGCGAGGAATAAGACGCTGTGTCCTTCGTTTCCTCTGCACTTGGGGCATTACCCTTCTTCCTATGGCAGGCTTGCTTCTGGTACTTGTACATAATGCCACTTTGGGCAGTACTGCATATTCAGGGTATTTCAGCTTCTCTCTCTTCTGACTTTGGATATTTGTGATTTAAAAAAAAAAATTCATGCTTTGCAACCACATTGTGTATCTGTCCTTTTCTTTGCCTCTCTACCTCCATATTCCTAAATAAGTATTATTGTTTAAATTCTAGACTCTATTAACAGATGAAGTTCGTCTTCAGGAGTTGAGAGAAAAGCTCAATCAATTAAAAATCATAGCTTGTGTTTGTCTCATTACAAACAATATGGTGGGTGCAGCAATTGTAGGTATGCCTGATTTTGCTGAACAACTGAAAAGGATCTCTGTTCCTCTTCTTGAAGGCATGAACAAGAAGTAAGGCTTTCTTTTTATCACTTCTGGCTGTTTTTGTTGGGTTTTGAGGGGTTTGGGGGGTTGGTTTTTTGGGGGGTTGGTTTTTTTTGTGGTTGACTGGGTTTTCAATGGTTGTAGGTTGTTTTGTTTTGACAGACAATATATAGCAGATATGAAAATAATTAAAATGTTATAGTGATTGTTAATAATGGAAAGATAGCAAATTTCAATACTATCTATTCCTTTCACAGTCTAAGTCCACTGTATGTTAGGAACATGTACTGGAGTGACTGTGGTAAAGTAGTCAATAAATAGACTTGTCAGTTGCTTCAAACTGTTGTAAGCCATTTAAACTATTTGGCTGCCACTTGCACTACAAGCAAGCCTGGTGTGATCTGAAAGTGTCTCATAAAACTAGTTTTAATGAGAAAAAGTAGTTTGGCATGGGAAAACTTCTAAATGTAAGGCTAAAATGAATGAGTGTCATTGCTGTACACTTGAAATAACTGTTAGCATTTTAATCATAACTAGATCCTTACTTTAATCTTCAACACAAAGATTTGTCCTTTTAGCTGTAGATTCACATGAGTCTGCAAAGGCAAGAGGTAAGTTTTCTGAATTCTCTTACTGCAGAGAGTAGGCTGAAAATAAAAAGGAAAGGATTCAACTGAAGTCAGCTTATAACCTATTGCTACAGAAACCACAGAAATTAATGCTTTTTCTATTTTCTTATTCCAGAACTTTTGATTTGAAGGAGGCTCTCAATGCTATCAGTGTCCAGATCTGCAGCAAGTTGAACAGGTCTCTAACTGAAAGAGGTCTTCCCACTCTCAGTGAAGAAGTACAAAATAATTTAATGGGTCAAATCGCTCATATTGTTGAGGAGAATAATCCCATCAGTTCCTTGATTGGTTAGTAAAGATAATGTGTAATTTTGTCTTTGTTTTGTATGTGTCTGTGTATAAACTTACACCAGAAAGCTAAATCAGCTGTGTAATTTATTTTTTTAATTGTTATTTATTTATTTACTTACTTACTCCAGTAATACCAGGTCAACTAAGAGTAAGGAAATGTTTACATATAGATAGTGCTCTTGGTATGCTGCAGACAATGGTTAGTTGCAGCTAGAAATAATTCAAAAGGGTCTGTACAAATAAGACAAGACATGCTGCTGTTTTGGGGAAGAATTGAGGAAAAATGAGTGCTGTTCAGCCTCCCTTCTGTCAGTTCTGGGCTTAAACCAGGATTTTTAGAAACTACTTCCTTTTAGGTACTGTAGCTTTGTTGCAGCAGGATTCTTCTGTGTACACAGAATAGTAGGGGTTGAAAGGGATCTCTGGAAATCATCTAATCCAGCCCCCTTGCTAAGGCAGGTTTGCCTAGATCAGGTTGCACAGGAATGTGTCTAGGTGGGTTTGAAAGTGTCCAGAGAAGGAGGTTTCACAATCTTCCTGGACAGCCTGTTCACCTTGCAGGAGTCAACTTTAAGATAAACTTTTCAGTAATGCTTCTCACTGCGATAGGGGCTTGGAAAGAGCTGTTACCTATGCTGTTGGATTGGGGTTTTTTTCTGTGTTGATGTGTTGGGCACTTAAAAAATAAGTGTGGTTTCATTCTCATTCTTGGGTTTACATTTGTTCAGAACATACTTTATGTTCCGTTTCAGACAAGCGAATCCAGTTCTTCATGAGAAGCTTGCTTGCTCTTCCACATTTTCAGAAGTGTATGCCTGCCATGCCGGGAGGCCTTTCTGTGATTCAGACAGAGATGGAGCTTGTTGGATCTCAGTATGCAAGCATTGTAAACTTCAATAAACAAGTGTACGGACCATTCTATGCAAACATACTCAGAAAACTGCTTTTTCCTGAGGAATCAGTGGGGAAAGCAGAATCAGAAACACCTACCAATTAAAAAACACGGCCCACTTCTGTTCACCTTTTTTTGTTTTCTTACTTTTTTAAACCTTCCAAGACAGTGACTCGACTTCACCACTAAGAACAGCCCACTCCACTGACTATTCATGAGAGGGATCTTGTGAACTGTATGGAGGTAACTTCTGAAATTCACTGGAAATTAATTTCAAGGAGATACATATATATATTTCTAATAAATTTAGCTAATGAATTGTCGCTTGTAATAGTGCATTACTAGTTTTGAAGGCAAGAATTTATTAAGAGCTGCCAAAGTCTATGCTCTTTGCCACCACTAAAACAAAGTTATTTTTCAACTTGCATGTATTTACACATAGCAGTGCAATTACAAAATGACAAAATAATTGTAGATAAAGTGTACCATGCTTACATTGTATTTTTGTAGAGCAACATCCAGTAAAACAATTATGTTTCTAAAAGACTAAAAGCAAAAAAAAAAACCCAATGAAACATAGCAGAACTGCTTTTGTAATAAAACCCAGGGTCGTATGAGGCCAAGTTCTGGTACTCCTGCAGTTAGTGGAACCAGAATTTAACCTCTGTTACATTAAGGAGTGCCAGTATTATAAACTGTTTGGACTATAGCAGTTACAGAAGAAGCGTTTACCACTTGAAGTAGGAATCATTCAGAACTTCTCAACTGTAATTGAGATTAATGCTAAACATCTAAGAAATGTGATGGGGGGGGAAGGGGGTAAATTGTATATAATGTTTATAAACATTTTGTTAATCCAGTGGAGGTCATACAGATCTTTAATCTCTAATATGTATATGTCCTGATCTTGGATCTTCATGGGTATTAAGTATTTTTAAGCTAGGTCTTTCTGGTCTTTATTCCCAAAAGCACTTGACAGTACCCTTACAGAGTACCACAGAGCAACTTCCCCTTTTATATTGTTGGATGAGGGCATAAATGTTTCAAAAGGTATCGTTAAGCAAGAACCAAAATGGTTGGTCATTCTTAAATGTGATTAGCTTCAGTGAGTCTGTGAGAAATGCTGCTGGTCTGTTCTAAATTTCTTGGGACTAGGTCCACTACTTGGTTCCCATTTAAGGCATCAGGAATCTTCCTTTTCTCCATGCAACAGGCTTGAAACTGAAAAATGTGGATGTAAACTTCTGTAAGTTTACCCAGGCTTTGTTTTGCATATTTCAGATTACTGGGAATAAATACTGCTGGAATCTATCTGAGACATATTCTTGTCTATAAAATCATAGTTTACTTGAAAATGATTTTTTAAAAAATATATTGCCACATAATATCCCTTTAAAATGTCACATATATATGTATAAAAAAACCTCATGTGGTACAAGTCACATAGCTTGATTTTAATATTTTATATTACAATCTATTTTTTATGATGAGCCAGAGTTGCCCGTAAAAGTGTAATGTCACACCAATTGTCTATGTACATTACTATGCTTATCATAGATGTCTGAAAAACTGGGCATTATTTAGCACTGTGGTTTTGTAGTCCATTTTTACAGAACTGTGTACTCTTTTTAATAAGGGAAATGACTTGTAGTCAGCTGTTCTTGCAGCGTTCAAGGACTTTGGTCACGTGTACAGGGTTTAAAAAAAAAACCAAACCAGAACAATTTTATTCAAATTGCCTTTTTTTAAAGAAGAGATTTCTCTAGTGCACTTCCTGATCCATCCCTTGTAAAATCATTGCACAAAATAAAGATTCATACATACTCGAAAGGGAACTGTTTCCTGAAGCCTGTAAAACCTGAGAGAAAGGAACTCCCACAATTACTATGCTAATTGTGCCACTAGGTAAGTCAGGCTTGCTCAGATGGATATGAAATTTTGATGTGCAATTGAAAATCATCAAGAGAAGAATGCAGTGCAGAAGCAATTATGAGGAACTAAAAATGTTTTGCTACATATTTAGAAAAACCTGATTTTTTTTTTTTTTTTTTTTTTTTTTTGAGCTTTGGCTGAAAGAGGCTTTTATGAATATTTGAAGATGATTTATAACAATTATGAACTTTTAATGAAGTACTTTATATTGATTCTATTGTAAAAACAAATACCAAACTATAGATCTTCTGTCTACCGGGGGAGCTGTCATACTAGTTTTACCAGTAAATACTGGAGAAAAAAAAAATGGGGGGGGGCTTTTTTGTGATTAAGGTGACTTGCAAAGGGCATTTTTATAGCATGGCTTATGTTTCCAGTGATTGTTTAATGTATCTTAATTTTTTTATTTAATGTTTCAAACATGGACATTGAGTCTATTTAATGTCATGTGTTGCATGCTGCTTACACTGCTGTGGCTAAAATAAACTTGCCTCTACTCCAGAGTTGTTCTTGTGAAACAAGATGCATTCTGTAGCAGCTTTCTTTGTTGAAATACAAATATTTGAGGTTTTGTATGCATTAAATTTTGTTTGTGATACCAGTGGTGGTGGAAAGTATTTTATGCAAACTGTCTTACATGTAAGGGATTGTTAAATGTTGATTGATAAATGACTGCACTAATACTACCTTGTGACTTTTCTTTAATTTCTCTCTTGCAGTTGGAGTGTAGGGTAGTGACATAATCCAGCTACACAAAAAGCATTCATAGTGGTCACTTAAATCTGATTCCTTGGAAGAAGGTTGTATTGGGTTTATAGGAAAAGGTTGCGGGTTGGAGGGGTGGGAGGGGTAGGACTACAGGGGTCATTTCTGTGAGAAACTGCTAGAAGCTTTCCCTATGTCTGACAGAGCCAATGCCCGACAGCTTCAAAGTGGACCTGCTGCCTAAGGCACCTTGTGATAACATATTTAAGAATGGGGGAGACCAAAACAACTGGGCAACAGCAGACAGAAAAGAGAGGAAAGTGAATTTGTGAGAAGAACAACTGCAGCCACCAGATCAATGAAGAAGGAGTGGGAAGAAGGGCTCCAGATACTGGACCATCTTCCCCTGATACCGGTGGAAAAGACTAGGGTGAGGCAGAGTGTCCGCATGGAGGTAAACAGTGGAGTAAATATCCACCTCCAGCCCATGCAGGCTGTGACCCTTGGGGAAGTCTTTGCTGAAGTAGGCTCCTGGCACAACCTGCAGAGACAGGAGCCCACTGTGGAGCAGATTTGCTAGCAGGACTCCTGATTTGTTGGGGGCAGGGACTCATGCTGGAGCAATCTGTTCCTGAAGGAGTGAACCCCATAAAACGGACCCACTCTGAAGCAGTTTGTCAAGACCTGCAGCCAACCGGCAGGACTTGTGTTGGGGAAATTCAGGGACTGTCTCCCACGGGAAGGAGCTCAGACCGGAGAAGGGAAAGAGTGTCCTTCCCCTGAGGAGGCAGGAACGTCAGAAACAACATGTGATGAACTGACCATAACCTCCACACTCCACCTGGTTAACCGACCAGCTTGCTTGGTAATGGGTCATTGGACTGAAATAGTTGCTCGGTGAGTATGTAGTCCTTGTAGTTTTGTGCCCTCCTCGGTCGTTTCTGCTTGCTAGCTCCTGGGCCTTTGGCGGTCGGCAGGGCTGTCACCTCCGGCGGGCGCAGGGTAAACCCACATGCTGAAAAGTATTAAAATGTCCTACAAAGAAGCAGAGCAGTGGGAGAGTGTGGTCGGGAGAGCCCTGCCCAGCAAGGACAGGCCTGGCCGCCCTTAGCTCTCGCCCCCTTTTCGTATGCGTGTGCGCCTTCGTGTGTCCCCCGCCCCCAGGCCTCCGCGGCCCCGGAACCTTCGGTTACAGCACCGCAGCAGCAGTGGGATGCCTTTGGCTGTTGCACTACGTGTCCCTCGCCGTCAGCTTCCCTGCTGGCTTCTCTACCGGGCTGGTGATGGAGGCGCTGGCCACGGAGCTGGGCGCCCTGACGCCGGAGCAAGCGGCGGCTCCTGTGAATACGGTGGAGGTCAGCGGCGGCCTGGGGCGGGTGGGAATGGGGAACGACAGGCTGGCTGCCTGCTGGGGAAGGGGTGGCACGCGTGGGACCATGCCGGAGCGGGACTGGCGTGGAGTGAGGTGAGGTCTCTGCGCATGTGCCCTACCTGCCCGTTCAGGTGGGTGCCGGGAGGGTCTGTAGCGCACGCTTGGCGCTTCTCGGCAAGGAGGGTGCTTGTGCCCTGGTGCGGGCTGTTCGTCGTGAGGCTAAGCTCGGCCGCCGAGGTGCGGCTTCGGTCCCCTCCGTTTGTCCGGCCTGTGTCCTGCAAACGCAAGCAATGGGAGTTCTGCCCACAGTGGCAGTTCCTTATGGGTGTGCTAATTGCCTGGTGTGGAGAGAGGGAGCTGAAGGCCGTGTCTCGGGCCCTTCTGGCAGGACTGGCCCTTTTTTTTTTTTTCTTTTTTTTCTTGTCTAATTTTCTGTAGAAATTGCATGTGAGAAATGAAGCCTAAGAGCTTCGTGCTGTGTTTTGCCATTAATTCCTCTACATGTGCCTGGACTGTGAGGGAAAGAGTTATACCACAAATGCAGCATTGCCATGTACTTGTAAATGCAGAACGTCAAACTAAAACGATGAGGTACTGATGCTGCCTTCAGGAGTTAAGTGATGCAGCCTTATTCTGCATCTCTGGTCCTCCTCACCTGCATCTCTCCCCGCAAAATTAGTTTGTGCTCTCCATGCCATGGTGGGAAAAGGTGAGGCTGACGTAAAGTGATGTTCCCTGTGATCCCTAAAGAAATGGGGAAAAGTTTGTAGGAGCTTTGATATACTTACCAGTGCTTTGTTTAAGTAGCTTTGCAATGAGTTGGGGTACTGATAGGTTTTACAGAGGATCATGGCTGCATGTGCTACTCCCAGGATTTTTGTAATGTAAAAGTTATAGGAATTCTCTTGCTAGGAATAGAATTTGCAGCGTTAAGATGTTAAAAAGTTGTTAAATGAGGACAAGGTAGCAAGAAATTTCTAAGAAATACATATTCTCACATCAGTTGCTTTTAGAAAAGACAATCCCCCTTTGCCCCCTGAGTAAATATTGCATAGGACATATGCCTAAGATAATCTTAAGTCATCTCCCTGTTTTGCTTTTGCTCATCTTGTTTGGCTGTGGAGAGTGTTGTGGGGTTTGCTTATTGTGTTTTGTTTGTTTGTGGCTTTTTTTGTTTTATTTTCTAAATGGATCTGGATTGAAATAATTTTGCTGTTTAAAAATAGTAATACATTAAAAAAAAAAAAAAGGCATAAGCTCTTAGATGACTGATCACTCCCTGGAAAATACTTCAAACTGTATTTTGTTTTCAGGAAAAATGGAGACTCCTTCCAGCATTTCTAAAGGTTAGTATTATGCACGCATTTCATGGCATGAAGACTTTGCTTTCTAACTTTACATTCCCCTCTTCTAGCTTTTGCTGCTTCCTGTAATACTTGTCCTTACACATTTTTTATTTTTTTTTCCTGTTTGGCCACGGCAACCCCATGCAGAGCTATAGGCTGGGGTTGGAATGGCTGCCAAACAGAGAGGGACCTGGGGGTGCTGGTTGACAGCTGCCTAAACATGAGCCATCAGTGCGCCCAGGTGGCCAAGAAGGCCAATGGCATCCTGGCCTGCATTAGGAATAGTGTGGCCAGCAGGAGCAGGGAAGTCATTGTGCCCCTGTACTCTGCATTGGTTAGGCCACACCTTGAGTACTGTGTCCAGTTCTGGGCCCCTCAGTTTAAGAAGGACATCGAGACATTGGAACGTGTCCAGAGAAGCGCAACGAGGCTGGGGAGAGGCCTTGAGCACAAGCCCTACAAGGAGAGGCTGAGGGAGCTGGGATTGTTTAGCCTGGAGAAGAGGAGGCTCAGGGGTGACCTCATTGCTCTCTACAGCTACCTGAAAGGTGGTTGTAGCCAGGAAGGAGTTGGTCTCTTCTCTTTAGCAACCAGCACTAGAACAAGAGGACACAGTCTCAAGCTGCGTCAGGGGAAGTTTAGGCTTGAGGTGAGGAGAAAGTTCTTCACAGAAAGAGTCGTTTGTCATTGGAATGTGCTGCCCAGGGAGGTAGTGGAGTCGCCATCCCTGGAGGTGTTCAAGAGGAGATTGGACGTGGCACTTGGTGCCATGGTCTAGTCATGAGGTCTGTGGTGACAGGTTGGACTTCATGATCTTTGAGGTCTCTTCCAACCTTGGTGATACTGTGATACTGTTATGTATAAACTTGTTAGGCAGATTGGTTTCTTGACTCATTTACAGATTAATTTGTGGAGACGTCCTTTTAGAGGTTTGCTGTGTGGCTGTTCTCAGTGAGCAGTGTATATATGTAATGCTTCCAGATTATTTTACTGTTTTAGTGACGCTCAGAGACTTGTTCCTGGTTGTCTGTTGTGTTAGATTTGTAGCTGTGTTTGTTACAGGAAGCATATGCCAAAAAATAACAAGGTAGGAAGAACACCACCCTGGGTAAACAGGGAGATTTTTGTGGGACTCAGTGTGAAAAAGAGAGTTTATCATCTTTGGGAAAAGAGGCAGGAGACTCAGGAAGACTCTAAGGGTATTGGTAGGCTGTGCAGGGAGAAAATCAAAGTTGAAAGCCCAGCTAGAACTTAATTACTATTGTCTGAATTCTTGAGACTGTAAAAAAAGGGATGGCTACTGAATGTGAGGTGCAGTTTACTGTGTGTTTTATGCCAAGTGTCTCCATCCAACATTATTTCCAGCCAGTGAGCCCTTTACTGGAGGGCTATTCTGTTCTGGCCTTTCTTTTGCACATTAGTTTATTTATGCCAGCAGTGATACAGTAAGCAAAGCTGATGTTGTGCATTACAGCTTCTATAGCAGAATTTTCCTTCAATAAAGCTGTTGGTATAGCCTCACAAAAGAAAAAAATCTACCAGCCTGATTTCTGGGCCCTCATAAATCCATAATATCTTCTTGCCCATGTCATATGATGTGCAATGTTTTTTGTAAGTTAAGGAACTTAGTTAAAGAATTTTGCGCTGGAGTCATCCCTCCTTTGCCTCAACCCCTAGAGGCTTCACCGAGCAGCTGGATTTGTCATTCTCAGCCTCCCATTTTTTTCCTGATAATTTCAGAATGAGCTGTTGCCTACCATGTGAACTGTGGTAAATGTGCCTGTTTTCTGCACAATGTTTTAAGTCTCATCAGGTGTTAGTTGTCACGATAGCTTTCAAAGCGTGGAGCCCTCTGTGCCCATGTAAGCACCTGCTTCTGTATCAGCTAGCTGCCTTTCAAGGCTGAATTTAAGGGTTGTTTAGTTAGGGTCTATTTCTGCAAACACCAATCTATTAACAAAATAAATGCTTTGGTATTCCTTCAAGCCAAAACCTTTTTTTTCTTTAATCCCCAATAATTTTACTTGGTTTAATCTCCCTTCCTGTGATTGCTCTGATTGCCTTAAATCCCTGAATTGTACTGGATCTACTCATTACCTGGGGGAATAGGGTACTGTTTATTTTGTGTGCTATTTCCCTTGGACAGGTTCTCTCCTGCCTACATATCAAACTCAGATTTCTTAGGGGCATCCTCCCCTTGCTTATTAACTCTCTCTTTCACACCCCACTTCTGTCTTCCCTGCCTCATTAGGCCTCCCTGCCATTCTTGTTTATGCCAGCCACTCTTGTTAGGGTGCAGACAGCTTCTTTCTGAAGCAGCACACATAAGTAGTTATACTATAAATTATTTCATCATAATGGCAAACTGGTAAAATATTTTGATTTGCAGTGGCTTTTGTTTGTTTATATGAATTTGACAGTCTATTGGGTATGTATTTTGTGCAGTTACTGAATTATTTTTCTGGCTCAACCTGGAGTCATACAGTGTAGAGCCAAACTGATCATCCAGGCACTTCTCAGAAGTCGAAACAATTTAGTATCTATCCAAAAGCACTTACAAATGCTTGTATCTTAATTTCTGCCATGCATGATTGTTGTTATTGAAGCTAGTTTTGTTTATGGCATGCATGTATTTTCCAGGTGAAAGGACTTGTGAAGCAGCACATAGACTCATTCAACTACTTCATCAATGTAGAGGTATGCTTTCTTGGTGGGAAAAGAGTGGCTCTTAGTACTCAGAAAAGGTACATTATTCAATTTTTGTTTGTTTGTTTTCCCTCTAGATAAAGAAAATCATGAAGGCCAATGAAAAAGTTACAAGTGATGCTGACCCAATGTGGTACTTGAAGTAAGCATGAAATTATTTGCGTATCAGCAGTACCTTATGTGCTATCTCACAGATTTTCTGTTGACTGTAAAATGTTGGCAAGCACTTGCACAGCTATAAATCAAGACAGTATTTTCCATGACTTATCTCTGATTTGGCACATTGAAAGGTGGGAAGATCTAAAGAATAATAATTTGAAGCAGATGTTAATGGTACCTTATGTCACCACTTCTCTGTAATCTAGTAATCTCAGATGACAAATGGGAGGGTATTTTTGCCTATCTGCAAAGGTAACTGGGGGTCAGTTGTATGTGCATTTGAGATTTTAACTAACTAGAGCACAGCTCAAATAGAGTGTGTTACTCTGGGAAGAATCATTGCTCATTACTAATTGACTAACACTCATCAAAGTAACGTTATTTTTCAGTATATGAAGAATTCTGCTTTCTTCAGGCTACCTGAAAAATATTTGGCTTGATGCTCATTTTGCAACCACTTGTATTACAGGTACCTCAATATCTATGTTGGTACTCCAGATGTGGAAGAAAGCTTCAATGTGACTCGACCTGTATCACCTCATGAGGTATTAATGTTTGCATCTGTTTTGTTTCTTTGATCTTGGGAATGTCCTGGATAGTAGGTGCATGCTACATTAGGTGTTACCATGCATGCCACTGTCACTGTAGAAAGAAGTCACAGAGATTTAAACATCATAGACCAATTACTTTTTAATCAGGTTGGGTTTTTTTCCAACATGCTAATAGCTGTTTTCAGTATTTTACAGCAGCTGGTTTTAAGTTGGTTTCCACGAAAGCAGTGAAAAGTACTTCACTTGGTTAACCTTGTGGCTCTCCTTATGACAGAACTGAAGTCCTCACATGACAGTGTAGCGTTCTTTCATGATGTTATTAACTTCTTTTTAGTGTGAACCTTACTGCTGTCTGCGTCATAGGTCACTTCAGTCTCTCTTTTCCTCACAGTCTTCTTTGGGAATGTATCTGAGTTTTTTGCTCATAGTTTTTAAGTCTGAGTCAGAGAGCAAAAATGGAAACAGAGGAGAATCAAAAGTTGATAAAAGTACAAGAACATTTGCCTTATGGGAAGTATATTTAACTCTTTTGCACTGCTGTAAGTATGTAGGTTGACAAATGGATTGCCTGTTTCCAACCCAATTCGTGAGGTTTTATGTCCTTTGTTTCCTTGAAGATCAAGTCATGCCTGTCTTTTACCTCTAGGTATCTAATGTAAGACATTACCTCGAGGAGGGTGACACAAAAATACAAGTGCTGGAATATTAAACTGTGCCATTCTTATTTTATATGTGTCTTGTATGGGCAAAGCACATGCAAAGAATCCCAAAGCCTGTTTTTTCCCCCCAGAGAAAACTAATGAAGCTGTCTAACAGTTCTTCTGGGAGTTTCCTGAACTATTCATACACATGAATTTAAAGTAGTTAGGAAATAGAAATATTCTCAATGACTTTTTGCTGGGAGCAGAGTGGGACCTAGTTTCCTGTGAGTCACAGCTTTAAAACTAGTGGTGCATGTCAGTATTTTATTTCTAGAGAAGTGATTTATCTTTTATTGTAGAGAGAAGGACCATCCAGTTTACAATCATACTTGAGGCATATTTTCCCATACACTTAGTCTTCAATGCGCAGCACAATTTTAATTGCCTTTTATTAGTGCATAGTCAATACACTGAAAGACTTCATACAGAACCATAAATGTGCAAGTCTGAATACTGGTAAATTTATAATCCTGGAGCTTAAAGGTATGGAATGCTCAGTGAGGACATGAATGGCTGGCTGTTGAGTTGCTCTGTTGTGTTCGGCAGATGCAGTAAACCTTGTTTTGTGTGAAGATACATAATACCTTAAGGGCTGGCAACAGAGTCGTATAGTGAGGCTGGGGAGAGCAGACCAGAAAGATTGGATTAGAAATGATTGAGCCTTGAGCTATATAATGTCCTAGATATATATATCCTGCTTTTCTTGCTGTCTGAGGAGTTTGCAAATAAATTCTGGGACTCTTTGCAGGAAGTGATGCTGTAGTGAACCTTTTTGTGAGTCATCTTTAGAATCAGCACCATACAGTGAGATTTGCTTATTTTATTAATAACATGGCTTAGTGTCTCTCTCAGTCTCATGAATTTCCCTTCTATCAAACTCCACATGACAGCAGAACTCTTCAGCTGTTGAGAGTCTTCATACAGAGCTGAGCTGCTCTCTGAGCCTATGGCACAGTGCGGTCTTTGTGTCAGCTCTGCTGATTAGGCCTGTTTGTTTAATTAAACAGTTGAGAAGTTATGCTCTGCAGTGCTGTCCTCTGAAGACACAGATCCACTGGCTGCTTTGGAAACATCACAATGATGATATTTGGGGTTTTGTGGGGTTTGTTTTGAACAAGAGACTGTCAAATATAATCCAGGTACCATCAAGAGCTTGGTCAAGCTTCGCTTAAACAAGAGACTGTCAAACATAATCCAGGTACCATCAAGAGCTTGGTCAAGCTTTGCTTGAGGACTTACAGGAGACAGGGCGTATATGGAATGTTTTAACTGTAACATATGGAATGTTTTAATCTAACTACATGACTGTTCTCCTTTTAGTGCCGCCTGAGAGACATGACTTACTCGGCCCCTATTACAGTGGACATTGAATATACACGAGGTAGCCAGAGGATCATACGCAATGCATTACCCATTGGCAGGTAAGATACCTGTCAAGTTTCTGGTATTAGGTTTCATTTGCTGCTGTGTTGGGAGGAGTTTTTACAGCAAAATAAATGTGGGCTAACCTTGCTTCCTTGTTGAAAGACATGATAAGCTGGCCTTGCTGAACAGCTGTACCAGATGTGACTAGTAGGTTCTGGTATAAGATTTTGTTCTGGGAAAGCAGTTGGAAATCCATCTCCTTCCAAAGAAAGATGGATATAAGGACAGGTGGTGTTTTTGTTTGTGTTGACATCAAACCAAATAGGGAAATACATGAAAGAATACTGGAGCTGCAAGTGGCATTGTTGTAAGATGAAAATAACCATATTTGCTCTGTTGCCAAGTGACTCAGTCTGTCAAACATAATATGTGGAGGTACATCTGTGGAAGGTGATTGGTAAAACCAGTAAGGCAAGAATTCATTCTTCTGTACAAGGTTAAGCTCTCCTTAAAATTTGTTGGGTTTATGACCGAGCCTGGGCTTTGTGGAGAAATGTTGAGGACTTTTTTAACTGTTTTTTGTAAGGCTGTCAAATGAATTGAGGTTATTAGTATTGGGAAGGACATCTAATTTCTTTTTAAACAATTGTGTGCCTTGGGGCACTGGTTTTGTTCTGAATTTGGCTGTTCATGCTTTTCTCTCTTTCTTGCAGAATGCCTATAATGCTTCGCAGCTCCAATTGCGTTCTTACTGGGAAAACTCCAGCAGAATTTGCCAAACTTAATGAATGTCCTTTAGATCCAGGTACACTTACACTCAGATTCTTTTTTGCCTACCTGGACTTTTAGGTTTAAATCTTTTTTCAGCAAAGAAATCATTGGTGTGTTTCCTGTGACTGTGAAGTCATTGTGGTAGCTTCCAAAGTGTATGCTTGTAACTAAAAGAAATCAGCAGGCTTTTGAAATCAGTAAGAAATGGTTTGTATTTGCAGGTGAAGTTTTCAACCACAAAAGCAATAAACCAACATTCTGAAAAAGTTGAGAAGTGTATCCAGTATTGTACAGTGATGTGTTATGTGGGAACAGAGGGAGAGTTTGTTCATGAAAATGAAGTGTATCTGGGGAGAGTAGATTGAAATGATGTCCTCCAAAGCAGGAACTCTCATTTGTTGCCTTTTCTAAAGCAAGAATAAAGTGCTACATCATAAGATTTGAAATGTAGAGAGGAGATGAACGGTTATAACAAGCAGCTGCTTTGTTCCTGATGCCTTTGAAACATGCACTGGTCATGCTGTTCTTGTTTGTGACATGGCATGCTGTGCTGGAGAAAGGTAGCTGCATTTCAGTAGAGCAATCTAATGTGGCTCGTGCAGATTCCTCATATTGTCTTAGATACAAGGGCACTAAAGTACTTTTAAACCCAAGTAATACAGAAGAAATTTCTACTAGGAGCGTTGAAGAGAGCAAGTTGGTTCTTAACTGAAGATGTACTGTATGTGCTACCAAGCATCTGAAATGGCCAGTTCTTTTTTTTGTTGTTGTTGTTGATGTCCTTACAATAAACTCTTCGACAGGCAGTAATTTTTCCTAATTTATAGAACTAACAATTCTATGGCATCTTTTAATAAGTGTGCTTAACCTTACAGATTTAGATTTCTTTACAGCTTTGCAGGTTTTGGTCTGCCTGTGAGTTCTTGCTATCTGAGTACTCACCAAATACAAGTCTCAGGTCCCGAATGCTACGTGTGAGTTGAGCTGAAGTTCTGTTCCATCTAGGGGAACAGTTTTGTAGCTATGATAAGCTCCACACAGAGTCTGTTGTTTACTCCTTTAGGGGAGAATTTACTTTTCTGTTTTGTCCTTTGTGTGTTTAAATGATTAGAAAGTAAAGAGAATACTCATAGGTGTATTGAGGGAGGAAGGTAAGGCTCAACAGTACTGACATGCAAACTATTTTTTTTTCTATTGAATAGGTGGCTACTTCATTGTTAAAGGTGTAGAGAAAGTCATTCTTATTCAAGAGCAGTTGTCCAAAAATAGAATCATTGTGGAAGCTGATAGAAAAGGCACAGTTGGTGCTTCTGTTACAAGGTACGGTAAATGCCTGCATTTGCATAAAGCAGATAAACCCAAAGCTTTAAAAGTTCACTGTTGAAATTGAAGCAGTTTTCTTCCTAGTATGGGAAAAAGCTGTGGAGATTCAATGCTCCTCTCTTGCTACTGTAATTTTGCACACCAAAAAGATACAAATCCCAAATTAGTACAGTGTTCCTACAAAAATCAGTGGGAGTTGCTCATATGTGTCAAGATTCATTCCCAGCTAGGAAGAGCAAGTTCTAATTTTTAACATAACAAAGTGCACTTCCTTGTTGATGGTGTTTGGTTTCATTTTGCAGCAAGTAACATGACATTATTGCAGTGTACATTAGATGTATACCTTTGTCTGACTCTCTAGATCTAATGGATGTAAAAGCTTTTAAAGGCAGTTGAGAAGGAAACAAAATTTGAGTACTCCACAAATTATTGAAAGCAGCAAGGTAGTTTAAATTTAGCCTTTCCTCCTTGGCTGAGTTTTATTTATATTTGGTTTGCCTTTTGCTTTTGTTATTAAGCTGCATGCTGATGTAATATCGTACTGTCCTATTTGTCACTGTTCAGTGTGAGGGCTGTTTTTATTTCTCCAGAGGCCTCTCACACATCTCTGCTAACTTCATTACTGTTCCACAGTAAGCCTAGATGAGGTTAAACATACAAACAAAGTACTGCTATCTCATCACTGTTGTTGCTACAGGACTTGTGCATAGTTTGACCTCACTGGTTACATCCAAGTCAGTGATAAAAGCATTCAGAGATAGTTTTGAATAATATAGGCTTCTACTTGCTTAAGTTGACTACTGACCTTCCTCATCATAGGTGGTAATACCCTGTTACCTTGGAGTTACAGGGTGATGTCTGGCTGTTGCAATGTGATTTTTAAGAAAGGAGAAAGCAGGATTAATTCTGCTGAAAAATGGCTCTAGCTTGATACGTTTCATACAGAGGACTCTAGGAGCATCAACACAAACTTTCTGTTGGACATCATGTATTGTCTTTAATTTCAGTTCTACTCATGAGAAGAAGAGCAGAACAAATATGGTTGTGAAACAAGGAAGATTCTACCTGAGGCACAATACTCTGTCAGAAGATATTCCTATTGCTATCATATTTAAGGTAGTAGAACTGTTGATTTTCTTGGGTGGGGGGGATTTATAAAAAGCCTGTTCTGTAGCTCAGAAATGAAGATCAGCAGCTCCCAGAAATGAGTATGTACAGAGGGACTTGGCAGGGCTTAGAGAACCCACATTTGTTTTTCCCCCCCTGAAGTTATTGTCTTCCCCACATACCCACCATGAACTTGCGAACTGCTGTGTAGCTCAGTGCCCCTTGCTTCACATCCAAGGACATGATTATCCATAACTTCCAGTCATAACTGTAAACAGAACTGATAGCTCTGGGGAAGTGTTGCAATTCTCAGACCTGTTCCTAAATCCTATAAAATTACTAGAATGGCTTACATTTCCACGAAGTTTAGTTCCTGCTGCTGTGAACGAGCTCTGCCTCAGTCAGGGCACTTCAGAATCTGCCAGTTTCAGGAGTCCTCACCAGTGTGTTCAGTGCAGTGAATGCGTGATCAGATGGTGCATCTTTGGTCTCCAGTGAGACTGACAAAGGGCTGAGAGACACATCCACCCCTGTTTCTGGGCAAGAACTGGGGAGTATTTGCCCTGCCAGCTGAGCTTGTGACAGTGTCATGTCTGGTCCATCATTGCCTGTAAAACTGCCAGAGCTGCTTTCTCTGATGCTTTGCTTCTCCACCGAGGGCGCACACAACTGAGTGCATGATGACAGCTACTCCCTACCTGCACAGCAAGACCAGAAGCAGGCTAGTAGCCCATCTGCTGTGTTATCAAGTGCATGGGCTACAGCCAGTAAAGGTGCTGGGTGGACTCACGCTGTCCAGCAACTGAAGAAGACAGCACTGCGTGGCCAGGCCTTAGGCTAGTCCCTGTCCTCCTAACAGGTGGTAGCTTTTTCCTATCCTGTAGGTTTTGCTGCCACCTGTAGGTTTGCAGCCTGGTGCAGTGTATGTGCAGAAGGAGACCAGGCAGCACTCTTGGAGGTACTGTCTATAGGGAAGGTGGCTTAAGGCACAAAAATGCTTCTGACTGCATCTAGCCACCAATAGAAATGAATTTATTCGTTAAGATGGGAGATTTGGATAACTGAATTGCCAGCAGAGGGCAGCACCTGCCCACAGCATCCAAACAGCTTCTGCCACTAGTGCTGTTTCCTGGGCCTGGGCAACTACAGATGTCTGTATCACCACAGCTTTTTGGCTGATTGAGAGTTTTAAGAATCTGTTTTCCTGACGGAATTACGTTAGATTTGGTAGTAGAAACTAGTTTAATAATTGGATTGTCTTGAGAAACAAATATCTATTCTTTCTGGTTAAACTAATCTCTCCAAGTAGTTGGAGGAGGTTGTCTGGTTTCAGTGACCAATGTTAAAGGAGATTGGGAAGTTATTTGTGGACACAAATGTACATGAAAGTGTCAGGATTAAGTTCACAACTTCTGTGTTGCAGGAAAGTGTTAATGTGGCTCTTCATTTGCTGGAGTACCTAACAGCTGGATTCCACCTCCACTTACAGACTTTTATTACGTTTTGTCACCCCCTGCTGGTGTAGCTCAATACCTGCTCGCAGAAGAGTAACTGCTCTGGGATATTAAGTCTGAGGAGCTGGTTGTTGGAGGTATTCTTAAGCAGCATTGTACTACTTGTTCACTTTTTTACAATGCTTGCTATAATTATTAACTGCCTATATGTGTTTTTTTATATTCTAGATTAATTTTTCGTTTATTTATTGAATAAGGGCTTACAGTTGTTAGAAGCTCTTGGCAGTAGTGCTTTTCAAAGATAAACATCAAAAAAATCAATGTATCTTTTTAACTGTTCTGTATGTTCCATTCTCGACTGGCATTTAACTGAACTTGTGAGTGGTCACTTTCCTTGAGTTTCTTTTAACAACATGAAATTCAGGGATCTTCTGTCCACTTTTAATGAGTCTCCATCTGGAAACTGAAAATCCCAGATAGTCTTTTCAGTGGATTCTTAGGCACCAGCCTCTGACCTTTCTTTCTTAGGCCTTCATGTAATACAGTATTACTTTATAGTGCTTAACTACTAGAAGCAGTATTACAAACATTATAGCCCTGAAACTGGAAAATCCCTGACTTAGGAATCCCTGTGTAGCCTCAGCTCTCTCACATGACAGTATTATACATAGAAAATTCGTTGTGAAAGCAAGGAGAGTCTGCCAAGACCCAGGCCTTGACATGGAGCATAGGTCATACTTATTACTAGAATGTGTTCTGCTCCTTGCAGTGTAGAGGTACACTTCAGCAAAGGGCAAAGTTAAGCTGTATAGGCAGTCTAAGGCCTGAAGTTTTGGTTGCCTTTGCATCCTTAACTTTGTCTGTAGCAACTGCTTGTATAATTTTTCAGCTGAAAAATTAAGAGCAGCAACAAAAATCTCTTGCTCTGCATTTCCTTCCAGACCAGCACCCAGGCTGCTATCAAATTCCACAGAACTCTGTGTTACGAGTTAGAAAATGACCAGTAATTGGTAGAGGGCTCCTATCCAGTGTACAGGCCTGCTAGAGAAGAGAGATTTGTCAGGGGACTATCTGAAAGACAGTGGGAGAAGGTTGCACAATTTCAAATTGTTTTTCTAGTCCCAGTAGCTTTCAATGGCCCAGTGTTCCAGCACATGACTTTAAGATGTGGATATGATTTCATAGAAAAGAAAGCAGCTATTGGAGATCTATGATCTAATGTGGATTTAAAGCTACTGCAACTGTGAAGGGTAGATACACCAATATCTGTTAGACACCTTTGTCAAAAGCAAGGGCTGTGGGGAGCATTAGAAACACCACCTGTTGACAGAGCTGAGGTCCAAGATTCATTAACCACTCTAACTAGAATCTAAGAGCACTTTTGTGTTTCAATTGCATGCTAAGGCAAGACCTGTTCATACAATGTTTCCCATCTTTTATTTTCTTACATGCTAAGGAAACAAACCCAGGTGCATGGACTGTGGGAATGGGTAAAAATAGTGTGGATCTAATAGTTGTTTGATCTTCATAGGTGTGGGGTCTGGACTCTAAAGGGTTCATCTGCCTTGCAGTTCGTCTTTATCCATAGTCTCTTTTGCTGCTGCTTTGCTTTTCTGCCATCCAGACATGTAAGGACTTTTATCATTGGCATACTTGGAGGTGTAACAGTGTTGTGCTGAACACATGTAAGTGGTGGATTTGTGAAGTACAGCACATTGACCGTGGCTAACTGAAATTGGATAGGCTACAAAAGCCATGGTCCTAGCACTATCCTAGGACAGACTTGGAAGTGTCTTCTCTGCAGGTAAGGGGAAATCAGTGCATTGTTGCTATGCTAGCTAAAACACTTTCCCCCTAACCTTTCTTCTTAAAAGTGACAGAAGTATTTGTGCAGCCACTATATATGTAAACAAAGGTTTTGGTTTGAAATAATTATATACATTGGACAGTTTTGTCCAGGTGTATTTGTTGAGCTTTCTTAAGGGCTTATATGTTATATGATAACTGCCTTACAATGGGAAACAGACACAACTGACTTGGTCGATGCTCTCTGTGTAACACTGATTAATTAGTTAATCTACACATGCAACCTGAATGCTATTTAGAATGGTATTTAGTCTTGACACTTGCAACCCCAGGAGGCCTTTGTTTTAGCTTTTTGGCAGTTTTGCACAGATCACAGGGCTGTGTGAACTGTATGTAGTGGGTTTTTTTAATATGCCAGGCTATGAGCTACATGTGCCCTACCTGGGTAGCTTCAACAGTTTTGGGTGGCAATGAATGTAGAGGAGACGTGGAATATTTGTTTAGTATTTGAGAGTGTTTCTGTCCTAAGAAGCATCAGGGTTCAAGGTGAGGTGGTGCTGCTGATTTTGCAGGGGGCTCCCAATGTTGCAAGGAGTTAGAGCTGCCTTAAGGTAAGGGCTATTTTCCTTTGGGGTTTGTGATCTTGATTTGGTAACCTTGAGTGAATCCTGGAAGCTGAAGTAAATGAAGATGTCGGTGCTGCACCAAAATGTGTTGGGGAAGGAAGAGAATTATAAGTAACCCCTGGGGAGTTAAAAGTTGAATTTTATGGTTTGAATTGCTAGATGAAGTATCTTTAGTTTGTGGGAGCTATAAGGGGCTGCTCTAGGACCTGTGGCAAAAGAACTGAACAGCAGGTTAAATTTAATTTTTACAAAGTTGTGTTAGTCTTGTAGTGGTTAAAATGCAGCTCTAGAGGAACAGCTGAATGGTGGTCTTAGTGGATCTGCAGAATTATGGGTTCCCATGGCTGCACTTTCATAGCTCGTATCTTTTGAATTATGAAAGCTCCAGACCAATTCCGTCTGTGATGTCAACCCTGAATATCCCTGACATCTTTTTAATCCAGTCATCTGCCTGTCTCCATTCTGTAATTTAGCCTGATGGACTGCAGAACTGCATTCTAGGGAAGTGCCATGGAAACGCCTAGACATCATCATTAAGACACAGGCTGGGGGAGGAAGAGCTGGGCTCACACTCTCTCATGCACAGGCTCTCATACATGTGTGTGTGTGTGTGTGCACACATGCATCCGTACACAAAAGTTTTGGGCAGCAGAAACCTCCCCAGTCCTAGGAAGCAGCTGACCCCAACTGGACCATTTTCTCCCACTTGAACTCAGGATGATCTGAATATGCCTAATGCTTGCTTTGACTTGTCTGTCCTGTCTCCACTGACTACTAACTAGCCTTCCAGCCACACTTTTCAGCAGCCTGCTACTGTCCCCTTCCTCGCACCTCCCTGTAAAATTATCCCTTTGTGACACTGCCTTCCAACAAGACATCTTGTCTTCTGTTTGCTTTTGTGCTAGCTCCTTTTCCCTCAGCTTTGTTGATCATAAGCAGTTTAAGCATAGGACCCATCCCAATTTTGCATGTTCTCGGTGTTTCTGCAACAAAAGCAACAACCCAGGAATATTTTGTTACTATCCTGGTTCTGGACTACTTGCTTGGTTTGGTTGGAATTTTTTGGTAGAAGTGCAGTTTTAGGGGCAAATTCACTGAAAAAGGAATTTTTCAGATTCAAGTCTACCTGATACCAGCATGGGCCTGTTGATTTCCCCATTGGTGTTGTGTGTAGGTGTATTGGTGTGTGCAGCTCTGCCTGTGATTGCTGAGAGTACAGAGATGAATAAATGAGTTTGCTTTTAGGCTACCATATCAGCACCTTTTTTTTTTAGTCATTACTCACAGATTAATTTTTCTCAGTCTGCACTTACCTAACAATGCAACACATATTGTTTGGTGGCAGATTCAGCCTTTGCCACATGGAAATTCAGAATTCTCAAGTGAGTTTGCTGCTACAAACTTCAACTAGAAAATCTACACAGGTGTAATGATATATGCTATTGTCATCTTGTTGTCAGACTCGATCAGAGGATTCATCAAGTAAGAAGAAATCATCAACCTCTAATTTACTCTGAGTTTCTACTTTTCAGTGGATAAAAGAGCATATTAAAACTGCAGGTTGACTTTTCCCCCCCCCACACTTGTTTTGTTCACTTTTTGCATGACTCTTATGATCTGGTTGCCATCCTAAAATTAACCTGGTGAGCAGAAATAGGGGATATATTATCAGCTTGCATTTGATGTGCTTTAGATAAATACGTTCCCAGTACACATACATCAAGTGACACAAAGGTTCCTTTAACAGAATTTTGTTCTTCTGTGGGCTGAGTGCAATAATTGTGTGAATCTTGCTGTGGTTCCAAAACTGGTTTGCTGGTCAGCTATTAAGTCCTAGACACATGGAAAATGACCACTGTGAAGCTTTCATACTCTTGTAGACTTCGTTATGCGTCTGACTCTTGGATCATGAGGAGTTTTGTTAACTTCTCTGCTGAGGTTTTTTAACTACTTTGTGACCTTATTTAAAAGGGTGAAAAAGCATCATAATATTTGAAAAACAGAGATCTGAGCTGCAATAGTAATATCACATGGGCAAATTCAGGTTCTGAGAAGTGCCTTCAGATCAGTGCAGTGACTACCTAGTGGGAGCAAATGTGCTGAAGCACTCTTACTTGGTGAAGGAGCTTTGTCATGGTTTGGCACTTCGGTCTGTCTGAGATGGCGTAACTGTGATCTGTGCTTTGCACTAAAAGGGGAACGCTCTCACACTGTTACAGGTGTCTGCTGCTTTTGCACTGCTTTTCCTTTCTGATAAACCACAAGATGAAGAGAGAGTTTTAAGTTGGAGGAACTTCAGCCAACCACTTTTTTTGTTGTTGCAAAAGAAAGAATAAATGAAAGAAAAGGAAAAAAGCTGGGTATTTCACAATTAGAGCAACAATTCTGCTAGGGAATAGCGTTAGCTAGATGTTAAGCACAGTGACACCCAATGAAGGCAATAAGAAGGGAAGGTATTCATGCATTTCTGAGGAAAAATGTGAGGTTTTGGGACACTGCCAGGTTTTAATGAGAACCAGAACACTAGGGTCTACATAGGCCATTATTTACAATGGGTTTTGTGGCAGGCAGTTTGAAGAACAATATGAATGCAAACGTAGCTTCCTCACCAAGTTCTGAGAAACATATTAGAACTCAGCCATAAGAGGGTTAGTGAGATTATTCCATTTCTTGATATGGCAGAGCTCCAGGCAAATGTGTGAAGGGGAGAGCTTTAGCACCATCTGGAATCCACAAAGGCCTTCGCTGCTGGCTGCCACCTTGAAACACTTACCGATAGAGAGATTTTCCTAAATCTGTTAAGCGCTTTCTTAGTTTATTAAGCTTTTTCCGCAGTATAAAGTCAAACAAGGTGTCCAAGGATCAGTGAAATAATAGAATGTCTTTCAAGTGGAATTGTGTAGTGAAGTCATCTTCTAAGTGCAGCAAGCTGCAAAGGAGGTAAATTGTAAACGTTTCTCAAATGGGACGTGCTGTATCACAGTCAACTGAGTTTGAGAAATTGCTTGTGGTAAGTGGCCATGGGTAATCTTGTGAAAAACGTCACCTTCCTTGATTTGTTGAAGATTCAGACTTGGTCTTCATTGTTACACACATAGGGTTGTTATTACCTGCTTTGGTGAGGTGTTTTCATTGGAAAAAAAACCCAGAGAATTTAACTCCTATCAGTGGAGGAAAAAAGGCTCTCCAAAAAGTGTGTGTGTGTGTATTCCTGCTGCTTATCAAGGTTTCCATTTAACATTCTTCTGTAGCTGGAATATGTGCTGCCAGTGCCAGATGGCACAGTTTCTTAGAGAAGAACTAGCTCTTGCTTAGTAGTAATGCAGACAAACAATACCAAATTAGCATAAGCAAATGTCAGTGAGTTAACATAAAGCCTGTGCTATTTCTGTCTTTTCTTCTTTTCCTAGGCCATGGGTGTTGAAAGTGACCAAGAGATTGTACAAATGATTGGCACGGAGGAACATGTGATGGCTGCATTTGCTCCTAGTCTGGAAGAATGCCAGAAAGCTCAGATTTTTACACAGATGCAGGTGTGTCTTTTCACATGGCCGGAGGCTAGGAAAATCTATAGTTGGTGTGTATTGACCACTTCGCTGTGTCAGCAATCGACTCACACGTTTGGGTTTGTAGGGTTATTTTAAGATGAGAGTTTTTACAGTCACAGCACCTGTCAAATGTGAGGCTTTACTCTTGTTGCCTCAATGAAAAGAGAAAAATTCAACCAAAAAACAAAAGAAGTCAAAAAGTTATTTGTTTACAGAGGTTAACATTTTAATGCATGTGACAAGTAATGGTGTCCATAAGATTTGGGGTTTTTTATTGAGGCCCATTCCCATTTTTCAAAAAGGAATTGCATGGCCCATTTCACAGAAGCCCCATGGATGTGGACATGACCATTTCATCAAGGGTAATGTTCTCCTCCAGTTCCAGTGTGTTGTATATAACCATGCTCCATTCTGCTGAAGGCTTGCCAGAATTCTTTTCAGCTCTCGTGCGCTTTTTAAATTAGCAGAACGCAGGCCATTTTCTTGGCAGCACTTCCATCATGTACATATCAATCTGCTAGAAGAAGCTTTTGAAGACTTGTCTGATTTTCTGTTTCATTGTGAACTTCATCTGATCTTTCCCCGTATGATGTTGAATATTGCAAAGTGAACATCTCTCTAGTTTCCATCTTTTGGGGCTTTTTAGGCTGAGAGGTAGCACAAAGGCCTCCTAATTCAGAGTCAGAAGAGTGTAATGGTGGTGCAGGAGGAACATAGAGAAATGTGAAGAATCCAGGATGGTAGATGAAAAGAAATACAGGAGTTACTTCGTGCCAGAAATGTCAAATGAAATGAGAAGAGAGTGAGCTATTGGGGGGAGAAAGTAACAGATGGGAAGGAGAGTGTCATTTTGTGGAGAGGGGAATTCTTTGGCATAGAGGTCATGGCTTCATTTCTGGACTGGAGCTTCCTGTGTGGACCTGGATTTATTTTTTTTGACTCATCTGATCTTGAATTCAGCAGATTCCATTTCTTGCACAACTGGTAAGAATCCATTAATTAGTGCAAGGTATTCTTGGAAACAGTAGCATTTGTGCCTATTAAAAAGTGAGTGCCACCTCACAATTTAGTACATGAATGAAAGTTAAGAAGTACGCAAAAGAACTGGAGGTGAACACTAAAATTAAATAAACTCAATATCTTTATAATTTGTATAATCTTTCTTCCCATATCACTGCAAACCCCTTTTATTGTTATAGTAATTGTGCTCTTTCCAGCACTTTCCACTCCGGATGTCATTAATGTATGGTAAAGCTGTAGATTTAATGACAGTCAGTTGGGTACTTTAAGATTATTTGTTTGTTTGTTTATTACCATCACATGTTTTTGGTAATTTGTACTTTGCTTGGAGTTTGTATCATCTGTTCTTATAGGATTGCACTGATTGAGGAATCTGTACAGATCTCTGTGTGTGTGTATTTACATAGATTACAATTCTCATGTTAAGTTATTCCCCTGCCTTGACAGGCATTGAAGTACATTGGAAACAAAGTACGAAGGCAAAGGATGTGGGGAGGCCCAAAGAAAACAAAGATGGAAGAAGCACGAGAGCTGCTAGCATCAACGATTTTAACCCATGTCCTTGTATGTAATGTTGCTTTTTTCCAAGAAATTGAGTAAATTTGTGTGGTTATTTATGGTGTGAGCTTTGCTCGCAGGGACAAATGTCTTTGATTTGAGAAATGTCTTCGTAGCTGAGATAAAGTAAATCATCCTCAAAATAAAGGGGAAGATTTGGATTGAGTCAAAAGCAATCTTTATGTTTGTGAATGCTGTACCATTGAACTACAGATCATCCTAGGCATTTTCTCTGCAAAGGCAGGCAACATCAGCTGTTAGTTCAGGACCTTATTCTACTGACTTACACCTTTATTCAGATTTGTTTTCATTTACTCTCTGTTTCTGCATCACTAACATGTATTACCTACTGCATTTTTAAAGATAGAAAGTGCACAAATCCTTGTTATAGCTTCTCAGTCAGCCCAGATCCATTGATTTAAATGGATCTGTTGGTCTGAATAAGATGTAAGGAGCTGATCCTGAAACATCATTATGCTTTTCCATTTTTTCCCCCCCCTCCATTTACAGGTGAAGGAATTCAATTTTCGTGCCAAGTGCATATACACAGCAGTGATGGTGCGCAGAGTAATTTTGGCCCAAGGAGAAAATAAAGTAGACGATAGAGACTACTATGGAAATAAACGTTTGGAGCTGGCAGGGCAGGTGAGTTTTTACTTTAGAGTGAAGTGCTCTTTGGGGATTTTGTGAGCATCTGCTTTGAAAAGATGCAGAACAAAGACCATGCCTGGCTTCTCGATTGAAAGGCTGTTCCTCACATTTTGTATTTTTGGCTTTTCTGTTTTGACTCATAGATATACTTGCCTGATTGAGACCAATGAGTTATATCCTCACCTCTGTATTGCCCCTTTATACCAGATAAAAGCACAGAACAGTGTAAATATGGCATCAGTTCTAGTTCCACTGTAACACTTTCAGCTCCAAGAAGTCAGGAGTAAGATCTGTCTTTTAGAGTCCTCGTCTAAGCACCTAGGTAAGGGAATAAACTGGGACCACCTAGGTGCCTTAGTGTCAGGTCCAGGCTGTCCCACTATGGAGAACTCAGCTTGTGTGGCAGCTCCCAGAACAGCCACTCAAGCCTCCTGTAATTTGGAGAAGCCTCTAAGATTGCTTATTTGTTTTCAGCTGCCTTTCTAGCTTCTGGAGTAGCATGAATTAACAAAGTAAGTGGTTTAAAGTTAACGAGCAACTAATGAAAGTGGATGCTCAGACTTTTCTGCTTGCAGAATTTTAACACTGGAGGTAGAAGCAGTAACAAAGGACTGTGAAGAAGGGAATGGTTTGAGGTATCTGACCGGCAGCTTCTTTTGCAGTCATGATGGCAGTTCACAGCTTTTGGTGAAAACTGTGCTCTCCTAGTGTGGGAATTTTCTTCTCAGGTGAAGAAAATACTTGCCATGTTATTTGATTAACCAATTTAGATTAGGACTGGACTTCTTTGCTCTTCTCCCTATTAACTTGGAGTTTTGGTGGTCAGTATCATCTCTGGTTATTGGTCACGCATCAGAAATTCAGACAAGTACACATAATGCACCTGGTTGGAGAAACTGCATCTCTGCTGCCCATGTCATTTGTACTGGGATTTCTGTTGTGGCACAGGTAACAATAACCATTCCTTTTTTATTCATATCTAGTAGGAATTCTCACCTTCTACTTTTTAAGATAGGTGCTTGAGTAGTACAGTCCTGTTCTCCTTCCCACTCTGCCCTGTCCCCCGTGCACACATGTAAACACGCACAGAGCACACGGTCATTTCAGAGTTAAAATGTATTCTGCTTCCTGCTTTCCTGGAGAAACTAAGATGACACTCTTGAACACAGTCCAAGCACAAATACAGGGGTAAAAGCCTCTTAACTTGTTAGGACAGAAATACACCTTTTTAAAAATTAATATACTGACTTTTGTGCTGATGCAGAACATAGCTCTGAAGCGTAAGAAGCAGCAAGAGGATGTTAGTGCAGTATTCTAATGTGAGAAATACTTAAGATGTGATGGATTTATTTGGCTTCTGCTGTAATGTTGTTGCTGTAGCTCAGTGTAGCTGTAATCAGTAAAATTAGTTGTTGCTTTCTCATCACATTTTCTTATTTAATGGTATTGTAGGAGTAATTTGGTTTTTCCTCATGTTTTTTGGAGGCAGAAAGTAGGGCTGGTAAAAAGTTTTCTAGAAGATGTAAGAAAAAGGCCTCTGCTCACAGAAACTTTAATAGCCAAATCAATGTTAAATTAGCCAGGAAGAGGTTTTAGATGTAGAGGATCATCATAACAAAGCCAATGCAGATTTTTTTCTGCATCAAGGAGAACTGTGGGGGGGTGTGTGGTTATAACACTATAAGAGTAGTTCTGGCTCCCTTGTGATATTTTAAAGGCTCACTTCAAGCTGAACACGTGGAAATCTCTCTGCCACATTATCAGTGTAATATTGATTTCATTGAATTACATGCTAAAAACTGTAAGATATTTTTGTCAATTTCTGAGCATTTTTAGCTAAAGTTTGTGTGGATAAAATGGATGATGTTTGGGGTTTGGGGTTTTTTTTGGATTTGGTTTGGGTTTTTTTAATGCCAGTGTATTCCTGGAATAAAAATCTTGATTATTTAAAATTTGAATAAGGGGGGGGGGGAGGGGGGAAGAAAAGAAGAAAAGATTCCCATGTGAGAGGAAAAACATAGTGCTCTAAACAATGTAAAGACATAAAAGACATTGTGTTTATAAAATTGTGTGAAAACAATAGCTGCTAATTTCACACCCCATGGGACAGGAGAGTACGAAATGTGCTTTAGCTTTAGATAACAGAGTTGTATCCACTAGCCAAGCTGGTTTACAGAGCTTTCTCTTAGTCCTTCTGCCACTAGAGGCTCGGTAGGCCAGGTGCCAGCTGAGGTGTTAGCAAAACCTACCGATTTCAGGCTTAATCTTTTCACCTACCTTTTCTCTTTCCTTAATGTGTTCATTATTTGCTAAGCATTACTCTGTTCTTTGTCCTCATCTTTTTTTTTTTTCCTTTTTTTTTTTTGGTTTCTAATGCAGCTTGCTTTGTATGAGTGAGATATGGAACAGCACCAAAATCCGGCACCCTGGAAAGCAAGGGATTTCTACCCTGTGACAAAAGAATACCGCCTTGACTTCAGAGATTGCCTAATCCCAGCTGTTCTGATAATATAATTAAGGCTGCCTAATGTCTTTAATTTTGCAACCAGTTTGTGTGAAAGGGAGAATTTGGCACTCCAAAGGCTTAAACACTAAATAGCAATCTCAAGGCGCCTAATTAGAATTCTCTGACATTAAGCTAATTGGTGAAACTGTATTTCAGCAGCTTAACTTCTTTATTAATTTTTCTCAGTATTTTCAATGAAAATCAATTGATGAGCTGTCAGGTTTGTTTTTTTCTTAAATATAATTTACTCTTTAGTGAAGGAGGAGTGTCTGAAGCAGGCTGAAAGGCCCTGGACTAGCTATGAAATCCATTGAATATTATCACTAGCATTCCATTCTTTTTCTTTAATCTCTTGCTCTTGACCTAAATAATGTGGTTATTGTGAGATTCTGCTGTGCCAGCTAGTCAGAGCAAGCTCTTGCAGACCAAGATTCTGGGCGAAATAAGCAAAGCATGATGCTTTTGAGACTGGCAAATAAGAGCAAGTTGGTGTGTAACTTACTTTATTAACTAAGAGGAAGGATGGTGTGTCTTAGTAATCCCTATGGCATGTGGAAATAGGAGGGTTGTTTTCCAATTTTTTGATCAAGAAATGAAACAAAAATATTTTGAAGGTTTTTCTTTCTTTTTAATGTTTAAAGCCTACTCAAATCTGTTGAAATCAAATGTATACCATGATGGATTTCAAACTTCTCAAGTTAGTACTTGAGAAGACTATCAGACAGTTAAAATTTACTTCAGTTCTGCACATACAGAAATTAAATAGCACAACTGACTCCAGAGTGCCTTGGCTTGTGGTGGCTGAATACCTAGCGTGTTCATTCCTACAATGCTTTGTATACTGGGAGCTGCTACTTCTGGCAATGGTAGCTACTGCATTTTTAGTTCTTCTGCCATGTGGAGCTTCTGCAAAACAGAGTCCCAGGACAGGACTGCCAGGCTTGGGAATTTATGCTGTTTGCTTACAAAGCTAATAATTGTGATCGCTTAAACTGTATCATGTAATGCAGATTTGAGTGCTTTGGGAAGCTAGTAGTGACTGCAAGAAGGGGTTGAGGAAACTGCAGAAGCAAACTTCAGATTGGAGAGAGAAAGAGAAAAGGAAAAAAAAGATGCAAAACTTTGGTGGACTTTTCCTTTTGTAGCTCTTTCAAGCACTAGAAGTAATTAGTATACATATACAGGAAACATTTGGCTTAAATTGAAGCACTTTTGAAGGGCTGTCTTGGTGTGTTTGGGGTCTTTTTCAACTGTATTGTGGAGCTTCTTAGCTTAAGCTGTAGGCTTTTGTAAGAGAGAGATGTGTAAAACTTTCCAAATAGTATCACTTCAAGGAAAGGATGGAAGCTCTTGAATCAGGTGGACTCTCTGTGGGTGTAATTGATTTTTCCACCAACTGTGATTGGCAGAAAGTAGCAAGATGAAAGTGTATCTGGGTGAGGAAGCTGCCCACATGATCTATGTCTTGCTAGCTGTCAAGAGCAGCGGTTGCTCCTGGGCCTGCCCAGAAGTCTCTTTTAGTTCTGCTTGTCCTGAAACATGGTCACTATGCACCTTCTGTGCTTCAGTCTGGTCTTGCAAACTGTGCTGCTTCTAGGCTGTGCTGCTGAGTTTTTTCCCCAAAGGACACCTGGGTGTCTATTTTCCATTTTAAGTAGCTCCTGGGAAGGGCCACTTACAACAGCATTTTTCATTTTTAGTAATAGAATATCTCAAAGTGACTCTTCATTTATTACTTTACTGCAGTTATTTCATCCAATATTAGAACAGAAACTGGTCTTGCCTCCAAATCTTGTGTTTAATTCAGGCTTGTATGTTTAGGATAGCAAATCACTAAAAGTGTTTGTGACTTTAGGAATTTAGAATTATAATGCAGCAGATTAGGGAAAACAGTAAATGGATAGTGTAAAGATGGGTGAATATGCTGAGATATTGTGAAGTAAGAATTAGAGCAAACCAAAAAGGGATAAATGCACAGGCAGAGACCATTATTCTACTTAATTTGTTTTCTGTTAGGAGGTAATCTCTCTAATGCTGCACTTCAGCAAGGTAAAAAGCTTCTGAAAAAAATACTAATTTGAGAAACAGGGTATTTTTTAACTGAGAGGAAGCATAAAGGCAGAAATTTGGAATGTGTGGTGTGTGTCCTTCAACTTTTCCTATTCCCTCCCAAATTCCTCCCGCCCCCTGCTGCCCGAGATTTCCCAGATCTAGAGAAGTATAATTTTGCCCTTAATGAAATTGTTTTGTATTTTCAGCTTCTTTCTCTTCTATTTGAAGATTTGTTCAAAAAATTTAACTCTGAACTGAAAAAGATTGCTGATCAGGTAATCCCCAAGCAACGTGCAGCTCAGTTTGATGTGGTGAAGCACATGCGTCAAGACCAAATCACCAACGGCATGGTCAATGCCATCTCCACTGTAAGTATTTCTGGTTTTCCACCACAGTGCATGATGGAAATGTGTAAATTTTGTCCTGATGGCTCTACTGTTTTTGGTCATAAAAGCAAATCTTTTTCACATTCTTTAATAGACGGAAATTGCAAAACTCTGTCATGGGCAGGGCTTTTGGAATTCACTGCACAGTCATTAATCACCAAGCCACTTTTTTTTCCATCATTTATTTCAAAGTGATGTCCTTAGTATTTTTGAAGAACTAGTAGAAACAAGCAAATTTAAAATAGCAGTCGTATTTGTATTTGTCCAACTTGCTGTCTTCTATGTGCTTCATGGTATTTTTGGTATTGTCTGGATCTGGCCAGGGTCAGGTTGCATCATATGTCCAAAAGGTAGTTCAAAAACAGCAGAAAAATGAATGAGCAGAAGACCCCTGAGAGGGAGGGGTGGGGGAAGGCAAAGCCCAACTCCAGGCTTGAATTTTGAGCTCTTTAAGGGCAGTGCCTTTTTATTCATATGAAGTTACTAGTATGAGCAGATTTGCAGCATTGAAATTTATGCTTCTCTGCTAATGATACTGAACTATTCTCTCTACAAGACAGACATTGAAATTCTGGAGCAGGCCCAGAGAAGGGCATTGAAGCTGGAGAAGGGTCTGGAGAACAAGTCTTGTGAGGAGTGGCTGAAGGAACTGGAATTGTTTAGTTTGGAGAAAAGAAGGCTAAGGGGAGACCTTGTCACTCTCTGCTACAGCCTGAAGGGAGGTTGCAGTGAAGTGGGTGTTGGTCTGTCCTTTTCCTAGTAACAAGTGATAGGACCAAGAGGAAGTGACCTCATGTTACACCAGAGGAGGTTTAGATAGGATATTAGAAGAAACTTTTTCACTGAAGGGGTTTTCAGACTCTGGCTGCCCAGAGAGGTGGTTTTGTCACCATCTGTGGAGGTGTTTAAAAGAGGCATAGATGTAGTACTAAGGGACATGGTTTAGCACCAGACATAGTAGAGCTAGATAATGATTGGAGTTGATGATCTTAAAAGTCTTCTCCACCTAAAAGGATTCTATGATTCTGTTTGTCAGGGAAAACTGCAACATGCTGCATTATTACAAAAAAGAATCCCTTAAATATTTATCTTGCTTAGATTTTAGCCTATGTCTGCCTATTGCCACCATGGGTATTTTCATTCATGCCAATAAACAAGAACAAAAGTACTGTTACTGACTTTTATTTCTTACCTCACACATCAGCAAGAGCAATTTGTGAGATGGTTCCTGAAATCTAGCTACTAGCTTGCAAATTACTTTGAAATCTGTAATTTTTTAAGAAGTTAGATTAGTCCTGGTAAAAATTGTGCAACTTAATTTTTAAGCTTTGGAACTCTCAAGAGGGCTTTTCAGCCTAGCATGAAACAGAGGTTTTTCTTCAGTACTTGCAAACAAAATTAACTCCACAAATTGCATCTAAACCCGCCAATAGCCTGTTACTTACAGGCTGTTAAAGCTTATCACTGTTTAATTTTATGAGTGCCCCAAATGTAGTTAAATCTCTACAGTGTGTATAACCAAAGCAATTGAGAGATTTGTTTCTCTAAATGCTAGTGCTTTCTTCTAGCCAGTGCCAGTTTTTCCATTTGGACTGACAGAGATAAATCTGCAAACTATTCAGCACACAGTGTAAAGTCTTCCTTCTTCCACTGTCTTTGGACTTTTTTTTACTACCACATAGGCAGTTAAACACCATCTGCTCTTAAGCATTGAAAATAATTTCTCAGGAACAATGCCCAGTGCATACTATTCAAGAGATTAAGCAAATACCATAAAAATCATTCTTGGAAATGACAATCTCCAATCTCACCAGAATGCTTCAATGATAGTCTGAAAGAGCATGAAATAACTCAGGAAATTCATAATTACACCAGTAGAATGCAAAAGAATGCATAGTACTGCTGCACTGACTGTACAGTGGTGTTCAGTGGTGTTTGCTATAGGTCTTATTTTTTCCCTGGAAAATACTAAAAGACAGGGTGGGTTAGGAAGTAGAACCGAATTATAGCACTGAATTTCAAGATCTTGCAGTAGAGATGATTAAACCTGCTTGGCATGGAAACATAATTCTGTTCTAGAATATTCTCTGAACTCCTGTATTTTTCTAATTAAGACTACAAGTGATACTCCCTTTGACAGTCATGAAATATGAAATGTCTGACATATGCATAGATCTGGCATTTCATATTTGTTGTAATCCTTCCAGAGAGGTTGGATAGACCTAACCACCATCCCACCTGCCATCTTCCTCTCTGAAAAGACACACCAGTGAATCTTCTTCCTCTGGATTCTAAAAACAAAAGCCTGCAAGAAAATACAGATGTCTGTGGTGTCAGACTTCTCCAGTGTAAATGCCTGTGTTTTCTACAAAAACAACAAAGCACAAAAAAGGCAGAACCACAACTCTGTAGAACTGTATTTCTCTCAAAATACCTTTTCTTTATTTGTGTTTTTTTAAATGTTTGGGAAAAAAAGCTATAAATGCAGAACAGAAAATAATTTCATTTAGCTGTATTTAAGTGTTGATTAACCTGTGAGGGACAGATGATGAAGAATCTGTGTATGATTTACTTAATAATGGCAAAAGTATCTTCTCATCTGAAAGAGCAATTCTTTTGTTTCAACTCTTTTTAGTACTTAGTACTAAACTTTTTATAACTACTAGTAGGTATGGGTAGAGGTGCAATAATATTTATTTTATTCTACAGGGAAATTGGTCTCTGAAGAGATTCAAAATGGACCGCCAAGGTGTGACGCAGGTGTTGTCCCGCCTGTCCTATATATCTGCTCTGGGAATGATGACTAGAATCTCTTCTCAGTTTGAAAAGACAAGGAAAGTGAGTGGTCCACGGTCATTACAACCATCTCAGTGGGGGATGCTCTGCCCATCTGACACTCCTGAAGGAGAGGTGAGGATCTTCTAATTTGCTTTCAGTATCTTTTGTCCTGAGGAATGGAGACAATGGTTATTTTGAAGCAGGTGAGGGAGGAGGAATTCTGTTGAGTAAATTTCTGGAAAGAAATTATTCTCAGCTTGATAACCCAACTTGTGTGTCTTTCTGATATCCCATCTGTTACATCCCAGTGCTCCTTACTGAATTGCCCTTTTTCTCTTGCTTGAGTCAACTGGGAAGAAACTGTTGATAAATAATTTGGTTGTATGGAAAAGCCTTTAGCTTGGGGAACAAAAACACCTTTTTGTGTTTTAAAGACACCATTCAACTGTTTCAACAAATGATTGATGCTGGCAGTCTTTTTGTTTGTTTGTTTTTCATCCCTTTTTATTTCTTTTATTTTCCCTGAACAGAAAGTACTGAGTGAACTCTGAACTTACTGACATAAACATGTAGTCAATTTGAGCTAACCTCATTAAGCAGCTGAAATAAAATTGCACTGAATATGATACTTGGATATTTTTCATTTGAAAATGTGGAAGTTTGTGTTAGAACATACAGAATATCTGGGAGATAGAGAAACAGACTAATTCTGTATATCTGTTATGCTTCCAAGTTGCCTTGAAGGGAGACATAGGGCTATACAGAATTGGATAACTGAAGAAGTCTAACTTTAAAGTTTGTATTTCTTATTAGCTTGTAAATACTAAAACTACATTTCAGTGAGATAGAGAATTTTCTTCCCTTCTGATTTTCAGTGTAGTTAATTTGTTTCATTTCTTTCACTTTACACTTTGATATTTTGATATTTTTATTTTTTTAAATAAATATAGTTCTGGAAGAAAAAAATACATGTGTAGTGTTAATAATGTGGAATCCAATGAATAAAAGAAGGTTGTTCTTGTTTTAGGCTTGCGGTTTGGTTAAAAACCTTGCCCTCATGACTCACATTACTACAGATATGGAGGATGGCCCGATTATTAAATTGGCTAGTAATCTTGGGGTTGAAGATGTCAACTTGCTCTGTGGTGAAGAACTTTCTTATCCAAATGTGTTCCTTGTTTTCCTTAATGGTATGTAACTTTTCAGCAGTCTGCCTCTAATTTGTCGCTGATTGAGAGTTAGACTTCGGAAACCCGCCAACAGTTTTTGGAGCACAGTGAGCTGCAGATGCCATTTTCCACCTGTAGATAATTTAATCTGTAAATATTTTGATAGTGTTAGGCAGACAGGCCAGATGATGTGGCTTAGTTTTCTGAAATGGTGTAGTCAGAACTCTTGACTGCAGATATGTGTAAGTAGGAAATTGAAGCTTCTCCAAATTTCAGTACTGCTTTTAAGCACATTTGCATAGACAGGCACAAAAATATGTACATTCTGTTACAGATTTGTTTGGGTGTTTGCAGGCATTCACCAAATGAGGTGCCATTCATAAAACACTTTTACAAGAAAATAATGCTGCTAAATTTGTAGTAACTTTATAAATTCAGAGCTTCATTCACAGAAGATATTTGATATTACTGTAATCTTTATGGATTTTTACATACATTCATTCAAGTGCATTTGAAAACAGAAATACTAATTGTGAAGTCCAGCAATTAGCTTCAAAATTACCTTTCAAAGGGGAGCTTGCTTTGTGAATGATTAGAAAAATTGAGGCCTTAGAAAACTGACCTCTTTTCTTTGTTAAAGGAATGATTTGGCATATGTGCTTTGTGGCTGTGTGTTTGTGTTCCTTTTACAACTGATCTTTTAGCTTTTCTAAATCAACAGATATTATGATAGCAGATTTCAAAATACCAACAGCTTGAAAACTGCAACAGTGGTTTCAAAATAGCCCTTTCTCAACAGCATCCACTTCCAGGCATTTAATGTCTATCATCATGAAAATCTCCATTTACCTTTGAATTAAATTGCAGTTGTTCTTCAGTCCTGCCTTTTCCCAATAACATGAAAGCAGCATTTGACCAAGCTGCATTCCTTTGCTCTGCTTTTCTGCAGCAATATGTTAAAGATAGGGTTAAGTGAAACAACGTGCACTCTTTTCTGTGTCATTTCATGGTCCAAAGGAGAGTGCAGAGAAGATATATTGGATTCTTCCTTCATAAACTCAGTTTGTGATATGGAATAAGATGTCCCAAATGTAGATAATCTAGTACTACATGAAGCAAAATAATTTACTGTTCAATTTATTGGTTTGTGGGTTTAATCCATAAAAATGTTCAAGCTTCTAGGTGGCTAACTTGATTCTGATTTAAACTGGTGACCTGAGAGGCCAGAAAAATCTGTTACGTACAAATCCTTTCATCTATAAAGACCTTTGTATTGTCTTAGAAACTCCCTAAACTGTCATGCTTTGTCTCCTCTTTGAACATTTTGTTTAAAATGGCACCATACCATTTTGTATTTTATATATCAAGATTGACTTGGCCAGGTGACCCTTTAAATGAATTTTACTCTCGTTTGGACATCCTGCATCCAAATAGTTAAGTATGTGCTAAAGTGCACTGCTAGATAGCGGTAGATTGTTGAGCTCGGTTCCTGAAGGCAGAATTCTGGTGCTGTGATGAGTGATCACATCTATCAAAAGATTTGGAAGTTTTACACAGAGAGAGTGATTGCCCATTAGAATGGGCTGCCCGAGGAGGTGGTGGAGTCACCATCACTGGAGGTGTTCAGGAGGAGACTTCATAGGGTGCTTGGTTGCATGGTTTAGTTGGTTGGGTGGTGTTGGATGATAGATTGGACACGATGATCTTGAAGGTCTCTTCCAACCTGGTCTGGTTTATTCTATTCTATTCCTATTCTATTCTATTCCTATTCTATTCTATTCTTTCTAAAATTTCTGACATGGGAGCAGGACAGTTCCTTGGTGTGTTCTTGGAAACTTCGGATCCATTTGAGTAGGGGTGAAATTGTAGGCTTCAGAAGTGTTGTTTGCTGGTACACTAATCAGTTAAAGGGCACCTGAGCAGAAACATACTTGAAGAAAGCTGAATGAACCACATAATTTAGAAAGCTTGCTTTTTAAAGCTGTTTGGAGACAATCAGATCACCTGTGGAATTCTGATACTTTGGATTTACAGAAAGGCAAAAATCTAAGTCTTTTTTATGTCAGAAAAGGGCAAATGTACGACAACTCTTATTTGCAAGAAGTAGAATGTAGTTCTATGCCTGCTGGGTGTGATGATGATTTGCAAGTGGAGTTTAGGATATGCCAAGAATGCACCTTGAATTTATTCTTTCTGACATAGGTAACATCCTTGGTGTCATACGGGATCATCAGAAATTAGTCAACACGTTTCGGATAATGCGTCGAGCAGGTTATATCAATGAATTTGTTTCCATCTCTACAAATCTTTCTGACAGATGTGTCTATATTTCCTCTGATGGAGGGAGATTGTGCAGGTAAATATCTGGTCAGAAGTATCTCACCAGTGGACTTCTTACAAACACTGGTTTATGCACTGTAAATACACCCAGCTAGGAGTACAGATTTAAGCAAACTTGGTAGGGCTTGAGAATCTCCTTTCTGCATGAATAACCCTCATTCAAAACTGACAGGTCTGAGAAACATAGTCAAACAACTTACAGGAGACCAAATACATCTGTTTTGTCTGTGAATACAATTCAAAATGTTTCTTCTACTTTGGGGAAAAAAAGAAAAGAAAAATGGAGGGAGGAATAAAATCAACCTCATCTGCAACTGTGGTAAAGTCCAATGTCCTAGGAAGGGATTTTTACTTCCTGTGAAGTCAGAAACAGGCAGCCACTCACCTGATAACCCCTGGATGTGATACCATATTTTAGAATAAGGAGTTACACATTGTCTTTAAGAGCCTTCTGGTGCAATACTTCCTGGCACATGTATAACTGTTAGTGATAATATGAAGTATGTTTCACAGTTCTGGTTTATTTCATTGCTTACCTTGATGTAGGTAGAGAATTCAATAAGCCTATAAGGAGGGTCTTAGCCTTAATGTGCTTATGCTCTTTATTAAACTGCCTGAATAACAGTCATGTCACAGAGAAAAGCAAAAACAGTATTGGCTAGCCAAAATCAGGAAGAGTGGAACACAAGTTGTGTTTTGAGATGGAAAATGAGATTGATTTATAGTAGAAGCTAGGGCATTATGGCAGCACTGTACTAGGTTATTTACAAGTGAAACCTCTCCCAGGCCAAGTAATTAGCTTAAAGAACAAGGCATGAAAGGGGAACAAAGCAGAGATTGGGAGAGGCAGAATGAGTTAATATATATATGCATGTTTTGGCATTGACTAGCTGTGTGTTTATTTTGTGCACACTTTAAAGCAGCAGCAACCACATCTGCAGTTGGCATTCCTCCTCATTTATTAATTGAATCTCAGTGCATGTTGAATGCAGTTTGAGGCACACTAGAGGCTTCAAAATAGTGCATGTACAAACCATCAGTTAATCATAACTGGTCAGGAGATCCAGGGTAGGGGCATACTCACTGTCAGAGAAATCACTATTCCAGTCAGGGCTAATATCAGCCATTCTGCAGGTTTGGAGATGCAGCAAAGCTTCCAATTGGTAAAATAAAGACAAGTGCAATCACACAGGTTTCCAGGAGTTTGCCAAGTGTGCTTTGTGGCACTTCCCACCCTGCAATTGTTCAGATGCCCCTACTGACCGTTTAAAAATGCTCATTAGTCTTCAAACAGTTATTTAGACTTCAAAGTGAACTCCACAAGTATCTTGTAGCTATTTGCCACTCTTTATAAGAGTGACTTGTCCAAATAGCAACAACCCTCAATGTTTCATTCGTGCATGCCATCCTTTGTGTCAGTGTTTCCTTCTGGTAAGGAAGCCTTCAGAGATCCGTGTGCCATTGAAATTTATGGATTAATCTGAAGTCACCCCTAGTGAATGCCTGCATTTTATGCCATGTAAGCAACAGCAAAACACATTCTTGCGTAGAATGTATAGTTGAGCACAAACTGCTTACTCAGTGTTGTATGAAGTCCCTGGGATATCCATAGAACTTGATGCTGTTCCTAGCTTCATAGTTTAGGTAAAATTAAATCTTTTAAAACCAGGTAAAATGGTAACAATATTAAAGATTATGGGGGGGAAAGGCCTCCTACTCAGTTAAGGATGTCTGTGTATCCAGCCAAGGGCTGAATAATCACTGATTGTATTTATGTGGCTCTATCAGTATAAGGAGGATACATTCTGAAAGTGGTTTACAAAATAAGTTGTGCCTATGCAGGGTTCTTCTTGCAAGTGTAAATAAAGTTACCTACTTAAGTATTTGCTATGATGAAAATTTTTTTTCTTCTTTCTTTTATTAATTGTAGACCCTACATAATTGTTAAGAAGCAACAGCCTGCTGTTACAAACAAACATATGGAAGAACTGGCTCAGGGATACAGGTACACGATTCAAGTAGACCACATTCATCTTCACTAAGTAAATACTGTGTGGAATTACTTCACTTGGTCAGTATTTCACTATGTTGGGGTTAGCTATGTAGAGGAGAAGTCCACTCTTCTATATAAATTAAAAATTAGTATATTGGGAGGTTCTGTTCATGAAATCTGCTCTTCTTATTTTGGTACTGCAATGAAATTTGGTGATTCCACAGAATAAATGCATCTTACAGCCTCAGTTTTCTGTGAGTGGAAGTTCCAAGGCAGCATTGTCTCTCTCCTGACTGAAAAATCAATTCAAAGGAATACCAACCTGACTGTCATAAACAATAGAATAGAATTAACCAGGTTGGAAAAGACCTTTGAGATCATCAAGTCCAACCTGTCACCCAACACCATCTAATCAACTAACCCATAGCACCAAGTGCCTCACCCAGTCTCTTCCTAAACACCTCGAGTGTTGGTGACTCCACCACCTCCCCGGGCAGCCCATTCCAATGGCCAATCACTCTTTCTGGGAAGAATTTCTTCCTAACATCCAGCCTAAACCTCCCCTGGTGCAGCTTGAGACTGTGTCCTCTTGTTCTGGTGCTGGTTGCTGGGAGAAGAGACCAACCCCACCTGGCTACAACCTCCCTTCATGTAGTTGTAGAGAGCAATAAGGTCTCCTGAGTCTCCTCTTCTTCAGGCTAAGCAACCCCAGCTCCCTCAGCCTCTTCTCAAAGGGCTTGTGCTCCAAACCCCTCACCAGCTTTGTTGCCCTTCTCTGGACACGTTCTGAATTAGTTCTGAAACTCTTTGCCAATTCTTAGTTTAAGCATTAAAAAAACCACACAAAAGCATTAAAAATCTATCTCTAAATTTTGTAAAGCCATCACAAAAACTTAGTGAGTTACCCTTTTGTTTGCTTGTATTTTATAGTAATGATGGTGAGCACATACAGGAAGGTTTTACTTACTTGTTCAACTAAATAACATTGATCAGTCAGACAGTGTGAAGCAGTGAATGGGCAAGGGCTTAACTGAAAAAAACCCCATGGAACTTTTACATGAACATTTCCCTAGTATGACTTCTACATGTTACATACCTTCAAGGTATTTACTGTGTAGTTTTCTTGGGTTTGCAGAGATATAACAGTACTTCTAGTGTAATTTTCTAATTACCTGTAGGAATTTTGAAGACTTCTTGCACGAAGGCCTCGTTGAGTATTTGGATGTCAATGAAGAAAATGACTGTAACATTGCGCTCTATGAACACACAATTAATAAGTAAGTATGCATTCAGACTGAGTGCTGCCACAGGGGAAACTTTCATAGGGTGACTCTGAAATGCCAGCATATGAGTGTTACCGTTTTCACATGTACACATTGCTCCCATGCTAACAATTGAAACAACTCCAGCTGAAAGATAAATAAGTCTGCTTACACATACCCTAAGTTATCCTTGGGACAGTACGAAAAGTGGTTTAGCTTTTGGGTTTTAGACTTCTGTTCCTGCTTCTAACTCTTTAAAAAGTATGCAAAGCTTAAAGGTATATCCTTTTGTTCTCTGGATGTACCTTTGGTTTTGTTCTAATCATTGTGCTGCTCATCAGAAGTAATTTTACTGAACATGAATTCAGAAGAGAAATGGTTCCACTATTAAATGACGATCTTATCATGTCATGATTGTCATGCACTCTCTCTTATGGCTGTAGAGGGACCCTAGGCAACCAGTTCACACTAAATATCTGAAGTATTGAAATTAAATGTTCCTTTTGACTTTTGGGTGTGTAATAGCCCCTGATAAAAATGCCTGTATCATGCTGTGTATTCCTTACCATATATGTTAAATCCATGCCTGGTATGTGATTTTTTTATTTAGAAGGATTACCAGATTTTTTCGTTTCCTGCATACATGAAGGACCTGGTGATCTGTTTCTGTTGGGTTTTGTTTCTGGTTTGGGTTGGGTTTTGTTTCTGGTTTGGTTTGGGTTTTGTTTCTGGTTTGGGTTGGGTTTTGTTTCTGGTTTGGGTTGGGTTTTGTTTCTGGTTTGGGTTGGGTTTTGTTTCTGGTTTGGTTTTTTCCCCTCTATCTTGTGACTGTGGTTAAAGAGTCCCCATGAAAGGAAGGATTCTTTTAATTTTTAAGTCCTTCTATCTTTTTACTTTTAATGCTTCTCTGATAATATCATGTTAACTGTAGGCTGCATGTAAGATATTAGAAATTATCTCCATTGATCTCTATTGATCAGCAGATTTATGCAGAAAATGCGATTCCTAAAGGTTCTGTTCTGATCAAGTACTTATGGAAGCCAATAGAAATACATCATTGATTTCAGTGGAGCTGGTTGAGACCTTCAGTTTATCTTTAACCTTTGCCAAATGAAATGCATTAACTCTTCTAATTAAATTGTATTGCTCATGCCAAAGCTTTTGAAGACTTTATCAGTTTAAGAAATTAGTTTTGCATGCTCTTGTCTGGCTGTTGTCTGGCTGTGAGGAAATCACTGTTTAGTCAGTGAACTTCCAGTGGGCTAGTGTGAGGAAATCACTCAGCAATAACTGACAAAAGGTTTGGGAGATTCTTGTGTTGTTCATGAACTTGTTTGGAGTTTAGCTTCAATGTTTCTAGCTGATAGTGGTGTAAGTGTCTGAGTTTGCACCTTATGTGCACATTGCTCTTTGTGGTTAGTAATGATTCTTCCTACACCTTAAGTAGTTGATTTTCATACCCCTTTCACCCAGCTGATCATCTTGCATTTTAAATGATACGACCATGTTGGTTCAACTTGTTCTGGTAACACAACTGATACAATCACTATTGTGAGGTGTCCCATTAACATTCCTGCTTTTGTAATCAGGGCCTCTTTTAGCTACAGTGTCCTCTCTTTACTTTTCCAGTCCTCCAATCTTTGGAGGATTTGATTCTATTTAATGTGTTGAATTTCTTCCTTACCTATTTAAAACTCTGTTTTTCAAACTCATGTCTACTTTTCTTAGAGCCATTTCTGGCAGTGCAATTTTGACTTGTAGAAATGAACAGCCATGTAAAGTCTGAAGTTCTCTCATTAGCACTGTGGAATACTTCACGAAATACTAGGATCCACATAATTTGCATTTTCTTTCATTGAAATAGGATTGATCTCAGTGGAAAAATATTTGCATGGAATACCCTATCTGAAAATGTGTGTGTGGTTCCATGTGCTTGTACCTTCTGAAGAAATCTAACTCCACTATCAGGAAGGCTTAAACCTCTTGATTTAATGTTTGAAAAGCATCAACAGTTCTGTGAAGTTCTACAGAGTGGGGGAGCAGTCTGTGCTTTAAGTTTGCTAGTGGCTCTTGAGACCATTTTGCAATTACTTGACTGCAATTGAGATTCTGCCATTTGTACTTTTGTAAGACAGGCTTCAATTAGCATAGCTGCTTTTTATCAAGTGGAAAGAAATAGTGGCTACCCTCTGGCCAGCAGCTGATTTTTAGGGTTCTGTGATTTATAAAGAATTCTGGGACTGACAGATAATTTCTCTAGGCTTTCCCCTCAGGATTTCCAGATTTTTTCAGATTGAGTTTTTCCCAGTATTACATGCATTGTCTATGTCAGTTCCTGCTGCTTCTTGTCTGTATGTGCTTGTGGGTAATTTGTCAGCATTTTTGAGCTTGTGATGTTTTGCTGTCTTTTGAGTGTTGTCATAATAATGGCTTTTGCAAAGGAAATTATTGGAAAGTATTAAACTTTAGTTAAAACTGGTTTAATTTTTAGAAGTCTCCCAAGATAAATCAAACATTAAAGATGGGATTTTCAAAATGCAAGGGGGTGTAGGTGTGTGTGAGAAGTAATGTATGCCTAAGCCCGAGCTCTGTGTAGTAACTCCAGAATACTGTGAAAGAAATGCTTTGGATAGGTTTAGTTATAATTATCTTTATTTCAAAATTCTCCATTTCCTAGTGACTTATCTTGATTTAAAAAACAGATCTGCTCCAGCCAAGCTTTATTGTACACTGCATCCTTAGATATTAGTCACTCCACTTGCATCCTAATGCACGCTATGATTTAATTGCCTTTATTGAGCAGTGACTTTCTCCTCTGAAGCTCATGCCAGGTAGAACAAATTTTGTTATCTGTCTTCACTCCTTGTGCCTGTCTTTTTAGTTCTCGTCAGTACTACCTTTTAATAACATAATCATCTCCAAAATATTTACAGAGCTTTACAAATAGTGTTTTATTATGCCAAATCACCATGGCACTGGTTCTGGTTTGAACACAGATGTTTTCCCTCTAACTAATAACATAGAATTGACCCTGAAAAGCTAAAACTATACTTTCTATTTTTTTTTTCAATACCTGAATCCATCTTGCTCTTCTTTGCTTTGCTTTCCCAGTGGATTTCTAGATCTCTGAGACTGGTAATTTTGGAGGACTCTCATTACATGAGAAGACATTCCTTAAGTAGTTTTGGGTGTTACTGTATAAAGTGATGTTTTATTGTCTTACTGAGCTCTCCCTCAGGTTGTTGTTATTTGGAGGCTTCTCCTCTGTGGAACTTCTTAAACCCTCATTTGTTTCTCCTTCATTTCTTTCCATGTGGAAACACTTTAAAACCAAATGGAAGGTTTGGGTTGCATTTTTAAATAGATAAAAATCCTACAGTGAATCCATACAGAGATGTCCTAGTGACTTAGATTTTCCTGAACAGAACTGAAGTATTCAAAATTAAGTAAGTTTAGGTTGAGATGTTTGTTCACAAAGCTGCTCTAATTGGTATTCCTTCTTTTAAGAGATACAACACATTTGGAGATTGAGCCTTTCACGCTTCTTGGGGTCTGTGCTGGACTGATTCCATATCCTCACCACAACCAGTCCCCAAGAAATACTTACCAGTGTGCCATGGGGAAACAAGCAATGGGTAAGACAGTCTTTATTTCTTTTATGAGTGTTATGTAGGTTTTGAAGGTGTGTAGCAAAAGTGACAAACCAGAGAAACTCTTTTCTAGTTCACATAAAAGTTTTGCTAGGAAGAGGAAAAAGAGCATTTCTTTAGCTTTAAGGAATCTACCTCTGAAAGTTTGAAAAAATAAAAATGAAAGGAAAAAACAACCACATTTAAAAGAAAATTGTAGAAGCTGGAGCACTATTGCTTTTTTTCTTGCTTGCTTGGGGAGTTTTTTGGTAATCATCATGACTTTCAAGTTTTCAGTGTAGCTGCAGGATTGGCAAAGTGAGTGGCCTTTTTTTTTTTCCTCTCCCTCTTTATGCTGTGATTTGCTGTGGGTTTCCAGACAAAAAGAGTTAAAAAAGTGCTCTCACAAAGAGACAGAGCAAGAAGAGAAGAATTTCCCTGAATAGTTGAGTAGATGCCCTATAAATAAATAAATAAATAAGTAGTTACATTGACATTAGAGAATAAGAAGAATCACAATGTGAAAGAGAGGACACTTCCTGCAGCTGTAGCTTAGATTTGGGACTTTTCTGTTTTGGATGAAGAGGACAAGTAACGGCCTCTCAGCAAAATGACTGAAACCAAACTGCTTAGTAATTGCCTTTTAAAATGCAGTAGTGGTCATTAAAACTCAATCATTTTGTAATTTCGCTGCTGTGGGTAACAGACACTAGTCATTTCTAATCCTTCCTTTAATGTACAACTAAACTAGCATTATAGTATCCACGTCATATGGCCCACAATCAAGCCAGAGTAAGTTCTAAGAAGAACCTGACCATGTAGGATGTCAGTGCAGACAGCTGTATTCAGACTTGTGCTGTGGATGCCAGTTTTGTGTCTTGTATTGATGGCTTGCTTGCAAGCTGAGAGCTACAGAGCAACTCTGTGTCATGAAAAAACTGCCACTTCTGTTAGGTTTACTAAACCATTTGTTTTGTGCCCTGTGTTTGATACCAAAACACTGCACCTTTTGTGAGACTCCTCTAGCAGAATTAGTAGCAAACTTACTGCCTTATGCTAAAGTGTCATGTTCAGCACATCCACATAGTAGAAAAATAGCACCAGATGCATGTCCTCCCTTTTAAATATATATTTTTAAAAAACAAATAAAAGAAGAGCAATGCAATCTTTTTCCTTACAGTTCTCCCCCATCCCATTATCTTTCTCCCACCCCCGAGTCTCTATTTTATGACTATTAGTCTCAGAAGGTTTGGTTAGTTACCACACACAGTTAAGCAGGATCAGTGTGTACAGAAAGCCAATTCAGTATCTGTGGAGTTCTTTTGTAGTTTTCTGTGTGAAGGTTTTTTTTCCCGTTTTGTTTTGAGTGTCATTTGCAATTCATTGTCTGTGTTTTCTGAGGTTGGTGTATTCAGCTGCTTTGACCCTAGGTCTTGCACATTTAGCTCCTTGGATACAATCCTCTGACGTTCCTGCTGACGCTAGGAACACAAAAGCCATTGAATATCTTGAGCAATAAAAAAAGCCTTTGTTTCGGTTTGTTATGACAAAACACCTGACTTAAAGAATAAGCAGCTAGATAAAAGTACATTTTAAAAGTTGGCACATGACCTGAGCTGTATTTTCCTCTGCCTGAAGTGTCTGCAAACACCTGAATTTTTCTGTAGTAACGGCTAAATAAAAAGCCACTCTAAGTGGCAGAAAAGATAGGGCAGAAAAGATTTTTCTCAATGCTTATTGATGAAATGTGACCTAGAGGATATTTCTGAAACATTGCACAGAATTTTTTCTGTTGGTATTTATGAAGAGATGTGAGAAAATGCTTCAGACGCCCACCTTTAAGTGATTACCTGCCCTTCGTACTTTCTTTTTCATCCTGAAATTGCAGAGCAGCTCCTAGTCCAACACTGACATGGGGAGAGTCTCATGTCCAAGTCCACTGTGTCACTCCCTCAGTTGTCAAAACCTGGGGATATGAAGGGAGCTCTGGGGCCCAGACTAGGAATGGAGAGCCTTGTGCTACTCAACACTGACCCCCTCTGACCACGTCACAGAGCTGTGCCAGCGCCTTGGGACGGTCTGCTCTTCTTTTAAGGAAGGCCAAGCTAGGGAAAGATGTGAAAGCACCAGTAAATGGAGGGTGAATGTCAGGGTTTGCAATAGAGTCTGTAATCCAATATCCCTGACAAGTGTTAGGTATTAAAATACTAGGGTTTCTGCAGGATAACACTAAATATCTTGAAAGATATCTCCCTTCTGTGGACAGAATGAGTCGTCTTGTTGGGGGACTAGGGCTGTGCTTACTGAGCAAACTGGATTTTAGTGAAATGAAATAAAAATGAAATCCCTCTGTTTTGGCATTAATAATTTACCATATGTGGCAGGTTGAACTGTAAGTCTAAGGGGAAGTTATGATTAGGTGGCAAATGCAACAGCAGCTGCAAGAATCTCAGTTGAACGTTGACATTTCAATGAACAGCTGTAGCTTAAAATTTGAGAAGTGCTCAAGATTAAAATACAAGACCCTGTACCATTTGCATTCCATGTGTTTCTAAAACAGTGTTTAAGAGGATCAAAGGCTCCTATAATTAGGGAAATCATTTTAAATGGAGCTTTTCAGTTCCACTGGACACAGAACATTAGTGAATTTTGCACAGTGTGAAGTGTTGTTGCCTAATGTAAGAAATGAGAGCTTCAACATTCTCCTGCTAGTAACCTGCCACAGAGCACAGGCACTGTGGAAACGGCAGTGTGGGTACACAAAGCAAGCCGTACCCTCTCACAGCCCAACTGTGTGTTCTGTTTCTGACCCTACTGTCAAAATGCAAGGCTTGAGTAAGGGAAGGAGGGTCTGGGTATTAATTATTGCCATGGCCTGTGAAAGAGCAGGAAGTATTTGAGGACAGTGGTAGGTGAGCAAGAGCTTTGATGCAGAGGTTGATGTTGAAGCAGCTTCTTTGATACTGTGCCACGTACCTTCTGTTTTGCACCCATGAAATAGCAAACCCCTTAATATGCTGCTTTGCCCTGTACTATAACCTGCTGAATGTGTAAGAAATGAGAAGACAAATGCTTCAAGGAACTGAGTGTTTGGCATTGTTAGGTTTTGACAGTTGTGAAAGGCTCGTTGGTGGGCTGAGAGCTAAAGTGCTCCCAGGTTTTGTACAGCTAGCTGATCTGCAGAGAACTGAAACTCAAGAAAAACCTTGCCTGTTGCTGGTTATCACAGCTGGACCTGGGTGTTTTGCACCCACATCTCAGTTCTGCCTCTGCTCTTTGAGGAACACTTTTTGTGCTCTGCAACATGGTCTCTTTTAGTCAGCTCTTCTCTCCCTGGTAGGAGGCAGAGAAGTCTTAGTACAGAAAGGAGGCAGACTACTTCCCCCAGTTTACCCGTAACCATTTAAACTGACTTCTTAATCTTTCTCCAATGGAAAGTGTATGTCAAATACTGAACCTCCAGTTCATTTAATGCAAGTCCTCTGAAAATCTGAGCTGAGTTGGAGCCCTCTGCACAGGTTCAGTGTACCATTTAGAAACTGTGCTTCTCCTTCTGTTGATTTGTGCTCATATGAAAGGACAAAATAGTAGAAAATCCATGGTGAAGTCAGGGGAAATACAGAAGTGCAGCAATTTTTTTTATTGGCATGACCAATGGTAGCCCTTTTGGCTTGTATCTGAAGTGGATTGATTTTTGTATCCCTGTGAATTTTGTACAGTTTAATGTTGTTGTAAGCAATACAGCACAGAATTGGATAAACGCTTATTTTAGCTGGCTGCTTGTTCTGGTGAATTTTCAAGACTTTCTGCATCAGGATAACTATCCCATTTGTCATAAACCTTCATAATTAGCATGTTTATAGGGGTTATTCCACAGTGAAGAATGATGAAGTAAGAGTTTAAAAGAAAAAGAAAAACTTGTCAGGAAACACAAAGGAAAGAATGCACATGTGCATTCACAAGCATCGAGAAAGGCAAGAAAATTATCTTTGTTATGTTCAGGTCAGGCTTGTTTGGTTTGCTCTGAACAGGGCTACTTAACAATGAAAAAAAATTATTCTTGCTGTTGGAATACTTATAAATGTGAGTTATTGTGAGCAGAGTTAGTTATGGTGAACTTTTAATTATACCTTACTTTTGCTTGTCTGTTTGACTGGAGCAAACAAGGGCTGTGTTCTTTCAGAGAGAAACCAGAAATATAGCCAGTGACTTGCTTCATTTCAGTGCCCACAAAGAAGTCTTGTCCCAACACACCAGTCCTCAGAAAAAGAGAACTGTTTTTTAATTTTAAATAAGAAGATTGTGTTTAAGACTGTGGTTTGCCAGACCAGTCCAGGGAAGGCATTATTTGTATAACCACTATATTGTAGCAATTACAACAATTATTGCTGATGTATGGCATCGTTTTTTGGCTAATTCATTTCATTTGTGCTCTTGAATCATTCTCAAACCACTTTCTTTCTTGCTAGGGCATCCATCATTAATACATATATATATGTATAACTTTTACATTTGTTATGATACAGCATTCAAATCCTGAAGAACTGCCTGAATACAATTTATTACAGAGGCACAAAATCTCAGTAATATTTGTCACTCATGGCTTCTGGTCTGATGCAAACAGTGACAGTTCCATTAGGCTTACCTAAACCTCTGATAAAAATACCAACTTTGAAATACATAAAGCATCTGAGAAAGAAATAATTTGAGTTCTCTGAAACATGTAAAAATATAATCTTTAATCCCTGATATACAGGGGACTTCCACAGATTGTTTACTGGGATATAAAGAGCAAGCTAAGATCAGGTGCTTCAGACTTCATCCCATCTTAGCATCTCTAACCAGTGAACCATAGCAGGTACAGCACCTCAAAGGAGAAAAGAATGGCAGCATTTAAAAAATGAAAATTGGCATGGTTTGCTCAGGAGATGATTTCTGTCAGCAACAGGAAAAAGTATCCATGAAGCTTTTAAGATGAGCTCTGCAGCAGGCAACCTATCCAGAAAGTACACAGATTGTCTAGGTGCAGAGGGGTCTTTAATTTAGCTGTATAATGGGAAAACCAGTTTTGTTGTGTGTGGGGTTTTGGGGTTATGTTGGGGTTCTTTTAAAACAAAGTACAGTGTAAATAATGTCTTATACTTAGGCTTAGAGACTTAGGCTTAGAGACTATCAGAAGTAAAGGGACCTTCAGATTGTGACCCTTTGCAAAGGTGACTTTGAAGGTCTTCAATGCTGATGAATCCAGGCCCTACCAAATTGCTTCTTACTGAAGACAGAAAGTAATGCTAAGGGATGATTAATTTCCATCTCAGGAAAAGGACAGAAAAGCATCTGGTTAAAAGCAAAAGACAAGGGAAGTTTGTCAACTCTACCAAATCTCTCCCACTGTTTGAAAACACTATTCCTGTTCCTGTGTTTGAGTGCTGCCTGTTTCTAAAAAGGAAAAATGCAGAGACCAGGAAATAACGGAATGTCAACTTCTGCAAACACAGTGGCCCATGTTAGTGCATATTTGGAGGAGGAGAGAGCAGGTAGAGGCCAGAACCTTATTTTGCTTTAATAAAATAATACTTAAGCAACATCTTTTCTTTTTAGTGTCACTCATTACCCCCTGGAGGTGAAAGAACAAATATTTTTAAATTACTGTTTAACTTAGGAAAATTTCCTTGTGATAGGCAAGGAACGAGGGGACACAGTCTCAAGCTGCGCCAGGGGAGGTTCAGACTCGAGGTGAGGAGGAAGTTCTTCACCGAGTGAGTCATTCGGCATTGGAACGGGTTGCCCAGGGAGGTGGTTGAGTCATCGACCCTGGAGGCATTCAAGGGGAGATTGGACGTGGCACTTGGTGCCATGGTCTAGTCATGGGGTCTGTGTTGATAGGTTGGACTCGATGACCCCCGAGGTCCTTTCCAACCTAAGTGATACTGTGATACTGTGAAATGGGGTCTCAGTAGACCAACCAACCACAGGAGAAAGGATAAAGTTGACTGGAGAAGAAAAATCATATATAAATGATTATTGTCTGTTTCCTTCTAAAACCAAGGAAATCTAGGTGTGCAAGAGCTGGTTATAATCGTTTTATTTTCAGACTATCTGTTATCTCCCCATTTTTGTCCTTGGAAAGGGTAGTCCTGTGGTGGTTTAGGAGAGTGAGTTTTATGACTGACTATGTCTTTGGAAATGTACATGATGCTGCCTGATTTTAGAGATTTGATTTTCTAGATATTGTATTTAAATGCAGACATTTGGAAATGGGAAGCAGATGCATGCAGAACGTGAGGCTGGCCTCCCCTAAGAACAGATTTGTGTTCAACTGTACTATATTCTGGCTATGTGAAGTCTTCATTACACACTGTCTGCTTTGACCTTTCCTTGAAAGCAGCCAGCCTCTGAAATTGCAGGAGAAAATGGGAAGGTTTTAAAAGACTTACCTCCTAAACACTGCAGAATATTTAGCACTTAAAACTTCAGACTATAATTTCTTAATTGCTTAGAGACATAGCAAAGTCCTGGTACAGCAAACTCTAATAACATATGATTACCTTAACTTTTGTTCTGCTACACAACGGTTTGTGTTTCCCTGCTGGGTGTTAATTATTTTTTCCTCAGATTTCAGAAGACACTTTGGCAGTCTGGTGGGTCAGGGCCAAAAATTTCAGTCTCAAGCTGGGAGGTCTATACAAAAGATTGAATTCTGAACCATACATTTAAAATTAATTTCATGTAAAAAGACGAATATATTGTGGGTGAACTTCTACTGTAGTCTTTCTAGCAATGACACCTCTAATTTCAGAAAGTAAATCAGTCTTGGCTGTTGCTAACTGTATGCTTTGTTCATGCTTTGTGACATTCTAACACAGGCTGTTGGTGAACTAATTATTGCCCCAGAAAAGAAAGGAAATACAATGTGGAAGATGCAGAGCTGGATCCACAGTTCCTCTTGAACTCAATGGGAATCTTTCTGTTGATTCTCGTGAAAATTTGGATCAGAGCAAGATCAGCTCCCAAAAAAACCCACAACCCTATGGCTATTAGAACAATATAAAGTAAACTTCATACTTGCAGTTTTATTCAGTGTCATTCTTTAAAAATGAAATCTTATTTGCATTCAGTCACATAGGACCTAACTTTGATTTCTTTTATTGTTTCTGGAAGTTTAAATTAAGAAGCCACTTGCATCTTTATTTAAGTATAATAATGTAAAGTTGATTTTATTTGTTCACTTCTATGGATTTTTGTTTTGTTTTGTTTAGTTTTGGTTTTTTTCCTCCTTGAAGAATTTTGATTATTAGATTAAATTCCTCAGTTTGTCATTTTCTTTAACTTGCATTTTGTTCATTTCTTTGCCAAAATGTTTCTGGGAAGCTCAGTAATGTTTTGAAACGTCTGGTTTTCTTTTACATACAGGCACTATTGGATACAATCAAAGAAACAGGATAGATACTCTCATGTATCTTCTTGCCTATCCACAAAAGCCAATGGTAAAAACAAAAACAATTGAATTGATAGATTTTGAGAAGCTTCCTGCTGGACAGAATGCCACCGTTGCTGTGATGAGCTACAGTGGCTATGATATTGAAGATGCTCTTGTCTTAAACAAGGCCTCTTTGGACAGAGGTGAGAACCATCAATTCTTTCCCTCTTCTCTAATGCATGTTTTAATTAATGTCTCTTGTATTATCCCATAATAACTCATTGCAGTTATGAGCAGTACATCTCCAATTAAGAAATCAAATTCCCAAACTGCTTTGAATACTTCTGTTTGTTTTCTGCATGAATAACGAGTGTAATTCCATGCTTGCAGTAGAGCAGTGAAGTTGCCAACATGTAAATAAACTTCTGAGGATGGATATTACAAGGGAAAAAAAAAAAAGGCTAACTTTAGGCCTCAAGTTAAAAATTGTAAACAGTTCCTTCTGAAAACACTTAGTTTATGAAAAATGTAATAATAATAATAAACCAGGTTGGAAGAGACCTTCAAGATCATCGTGTCCAACCCATCAACCAATCCAACCCACCCAAACAGCTAACCCATGGCACCAAGCACCCCATCAAGTCTCCTCCTGAACACCTTCAATGATGGTGACTCCACCACCTCCCCAGGCAGCCCATTCCAATGGGCAATCACTCTCTCTGTATAGAACTTCTTCCTAACATCCAACCTAAACCTCCCCTGGCGCAGCCTGAGACTGTATCCTCTTGTTCTGGTGCTGGCTGCCTGGGAGAAGAGACCAACCTCCACCTGTCTACAACCTCCCTTCAGGTAGTTGTAGAGAGCAGTAAGGTCACCCCTGAGTCTCCTCCTCCCCAGGCTCAGCAACCCCAGCTCCTTCAGTCTCTTCTCATAGGGCTTGTGTTCCAAACCCCTCACCAACTTTGTTGCTCTTCTCTGGACTCGTTCCAGCAAGTCAACATCTTTCTTAAACGGAGGGGCCCAGAACTGGACACAGTACTCGAGGAGCGGCCTAACCAGTGCAGTGTACAGGGGCAGAATGACCTCCCTGCTCCTGTTGGCCACACTGTCCTTGATGCAGGCCAGGATGCCATTGGCCCTCTTGGCTGCCTGGACACACTGCAGGCTCATGTTCAGCCTACCATCAACCAGTATCCCCAGGTCCCTCTCCACCTGGCTGCTCTCCAGCCACTCTGTCCCCAGCCTGTAGCACTGCATGGGGTTGTTGTGGCCAATGTGCAGAACCCAGCACTTGGAGGTGTTAAATCTTATGCCATTGGATTCTGCCCATCTGTCCAGCCTGCAAGGTATCTGATAGCCTGTTGTGTTTGACTGGCTTTTTAGATGGTTACCTGAGCCTTTGCTTCTTATTAACAGGAGGGTTCTCAACTATTTCCTTACTGACAGGAGGGGTCTCAACTACTTTCACCAGTAACAAAACCAACAGATGAAATTAGAGTTGTGAATGTATTTGGGAGAGGAATGGTGCATGTGGCAGTTTGTGTCATTGAAGGTAGTGCTCTGAGGGAGCAGTAGCTATACTGCTTACCTTCTAAGAGTAAGCAATAGCATTGGCTAAAGCAAAACACTGTAGTGTTTTTTCAAAGATAAATTAAGAACCCACTTAATTAAATAAAAAATATAACTCTGTGCAGTGTATTTTAAGTAAAAATATGTCAGAACCAACTAAAAGGTAATTAAGTGAAGTCTGTGGTTGTGCCAATCTAGCCTGTCTAGCTCTCTCCACAGTTCCTCAGCGCTTTATGTTAATGCTCTGGGGGCTGGAGGAGAGTTGCCTGAAAACTTAGTTTGTCTTCTCTCTATGCTAAATTAATTCCCTTGATAGAAGACATAGTGCAGCGTGATCAAACTGGATGTAGTTTTTGGGTGGCCAAAATCAGTTTCTTCCATCACTTTATTCCTCCCCACACTCCCTTCCTCCTAGTTGCTAGGCAGCAATAATAGTATTCCTAGACATGTATCTTTGGCATTAATGTCTGCCGCATTTAATTTATGCCTCCTTTTCTAAAACAACAACAGGCATGATTTAAAAGTGAATGTTTTCTTTTCTGGTAGACTGGTAACATTTACAGGGAGAGCTGTGGTGCTTGTCAGGAGTTACTTGACGTAATCTAAAGATATAGATGTATGTGGCTGCAGCCATCTTTCGAGTCAACTAAAATAAGGTAAAATTATTAGAAAGCCTTGCTCTTGGCTGTCTGTAATTCTAAATGTGATCAAAGTGTTTACTATCATGGCTACTTGCTGTACTTAGCCAGAGATGCTACTTTTCTAAAACCCGAATCAGATGTATTTTATAACAATATATGTAATTCAGAATTCTTTTGGCTGGAAAAAACATGAGTAATGGGGTGATTATATCAAACAGCGAGTCAGTACTTTCCTGATAGGCTAGCTTGTGTCATCCACAAATAATAGTGTAAGTTCAGGCTTCTTAGAACTCCTGAAAGGAAGAGTTGCTGTTCTCATCCTGTTACAGTCTCTTCTGTGTTGTTTTGTCCTGTGGACCACTAAAGGTAAGAGAAATGACGTGTGTGTGTGCTTGTGTGCAGAGGTATTGAAGTGGATTGGTGCAGTTTCAGAATTGGACCATAGTCCAGTGTATAAAAATGTGTGATCTGATGTCTTTTAAGCTGTGAGCTACCCGGTCTCCATGTACAACATTATGCATATTCAAGACAATGAATAATCTACCTAATTAAAACAATACTTCATATTCTGTAGCTCAGCAGGTGGATCAGCATTCTTGTTGTATTCTGATAACGTGCTATAAAGTATTTCTGAACTTCTAGGCAGATGAGTCTGTGTTATATTTTAGGTTTTGGGAGGTGTCTTGTGTATAAGAACGCCAAGTGCACACTGAAGCGTTACACAAACCAGACATTTGACAAAGTTATGGGTCCTATGCTGGATGCAGCTACCCGTAAACCAATCTGGCGCCATGAAATTTTGGATGCTGATGGAATCTGTTCTCCAGGTACGTCCTGTTCAGTCATGCCACATTCATAATCTAAGGCAGAAATTAATGCTCTGTTAATATTCCTGGTGCACCATACTTTATACTTAGTGTCAGTTATTTTATTTTCTCTAGTGTGATGGTACTGTGATGGAAGGTTAAAAAATGTTAGTTTCTGAAAGCAGCGTGGTACCAGTCATTGGGGGGTTTTGTGCATAAGAAAAGGAAGCTTTGGATTTATCTTTAACAGCATGAATCTATTGAATCACTGGAACTTGTATTCTCCTTATATCTCCAAACTGGCAAACTTGTAATGCTCCTTTTTTTTTTTTTTCCCCCATTTTTTGTCTCTCATGTGTTCTGTCATTGTTGTTTTTAAGGATAGATTCTTTCTTATCTTGATTTCATATGTCAAAAGCTCCTAGCGTGCTGTCAGTTAATGCAGTTATTTGAAGAAGTAAAACCTTGTGATTTTAACACTTTAGAAATAAGTTGGGGGAGAGAGAAGAAAATAAATGCAACTACAGTTTACATGTACAACTTACCAGTGGAAGCATGTTCAAGAAAGAATCCTCCCTTACTGTCGTCCTTCAGTTGGGAAATGGCTTGATAGGTCTGCTGGGATCTAATAAGAAAGATGCTGTAAAATGCACTAAACTTAATTCCATTATAACAACACAATTGGGTCACTTTTGTTCTTTCACACATCACAGTGGAGCCTTCAAAGTTAATTTAAAAAAAAAGGCAAAAATCTTCTGAAGTATTAGGATAGATAGGACTGGGGCAGACTCCAGACTGAGGCTGTTCTCAGCGTGTAGGTGAAAACCTCTTTGAAGTAATTCATGTGGAGAGAAAAGAGACATAGGGTGTGAAGCTCAGTGTAATTTTGTGGAGGAGGTGAGAGGCAGGTACTTGATGTTCGTTAGTGTCACTGGGCATGCTACTGATTGGTTTTCTATGTGAAGGGCAAGATAAGGGAATGGAGGGAAAAATAGCTCATGTATGAGACCAGAAGCAGTAGAAAAAAGTAATTGCAAGGAGAAGCTGAAATGAGCCTTGCAGAACTCCCTGTGGAAATTACATGTCCCAAATTCAGATGTGAATGTCTAAAATTTGTCAGTTACAGTGTTGCTTGTTATTTCTCTCCATACTTAATGGCAGATGACTTCAGATGCTTTTGTGTATTCTTTAGACCCAAAGGATGTTTGATAGCTCTTCTCATAGTGCACCCACCGTACAACCTGTTGGATTTACCAAAGAAAGGCTGGTTTAACAATTCTATTACCATGCATTTAGTAAAATAACATGGTATCCTTGCTGCACATGGGGCTTCCAGTTTGTTTGCTAGCTTCCTTTCTGTTAAGCTTAGAATGTATTTCTAACATAGGTATTCAGATATGTTTTCATAGCACTTTTTTTTTTTTTTTTCTTTCCCTTGTCCTTCATAGGTGAAAAAGTAGAAAATAAGCAAGTCCTTGTCAACAAATCCATGCCAACAGTGACTCAGACGCCTCTGGAAGGAAGCAGTGTGCCTCAACAGCCACAGTACAAAGATGTGCCAGTAACGTATGTTGCTTTATACCTTTATAGTTCGGGAAGGTACCGAAGGAAGGGTGTCTGAGACAATGCTCAATTCTAGAACAATTAAAGGAAGAAACTTCCCTCTGCAAAGCAGACCTAAAACTCATGTTTTTCCTTCTTGTACTAGCTACAAAGGTGCAACTGATTCTTACATTGAAAAAGTAATGATTTCATCAAATGCGGAGGACGCTTTCTTGATCAAAATGTTGTTGAGGCAAACCAGACGTCCAGAAATTGGAGATAAATTTAGCAGTCGTCATGGGCAGAAAGGTGAGCTACACACTGCATAAAGCTAAATGTATTTTGGATATGCCTGCTATATGTGCATAATATCAACCATGTTTGCATTTGATTGGTTCAGATCTGTTGCAAATACAGCAGTAGAAGATCATAGCCTTTTGTGTTTGTTTTGTTAAGTTCCCCTAATTTAGCAAGGATGTTTCTGAAACAGATGACGAGAATTGGCAAACACAATTCTCTCTCGACTTATCAATCAGGAAAATACTCTAAGTTGCCCACTTTGAACCAGAACAGAATTTTGAAGTCTGGGTTTTTTTCCAAGAGTGAATTTGGTTTTAAGTGATAGATTTGTCAATGGGTTATCAAGAAAGATACTGGAGGAAAAAGTGAAAGGGCCTATTCTGAATCTGCTGAAAAGACTAGAAATGGAATGGGATATCTACAAGTCATCTGTGCAGACCTCTTCCTCTAAAGAGAAGACTGCAGATAGAATTCTAAAGAAAGCCTGCCATTAAGAAATGGAAACTCTTCTAATAAGCATTGACAAATTTTTCCTGATTGTATTTTCAAGATGGCTTTTCATCTAAAACCAGGAAGTGATTCTCACTGAGACCCCAAATGATTGAGAAACCAGTACCTATTGAAGGCTTTAGAAAATAAACAAACAGCAGTATATTCTTGAGTTTCCTTTCGAAATTGGGTCTAGTTCTTGCACTGCAGCCATATAGGATAGTTTTGGTAAGTGAGGGGGAAGATCATTATCTGCAAGGGCAAACAGATAGTGCTGAGCAGTTGAAATGGTTCAGCTGCCCCATTCCTTCCTTCTCTCCAGAAAGATTCTCTTTCAGGAAGATTTTGTGTAGAGTTTCTTTCAAATAATATTTTAATCTCATACACAATGAAGATGTGCTGTTCTTTAAAGCCTGGGACTGCTTTTACAGCGAAGTCCATTTCTTCATGTGTTTAGAGCTTCATGTAATTAGTCCTCCTTTTAAGTGGCATGCAGCATTTTAGCTGCAGGCTGTTATATAACAATACAATCAGCACTGTGCAGGACTGTACAGTAGCCTATAAATTATATTAAATTATATTAAAGAAGGTGCTTGGTTAGTTATGATAACTATCTATGGACATTTGCATGAAAAATTTAAGCAGGTAAGATTTTTCTTTTCCTAGTTTGGGCTGTAGATGTGCACCTGTCAAAACAGTTGAATAGAATTTAGGATCATAGAACCATAGAAGGGCTTAGGTTGGAAGGGACCTTAGAAATAATTTACTCCAACCTTCCTGACATGGACAGGGACACCTTCCACTAGACTAGGTTGTTCATGGCTTCATCCAACCTGGCCTTAAACACCCCTAGAGAGGAGGCATCCACAATCTCCCTGGGCAACCTGTTCTGGTGTCTCACCACCCTTGTACTGAAAAGCAGTCTAAACCTACTCTCTCTCTCATGTTAAAACTGTTCCCCCTTCTATTGCTAGACACCCATATGGAAAGTCCTTTCCCAGCCTTGCTGTAGGATCACTTCACATATTGGAAGGAAAATGGAACTGATTTCATATCTCTCCAAAAATCAAGAAAAAGGATGCTCCACAGATCTAGAATATCAGAGGAAAGAAGGTGGAAGTGGAGGAATAATGGAAGGAAACAGAGCTGTGTCAGGGAGGCTGTGATACAGCTTTAGGGAGCCTTCCATACGACTAAAGGCACTTAGCATATCTCACAGCCTAGAGGAAGCTCATTTTAGAGATCTTGAAGGACAGACATCTCATGAGTACTTTTCCTACTCATCAGACCCTGATATTTGTGGTCAACTGTAGAAACAACTAATGCACACTGTATTGGAGTGTGCATTAGTTTAATACTTTATTAAACTAATACCTCAAAAGCTGTAGAAAGTTTGTACTTTTTTTTAAGTAAAATACCTGTGGAAATCCTATGGTAATGGAAAAACAACACCCTAAGTACTGTAGGGAGCTTTGAGGGAACATGCAATTGTGCCTGGCATTGCTTCAGAATGTCTGATCCTCCATGTATTTGTGCTTTGGACCTATAATAATAAGAAGCCAAACCCATTAATTATTCAGAATAGCAAATGTCCCTTTCAGCTTGGTTTGGGGAGTATGAGTGGGAATGTTGCAACAGTTACATTACAGAGTTTGCAGGCATATACTTGTTAGCTGTCCAGTACAGCAATCTGTAGTAATCTGTTGTGATGGAGGGATTGATCATATTGTAAATTACTACATTCTACTAGGATATGTAGCCTTCCTGGTAGTAAATATCTTACTGGCTTGTAGTACAGTAAGGGAAAAGATGTTACAGTAAATGGGAGAAAGGAGAAACATACTTGGTAGAGAAGATCTATGTGTTGGACACCAGCAAAAGATATGCTGACAAGAACAGTAGAGTTCACTCTTTTGCCGCTTCAGTATACAGCAAAGAACCAGATACTGACATTAATGTTAGACTACAGGCAGTGATGGATCTAGAGAAAAGGCAGGAAAAGGGAAAATCTTCCTTGCTAGCTGCTTAAGAATACATCTCGTATCATACCTCATTGGCATCATCTTGAGGAAGGATCAGTTGTAACTGATGCATTTGCTGATCTTAAAGGTCTTTTCCAACTGATGAGTATAGTGAACTATGAAACAGAGACCTTAATACTAATTTTGACATTTTCCATGGAGAGAGTTTTAATGAGTCCTGAATTTGTTCTCTCCTTTTCACCTGAATACAGGCAATTACCACTTCAGGTTTAATTTGTGAATGTTAGCTTTAAGCACATTATAGGGCCGTTAAAACCTGTGATGAGCTTAAACTAACAAGTACCTTAAGTCAGTGAGGAGAAAGCACATTTCTCTCTGGAAATATTTTATTTTCTGGAAGGAATGCATGAAGATGAGGTTTGATTTTGTGGAATTGTATTAGTAGTTTTAAAGCAGTTGAATATGTACAAAATGAGAGACTGTATAAACCACACTTCTCGTTTTCTTCATGCTTTTTCCCCCCTATTCCAAATTTAGTTGTATTTCAAAGCTATATATTGTCACTGGGGAGAAGGAAGCAGAGTAAGAGAAATGATGCCTGGGATACAACAGATTAAATCTCACAAACCAGCTTTAACCTTTTGTTAGAAAAGGGCCTTTTCTTAAGTCTGCAGTAGATTTTGCAGGCCTCTGTAATAACACAGACCTATGCCACTGCCTCTTTATTTGCTACTGTCTTTGTGTCCTCTCACATGTCAACATGATATTGGCGAGGGGTCACCACTTCTGGCCTGTCCACCACACCCTCTTTTCATGCAAGTCTGTGGTTTAAGTACACTTCTTCCAAAAGCTAGCGTTTCCTTCAAGACCTGTCAACAAAGAAGTATATGGGAAGAAGAAAAAAACCTAGCAAATTAAGCCATCTTGTGATGTTCCAAAATGCAAATATTTTGCCCTATTTCAATATTCATCTTGAAACTGGACATTGCAGTAAGACCTTGGGGGCTGAGATGTCCTTTTAAGTCTATAAAGCCCTTAAGTTTCTACTGTTTACAAATAAATATCTGCCTACCAGGGAGGATTTTTTTGTTTTAACTATATTGCATCCTCTGGTTTCCAGGATAAAGAAACTTATTTTGGTTAATTAGTTTGTTGGGTTTTTTTAATCTTGCATTTTTCAAGCAAAGTCACTTTTTAAAGCACAAAAGGCTAAAGGATTGTTAAGCTAAAGAAGCTTCATCTGAGTTCCATACAAACTAAATTATTATATTTCCAGATTTCCTCTTGCTTTGCTACAAATCACAATGAGGAAGAAGTTGGGCTCCTTTGATGTGAAAAAAAGCAATATATCACTTCTCTGAAAGAACATTTCTCAGTCTCTCATGTGAAAAAGGATTAACACCTCCAACAAAGGTCCTGTAGATCACAGAACTAAGCAATACTGAACAGTATTCCTGAGGAGTGGAAAAACTGTATTTAAGCAAGAGCTTGTTTGAACTGGCAAACAGAAGCTTTTTAATAGCTGAAGATCTAAGATAAAGGATTAAACTTTTCTGAAGTATCTGCACTTAAACAACTCTCAAGACGAGGAAGCGAGTTTAAATTCCTAAAAGATGGTCTTTGTTTTCCTAAATGAACCACCTTCTTTAGTGCCAAAACAAAATCCATTCACAGTATTGTCCACTACATAAACTTCATGACAGTACCACTTATGTGCCAAAGTCTGACCTTGCTTGCTTTTGAACATTTTTACCGGTTTGAGCATCTGTCTTCTGCTTGCCTAACCTCATAGTTGAGAACAACTTCTCATTCTCTTTTTCATGGGCACTTGTACAGTACATGTAAGCAGAACATGTAAAGTAAAATGTTAGTTTTTAAATGGCTAAGTATGTAATTTTTCTTCATGTTACAAGTCAGACTTAGGACTGCAAGAAACCATCAATGTGTTTATAGGAATTAAAGGGTTGATGTGGCATTAAAAAGAATTTGCCATTATCGACTGCAGGAATGTGGGATGATTAGTAGTTATTAGGCATCAGGAAAGGCAGAAATTTCTTACCTTACTCTTTATCTTCAGGAGTTGAATATGAGAAAACAAGGTGTCAGAGTGCCATTAAAACATCTTACATTAGTTTTGCTCTTTATTTGTAACAAAACCACTACTTAGCTTGCTGTCTTAATAAGGAAATTACAGCATTTTTTTATCTTGAGCAGCAAACAGGTAACCTTCTGACCTTTTCAGTAAATCCTCAACTGAACCTCTGAAATTAGGGTGATTTAGCATTTTATGGCACAGAATAAAAATCTCTAATTCTGTTTCCAAATAGCGTATCCTGAACACACATTTTATTAAGCTCTTGACTCATTCAGCCATGTGTATTTTGTAAAGTTCCTATGGTTATTGTTTTACAATAGCTGCTTCCAGAAGCATTGTAAGGGTTTCAATTAATCAGCTCTTTGTGTGCTTCAGACTATGCAAATTTATCACATCAGACCATTCAGCAGCTCATGGGAAAGCAGTGTACAAACTGTATTGTCTTCTAGCACCTCCTCTCATTTAGAGTGATGTTTTTAATAAGAAAACTAATCAAGTTTACTTATGCATTATTTATCTGTTAATTTTAATTCTGTTCTTTACCTCTTATGTCAAATGGGATGTAGCAAGTGATATGATAGATCAGTGAGTGATTCAATATTGAACAAAGCTTATGTGATGCAGCAGGTTTTTTTTCCCCTTCTGGACTTGTTTTATGCTTAGTTAGCCAACACAGTATGCAATTAGGGAGTTTCGAAGCACACGTACGTTTTTGTTTAACCTTGCTCATTTCTGCAGATCTCTTTGTCACTCATCCCCACTATATGGCACCGTGTTATAGCTACAACTTCTCTTCATTATTTGTATTCCCAAATTCTGGCAAATCTGCTGAACCAAAACCAAATGCCTTTCAAGTTAGTTTGAGCTCTTTTGCCACCGCATCATTAGAATAAGTAAACAAGCGCGTTTAGTAATGCGCTTCTTTTTATCTTGCTGATAGAAACTGGTATTACTGCTGCTTCTATTCACTTAGTCTCCTTTGCTCTCTAATGTCCCTCCTGCTGGTAGTAATTAGTTTTCTATATTAGGTTGTTTTGACTTTTTTGATTATTTTTTTTTCTCCATTTGGCATGTGTGTGTATAGAAGGCGCCTTATCATAGCCGGTGAAAAACTTTCCCATACTGTTGTGTTTTGTCCCTGCACCCTCCCTGCTGCCCCCCTTCCCCCTCTCTGCTGAACTGCTGTTTTACAAGTCTCTCTATGTTCACGTTTGTCAGCAAACTGTAAAAGCAACCACAAAACCCACATCCAGTCTGGAAATCTGAATTTCTCCTGATTAAAAAAAAAACACAAAACCAAAACCCACCACCAAACAACAAAAGAAAAACGATTTAAGTAGAAAAGTACAAGGATGAGGGGATCTTCATGCTCTGTTAGGGCCTTGTTGAGGTACGTGGGTGTTGAGATGCTGTTGGGGTTGATGCAGATAGCGTCTGAGGATGGGGGCCATCAGGCATAGTCAGAGGGCTGTCATTTATTGGCTGGCATACAATAGCTTTGAAAAAACACTGCCTATGGCTGTTTATACTTGCATGTTAAGCTGCTGTGGATGTCTGATTTAAGTTTATTCTAATTTAAACTGTTACTTTTGCAGTAAACTGCCAAATTTGTTAATCCACTTCTTTCTGAGGATATCTTAAAAGAATTTGTTAGCATTTTCACTGATTTTTCACCTAAGCTGACACTAGAAAATTGATATACAAAGGGCTCTTTATAGAATTTAATTTTTTTTTCTTTTCAGTTGGAAAAAAATTGAGATATAACAAGCTGCTGGATGTTTTCTTGCTCAAACATAAAACCCTCATTTAAAATATTTTTGTTTGTTTGTTTCACATGCAACCTTTTCTGGTTACTCAGAGAAGCTCTCCAGAGTATATATGGGTGAGAGCAGATTCAGGCCCATCATAGTATAGTGTTTACTCTGAAATTGTATTGCTAAATTTCAGATGCAGGAGATAAAAATTGAGGGGAAGGAAAATGAATGGAACTGTGTTGTTTTTATGTTGTCTATGAATGCTGGGGATCAATTTTCCTGTCATGTCTAAATGAGTAACTGTTAGAAAATCTTAATAATCTGTAGCATGAGCCACAGAGCAAAGTTACCTACTAGTTTGAGCATGTCCCATTTATGAACATTATGTGGGGAGAAGTTGGGCAGCTCAGTTTTGAACTGCAGTTCTTACTTGGACAAGGCAGCATTTGGAACTCAAGGCTATCTTAAATCTGCCTTCTCTTTTCTCCTTTACCATTTCATTAGCGAGTTGCAAGTGGTAATTCCGTTTACGTGGATTAATTCACTTGATCACTTTTTTTGCAGCTGCTCAGCAATGCAGAACTGCTAGGCTTGCCTTGTGCTGCCCTGCTGCAAACCCTGGCTCAGCAATCAGGGATAAAAAAGAGTAGCAAATATAGGAGCTTAGAGGGAAGACTCGCAAGCATTTCTTTCCTAAAGAGCTTCTGAAGTTGAGTAACTGTGAAATAAAAGCAGGTTTACATTTTTAAATGAATTGCCATTACTTGCTCTTAAAATTAGCATTGTGTATAGGAAAGGTGTCTTTCAGCTTTTTTAACAGTCTTTTATGAGAGAGAATGAATTTTCTTAGAACATAGCAGAAGAAAAAGCTTCTCTGTCCTGTTCTCTAAATAACACATGGACTTGCTATAGATCTGTTAGAAACTCAGCAGCATCTTAAAATCCACAAATTTAGAGTGAGGTTTTATAGCTTTCCCTTTTCCTTTTCCTTTTTTACCCCTCTGTAAAAGAGAAACTTTATAAATGGCCTAGTGAGCTTCCCATTGCTGGATTCTGTCTAAATATTTTGTTTTTAACTTCTAAGCTCATTATGCTGTCTTTGTGTTAACTTGTATTAAAATCTGTCAGCTATGACTGGTCTCATAACCACAGTCAGCGGACCAGAATAAGTTAATTATTTACTTGTGTCACTAGTGCTCTTCATCTAATGAAATGCACAGCTGTGTTAGATCTGCAGTTGGGTGTGTAGGTCCCATTGTTATACAAGTCAGCGGAGGGTAGAAGCCGCTATGATGGAGAGCCCTCAGTTCTTTCTGCTGTTCTGCCTTTCTGTGTCGATTTCATGGATCTTTTATCATTCACTTTCACACAAAACAAACAACACAGTGGCTGTCTGCTATGGGAACCAGCTTGGCATATAAAAGGTTTTCAGAGGCTAAAGTAATTTTAAGTTAGCTAAGATTTAATTTTTGGCTTACAGGTGGTGCAAAGCCCAGATGAAATGTAACGCTTTCTTAGAAGTAAATGTGAATAAGGCAAAATCTGCATGACATAATACATATGTAATAAAGTTTTTATGTGTGTTTAGGACAAAAAAAGCTGTGTGCTTGAGAGTGAGTTCTCTTTTCTTGGTTTTGGGCAAAGGATTGCTGCTTGGTGGGGAGGGGTAGGAAGGATGTTATTGATTTATCATAATGAGACAATGAAAATTAGTTTCACTAGGTTTAAAAACTAAGTACAACACACACCCCACTCCCTCTGCCCCAGACACTCCAAACCTCTTATTTTCCCCCTCTCCCTTCCCCCATACTTATTATTCTCATGCTATTAACTACTGTCCCTTACACCTATCCCTGTCTTGTTTGGACAGTAGAAGAGGAGCTCCCTCCTGAGCAGACGCCAATATCCCCCTGTGAACTGGCTGGTCGGGGGATGCCTTTTTAGGGATGTAACCAGCACCCTCAGTCTTCCAGGAGCCCCCTCCACTCCAGGACTGTGCCCAAAGCATGCTCTGGCAGTTGCAGCAGGCTGATCTCAAATAGCTTGCAGACTTTCAGCTCTAAGGGCTTCTGGAAGAAATTGTCCAACTGAAACAGTAGCTTTGGTTCAAAGGAATATGAGCTTAGGCAGCTGCATTTTAGCACCTGAATTTGAACGTTAGTTCTCTTGATCATTTATAGCTGCAGTATTTTAATCTGCAGAATTCACTATAGAAATAATTGTGAGGGTTGGAAGGAAAACATTGTGATGTGTGATGGATTATTTTACATTCGGTTTCATGATCCTGTTTAACATTTCCTAAATAGTTTTAGAGTTTGGGGGTTGGGATTTTGTTGTTGTTGTTTTACCACCAATGGTGATGGAGACTGAAAAACACTTCCAGAGTTTTTAAAGGTGCAGTCTGTGTTCATAAACTGACAAAATATAAGCAGTCTGAGGAATGGCTTGTGCTTTGCAATTCATCCAAAGCAATCTTTGCACAGCACGTAAGTGCTACCTGAAAAAAAATCTTTGAGGGTTGGGGTTTTTTCCCCTACTCATTTCCTCTTGGGCCCTGTCAAAGTCCTAAATTGATTTGGATTTATTCACAGTGTTTTAGCAAAGATACACACAGTAAATTTTGAATCAACAATAATTTTGTATGTCCAGAGAGATACTGTTGGAAGCCAAATTTCTTCTTTTCTTTTTTATTGTCTTCTCTTTTTATTTTCTTTCCTTTTTTTTTTCTTTCCACTTTCTTTCTCTCCCTCCCCCCACTTCAGGTAATTATATCATCAACTTTAAAAATTAGGTCGTCCTTGAGATGTTCCAGTGTGACTGGTCAGAAGTTTCTGGTTGCCTCTGAAAGCTGTATCTAAAGCTTTCTTCCATAATTTGCTAACTCACAAATCACTCGGAGCAGTATGTAAGGGTATGCTAATTTTGCCTGTCCTGTCACAAGGGCTCTCTTCTAGCCTGCAGGTTGTGAGCACTGGTCATGGTAATGAATCTGGGTAAAAAGTGGTCCATGAGAAAGAGAGGAGGAGGAAAACACTAAAGAAAATCTGGTGATGAGCGTGAGCCCTGCTGGTGGTTTGCCGTTTGTGAATTGAAATGTTTTCTCTTCTGCAGGGGTGTGTGGACTGATTGTTCCTCAGGAAGACATGCCATTTTGTGATACAGGAATCTGTCCAGATATCATAATGAACCCTCACGGCTTCCCATCGCGCATGACGGTTAGTGGTTGTGTTACAATTAAAGGGACAGTATCCCCCAAGAGGGAATGGGAAGCAGATTAGCCACAAGAGACAACCAAAAGTTTGAAACGTGGCTCCACTGAGAATACTCCCCACGCATCATGCCACACACTTGTCTTTCTATGAGTGTTCAGCCCTCTGGTTTGCATGTTTTGAAACATCCTGCTGTAAAAGGGGTAGGAATTTGGGCTGGTAGTGCAGCATTTTCAATTTGATCTGTATCAAATTAAGGGGAAAGCAACTGAATACTTCACTTGCACCCTTTGGATTTGAAAACTTTGAAAACTTCTTGTTTTCCCTCTTCCTTCTCTGTTGCCTATGCCCATTAAGTTACCTGGGGCAGACTGTGAGGCAAATGTTGGAGAGGAGTTTCAATAATAGTTCTAGATCAGGGTTACTTATATTGCACACAGCTCCCTAGAGCTCATGCAAGTCCTGCACTTGTGCTGCAGAGTCACATGAAATACCTCACAGCCTGGACTTTATGCGAGACCTCCACTGATTACTTTGTACAGCTTTTAATCTTTTTTCCTTGTTAGCTTCTCTCCTTCTGTTCCTCCTGCTGCACTGTACCATGTCAGTCTCTGAGCCTTCTGCTTCCTAAAGCAGAAGGCCACACTAGATCCTGTTCCTCTTCTAGACAGCTGAAGACAAATGGAGCTGTCTGATTCTGCACCTTAAAGGTGTTCTCAGACCCTGTGAAGAGTCTGGTTTTCCCCCTTCATGGAGGAACACTTATCCCTGTTCTTTGTGGGAGAAGGGTTGTTTTCAGATAGCTTTGGAAGGCTATGGAGATTTGCCTTTGGTTGAATTGGAGAAGGCTATGTTTAGTCTTTGACTCTGAAAAGAATGTAAATATCTTGTAACTGAGAGATCAGGCAGAATTTGGTTGGATATGTTAAAATAGTTTTGTTATTTTGACCTATTGTATGCCTTAATTACACACATGCCAGCAGAAAATGACCAGTTGAGATGTGACACATGTGCCTTCTGATAGACTATGTAACTTTGCTGTGTAACATAATAAAGGTCTTCGCCTGCTTGCATCTTGTCCTGGAAGCTGTACATGAGAAGAATAGAAAAACTATATTGTAACAAATGGTGATCCTGACATGATTATATATATAAAACTATATTATAACAATTCTTGGGCTTCTTTCACTTCCCCCATTGCATGCAATAATCCAGGCTGCCACCCTGGACACTTTGGCTGATACACGCTGTAACCAATCCAGCAATGTGAGCAGACTGTTAACTCTGCCTTTCTTTACACAGGTAGGAAAGTTAATTGAACTCCTGGCTGGAAAGGCTGGGGTCCTTGATGGCAGATTTCACTATGGAACAGCTTTTGGAGGCAGTAAAGTTAAGGATGTGTGTGAAGATCTTATTCGCCATGGTTATAACTACCTAGGGAAGGACTACGTAACATCTGGTATCACTGGGTAAGAATCTGCTGTATAGATTTAGGTGTTTCAGGGGAGTGGGGAAATCCTGTTGAGACACATCTGAAAAAAATCTTCTCATGTCTCAGAGCTCAGGAACTTTCTCTTACTTGCAAACCCCTCTGTGAAATGGAGGGAAGATGCCAAAGGATGGTGCACTTCTTTGTTTGGTTGATTGGTTGTTTTTTTCCTTTCTTGAAGTGTTTTGGGGTTCCACATTTTAAGATTTATTAGAGATTGTGTGGTGGTAATGTGAATGGCCCTTGTAGCACATATGAAATTTCCCAACTTCTGCTGCATGACAAAACAAAAAAAGATAAAATCAAAGTTTCCTTTCTGAGGGATTGTAAGAAATTTTAATTCTTTTGGCAACAAATCTGATCTGTGCTTGGAATCGTGTTGACTTTAATGGTACTGTAAAACGTGGATTTGGAGGCAGGTGTCTGTTCCTTGGGCATATTTTGTGTGTGCTCTTTTTTTCTTTCCTTTCTTTCTTTCGATTACACAATGATTCAGTCTGGCATAGCACTCTAATCTGCAAACTTCCTGCTGTGTTGATCGAACTGGTTTCTGAGACACAAGAGTTCAAAGAACATAAGATAGTTTAGGAACAGGAAAAGGCCATATGGCTTCACATGCCTGCCCTTCCAAAATGTATCTTAATCCTGCCTTCCTGCTATTTTTATTATGCTCCCAGTCCTCCTCTTCTCAAGGAAAAAGTTTAAGTCTCTTTTCTAAGTTGTTTTTAAAAAATACTTTTAATCACTCTTCCTACCAACATATTCCATATGCTGTTTCTCTTTGTTTCAGAGAGATGATTTTGTTTTCCTTACTCAATCCATATTCCATAAATTGTGTATCAAGTATCCTGGTGTTCGAAACACTTTCTGTTGATGCATCATGGTAACTTTTAATAAATGAGACCTTGTTTCCTAAGGAGAATAAAATCATCTGACCCTAAAAATCCCCTGGCCCCAAGCTTCAACTTTGTAGTAGCCTACTTAAAGACTTTGCTGTAGGATACTGATACTCTTCCAAGCAAATTTCACATGCATAATCTATTTGTTATGAAATCTGAAGGCAGATTTCATAACCCTGTGGAAGTTTGCAAATTCCAAATGTCTAGTTAAGTTTTATTTTCCTCAGTAGGCAGCTTTTGGATAACGCTGCGTCGAGTCAGTAACGACTGTGAATGGAGATGCAGTACTCATGTTTCCTGCTTGTTTTTTGCAGTGCACATACATGTAAAAAAAGCCCACATCAGTGCTGAGTGAGTTTGTCTGAGTTAAATCTGGTCATTCTTAGTGCTAAAGGGGCTACCTGGGCAATGGCAGCTTTTAGCTGTTGCTTTCTGATCTTTAGGTGCTTATGCTGTTTTACAGCTGAGGCAGTTTTAAACACAGACATTTTTAGCTCTTTTTTCACCTCATAGAATGGAGTAGCCCTCTCTGCACTGCTTACAGATGTTCTCAAGGTGATGCAAGTGCCTGAACAGGGTACTTAAGGGCCCTTCTACGTGGATTGTCCTCCAGTGCCAACAAGGGCAGTGACTTTTGCCCCATGGATACAGCTGCTGAGCAGTCTTGCAGAGGCAGCTGTGCTTAGGGAGGGTTTTCACCCATCTGGGTCTTGGATTATGGCTTCAAAGTGGTGGGCAGGGAGAATTAGTGGACAGGAAGAACATCAAGCTCATAGTGTGCCAGTGCTAAGCTTTGCTTGCAAATGTTATTTCCTTACAGTGTTCCTATATAAAAATGATACTTTGAGCACTTATGCTGCATGTAAGCTTACCATTGCTTAGTGTGTGAATATGAAGTGAAGGAATGTAAATACAAATACCTTAAGTCACTTTTTAGGTCTTTAGTGTTTCTTGATAACACTATTCAAGCAGTCCTGCACAGGCAGGCGAGAGACTTGAACATGGTGCAGCTGAAACAGACACCTGCCTCTGTAGCAGCCTGTCTGTACAGTGTATGGCCAGAGTTCAGGAGCTTGTTCCTCACTAGGGTGGGTACAGCAGGATGTGATGCTGGAAGTGTAGTGCTCCTGTGTTCAGAAGGGTTCCCTGTGGGGTTTTTAGACTGATTACCTTAAAAGCCCAAAGATGTTTTTCTAGGACTCGCTGCAGGAGGGTTGGAGTAGATGGCCTCTGGAAGTCCCTTCCAGCCCAAACCATTCTGTGGTTCCCAAATTGTTTCTGATTCTTCCTATATATGACACTCTTGTCTCTCTTATGGTAAGTAAATGCTAACTGTGAATACTGGGTTTGTTTTGGGTTTTATTCTTTCAGGGAACCTTTGGAAGCATACATCTATTTTGGCCCTGTGTATTACCAGAAACTAAAGCACATGGTGTTGGATAAAATGCATGCAAGAGCTCGAGGACCCAGAGCAGTGCTCACCAGGTACTGTTGCAGGCTAAGCACAAAATGCTTGTGTACATATAGAAGTGTGCCCAGGTGACTGAGAGCTATAAAACAAAATTTGTGTATCTTTTGATTCTTAATACCAAAGGCTATTACCTGTTAATACAGTTACAGAAAGGCTAAAAGCTCTCACAGTGGATTGTGGCAGGAGGTTGTTCTGAATGTCCAGACGTGCTCTATGTGGTCCAAGACTGAATTTGCTTCTCAGACTTCTGGTAGCAGTTGGTAAAAACACCACCTGTGCATGCCGTGGCATTTCCTGTCACATTGCTCATATTGTGCATATTTTAGGAGGACTTTTTTTTCTTCAATGTTCGTACTTTTACAAAATAGGTTATGAGTAGAAAGAAGAAGTTTCTTTTAGTATTCCAGCATGCCTTGGTTAACTAATATTGATGTAGCCCATGTCTTCATCCCTTGATCTGCTTTTGTGTTGTCTCCCCAGCTTCTCAGCTGTTTAGAGATACTGATTTAAAGGAAAGCTAAATCCCAAGTCAAGGTGTAATGTTTACATGTGAAGATGAACATAGTGTGATTTCCCCCATTCCTTATTTTTCTGGGAATTCTTTGTTCCAGTCAGTAGTATCATAGTACATCACTAGAGCTCTTTATTTGACTTTCAGGAAAGCTAGTGGATGCTCAATTTGTGCTGCCTCTTGACTAGTCTTTTAGGAATTTATTTATTTTTCTCCTCAACTAATTAAACTTTTCTTACTGCCATCAGCCACTGCTTGAGAGAGTCTGCTTTGCCAGCTTTCATACTCAACTATTGTTTTATCATCCATTGCACTTCCTGGAGAGTAGATTGCCTCTAACATTGTTAATGGTTGTGCTGGTTTTTGGGGTATTTTCTTTAAAAAATAAGCCTGTAACAGCTTCCAACACAGAATTTGGCTGTCATTGTCTTGAAATGCATTTCATTAAAAATCACATGTACCTTAACTGACAGTGCAAAGCTGTATTTCCATCTGGAGTAAGGCAGAAGACTTGAGTTTTTTTGAACACCACTGATTCTAGATACTGATTAAAACAAGAGTTTGTAGAATTGCAAAGCAGCACTCTTTGTCAACACAGTCAAAAACCACCAGGATGTTGCCCTCTGAATTGGCATTTGTTAAATGAAACGCTGTGCTTAATTTGTTTGCTGTGAGTAATTGACAATTAATTTAAAACATAGTTCTATATATGGTGTTGCCTAGGTACCCAGTCCTGCTAAATCATTTTAATAGATAAACTGCTTTTAGTTTTCCTTACAAGAGATCAATACAAGCTTCCTGCACGTGTAGTAGTTTGGATGGACATTGTCAGAGCTGCCACCTGCACGTCTTTTGAACTTATCAGATATGCCAGTTCCTATTATACTGCAAGGGAGTAACATGATGACCCTGGTCAAGGCTCCCTTCTGCACTCTGGGGCTGTGGGAGCATGGTAAGCCCTCAGGCAGTTGTTTCTAGGTAATACTCCACTTCTTGGAGATCTGTGTTTCAGCCAACAACTCCATTTCAAACTAGCCACTGGTTGTCTGTAACAGGCGCAAGGGAGATCTGCTGAGGCCTGCTTTTATTCAGGGGGCTAGACTTACACATCCCCACTGGCCAATGAAACACGGAGCAGGGCTATAAAGCTGAACCCAATGCTCTTCCAGAAAATGCAGAATTAGTGCTAATAAATTCTTAATGTGCTTTAAACCACTGAAAATAATTGTTAAGCTTATTTTTTCCCTAAATGCAGCAGTTAAATAATACGAAGACTGCTTGGTCTTTTTTTTTCCCCTTTTTTAGTAGTCATTACATTTTATTTAGCATTTAAGAATCATGCTAACTTTAAAAACAAAAAATTCTTTCTGGTGATTTCCCAATCTTATTTTCAAGAGACTGTTTTGTTTTCAGAATGTTACATGTAAAATTAAGAATGGAAGTAGTTGCCCAGGGCAACAGCTGCAGTGTACGTGTGTATAGCGGGAAAGGAGAAGCACAAATAATGGTTTAACATTTTAAACAACCTTTGGTATGAGGGATTTTCAAACTTGTGAGCTGAAAGAAACATCTGATAGACTGAGGGAGCCTAAGATAGACTCTTTTTCCAAAACCCAACCTCAATATTGAAAGTTTTGGTACTTTGGAAAATTACTTTTTAGGGAAAGAGGAATTTTTTTTGGTCTGTTTCTTTTTCAATGAGGTCATTTTGGCAGTGGGAGTGAAATACTTAAGAGCTTAATACTCAAGTTGGGGTTTGGTGTGGTTTTTGGCTTTTGTTTGGGGTTTTTTATTGTTTGTTTGTTTGGGGGGAGGCATTGCTTTTGGTTTGGTTTGGTACATCCTGTATCTGTCAGAAGATACAGGGCTGGAGGTGAGACCCCATCACTTTTCAAGAGGTTTCAGTCTCCTTTAACTGAGACTTTTATTTGGCCTCACGTTTATAAAACGATTTTGTTGTTACCCTGTGGAACAGCATCTGGAGAAACGTTTGAAGACAGGCTTGGGCATTAACTAATATTCTAGAAGTCAGCTGGTAAAAGGAACTCAGTCACTTCCATCAATGCAGCAAATGCCTGTGCTTTTGGAGGCCCAAACTACTTTTAAAACATGCCTCTTGGGACTTCAGAACTGACACTGCATTCACCACGGGGTCAGTCCTTTAAAACAATGTCTAAACAGTGATGGTGCCATCATCTGAGGAGGGGCCCTAGGGATTTTAATCAGGATGTAAACAGCTTCTATCCATTGTCCCAACAGTAGGAAAATTAGAAGGTTATATGAATGAAAAGGATGATTTTAATTACAAGATTAGTTTTAAGGCTCCAGTGTGGTCAGAGAAAGGGAAACTACTTCCCCTAAAGAACAAATAAAATTTGCATCTTTAGAAACTTTGGTCTGGGTTGGGGTTGTGGTTTTGGGGTTTTGTTTTGATTTGGTGGTTTGGTTTTTTACACTTTTGGCAAAAAACTTATTATTTATATATTCAGTATGCTTAACAAATTCACTTGTTTGAAATAATATAAACCAAATATACTCCAAAGGTTGTGAATCATATTGGTCATTGGATGTTCCAGATGGGTGACACTGCTGCAGGTATCACAAATGTGGGGTTTCACTGAGCAGTGAAGCCTCTTCTGATTGCTAGTGACATGGGGTTTTTCAATTCCCTCTCTTTGCTTTCATTTTTCAGGGAATATATTGAGATGGAAATACTTACATGCAATGCATTTGTGCTTCAGGAATTTAGGATTGATTTTGCTTCATAGTTCGCTCCGATGTTTGCAGGCTAAGTCCTACAGCAATGTGCCAGTACATGAATGGAACAGATACTGAATGAAATTGCAGTGTCACAAACAAGATGTTAAAAGTTTTGGCTGTGTCCAGCAAAAAAAAACAACACAAAAAAAAAGCTTAAACAGTCTAATATTAAGCAATATTTTGCACCTTGCCTTTTACCTCTCGTTCTTTAGTGTGTACTTGCATTGCTCTGGTAACACTTTCCTCTAGCACCATGAGGACAGAAAGTCTTTCCAGACCAAAAAAAGAGAGCTTGAGGAACTAAAAAAACAGGAATGTATACAATATGCAAATGAGTCAATTAACTGTCAGACAAGGGAAAAAACAGGATAATAATGAGTTAGTAATATATATGCTACTTGGTTGCTGCTTTGTTGTGGTATGCTCTGTCAGATCAAAAATGGTTTTAGTTTAAGAATTTAGTCTTAGCTGTTGTTCAGCTGGAACATTAGCTCGATGATTAGCTGCTGAATATTGTTTCATTTAGTTAGCTGCACACTAAAGAATGGCTGGTCAAAAAAGAGTACCAAATCTGTGTCCAGATTGTCTTGGATTCTGTACAGTTTCTTTTTGTTGTCACTCATTCAGCTGCATTCCGAGAGTCGTGGCCTGATGCTGCTGTTGCCACTCACAAAACTACATCGTGTTGCTAGCGCAGGAGCAAAGATAGTTATCTTTGCATAGTGTGTTGGTGAGATCAGCACCTCTGGTTTGTAGAAAGCTGTTGTCCACTGGTCCCAGACTGTTCCTGCAGTTTGAGGACAGGCATTAATAGAGTTTCAGGCTGTGAGTTCTGGAATGCTTACTGCGTTTTTTCCGATGTTTATTTCAAAGGCAACCCACAGAAGGTCGATCCCGTGACGGTGGTTTACGTCTTGGAGAGATGGAGCGGGATTGTTTGATAGGTTATGGAGCCAGCATGCTTTTACTGGAGAGACTGATGATTTCAAGTGATGCCTTTGAAGTGGATGTCTGTGGGCAGTGTGGCTTGCTGGGGTACTCTGGCTGGTAAGTTGTCCAGATTTTTTGGTGGATTGTGGTGTGCCCTCCTCACTTTGTGCATGTGACAAGTTTCATGTTTTCAAAACATTCCTTGACCTCAGGTGCATAGAGCAAAGTGGTACAGAGTGAATGTGCCTCTATGTAACAGAACCTGGCTCTTGGTTGTAGTGCTTCTCAAAGTGCTCAGACCTTAATTAAAACCAATGTCAGTATTCAGAACTGGTGTTTGGAAAATTAGTGATGGTGGTGGTGGTTCATTGTTATGGTCTGATGGAAGTTAGGACTCAAGTGAGTTGTAGTCAATAGGCCAGGGGTGTCTCCTCTTGTGAGAGCACAAGTATTGTGTTCCACAGCCAGCTGTGCTTGTGGGGCTACCTTCTCTCTGTCTGCTGTTTTCCTTCCCATCCTCGCAGAGGATTAGCAAACCTCTTATCCTGCATATGGTCTTTTTTCAAAAGGGGAAAATAGCTGTAAATGCACTCTACTCAGAAATGAGGTTATTAGCTGGGCCACTTAGAGATCTTCCTGGTACAGTCACATGTTGAACCTCACAAGGCTGAAGACAAAGAGCGGGCAGAGAAGAAAGCAACAGCTCCTGCTTTCTTGTTTTTTAGCTTTGGAGCTCAGTCACATATGTACCACCTTCTTTGGCTGGGGTCCTCTCCAATGCCGTTTGCTTTGTAGTCTTGTAAAACAAGGAGCTCCTCTTCAAGGCATCAGATAAATCAGTCCCATGTTGGAGCCTGAAAGACATGCAACTGTTTGGATGGAAATCATCTGGTTTCTGCCCAGATGCCTTTTCCCTAAGAAACTTACCTCTAGACTAGCTAATGGTCTTGCTGGCTTACTCTGGGTCCTAAGCCAGTACTGGGTTTCTCTCCTGCAAACAAACTGGTTTTCCATTGTAGGGAAAGCACAACACTGGATGGCAAAACTATGTGGAGCTTACCATGTGTAACATTTTGCTCTGTGTAGCATCTTTGAGATGCTAGATTTAACGTTGCCCTGAGGCATACAGGAAACACACCACTATTGTTAGAAGATAGGGAAAGTTATTTTTATTTTCTTCAGAGGCAAAGGAAATGTTTTGCCTTAGTTTGGTTTTAGTCTAGCCAGGCTAAACTAATTTATGAGATACGATGTTCTTTCAAGCTTTGTGACAACAGGTGCCCTGGAATCTAATGACTGAGAGTAAAACATAAATGCTGTGACTTTGAGTTACCCTAATATTTATGTGAGTGGAAGATGAGGATTTGGAAGGAAGAGGAGAAAGATCATTTCTAAATGCCTCAGAAGAACATTGTTGGAAAGTTGCCACATCTTGGATATCAGCAGCAATCTATTGAAAGGCAGGAAATTAGACTTTATTCACTTCAGTGCTTCCAGAGTGATTCTTTCATGATATAATGAAGTAGGGAAGTGAGGTGTGTTCTCAGTTTGTAGATGTATAAAAGTGACAGCTACCATTTCTGCCCTTGGTCAGCCCTATCTTCTGAAACGTGTTGCTTCTGGCCAGAAACCAAGCATTATGTTTGTCTGCTCACAGCAGCAGCAGTTCTGCTCTTTGTGGAGCAGAATTTCAGACAGAGGTAGATAGATGTGAAACTCAGAGGAGATGAAAGGCCTGCTCTGTCCATCTGAGTACAGTTGGGCATTTTCAGTTGGGCATTGTCCTGCTGGCTTTTGTGCAGTATTTTTTGGAGGCTTGTTTCTCTCAAGTGCGTGTACCCTGTAGGTAACAACTGAGTACTTTTTCTGATCTGGGTCTCTTAAAACTGCAATGCCAATAACACTTGAAGGAAGTTGTCTGAAATGAAGGGCATGCCATAAGTCAAACAACTAATCACTTTTGTGTGAAGCACTTCCCTAAAAACTCACATGCAGTTGCAGCTCAACAATTTTTTTTATAACAGCCTGGCTTTCAGGACAGTCCTTGAAGATTTTCAGAGACCACAGGAAGTATGGGCACTTGGAAGAAAATTAGGATTGTAAAATAGTACTGCATCTCACTTTTTAAGTAATGTTAATGTATTTTGAAGTTTGTAACAAAGTTTAGTAACTCTTTTTAAATAAAGAAACTGCCCAGACAGAGTCAAACATTCTTGCAGTCTGATTCTGTGAAAGGCTGTCTGATGCAAGAGAGTAAGCCCTAAGAGAGAGTTTCTGCTAAATGATAGGCTGTGTGTACCAGTAGCTGAAGCAAGTGGCCCTATAATGAGCATCCCAGTAGAGACCAGGTCATTAAGAGAAACTCCCAAAGGGGCCTTTTCAGTGATTCTGGCATTAATAAGACATTACTGCAAGAAACCTTTTACAAACACTGTTTAATGGCCAGCATTAAGGGCACTTGTCTTCAGGAAGATGAGCCCTTCCTCCCAGGTGATGACAAGCCACTGGGTATGTTTCCCTACATGATAGTAGCAGCAGATTGGTGTTGGGGCCTGAACTGATACTTTATCAGGGAAAGGGGACTGTTGTGGCAGTGAGAGTTTGTCCCCATAAAAAAAAGAAACTTACTGTGACATACCAGTGTTACACAAGTTTCCCATCTTTGTTGCTGTACAGATGTGTAGGAACAGGACTCTTGATGATGAGAAATTATTCTGATCCCTAGAGTGTGAGCATTTTAAAATACATGTGAAGGAAAATTTTGCTTGTGATTCAGATTCTGCCTTGGCACAGTTGCCTTTTCCTGGGCAGTTTAGTATCAATTCTAGTGCCAAATGATCTTTCAGATACTTCCGTTTCTGTCATCTCAGTTTCACAAAGCTTTGTGCATACTGCTTCTGAACCTTTCTGGGTGAGCCTCATCCCAGCGGAAAGCAGGTCCAGAATGGTGTAACTTCAAGCCTGGGTACAGTAGTCTCTGCTCCTCAGTCTCTACTAGCGTAATCAGATGCCAGACATCTGCTCATAGCAGAAAAGTTGTGCCTTAGGCTTCCAGAGTTTGACAGGCTTCTGTTAAGAGAAAGTGCTTGCTCTGTTATCAGAAAGTAGCTTCTGTTTAGGTTACTTTCACCATAAAAACTTACCTATCCCTATAAACTTGAACTGGGAGAGTAGTTGTGAACCTGTGATTGAGGTCTCCCCTATTTTAAAGGCATGCTAGCTTGTTTTAACAGTGTCTGCAGGAAAAGCTTGTTCAGGGAAACACCTTGTTCAGTCTATTACCTTCTTACTGACTACAGTCAGATTTAGGCAAAGCTGAAGCAGTAACTTGGAGTTAGTGAAGTTTCACTCTTCATCGTGAACTACAGAAATGTAATTAAGTCTTCCGCACCATTAGTTAAAAGCTCTCTGGGTTTAAAAAGAAAAAATAAATACCTCAAGTGTGGAGCATGTGGAGGTCAAGGCAACCACAGTTTTCTTGAAAAATAACCATCTCTTTAAGTATGTCTGTGAAAGAGAAGCAGCAGAGTGAAGAAGTAACTGGAAAACTAATGCTAGCTCTCAGAACCAAGAGCCTTATTAACACTAACCAGCTCTATTGGTACTGTCCCTGTTGACTTACACAGACTCCAGGTCAGTTTCACTGGTTACAGAAACAAACGACTAAACATTGGTTTTATTGTAGATGTTGATTCTTGGCCTCATTCTGTGTCACAGAAGCATGCAGGAATTTTGCTAATTCCTCTGTAGTTGGACCTTCATCCTGCTATGACTTTACACCAGTAATAGAAATTTGAAACACAAAATCAAAACAAGAGTTTCGTTAGACCATTAAGAAGTGCTGACTCACTCTGTGTTCCCAAAGGCCTGGCTTTCTCAGCTTTCCAGAACCAGAAGATAGAATGTACAGGGGAAAGAGGCAACTGATATTTGTAAGAGAGATTTTAAATTTCATGTGTGTGTACACAGAGTGTGGAACAAAATAATTTTAACAGTTGCTACCACTACTGAACTTGAGTCCCAATACTAGAAAGATAGGTGAGTGAACAATCTGTATATTCCTTATGTGCCCAAGGCCATAGCTATATGGAGGAAAAAAAATCCCTTTCCCACAGAATTTTAATATCATTATTTGAGTAGAAAGCACAAAGAATATGTGTTAAAGCAGATTTACTGGCTCCCTGTCTTGACTAAAGCTTGGGCTGTCCACACGCAGTGATGCAAGACAAGAGATGCTTCTTTTTTAGAGTATGAGCTGATTAGAGACATTATAGAATGAAATTGCATGTAAGGAAAAAACCATTGGTGAACCTTCTTTCTTCCTGTCTCTTTATTGCATATATTTATATGTTTATGTATGTATATATATTTATATGTTTATGTATGTGTATATGTATGCACACATGTAACAGAAACTGGACCATTAGCCATCTTTTCTGTGATACTTAACTTCATTCACCTCCTTTCTCTCATTACACAATGCTGAATTTCTGTTGGCTGTTATGTGAGTGGAGAAGAAGCAGAAGTGTCAGTCATGTCAGCTACTGAGCATTGTGATTCTCTTCCAAGAAAAGTAAAGGTTTAACTCCTGTTATCTTCAGTCAGATTTTTTAAGGGCTTACAGTTATGATTTGCTTAAATGCTAAAGTGTGTTTCAAGCATATGGCCCTTTCTAGGGCCGAGCTCACTGTTTAAATGGAGATGGACAAAGAAACCAGTGGAAGCAGTTTTGTTCTGCAGAGCTTCTGTTATGCACCAACTCTTTGCCTTTGTTTGTTTCCCCAGGTGCCACTACTGCAAATCGTCATGTCATGTGTCTTCTCTGCGCATCCCTTATGCCTGTAAACTCTTATTCCAAGAGCTGCAGTCGATGAACATCATACCTAGGTTAAAACTAGCTAAGTACAATGAATGAAGAAGCTGAAAAAGATGGGGAAGAGTACTTCAGAAGTTTGTATCCAGCTTACGTAACTGGAAGATGTTTTTTTGGTGAACAGGAATACCTCTAAAACCTGAGTGGGTTGAGGGGAGGTGCAAGACAGTGTAAAACTCTTTCTTACATGCTCTACGTGTTGTTAAGCTGACAGGGGAAACTGTTAGTACAATGCACTAGGAGGACTTCTCAAAGCCTGTATTAGTCTGAGTGAACAAGACATGTGGGAATTGTGGAATAAAGCCATGATCCAGCAAAGCACTTGCATCACTTCACACATCCCAAGGCTTGGTTTTGAAAAGTGCTTTGCTGGGTTAGGGCTTGGGCTGAGCTAAATAGAAACCTTATTCATAGATATGAAAAATGTTTCCATAGCAGTGTAATATGAAAGAATAATAAATGTTTTAAATAATAATGCCTGAGTATGTGCTGATGGTTGTGTAAGGATTGTAAAGCCTTCTCATCACAGCTAAACCATTTTCCTATTCCTAAAGCGTTTTGTTAAAGGGCTAACATTTTGTTAAGTAGTGTCAGTGAAACTGCATTCTCAAGAACTTGCAGTCAGATATTTTGAGTGGGCTTTCAGAGTACAGGTGTAGCTGTAGGCAAGCCAGGGTGCTGTTATAAAGTCAGTCTGCTTTCAGTTAAACAGATGCGGTTCCCATTGGAGTCCACGGGAGATGACTGCATACGTGTCAAGGACATGGTACAGCTTACAGGTTACATTCCACTCTACTCCTACCAAGTGGAGCAGATTTAACAATACACTGGCCCAGAGCCCTGAAAAGATGCGCTGCAAACACTGGGCACTGTCACATGCTGTCCTAGGAGGTCAGAACCTTTTTTAAAATATGGGCATCACTAAAACTTCAAGAAAAAACCAAAACCAATGAAGAGCAACAAATCCTCCACTGACAGTAAAGCAGGTTTGAATGACCTGAAAGGGTTTGGAAAGGAAACGGCTGAATTTTTTCATGAGATCTAGAACTGAAGCAGTGGATGAACAGAGTCACTTCATACTCAGTTGAGCCCTTATGCAGCAAATCATATGATTAATCTTTTGAGCAAAGCAGTAGTCCCACTGAAGCGAAGATGAAGCATGTGCATGAGAGAGAGTGCTTCAGAGAAAGGCAGCACTCTACAGAAGTGCCTGCGATCTGGAAGTTGAGATGCTCTTTGGCTCCTCGTATGGCTGAATTGTGCATGCCAGTCCTGACACTATTCTTGCAGTCATGTTGCTGCTGTTGTCTTAACTGTTTAAGAAGCACAGGTGAGCATCAGCTAGAGTGGACTTGCTTTTAAAGCTTCCACCAAAATGCTTGAACCAGGAGTTTTGTGTCTGGGCTTACAAATTGGTCCTGAACGGATAGACTACATTTGCTGCTTTTTGCAATTGGACTAATGACAACACTGATGTCAACACAGCACATTTGGGTTGGAAAAGGTCTTGAAGCACATCTGCCAGGATCTGAAACAGCTCAGGATTATTTACCAAGAGTTGCAAGAGAGTGACTTCTTACTTCAGACTGGAGAAAGAGGTTAACCAAAAGCCCCAACCAAATTAAGAACCTTTGCTTTGCTTCCTGAGCTTGCCAAGTTGAGGCTCGGGTGCACCAGCAGAGGGAGTGAGGCTCAAAGGCTACAGGCTGCTGCAGAGGGAGTTTCACCTGGATCAAGGACACTACACTGAGGGTAAGGTGTTCTGGGTAGCTAGCCTTCTCCTAATTAGTCTCTTAGGTTAGACGGTCAGAGCTACAGGACATTAAAGACTAAGCAATGTGTCCAATTATACCTGCAGGAATTTAAGCAGACATAGTAGGGGTGGAAGAGAGGAGCAAAGGAGTTTGTCCCTGAATAACTGTTGAGAGAACAGGACTGTGTGCAACCCTGAGGGGCCACCTTACAGTTAGTTTACCTCAAGCTGATGAAAGCACAGGGATGAAAGGTTTTGTGAAGGTGAAGGAAGTCCTCTGCAGAAGATGAAGTTTAGGAAGAAAGGGCTGGCCTTAGCAGTGATGGATCCAGTAGAACATAGAAACTAGGTATGTCTGGCAGTAAATGAGGGTCACCCCTTAGCAGCTAGTCTGGTGATACCTACTGCAGTTCCATTTACACATCATTGCTGTCTAACCTAAGCCTGTGCATACATCAGAGGCTTGAGTGCAGATTTGAGTTGAAATTTTTGCTTCTTTAAGAGGCTATCTGTGTTCCATCATAATAGACACCTGCAAGTAATCTCTTGGCAGTAGAATAAGCTTTACAAAACCAGCAGCAGAAACAGATCAAACAGCTATGGGTTCCTGGAATACAGTTGGTCAAAGTGGCAATTTAAGGAAAGAATCCCACTGCAGCCAGGAAAAAATGATGACATGTGGACTGATGAGGTAGAATACATTCTCAGAACTCCAGAGCTGTCAAACTGCTTTCCTCTGGTAAGCCTCGTCATTGCAGCCCTTTCAATTATCTTCCTAGCCAACCTCCCCTCCCCCCCTCTTTTAGTGCAGTGAATGCCTTCATGAGGTCTTATGTCTAACCTCTGTACTGCTGTAATGAGACTTGCCCAAATCAACCCTGCCATGACTGTCTGATTGCTGAAAAAGATACAGTATTCTGAACAATACTTGGCAAAATCCGAAGGCATTAGCACAAGGAGCTGTGCTAGAAAACTAACATCAACTTTTCATTCTGTTGCAACTTCATTCTCTCTTGTATCTAGTACCCAGGAGAGGCTTTTTAGAAATGCTTTTTAGCATGAAGGCCACTGGTGTTAGTCCCAGCTGAAATGCTTAATATTTCCTGAGATAAGCTGGATGTGTATGCTGCTGTTGGAAGAGATACCTACCTCTATATAGTATAAGTTGCCATTTACTGCACAAATAAAAGACTAAGGGCCAGTCTGTTTTCAGTGGTGCCCTGTGATAGGATGAAGGGTAATGGATGCAAACTGGAACACAAAAAGTGTCACCTTAACATCAGGAAAAACTTCTTTACTGTGAAGGTGATGGAAGGCACTGGAACAGGCTGCCCAGAGAGCTTGTGGAGTTTCCTTCTCTGAAGACTTTCAAAACCTGCCTGGATATGTTCCTGTGTGGCTTGCCCTAGGTGATCCTAGACCCTGCCATTCTGTGATTCTATGACTAAATGCTATTAAAAGGTAGAAGCCTTTATGGGTCTAGAATTCAGTAATCAAGTCTTACTTCAGTGCAACGACATTAAAAGCTACCCCCTTCAAACTGCTACTACAAAGCTACTTCCAGCTCTGCTGTTGTGAGAAACAGAATGAAGGCAGGGATGGGCTACAGAATGCTACAGGGCAGAGCAAAGTGCAGATCTTTTGCCAGTTTGGCAGCTGTGGACAAGGTAGCTCACTTGTTCAGAGGTCAGAAAAAAAAAACAGCTTCACTGAAAATCATTCTAACCCTTTTTTAAGGTAAATGTTTGGGGTTTTTTTAGACACTGGAAAAAGAAACTTCATAGAAACATGAAACCAGACTGGACAATTCTGGTGTTCAAAGAGGATATAATATGAAGTATAAGCATACTGAGATTTAACAGTTTTAAGATGTGGAAAGTAAAGGGCTCCCACTAAGCACAGTTGGTTTTGTTTGCAATGTCCATATCTCATTAAGAGCTTTGCTTACCAAAAAAGCTTCAATGTGCAGCAAAGAGCTTTTAGTTCTTTGGACTCCCTACTTAGTTGTTGCTTAAACAGAGAGGAAAACCAATCGAAAGCACAGACCCACGATGATGAGAAATTACCTTCTGTCTTTTCTCAGGTTTCCTGATGGTAAATAGAGAAACATCTTTAGTTTATAGCAAAATGGGAGTACATCACAATTAAAAGCCTGAAAGGACTGAAGAATATTTAATCAGTTAATGATAATGCATCTGAAAATGGGTTTGCAAGCCTTCCTCAGAACACACCTGCAAAGTCTGATGGTAAGAATAACTGCTGTCACACAGCTGTAAAACCAAGCTGGAGGGGCTGAAAACCTGGCTATACTTTCTCTGCCTCAAGGCTTTTGAGGGCTAGGATGGCCCTAGGAGAAATGAGCACAAGCCCTGAAACAACCTGCCTGGCTTGCAGCCCTTTCATAGTGACCTACAAGAGCCATTTGGGGAGCAAAGGCATCTCTGGGCTGTGGCACTGAGCTGCTCAGCACTGCGAGAGGCCCCTCCAGCCGGCCTCTGCTCTAGTTGGAGCTGAGGATTGTTTTACAGCCCATTGCCGATTCAGCAGGGCCATGGGGCACTTGATGAATTCCCTCCTCCGAAGAGGACGTGACTTGCCCAGGGCCACAGAAGGGCTGTGCCAGAACTGGGATCAGGATTCTGCGGTCCCCAGGTACCAGACACGTGCTTGCCTTAAAACTGAGCACTTCATCAAACCGTAAAATCCAGCCAGATGGTGACTCTTTGCTATTATCTGGACCAGTGCTGAGAGGCTTAACGTGTGCAAGGCACGGTGAAGATCTAGATTCCAGTTTCTGTGTCTAAGGCTCAGAAGCCCAGAAAATGGATCCATGGTTTAGACCGAGGTGCTGCTAGAAACCTGAGCATGTTTGAACCCAAGTTCTGACTTCGATCCATCCTTCTTATGAAACTTTTCCATCTCATCCTGGATCCACCAGTTTCAGTAGAGGAATTCTTTGGGAAGGAGTAGAAAGGCACAGGAATAAGGGTGGACTATTTTGTCAACCTTACTCTGAACTGTGTATGCCCCAGTGGACTCCCAAGTATCAAAGCCAGCAGATCAATCTTGCCTCTCAGCAATCACATAAGAACTCAGTATGTGGATGCAGGAGGCAAATACACCTGCTCTGCCTTCCATAAGTATGAAAGGACATCCCAGAACATCCAAACTCTCAGTTAAATTCTCCAAGACGAGGCCAAAGCAAAGAGATTATTTTTGCAGTGGGAATTTTCTTTAAAGTTGCTTACCTGGCTTTATTCCCATCTCAAAACAACAGCAAAAATTTGTTTGCTTCTTTGTGAATGGTCTTGGGCCTTCATTCCACCTTCCAAAAAATCCTTCCCAGCTTGTAAGCAGCCCGTTGCTCTCTGCATCTTGCTGCTGGGGATAAACAAAAATAACAACCAAACCCCTATATTTCTCCTAATTACAGCTTTCCCTTTATTTGTATATTCCCCAAGGCAGATGCCCCTGAGGTGGTTCAAATGATCACATATTTTATCCAATAACTTCATTGTGCATGTCTTTATCCCCTTCTCCCAGTCAGTGTATCAGCAGCATGTGAGTTCCAAATCAAAAGCAATTCCCTGCTGCTAAAGCCTTTGTCTTTCATTAGCATGAATTTTGGGGAGCTACTTGACCTGTGCATGTGCTTTGCCATTCCAGATGGTACACGGTAGTTACTGTCCACTCAAACTTAAAAACAAAACACTACAAAGAGAAAAATAACTCAAAACTTGAGAAAAGAAATCAGAGTGCTAAACAGTAAGGTTCTAATTTTTTATTTATGTATAGAATTGTGTTGTAATCATGGAAATTATTTAGTTACTAGCAAGCTAAGGTTTTGCACATACTCCTTGTGAACAGGAAACCTAAACTCTGCATTCAGGCCTCATTCTGCCTGTCAAGGGCAGGCACTGAAGGTAATTCTCTGTGCTGCAGACAGATCAAAAGAAACTCATTATCAGTTGGTCATCTAAAAGGATATAACAGCTTCACATCTAGCTGTTGGGCAGCGTAGATGCAGTCTGGAATAGATCTTTTCTGTGTGCTGCCTATAATAGCTTTTAGGGCTGGCTCGTCTTCCAACACACAGTACAAATCCTCTGGTAACTAGTACCAGCCACACACAACAAAAGCAAGCTAAATCTGGTGTAAGCCTAGAAATTGATGACTGCTTGCCCTTTCCTCATACTCCAGTCAGCAAGAGCCTACTAGGCCAAATGTTCTGGGCAGCAGCTTTGGGGGCAGGAGCTCTTCTAGACTCCTGTGACTACCCAGAGGAATGCAGACTACCCTTCCTTCATGCAGACTGAAGCTGACCAATGTAAACAAGATGTTTTCACTGATCCATTTTGACAACACTGGCACTGCACTTCTCCATGAACCTGGGAACTGGAGGTGAGCAAAATCCTTTTCACAAGCATTAATAAGGGAAGATCATTTAAGGCTGACCTTCCACAAAACTTGGCTTCAGAAAAGTCTACAGCTACAGCAAGTCAGCTGTAATTCACGTTACTTTTCTTTCAAACCAAAAAGAAGGTACCCCCTGCCTGGTGCATGTGCAATCCATCATTTGCATGCCTCAGCTTTTCTGCTCGTTTGCTCCCAGATACCTGCATATGTGCCTGCCCTAACCACTTTCTCTCAATGCTTGTGTCAATTAAAGCCTTTTGAAGGAATCTGTCCACATATTTACCTAGGAAGCCCTTTGATGTTCCTCTTTTCAGTTCTTGCATCTGTCAGCATCAAGCTCCTCAAACACATACACAGCATTGATTCCAGAAGTCATTTTTCAGCTTACTCCATATCCTGTCCTTCACCTATATGTATAGCTTCCTCAGAGGTGTTAATATATGTAAAATAAAGTGAACATTTCCTGTTCAAATAATAAAGATGAGTGAGAAAGGGAAATGTCTATATTTAGCCTGTATCTGGGGCTAAACTACAGCAGTTGCTCTAACATCCAGTGACACCTCCCCAGCAGAGAAAGGGGATTGGGAAAAGGGGAGGACACCCATTGGTTGAAAATGAAAACAGATTTAATGAAGTAGCCAAGCTAACACCAATGCCAAATATAAAGTATACAGGTGCTATACTCAGCCTAGCAGACATACAGTGGTCACAATAAGCAGGAAGGTAGTCCTCAGGCGCAGAATGGTAAGTACCTCCAGGGATGGAAAGGAGCAGGAGAAGGCAGAGAAAAAGCAGGATAAGAAGGGACCTCCCCTATTATAATGAATAGAATAGAATAGCATTAACCAGGTTGGAAGAGACCTTTGAAAACATTGAGTCCAACCTATCATCCAACACCATCTAATCAACTAAACCATGGCACCAAGCACCCCGTCAAGTCTCTTCCTAAACACCTCCAGTGATGGTGACTATGGGCCATACCTGTGAGCCACCTTGGGTCAGACACCATGTCTGACTCAGAGCTGCTAAGGACCTGCAGACCATGGGTGGCCTAGTATTCTGATCCAGCCAAACCAGGATAGGAAGCCAGTAAAAGATCCTGCTCTGTTTCCTCCAAGGTATTTGTCTGCTAGATGAATCACTGTTAGGGGTTGGAAGGGAGCTCTGGAGATCTTCGAGTCCAATCCCCCTGACAGAGCAGGACCATAGAATCTAGTGCAGGTCACACAGAAACACATTTGGATAGGTCTTGAAAGCCTCTGAAGATAGCAGAAAGGGAGGAATAGAGCTGTGAAGGAGGGTGGATAGAACTGTGGGTTCATTCTGAGAGGAGGAGATGAGTAAGAAAATGTGGAAGCACTCAGAGACTGCAACCACTGCTGAGATAACCAAGTGTCGATGTGTGTTTGGCTGCTGCCAGCAGTCTCACAATCTGGACACAGATACATTGGATCTAAAAGGATCCCCTGGGTCACTGAACTCAGATCTCTAGTATTAAGAAACTATTTTATGTGACTGCTTTCAAAATCCATTCACACTTTTTCCTAAAATGAATGCAGGTCCTTTTCCCTGATAGTCCATGAGAAAACTTATTTAGAATGTCAACCTAAAGTTTCTTCAGATATTGTGGCTACATTAATAGATAAAAATGTATGTATTTCTGTTCCTGTACCAACAGTTTTCTTTTGTTGAAAAAGCTCTTCTTGGTATTTACTCCAAAAAAAATTTATGTTAGAGTCTAAGTATTGATGTTTAGAGTCTAGCACCAGCATAAGGAGCCATTTATGGCAAGCAAAGTTTGTGTGGGACAGCCTATCAGCACAATCAACTGCAGAGTGGGAGACACTCATAGGAACATGTTCTTGAAAAAGCTCAGATTATCTGCGTGATAAATCAATACCAACTACCATAGTCCCCTCTGCCTCTGCTTTTCTAAGCCATCAAAAGAAACTCACTACCAGTCAGTCACTAAAAGGATATGACAGCTTCATACACAGTTGTTCAGCAGTATAAATGCAGCCTAAAATGTGTCTTCTTTTCCTTTGGTGACCTTGCTTTTCTCCCCATGCACCAGCACAAGTTTGTATTCTTTCTTGAATAAAGGTGCTGGACCTTTCACAACAGCAGCTGAGTCTCTCTCCACTGAAAATAAATCATCTGATGCACTGTGGGGTTATACTGCTTGCTTTATGGCTTGTAGATACTCGAATGAAAATCCCAGTTGTATAGTTCCTGCACCCTTGCCGAGACCTGTCCTTTACTGGGTATCAAATCAAATCCTGTAACCTACATGTAAAAATAAATAAATAAACAAACTTGTGCTTCCATTCATAAACTGCCAACCTGCAGCACGGGCTGAGACATTTTCAGAAGAATAAAGTACTTTATTGTGTCATGTGAGGTATCCAGAAACATGAGATGCTTTTTTAAAAAGGCAAGCAAAACCCAAACAAGTAACAATTACTGAGCTATGGAAGTACACCAGGGAGATCTGACATACTGAATGGGGAACTAGGTTAGCAAGAAGACAACAGCATTGACATGTTCCCCAAGAATGTGGGGACAAGAACCGGAGCAGTGAGTAAGCAGATTGCAACAAGGTGCCTCTAGTCTAAGAGAAGTGCTGATGATGATCCTGCCCAGGCAACCACCTATATGGATTACCTATAGAGAATGTACACCTTTGCATCATATCAAAGGTGAGTCCAAGCCTCTAGATACCCAGGCTGCTTGAAATCCCATCCTCCCCAACCCTCTAGGGGTAACCCTACATTCACACACCCTGTATTTTTATTTGGCTTATTTTTGGTCAATCCACAACACAAAAGCAGCTCCCTGAAGCTTTAAAATAATGAAGACCAAATTTTCACAAGCTCAGAGTGCCTGTGATGGATATGCAGCAGCTGCAGCTGTAGACCTTCAGCACCTGCAGAAGTCATCTCCCTTCCTGCCACTGCCATCCTAACACAGCTCAATGTGGGTGACAACCTGCCCTCACACAGGAGCATGGGTGAGTGCCCATGGGATGGGTGCCTTGGCCTCCTCATGGGGCTGCCAAGGGCCAAAACCAGGCGCAGTCTGGTCACGGTTGGAAGCCATTCAGACACCAGGTACCCTCCCTGCTTACAGACAGGCCAGCCCTTCTTTTTTGTTTTTTATTTTAAAGTTAACCCAGGTTTCACAATCCTTCAGATATGAGCCCTGCTCAAGGTTGACATGTCCCTCATATTTTTGCATGGCTTCTGCTTCCCAGCAGGGCCCATGCCTACCCTGGAATAGGGCAAAAAGGATCCAAAGGCTCCCCAGAGGGTTCACACCACGTCACAGTAAAACCTGAGAGAAAAAGGAAAGGAAAAAAGATCCTGAGAAAGGGGAGATGAGGCAACTTTGGCAGCGACAGTCAGAAATATCTTCACACGCATCACCCCAAGGCTCCCAGGTGCGTTTGGCAGTGTGGATGAGCTGCCCTCCCCTCCTTCCCCCCCACTCACCCCCGGAGTGCCGGTCCCGCTGACGGGGCGGTGGCAGTTCGTACAGCCGCGGGGGAGGAAGCCGGGGGGAGGCCCAAGGGGGCGAGGACTGAAAAGGCCGGGGCGGGCATGAGCGGACCTCGGGCGGAGGCCGCCGGGAGCAGGAGCCGCGGACAACGCCATTAAGGGGACGGGCGGTAGCTACAAGGCCGACTGTGGCCCGCCCCGTCGGGGGTCCAGTGCAGAGCCTCCGAGAACAGACCCAGCTTGGCAGCGCACGGAAGGTGGAGGGCAGGAAGAGATCGGGCTTCCCCAGGGGGAAAGCTGTGACTGTCGGCGGAACTCACAACCCTTGTTTTGAGTTGTGGTTGTTTTTGGTGGGATGGAAGGTTGAGGGAGGAGAAGTGCCAGCCTCCCCGGGCATTGCTCTCGCTTCGCCTGGCACGTCCCGCAGCGGGCAGGCCGGCTTCCCTGCCGCGACCTCCAGTGGCTTTCCGTCGTCGCCTCCGGCCCGCGGACTCTCTTTTTGCACTTTCTCTTCGCACTCTCTCACCCCGGCATTATCTTTACTGGCCTTCTCTTCAGGCACACTGGACTCCCCGCCCCAAAACAGAGCCTGGGGAGGTTTGCCCCGGCCTCCCCCGGCCGGCCCCGTCGAACAGGGCCCGAGGTGCGCGGTGGGCACCATCATCTCCCGCTGCCGCCTTCCCTGCTGCCGGCCCGCCTGGGGATGCGGAGCCACTGCCAAGCGCAGGGTTTCCTCTTTAACAACCTCGCCGCTTGTTTTGCTGTGTGGGGTTGGTGGTTGTTTTTTTGGTTGGTGGGTTTTTGGTTTTGTTTTCTTCGCCGAAAGGGAGAGGGAAGGGGGAGTAGTCTGGATGTAGGGAGGGGAGAGGGGGAGAAACGTTGGCTCTGTCCATGGTCAAAGTAATTCAGCTATAATCCCCCTTTCTCTTCCTCTCCTGGAGCTCTATTCATATTCTAATCACAGCTTTTCCTTCCCTAAACCAGCCACTTTTATCAGAGCCCTAGCTTTGCACTTTTACTTCCACTTCCAGCACATAAAACCGCATGAAGAATAAGCAACTTTTTCCAGCCTTCGTCCTGCCCCCCATCTCCCCCCGCAACGTGCTAACCCGAAAAGGGATCCTCGCGTCCTCAGGCTAAAACTGGAAAGGTACCCTAATTTGAAAACCCACGTTTCATTCTTCATTTCTCTTGGCCATCGGGATCTCCTATCCTGATGCTTTTCCCCATTTCCACGGAAAGCTCTCTGGGCTAGCCGCTCTCCGCTGGCAGTCAGGCCGGTGGCAGGGCTGCCCCCACCCTGCCGTGCCCTCTCTCCCTGGGGCCACAGGGAGATACACGGGAGTCCCCGCCGCCGATATACAACGAAAGCACAGTTCACCGAGGCGCTGGCAACTTCTCTCATCCCTCACCATCCCCTACCCACACACATCGCCCCTTGTTTCCCCCCCCAACCCCCCCCCAATAAACTAAGCTTACAAGGTATTTGGGAAGCTGGGCAGCTCCCAATTCCATGTGCCCGCCAAGGACCCCAACCCAGAGCCGACCAGGAGAAGGAGGAGGAGGGGAGCTCGGCGGCGCTGCACGCACACCCGGCAGCCCCAAAGAGCACAACCCCAAACCTACTGCCCGTTTGAAGATCTAAGCCAATTTTGATCTCGGGCTGTAATGAGCCAAGGACCTTGGGTGGGGGCTGGGGGAGGGAAAGAAGGAGTGGAAAGGCCGCTGGAACTTTAAATAAGAAAAACGTTTCTAATGCTCTAATAGAAGAGGGAAGTCGAAGTGTTGGGATTGCGTAGATCTAAGGCCCCCCTTTTTGGAGGAAAGCTTTTCTTATTCAAAACAGCATCACAATGGGCTTCACATTGAGCCTTGCCACATCCCCATCTGAGTAGCAGCCATTCATCAGGCTGGCTGGCCTATCAATGACATTTCTCCCATCAGGGCTTCTATAAAATGATGCTTTTTCCCATGAAACATCCGCAAACATTTTGACGGGTCTGGCTTTGCCCTGCTGGATTACGGAGTGTCCCTCTCTCCCGCGCTAACCCCCCACCCCACCCCCCTCAACTATCTGCCTCTGTCCTCCCTCCCCACCCCCTCGCCGCCACCCTGCTCCTTCTCCCCCGCGCATCTCTGAGATAGGGGCTCTCCACACCCCGGGACTTTGGGGCTCCCGTCCCGTCCATGGGAAGAGCATGCATTGCGGGTTGCTGGAGGAACCCGATATGGACTCCACAGGTAAGTGGTGTCCCCCCCACAGGGAGCGGGCTCCTCTCGCACGCCAGGGAGGACTTCACAACTTGACCGTGGCGGCGGAGGCAGAGCGGGCGGCAGCGGCGGGGGGGAGAGGGGGGGGGGCGCCTGCCTTACCGGCCTCGCAGGCAAATTAACCCGGGCGTGTGCGGGAGGCGGGATGCGGTGGGAGAGCTCCCGCTCCTGGGTTGTACTTGCAGATACGATGAAGCAGAGGGTTGCTTCTTGAGTTTGTGTTTTCTTTTTTGTTTGTTTGTTTGTTGTTTTAAAGAACAAATACTTTTTTTCTCCTCCAAAGGCTGCGGGCCGGCAAATTAGTTTCCCCTCCTCTTCTAGTTTTAGGCGCTCGCTTAGGTTTGAGCGGAGCCTTTCAGATGGGGCAAGAAAATGAGGTTTATAAGGGGAGATAATTGGTGAGCTAGGGCGAGCCCAGCATCGAGTTCTTCTTGTCCCGCAGGCAGAGTCGGGGCTGAGCTGCTGCGGAGAGGAGGGAGTCTGGGGAAGGGCAGGCTGGGTCTTTCTCCCAGCACCCCAAAACGATGACTTGGCCGGTCCGGAAACCGGACAGGAGAAGGGTGTGTTCAGTCCCACCAGAGAGCACCGCAAGCGAGAAGCCCCGGCGGGAGGCGAAGGGGTACGGGTGCAGCGGAGGGGCCGCTCGACCCAGGGCTGAGGCCCGCGCCCTGAAACCCGACGGCGGCCTCTGCCGCCCGGCCGAGCCCGGGGGCGGTGGCAGAGAACGCGAGGAGGCAGGGCACCGTCTTTCCCCGGGGGCAGGGCCCAGGCCTAAGTCTTCCCACCGCCGCTGTCAGCCGGCAGCCTTCCGAAACCACGGCCCCTTCCCTCCAGCTCTCTCGCCGACCGTGGCTGTGCTCTCCTCCGCCCTTTGAAGCTCTGTTTCCACCGGCCGTACTCGGTCCTGGGCGCAGACCTAGTGCGCCCGCATACTGGGCAGGCAGCCGCCGCGACAACTTTGGGATTTTATTTTATTTAACACCGGAAAACACCCTCTTCTCTCACCCTCCCGCCCTGACCAGGCGTCTCCAAGGCGGACATCTCGCAGGTTAGGCAGGACACAGCCCCCTCGCTGACCTGCCGTATCTCCTTCTGCAGTCACTATGCCGGCTGTGCCCGCCCCGCCCGCCCGCGATGGCCGGCGCTGTGGCCGGGGAGCGGAGACCCTGACTGCCCCAGCCCCGTCGGATCCCGGAGCAGGATCGGGTGCCTCTCCCGCTTCCCCGACGGCCGCGGCGGGCGGCGGACAGGCGCTCCCTCGGGGGGCCCGCGCCTCCCTCCCGGCCCCTCTGGGGTCGCCCAGTGCCATGCTGGTGTAGTTAGTGCAGCTACTGCGATCGGGGACGAGGCAAGGGGCGGCTCTGGCTTCGGACCCGCTCCGCTTCCCGCCGCCCCGAACCCTCCCAGAGCTTTCCCACCCCTCGCCCCCAACGCGGTCCGAAGGGCATTAAACAAACAAACAAACAACCCAAACCACAAACCTGATCGAAAGCAAAATAAGAAAGAAAGAAGGGAAAGGGAAACTGCCCAGCCCTGCTCGGCTGCGCCTGCTTCAGTCCCTGCTCACCAGGCAGGCTCAGCTCCTCGTCGGCCACCAGCGACATCAGCCGGGTTTCAGCAACTTTTGCTGCTGAGTCGCCAGGACAAAATCTGGGGGAGCTATTTCGGGAAGAAAGTGGTTGTCGGGGAAGGAATCATTGTGTTTAGGTCAGGAAGAGTACAGGTCTTACTAGGGTGTAAAATAAAGTTGCGCTTGTGTCCGGCAGCACTGCCGAGACGGATTTAAGGGCACCGCTGGCAAACTCTTGTTGTCGAGAGTAATGGGTGTTTAGGGAGAGAAAAACAACAAAAACAAAACCAAAGCTAACCAAAGAAGCCCCGGGTTTTCTATCCCCGCGTTCAAAACTGTCCCTCCTCGGGATGAACCTCCGTGCTATTCGTTCCTTAAATTCAGTATGGTTATGATAAATGGCAGCATGATTGATTAAGATAATATTAATCAGAAAACACTTCAGTCTTGCTAAACAGATGGCAAGAAAAGTGGAGCTTTGCAGTTGTCTCATTCAGACACCTTAACCTCCCTTTCAGAGGACTTAATCCAATTAGCTTTTCTCCTGAGTTTTAGTTGTTATGTAAAGATCCTTTTGCATTGTGGAGAAATATGGCTTCATCGGGGGGGGGAAAAAATCACGTTTTAATATCTCAACAGGGTTTTTTTTCCTGAAATAGCGGGGTGTGTATGTGGGTGTAAATCGCCTGCGGCTCTAATTTTAAGGCAGGGGAGCGGTTTGGTTCTTTTCCCCAGCAGTGCCGTGAGCTTCCACCGAGTTCAGTCTTCTTCCAACGTGGGCGGCGACCCACGGGGACTGTCACCAAATCTAAATCTATTCCTGGCTGTCTAGGGGCTCGAAAACCCCCTTGTCACGGAGTCCAAGGGCCAGTTTGACAAACGGCACCGTCAGGGCACCGTAAGGACATCGACAGCACCCGGCCCCGACGGCCCGGCCTGGGCACGGCTCATCCTAACAGGAGCACCCGGGAGCCGCCTTCAGGAGTCTCCCCCTGAACGGCAGGGCCCGGCCCGTAACCGGGAAGGAGTGGAGGGGCACACGACCTTCCCGGGAGCTTTGCAGCATCTTTCCCCGCACCATTTTGCCACTGCCGTTAACTCCTTCATTCCTTCCTGAACTCCCCCGAGCCGGGCCTAAATCCGCCGGGAAAATTTGCAACCACCACAGGGGCTCGCCCTTCTGCCCCGAAGTGGTCTCCCAGAGGCACCGTGCCTGTTTTTTGGGGCTCGCAGGAGGGCGCCCACTGACGCCCGCCCTGTGTTCGTCCAGGGTCTCGCCTCGCAGCCCCCTGACACCCCCGTGCCCGCAGCCTGGCAGGAGCTGGGGACTGCAGCACCGGGACCCCACCTCCTCCCTCAGCAGAGCCCACCGAAGGAGGGCACCGTTCTCGGGGGCAGCACTGGGGAGCCGTCGAGGGCGGCTAGGGAGGGGGTGGGAAACTTTGCGGGAGGTTTCTGGTTTCCACATCCGCAGCCCCCCCTAGTGATACCGGCACGGTGAGTGCATGGCGCTGTCGGTGGTGGGGTACACCCGGGGAGGGATGGGGCGCCCGACAGTACCGCGGGGTAGCACCCCGCGGAGTGGAAACACCCTTGCCCCGGTTCCCGGCAGTCCCCTGTTATTACCACGGAACCTTCTCCAAGCAGGATCCCCATTGGGCTTTCAGGAGGCTGAAAATAGGGATGTGAGACAGCATAGATGTCCCGGGGGGGGGTCCGTCCTCCCCTTCCCCTGAGAAACCTGCCTGCTGCACCGCTTCAGGGAGCAGAGAATGAAGGAAACAGAGGCGCTTTCTTGGAGTGCAACTTTTCTGCATGACTCGATAAATATCCCTTGTCATTTCAGTATTGGAGCCAGGCAAAAACTCCATGGGTTTCAAAGTGCTAGATGGATGAAAACTTTGGAACATGAAGCTGAACTTTAGGAGCTGATTCAAACTCCATTTAAACGAGCAGAAAGCCTTTCAGTGTTGTCAAGAACGTTGGAATTAGGCCCTTAAAGGAGTTTGTGTGAACCACAAAAAGCAGGTTCCAATGTGTGAACTAAACACATTGTGGTGGTGTCCAGATTTTGGCCTATATTCTTATCAATATAGGGGTGCTGGGGTGACCTTTCCTATGAGCTTGCCATTTAAAAAGTGTCTAACATGTAAGCACTGATGAGGAGAATGAATGGCTTTTCATACCCTGGTTCAGTTAACAAAACTGACAATATCGATATAAATACTTGAGTGGTAGCTGGGAAAGCAGCTGTGACATTTCTGAATGTATGATGCCGAAGTGTGCAATCCTAGGTCTCGGTCACACTCCAAATGAGTGGTTGGTTTTGCTGATGAAAACTGCTTGTTGTGATGTAGTTTATTAATAGATAAATTGAAGCTTGCTCTTTGCTTTTTTTTTCGCACTTTGCTAGAGTAGTTTTCATACTCCAGCAAAAAATGTGATTTATTTGTGTTCCAGTAAATAAAGGAAAAGTTCTTTACTGTTCCAGGATTTGTATTTATAAAGGCTCTTAGCTGCTGAGCACTTAAGATGATCCAATGATTCTTTTGAGTCCTAAGTTTGATATGATATGGACATGCGAAAGAAACACCACTGGTCCTTTATATAACTGAATCTGACTGTTTGTCTTATGTCTTATCTCATGTCTTATGTCTTATGTCTTATGTCTTATGTCATATCTTATGAGATTTCACAACTGAAAGAAATGGAACAGCCAAAAAAAAAACCAAAAACCCAACACCCACAAAGCCAACAGAAATGTTTTCTTTCCTGCTGGCTGTGGAGTTCCTGCAGACAATGTTTGCGCAGTAGGCTCCGATCCTTGGTAACTCCCTCAGCAGCAGCAGAACTGGAATCCAAATGAAAGTCCCAACACTGGATCAGGTCTTCATTTCTGAGGGGGGTTTAATAGATTTGCAAAATCTGTAAGGACTTTTTTTTTTTTTTGAGATTTTAGAGATTCATAAATTGATCAAACTTACCTTGAACTTAGAAGTAGTTTATCTTCTACATCTGCCTCAGAGAAAAGAATGATTTTATTATTGATTCATCTGTTAGTTAATTAATCCTAAAATACTTGGGGGGGGGAGAGAACTGTGACACTTTTCACTGCTCTACAATATACTATTTACCTGCATTAAAGAAGAGGTCTCTAAAAGGATGGAGGGAAAAAGAAGAGAACAAACCAAACCAAACCCCATAAACAACAACAAAAACCCACCCACCCAACCAACCAAAAAAAAAAAGCTTTGGTGTAAGAACAGCTATAAAACTATAGGAAACTATTTAATATGTTTAAGTCACAGTTTAGAGTTTGCAATCCTGAAGGCTGTACTTGGGTAAAACTCTCGTTAAAAACATTTGTGATGCTGCCGGAGCTGTCCCACAGGTACACAGCAATACAGTACCCTGCTTCCATGAGGCTCATTGTTTGCTTTGGGAAAATAAAGCTGGTTTTCAGTCACTGGTGCAGGGAGCACACAGGCCAGGCAGAAGGTTAGTGTAGCTATAAAATCGGCAGCATCTCCAAATGGAAACACCTTTGCATGCCTCTATCTTAATTTGCAAATAGTTTTCAAGTTAGGACAGCTGTAAGGGTGTGCATCCCTTGGGATAAAGTTTCTGTAAGTAGGATTTGACCACAACAAAATAAAGGCAAAATCATGAGATGACTGAAATCCACGCGTGGTGAAATGTTACTGTCTCTTCAGATGAAGACTTTTGAAGAGGTGGCCTTAAATACGGCCAGGGCTTGATGGATCGTAACCATTCCTTTAGAGCAGCAGTGGGCTGTCATGTAACTAATACAACTATAAGGTCAGTCCTTTGGGGATACTTGATGTGACATTCGAGTCCAAACAATTAGCTCACAATTCTCTGAGCACTGAGGTTTGTGAATTTTCTCACTCACTTGTCTGTTTCCCCACATCTGTGCTGGATTTTCTGTTTGTTTCATTGTGTCTGAAAATGAATACCCTGGACAGTGCGACCCTGCTGGAGCCCTGTGCCCTGGTGGCCGAGGGGATTTGATTGCTAACATTCTAGTTAGGAAGATGGATGGCATAAAGGATGCTTGATGGCTGAGCGATCCTATAGATAACAAGCGCAGGAAGCGAGAGTACATGGTGATGACTGAGCCCATGGGGGCCTGTGCAGGTTTTTTCTGTATGTGTGTGCTAAAAGCCTTTGTACACATGGTTTAGGTCCTGTAGAATTGTACATACATGTCAGAGAACTTCTGTGAGTAGTTAAAATGACAATAAAATTTACTGTGAGGGATGGGTCCTGATCCTGTGGTGTCTGCTCCACAAGGCAGACACCTGTTGAAACCCGTGTGTGTGCCTCAGAAAGGGCAGGTGCCCAGGGGTAGCTTGTAATGATCCCTCCCAGTGCCTGGGAATGTCTAATAACTTAATTGCAGCTATTTTACATGCATAACTAGCAGTCCTGGCCTGTCTTCATTTACATTTATTTTCTCTCAGGAGATTTGTGGCAAGAGCAGTCTATTAAATATAAAATACTGCCCAGTGTTAGAGGTGGTGCTTCAGGTCAGTGGCAGAGTCTTTCTGGCTTGCAGCGAGATCTGCAGTTTCACTCCCTGTATATAAATAATGGTTGTATTAAATACTTTTGACCATTGTTCCCTTTCTTATAAATTTGAAATCAGGAAAATTGGAGAGGGTTAAATAGAGCCTTGACTCTCACTGCACCCAGTATGGAAGAAAAAGTTCATTTGCAGCTTAAATTGGTTCAAGACTGAGACACAGAGCTCAGGTTCAGCGCTGTCTCGTTCCCTTCACTTCAGCTACAGTTAAGCACTTTTTGTTTTGTTTTATTGGTAAGTGAACTTTATTTCTCTGAGATTAAATTTGCTACAAAAACCAAGGGGCTGATTCACTGCTAATTCACAATTAATTAGCATCTTACCCTGGGTGTTTTTCTGCGGGATCCCAAATATTATGGTAATGGTAAACAAAACATTTTAGATAGCTGGAATGTTCTCTGAATGAGCAATTCCCTGAAACTTACAACCTTGGAAATGAGAGGAAATGTTAGTTTTAGAGCAGCAGGCTGGGGATACAGACTGGGACTTCACTGATTTTCTAGGCTTGTCATAGTCTGGTGCTGTGGTCATCGCTCTGACAAACTGCCTGCTGGATCTTTGGGTGCTCATGAACCCCATGGCTTAGACTCACACGCTTAGAAGCACAAAATCCTCTTCTCTAGAGGTTTTGATTTGCTTGCTGAGATTGTATCTAGACATAATTAAAAGAAAAGAAAAAGAAAAATATTTGCCTGGAAGTAAGGACTAAAAATTTGGAGTGTTAAAAATTACTGTATTCCCCCTCCCTTTTCTTCATCTTCTTCTTTCTTTTTTTAAAGGATACTGTCTAAGCTACTTGTTGCTCACCTGCTCCTTCTCTTTTTCAGCTTTCACTCGTTAGAATAATACTATCAGACTATCTTGTTGTCTTTAGTGCAGCCATCAGCACTCGTCTGGCTACATTAAAGCAAGAGTTAAGGAGGGTGGACACTGATGTTAAGTTAGGTAGAACTCATGTGAAAAATGCCTTACAAGCAGATGAAAGTTTGAAAATGAAACCCCTCAGTCAACAAAACAGGCATGAGCTTCCTGTTCTTGTGCAGAGCTGCAAATTCAGATCTTGCTTGTGCTAATCTTGTAAAGCAATAAAATACCAGAAATGCAAGGAGAATTGAAAAGTGGTGAAAGAAGCCAAATGTGGGGTAAATGCAGATACTGCTAAATGCAGGCATAGGAGGGTTAACATGTATATGTGTATATTTATTTATTTATTCACACACCCCCCAGCCCCCCAGAAGCCTATCAATTGCTAAACTATTTCAGAAGTGCTAAAACTTCTTTCAGCTGCAGATGAGGAAGGGCGGTATCCAGGGAGAGCCCAGGTGATAAGTGGGATCTCATGAGCAGTCATCCAGTTCTGGGAGGAACCACCTGCATCCTGGAACCAAATCGTGGTGACAGCAATGCATACCTAATTCAGAAGGCTTCACAGAACATCCTTTATAAACCCCACAACATTTTCTATCACCCTATAACAAAAGTGCAACCTGCTGCAAAAGACCAAAAGCTTCCAGGATGAGCAGGAGAGGCTGTTTGTTCTGTTAATATTCTAGTATATGGCATAAACAGCCATTTATTGATTGAAATTCATGGATGGTCATAGAAATTAGATCAAATCCTATCCTTCAAAGGAGAAAAAGAATTCCTCAACAACCTGGCTTGTGTGATTGCCACCTCATGTGACATTCAGTTTAACCATGAACAGGTGGCAGGATGTCCTAGTTAAGCAAATGAGTATTTAATGCTCTTGTCTTCTGCAGCATAGCTTCTAGGTACCCTGGTCTTGGCTGTTCCCACCTCCAGTGCTCAGAGGAAAGTAAAATCCTTCCTGGCTGTTTACATATGTTAGGCAACAGTGGGAAACAAAAATTCCTGGCTGACCTTTAAAGCGACAGTGACCTGATAGACACTGTAAAAAGACAGTGCCAGCAAATGTGGAAGCGGAGTCCTGCTCCACAAGTACCGTGTGTCAGGGTGCAGCAGCAGCAGGATGCAGTTCTGTGACAAGATGCATTCTGTTGAGGTGGGTGTTCCCTGGGTGTGTGGGCTTGCTTGGTGGCTGCAGGGAATGGGCTTTTTCTGTGAGCTTCACCTACCTCTCAGCACAGTCCTTCAGCTCCAGGGCTCTGTATGTCAGGTCTGCCCAAGCAGATTTACTGGCTAATATGCCTAGTACCCCAGGGTCAGCAGGAAAGGAGCTACACCCATACTGCATGTGAGACAGAGATCCCATTGGGACAAGAGCCAGATCAGGACTTCTCAGGTGAGAACAACAGGTCTGCAACATGCACCTTGTGTCTGTAAAAGGCTGCTTCTTCTGGGCCCCTTTTGATCAAGGCTAGAACGAGCTCTCTTTTAGTTGTCAAGGGAAATTTGGCCGTGTGAGGGGCTGTGTGCAAGTGACACATTTGCTGAGGGGCGTGTTGTGTGTGCACGCCAGCCCGTGGCCCAGCTGGGCCTCCTGGAAGCTCCCTGTGTGACACTATAATGCACTAACTCAGAGGAGGAGCGCTTAAGAGACCTCTGAGGTCCATGGCAGAAGAAGGCAGCTGCCGGGTGAGATTGACTCTGTCTTTTGCAAGCTGAGAGCTGAGACACCCAGCAGGGTGCTCTGCTCCTCTGCAAACTGCTCCCTGTTCTTCCTCCCAAGTGATGGCAATAACAGATCCTGTGGTTCGATTGACTGGCTGGCTAGTGCTGGTTTCCCAACGTTGGAGCTCACATTCCTCTCCTAAACACAGAATCACGGGGACAATACTGGTGTGGAGGCCCCTCTAATGCAAACATTTTTCTTTAAATGAGTTGTGGTAGGGGTAGCAAATGGCCTCCATTGTAAACGAGGTGGGGAAAACTGGGGAGGACTGCATTTACAGAGCAGTTTAATCACATGGATGGAGCAGTGTGTTCACCTCTCCTCCTTGCTGGGTCATTTCCACTTTGAGCTCTGCAAACAGACTGTCTATTGAGCAGTTAGTGTTCAGTGCTGAATATTCAATACTAGACTCTTGTTTTGGTGAGTCTTAGGCAAGAAAAAAAGGAGGAGGAAAGAAGACTTCTCTTTTTTCTCATGTTCCCTCCCTGAGTTTGCTTTGCATATTGTTCAGCGGAGACTGGAGGCTTCTCAGAAAAGCCAGGCTCCTACTTTTAAAAGCACTGGTTTACTTTCATAGTGCTTTCTAAGGTGAGGGAAGAGGCTGTGTGGAAGGGGCTAAATTTGTACAAGTTTATGAGTTTGTAAGTCTAGGCACATCAGGAGTGAAGACTTTTCATCAGGCACACATGGCTGTAAAACTAATGACAAGAAATGCTTGCTTTGTATATGCAGATTAGTTCTGAGGGGTGCCAGTCTTTGTGGGAGTATGTTATGATGATTTATTGATGTCCACTCTGCTAGTTTTGGTAAGCAGATATTCTCTGGGTGTACACTGAGACCTGAAATAAATTTGTTTCTGTTGTTAGTACCATATTTTCTCACCAAAATGATTGTGAGCAATGGAGTGGCTGCATCCTTTAACAGCAGAGAGCAACTGTTAGGTTTGGAATAGATGTGCATAAAGGGAGGAAAACTGTCCACCATTTGAATAAATACAGTCTCTTTTTGGTGCACACTCTTCTTCAGTCAGGCTATTCTTTCTTTCTTTCTTGCTGCTGTGGTTACAAGGCTTTCCTTTGCACATATTTGTCTGTCTGTTTTTTCTCTCTTGTTCTTTCAGTCTGCCTGACTGGATGCTGTTTCTTATGAGACATGTTTACTACAGTCCTCTTCCTTCAGAAGCTGAACTTTTTCTTCTAATTTAAAAACTATCTATACTTACTCTTTCCTCCTATGTTTTATTTTTGACCATAGCCATTTCTTTCTCACTCATTGTTTTGTTGCATTTCCTTTCACTTTTCACCTCCTTTCCAATAACCAGCCTTCTCCCTTTTCTCTCACCTCCCTGAGCCCCACAGCCCCATGTTTCTTGCATTTCCCACTCATCTCACATCTTTTCATTTTGTCATCTTTGTGGCCCATCTAACTTGTGTACTACCCTTTCTATGTCAAATTGGCCTGTCTGCTTGATTCACCAGCTTTGGAGGCAAAGAGAAGCATTTTGTGGATACTTGGTGCAAATTCTGTCCCTTGTTGAGTGCCAGACTTCCAGCTCAGCTAAATTACTCCAGCCTTGTGCACTGGTGTAATAGAGCTGAATTAAAGATTTGAGGACACCATGTTTTCTCATGCACACTGGTGAGCTGAGGGTCCATGAGCTGGGAATGTTTAATCCAAGAGCCAGTGAACAGACACTGCTGTAGGAGTATAAGAAATGTTGTGATAAGTACCCAGAAGTGGAGGTATTCCTCATATGAGCTCTCTAGTGTGCCCCACATTAATTCTATAGCATAAGAAGATAATGAAATCTGGGCCAGAAGGGGCATCAAGAGACTATCCTTTATTCTAGGAGAGAACAGAATCATAGAATGACTCAGCTTGGAAGAGACCTTGGAGATCACCTACTCTTACCTCCCCTCCATGGGCAGGGACACCTCACAATCGGACTCAACTGCTCAAGGCCTAGGACTAGCAGCAATGAAGGGACATGTTTGCATTTCCTCAGAAGGAAGCTTTGCAGCTTAATTGGAGACAATGATAGCATTTACATTGGTTCAGACAGCAGATTCTGAATGACTGAAGATCTATAACACATCATGTTGTAGAAGCATGAGGGTGCGCTCTGCTATATGCAGAGCTGGTTCTTGGAAAGCACGTGGTATGTGTAATTATCCTACTGATGGAAAGATTGGCTGCACACTGCACACCCATGTAAGTTATGTGCCCTGTGAAAGGTGAATTTGTGATACTTGAGTCAGTAGCTTAACTGACCCCAGATGAAAGCAAGGGAAAGTCAGTTCACTGAAATGGAAAGAGCAGAGGTTCCCTTCCCTGTTAAATTAGGAATGGCCTTGATGTGGCAAAAGCCAAGTGGATATTTACTGGTCTGTTGAAACTTACTTTTCAAAACAGTATGATAGAGAAGTGTGTGACTGGGAGAGTTGGAAATGAAATAGCAGTACAATATGTGATTCCAGAGAAGGGAATGGATAGGACTTTGACGTCCTCTCTGATGCAGGTTGGAGGCTGCCCTAAGTACCAGAATCAATATGCAGTGAAACCTTGTATTCTAGGATTCCAGTGTGCCTGATCTACATTTTCAGCTTCTTAATGAGAAATATTGTTGACAGAGTAGTTCAAGAGAAATATCACATTTAGAGGAACTTCTGCATAGTAACGAGAAAGCAACATCTCATAAATTCCATTTATCTTATGAAGTATTCTGGGCAAATTAGAAGATGGTGATCTATGTTGCTTTTTATTGTACAGATTTAAACACAAGATGCCAGGTTTTTACTACAGCTTATCAAGTGGGTTAACAGAAAATCAGTACTAGAAGGAAAGACCTGGCTAAACAAAATGAGCTCTCACAGATTCAACAGTAATTCTTTGCATTCTTATGATGATGGTTCACCAGAATCATGAGTCAAAGAAAAAAGGACAAAAACATTCCTGCCAGCATCTCGTAAGTGCTCTGGACCAATGTCCATTAACCCTGAAATAGTTCCAAGAGAACTGTATGCCAAGAAATGAGAACAAAAGAAAGGACTGCATTGAGAGTGCCTGACACTTCCCCCTGTTGGATACAAAACAAAAACTTAGATTAGCAAACAAAGCACCAAGGTATCTGGCAGCATGTCAGTGTAGCGGCTCTACCATCTGCACCAAGGCCATGTGTCACTGTCATCCCTGAGGAGCAGGTCTCTTGGAAGAACAGAAGATGGCTATGCAGGACCAAGGAGGACACTGGCACGGTTTCCTATGGAGCCTGAAGATGTTCTTGACAGCTCACGTGCACTGCCTGAATGATATATAACTTGCTAGCCAATGGCACGGAATGAGGCAGTGAGGAGCAAACCTAAGCCCTGTGTGACAGGTCCAGTGTGATGGTCAAAGAGGAGTTGGTTTGTGACAGAGGAGTGTCTGTGTAATGGAGTAATCAGAGAGAACAGCAGTTGGATGGTAGCCTTGATATGGTCTCACAAATCTTTCACTGGATAATGGAGAGGAGGGAGACTACATCACCTATGAAAGCTTAAATCTTAGAAAAAGCCCACTGTGTGATTAGCTGTCCCTAATAACCTGTCTTGCTTGATTTTAGTTGATTTTGGTAAGTTGAATGCCTTTGATGGGAGCAGCAGCTGCTGAGTCCTGTCTTGTTACAGGCACATGCTTTCAAACATTGTGGTTCTTGTACCAATTTGAAAGTGCTGCTGTCACCAGCCCTCACAGCACTCCAGCAGCATTACACTCCTCAGCTGGCAAAGGTACCTAGAACCAGCAGTGCTGTATTGCAGGGTGTGTGGGAGACTCAGAACGTGAGTCCTCTGCTTCTAGTCAGCGCAGGTGTTAGGTGCAGCAGGTACTAGAGCAGGCTTTTAATAGCTTGGGCATTAAAATTCAGGTTTATGTCCTGGTCATTACCCATGAGAGAAAGGGGTAGTCCCTTTGCACTTAAGGGACTGTCCTTGTCGCTTGTGTTCTAAGTCGATGAGACTAATTGAACTAAGACATTCATGTACTACAAGATACAGTCTCCTCTTGCACCAGTGAAAATATTAGTTGTACTGGCTCTTTTTTTTCCCCCCTTTCATTCATATGGCAATTAGAAATTAGGTTTGCAGCACACTAGGGGATAGTCAAAGTAGATTTGGTCACTATGAATGTAACAGCTGTCCACAGCAATGGTGGCACACAGACAGCATGAACAGAGGGCTTGTGAGATGGTGGCATGTCTTAGGCCATGTTTTACAAGACAAGTTCTGCAGAGAAAAGCCTCAATGGATCATGCAGATCTCAGCATTTATTCTGAGAAGGACATCAAAAGAAGCTGCCAGGGCAGTGATGGTTTCCTTAAAAAAAAAAAACATAACAAACCAAAAATCTGAAAAACAAACATCATCCCATCAACTCCACTGCAAGACTTTGTATTAGGTACAGTATCTCATTAGTGCCATGGGCTAGCAAACTAGAAATGAGAGGTTCATGATTTTCCATCAGCCTCCTGAGCTTTAAAGGTACTTATTTTACCTGCTAAATCTGCTGTTTGTGACCACTTTGTCTTGGACTAACAGATCAGCAGCGAGGCAGCGTCGTGGCCAGCTTGGTACTGAGACACTTGGCAAAGAGATACTGCAGGAAGAGATGAGTAACCCTTTGCTCTGAGAACAAGCAGCAAATAACTCAGAGGGGTGCTAAGACTCCATATGCATGACAGGAGTTCCTCCTTTGTCACTGGAACAGTAAAATTGCCTGTCATCATTTTCAATACTCATTTTTCTACTAAAATTTGGTGGCCCCTTTATTATCTATTACCTATAATCTGTATTTCATGTATCTTTGCTCACAGTTGCTTACTATCTTTTTCTACATCTATCTTGAGACCCCAGGGAAACAATTACAAGAGCAGCTGTGAATAAAATAAAGAGTTTGACTGTTGCAGCTGCATCATCCAAGCTGGTACATGGTTTAGGTAGCAGTTTGGGCCCTGGCAAATCTCTAGTTCTTATTCCAGAGGTAGCTCTGTTTCACTGACAAGCAAACTTCTGTGGAGGAAATGCTGGTCCATGTGCACCTCACTAAGTAAATTGTCATACTTGTTGGCAAACTGCTTTAAAACCTGAAGGCCAATCTAGAATTGAAGTTGTATGAGAGGGATTTATGTGAAACTGGCAGGGCTGTGGTGAAATAAGTGTGTGGTGGTTGTGCAAACTGATGTTGTGATTACCAAAAGCTTTGACTATCTTTCCAGGACATGGGGGTTCTCATCTCATACAAATTAGAAAAACAGTGATTCACAATTATGCCAGTGGTGCCAGCACATCCAAATCAGAGGATAACTGGGGAAAACCAGAAATGTTAGGACATTGAGGTTGGGCATTGAGGTGAGGCAAAGTGCACTTCAGAGGAGATGACCACAGACTTTCATTCTGCCTGTAAAATCTCTTAATCTTTCTTCACGATGGACAGATGTGCCCAGAGGCTGCAGCCAGCAGTTCTGGGTATGATCACCTCCCATACGTGCAGGAGCAACCTCTCCATCTGCTTTTGCTATCCTGCTTGCATGCCCAACAGGACATGGTGGCTCTGAAAAGTTAGAAGAGGTTGTGATTACTTGTGCTAATACTGAGGCAACTCTTACCCCTCCTGGCAGGACAGCAACTGCACAAGCTACTTCAGGCTACAATCAGGCCCATCTCCTCTTACCCTCTGCAGAGTGGAGCCCAGGTGGCTGTGCACATGTGAGAGCAATGAATGCTTTCTTGAATGCAGGGAGTAATTATCTCATTAAATATTCTGGCAGTAGGCAGGTACCTTTTCCGGGTTCTCTCATCCCAACTGAAGCTCTGTAGGGAGAAACCTTTCAAAGGTCTTCCAGGAATAAGCCTTTCCCTTTGAAGAAGATAACATGTCAAGGTAATCCATCAAAGATATGTTTTAAAAATAGTTCATGCATCTCTTTCTTGATAGTTCATGCAAGCTTATGTCTCTGAGCAGGTCTCCTGTGTTTTTGTCTGTTTTGGGAGTCTCAGGCCTGCCTTCTCAGATCTGTGTTTGAGGTACCCTACTTGTCAGTGTGAGGAGGAGAGGCTTGGTGTGGACGGGGGGAAGTCATGCAGTCCTCTGTTCTGCCAGCTTTTGAAAACAAGCTTGGTCTAAACTTCATTTGTTGAAAGCGTGGTGGACATATTTAATGGAAGAGGAATACTCTCATGACTGATGTTCAGTGGATATGTCAGTCTTAGTAAGACTAGAATCAAAAAGAGAAGAGGCAAAATGAGGGCTAGAAGAAGTTCCATGGTTCTTTTTAGTCCATCTTCCAGCACATCATTGGGAATAATACGTATTTCTGGTTTCTGTCACAGTAAATTATTCTGTCAGAAAACTGACACTGGCAAAGTGATGGTAATTTGAGTAGCCCCCTTTTTTTCCATCATGCTGGAATCCTGCAGAAGATACAGTGTATTCAGTGGTATAGAAAATGATATCACAGAAGTCGTAAGGCTGAAGGACATAGTGTATGCTTCATTGCAATTCACTTACGATCTTAACGCAGTTGAACAGTTGATGGAGTATTTAGAGGTGCGTCTTCGAAATGCTGTGTAATACACCTTATTTGTAGCTGTTGCTAATAGGGTTGTAATAGTTTCTCTACTGTGTCACAGTACAGTCATCAGTATGTGTCTACACCGCACATTACTACTAGATACTAATTAATCTATTTATTTTACCTGGCTTGTTTTTGGGTTTTTTTTGCTAGCGCTCATCCTTGCTCAAACCACTGTTGCTGGTGTAACTGAGGGTACAGTATATTGGGACTTAGCATGTGAAGAAGTCCCAGAGAGCAGGGAGACCTGCCAGAATGAAAACACACTGGGTGAAAGTACATCTGCATGGGACAGGACGCGTTTTCTTTTGCTCTCACAAGCACTTCATACCAGAAATTCGAGGTTTATACATGCTGGGTTAATGTTTTATCATTGTTATCAGGTCTGATACATACTTCTGCTTACTCACCACCTGAATTATCCATTATTCTGTAACTTCTCGTGATGTGAAATCCTGTCTGCGATAATTTTGTAAGGTCCAAGCACAATCATTTAGGTTTTAATCATGGAAAATCTTCCATACCATGTGCTTCAGTGCTTGTATAGAGCAGTGGTGTAGTGTGATTGATGTCAGTCTTGGGAACAAGGATTAAATCTCAGCCTGGTGACACCAGGAGGTAGCCACAGGTCTCTTCCTCAGGCGCTGCAGCTGGACTGCCTGGGAGAGGCCTCAGTTCATCCTGATTACATACCTGTGTCTTATGAGCAGAACAGGTCATGAGGTGCGTGCAGGGCTCTACCTAGCGGGTTTGTTGTGCTGGGGCAGGATATAATGATATTAATCTGACTTTCTGAAGTTGTTTTAGAGTTAAGTTTGGGCTTTTCATTTTGTTTGCTCTGCTGCTTTCTTTTTCTTTAATTATTTTTATTTTTTCCCCATTGTTTTTGCTTTCAGACAGTTTTTATCATACTTGAGATCTGCAGGCTCTTGGAGGGAATATTTTAAATTTCAACATAACCCTGATTGTATTTTTTTATTTCTTTAATAACTGAAGGCATTCTTATTAATATTGGGAGCTAAAAGTTGTGTAAAAACTTCTTTCTTTATATAGACAGGAAAAAAAAATCTACTAGTAGGTGAAGGTATTTATTAGAATATTTATTTACACTTGTATCAGTTAGCTTATAAATACAATCTTTAAATAGCTGCTTGGTGTTGCCCCATTTTGTCATCTGCCAAATAATTTGCCATAAACTCCCTGACATTTTTGCTCAAAAGAGTTAGTTTGCTTCATTCTTTCCTGCCAGACAGGTCGTGTATCTTTTCAGGCTTGAAGAATTTCTATCAGCTATTTAAATGCAAGGCCACAAAGACAAAGCCAGACTCAGGCTGCAGTGAGCTGAACTGGGGTGATTCAGAACCAAAGGAGCTGCAGCACATAATTAAACAGTGACTGCACCTACTCCAGAGAGTTTATATCTTGCAGTGTTTATAACTCGCTTTGCCAACGAAAAAGGAGTGTTATATGCACAGCTATCAGAGACTGTGCATGACCAAGGATGGTGAAAATTGTTATTTAGTGATGCTTAAAAAGTTTCTTAACCTACTACATTCAGCAGGGAACGTGACTAAAGATGGCTGCTGCCAGTTCCCTGCTGCCGAGGGAAGAGGATGCTTCCCAGCTTCCCAGCTCTTGGTGCTGGGAGGAAAAGAAAGGGCAGAGCTGGGCATCGGTCTCTCCTTGGCTCTAATGGCAGCCGGCTTTGCTTTTTCACTCCCTGCAGCTGGGCTCAGAGCCAAGGGAATTATATACAGCCATGGCTGTGTGCTGAAAAGAGGAGGAGGAGGTAGGATAATCTTTCTCAAAGCTTCTTGCACCTCTCTCTGATGTTATCCTCAGCAGCAAGTTTCTCTTCACCTCATAGTGATCTGTGAGGATCCAAGCTGCTGTCCGCCAGCTTGCAGTACTAAAACAGGAGCAGAGAGATACTATTAGCTCAGTTTTAGGTAGGTACAAGTAAGCTGGCATGAAGCAGCCATATCGTTGTGTTGGCCTTTAGACAAGGAGGTGGTACCCCCCAACCCGACGCAGCTGAGTAGTGTGAGGAGGGAAAGCCTTGAAGTGAGTTGCTGCAGGCTTGTGGGTTTGTAACTGAGCAAGAGCTGATTAGACAGCACAGGTCTCGCTGGTGAGTTTTACAGTGCAGTGTCACCAACCTTTGAATGATTTATTTGTTTTTTTTATAAGGCCATGTTGAAGTTAGAGAAATATCCTGACAAATCTATTGACAACAAGAGTTGGTTTTGATGATTTTCAGAGAACTACCCCAAAGGAGCAGGCAGCATGGTCACGAGGCGCTGTAGACGTGGGGCAGATTGATGGTGGATGAAGAAGATAAACACAGGGATGTGCTTGCACCAGTGAAGATAGCATTACAGCATCTTCCTGCTGTGAATACAGCATCAATTTGTACACTGCCTGAAAACCAGAAGCACACAAAGCAACAGTACCTGGAAACTTGTGGCAGAGCCTGGAAATCAGTTCTGAAGGGGTCTCAGCAGAACCATTCTGTAGTCCTATGTGTAGGCTGTTGCCCTTTTGTTTGCGTGGCAGTGGACAGTGTGTGCACAGAGCAATATACACAAGTTTGTGCAACTGCCTGGGTTTAAAAAGCATTTTTCTGCAGGACCTGTTTGGCCATGATATTTATTTTTTGGCATCTAGTGCTGAAATAAAGTTATACCAACTTCTGCCTTCTCTAAACCAGATGGGCAGCTTTCCCAAGATACTGGGCTTCTGCTTTCCCTTCAAGCCTGCTGCTGTGATGGGCTCTTTCTCTGGCTGGCAGACAGCTGCCTGCACTGTGCTGGTAGTCTGATGTGTCTGGGGAGTAGCTTACGGAAAGGAATCTGCAGCCATTTCCATGTCTTTGAAGGTGTTTCTGGCTCTGGCAGTTTGCTGACAGTGAGGTCTGTTTCCCCTTATTTTTTGTGCATCTCTTAACTCAGTGGGTTTGCTTCCTGTCGTAACTTGTGGGGTTACCTTGCAGCCTTCCAACATATCCCTTTGTTTCTTGCTTTGTCCACAGGAAGCTCTGTGAGCATAAGTTCCCTTCTGTCCACATGCACATTCTTGAAAAATAATCTTATGAGGGAGGCAGGTTTATTGTAGCCATGTCCAGGGGCTTCAGGCAAATTCAAGGACTTGTATTTTATACTTTGTTCAAGGAAACACACAGGAAGGTGCAACTTTTGCCCTGAAGTCCTGTAAGAGTAAATTCTGCTGAGCCTGGTGCATTCTCTAAAGTCATCAGGGGGTGCATGTTACAGCTTCCAGAAAGAGCAGCAGTCAAATCAGTGTAACACTGTACCTCATCTGACTGGTGGGAATAAATTGGAAATGAGGAAGGACAGGTGTGGCTGAGTATGCACTGTGGAGATGAAGAGCTCTGAGCAGTTCCGTGGCTGCTGACTCACTAACCATACCTGCGTGGAAGAGATCTCGGTAGGGCTGAAAACTCCACTGGTGTGAAGGGGGTAGTGGGACTGGACTTCAGAAAGTGCAGTTTGAGTCCCACTGTAACAAAAATTCACATGAATGATTGATTTTACACACACATTAAGAGTTCTGTCAAAACCAGCAGGAATGAGTATGTAAGTCTTTGCCACACTAAGATTTAGAAATTGATGCAATTTATGTTTCAGTTAGTTGATTTTTTTCTTTTTAATGTGCTGTGTGATGAGGAGGTGAAAGCATATCCTCTGTTGGGAAAGCAGCCTCTGTTGTTTAAACCACACCAAAAATGAAACTAAAAGGCAACAGCTACCTTTGAAAACTAGAAAGGATTTTCTTGCTAAGTAATGTCAGGCTGAGCCTGTTGTAACACAAATGCTACAGGACGCTGTTTGCTGAAAACTGGCACTTTATTTAGCTTCATATACTACATTTTTATTGCTTTATGCAAAGAGAGACAAACAAACCAAAAGAGCATCTTTGTTCTTTTGCAGAGAGTTGGATTGAGCGATGTCTCAATGAAAGTGAAAACAAACGTTATTCCAGCCACACCTCTCTGGGGAATGTTTCTAACGATGAAAGTAAGTAACTTGTTATGCATTTCAAACGAATGTCTGAGTGCTAATTTTCCTGATATGTAAGTTGCTACGTCTTGGAAACGTTTTAGTCACTGTGTAGTTTGAAGATTCAAGTCACTTGACACATGCGATAGTTCAGTTGTGTTTTGGTTTGGGTTTTTTCCTTTCTTTTCCTTTCTTTCTTTTCCTTTCTTTCTTTTCCTTTCTTTCTTTTCCTTTCTTTCTTTTCCTTTCTTTCTTTTCCTTTCTTTCTTTTCCTTTCTTTCTTTTCCTTTCTTTCTTTTCCTTTCTTTCTTTTCCTTTCTTTCTTTTCCTTTCTTTCTTTTCCTTTCTTTCTTTTCCTTTCTTTCTTTTCCTTTCTTTCTTTTCCTTTCTTTCTTTTCCTTTCTTTCTTTTCCTTTCTTTCTTTTCCTTTCTTTCTTTTCCTTTCTTTCTTTTCCTTTCTTTCTTTTCCTTTCTTTCTTTTCCTTTCTTTCTTTTCCTTTCTTTCTTTTCCTTTCTTTCTTTTCCTTTCTTTCTTTTCCTTTCTTTCTTTTCCTTTCTTTCTTTTCCTTTCTTTCTTTTCCTTTCTTTCTTTTCCTTTCTTTCTTTTCCTTTCTTTCTTTTCCTTTCTTTCTTTTCCTTTCTTTCTTTTCCTTTCTTTCTTTTCCTTTCTTTCTTTTCCTTTCTTTCTTTTCCTTTCTTTCTTTTCCTTTCTTTCTTTTCCTTTCTTTCTTTTCCTTTCTTTCTTTTCCTTTCTTTCTTTTCCTTTCTTTCTTTTCCTTTCTTTCTTTTCCTTTCTTTCTTTTCCTTTCTTTCTTTTCCTTTCTTTCTTTTCCTTTCTTTCTTTTCCTTTCTTTCTTTTCCTTTCTTTCTTTTCCTTTCTTTCTTTTCCTTTCTTTCTTTTCCTTTCTTTCTTTTCCTTTCTTTCTTTTCCTTTCTTTCTTTTCCTTTCTTTCTTTTCCTTTCTTTCTTTTCCTTTCTTTCTTTTCCTTTCTTTCTTTTCCTTTCTTTCTTTTCCTTTCTTTCTTTTCCTTTCTTTCTTTTCCTTTCTTTCTTTTCCTTTCTTTCTTTTCCTTTCTTTCTTTTCCTTTCTTTCTTTTCCTTTCTTTCTTTTCCTTTCTTTCTTTTCCTTTCTTTCTTTTCCTTTCTTTCTTTTCCTTTCTTTCTTTTCCTTTCTTTCTTTTCCTTTCTTTCTTTTCCTTTCTTTCTTTTCCTTTCTTTCTTTTCCTTTCTTTCTTTTCCTTTCTTTCTTTTCCTTTCTTTCTTTTCCTTTCTTTCTTTTCCTTTCTTTCTTTTCCTTTCTTTCTTTTCCTTTCTTTCTTTTCCTTTCTTTCTGCTATTTTGCATCATTTAAAAGGAAGTAAAACTATCTACTATTTAAAATAACCAGAAGAATTTGACTGTTGCTGAGTAAAGCTTGGATGACCTCTCAAATGTGCTGTTAGTATTAGCTGAGTAAAACCATCTGGTTTGCTTTTCACTGGTCAACACCATGTGGTTGAGATACAGGGGGAATTGTCCTGTTCTTTTCAATATTGCTTTATCAAATCATACATGTAAAATCTTTAAGAACTAAAAAAAAAATTATCAGATAAAAAGACAATCACACACTGAATCATGGCATTGCTTCCTCTTTAGTCATAGAGAGGAAGAAATTATAAATCTAGTAGAATTTAAACCAGTTTTTTTTTTCTCACCTCTTCTAGTTACAGTAATAGTAGGTCTTGATTTTTAACAACAAAAGTAATTAAAAAGACCCCAAAACACCTTAAAATAACCTGGTTTTTTTATGTTTAAAATTACAAGGCAAGTTTTCTCTTACCATTTAATTTTCCCTGTCTATACAATTTCCATTACACTTAATTTGCATAAAGCAGAATACTCTTCACTTTAGTTTTCCTGCCTGGGCCTCATATGTTAGCTCACGTGACAAGATATTAATGCAGACAGAATTCTTTAATTCATAGAGACTGACATTTTTATAATATTCAAGCAAATAAGTTTAGGGGAAAAAAAGTATTTTACCTAACTTCTTAGTTACTGAATGTCCCATTTACCTTTTTTCCCCCCTTCATTTTAAGTAAACTGTTTTATTTTGATACTGCAGTAAATGTCCTGCAGCAGTGCTTTAGTGGACCATGAAATTTGCTGTATTGAGACCCTACTCTTATTTATCCAGGCTTCTCTTTTGAGGCAAGGTCTCTTCTGAAAGATAAAGGAAGTATTAGAAACATTGCATTTATTCACTACTCCCAAGCTAAGAAGAGCAAACAAGAGTCCTTAAAGATAGACAGTGAAACTTGGTCAAGTTTTTGTTCATTTGTTTTTAAAAATGAAGGAATGGAAAATTAGTTTCTCTTTAAAAGTAAAGTTGTAGTGAAAAAAATAAAAACATGTGTCCATTGATTTGCATTTAATGGCAACCTATGAGACATGAAATTCATTTCACTCTGATGCTACTGAGAGAGTGATGGAAAGAACCTGTAATGAATGAGATATGACTTCAGACTCTTAGGAGAGCTTCACCACTTTCCTACTCTACATCTTAGTAAAAAGGTTCAAAAGGGAATGGTACAACCTCATGTCTAATAATAAAAACAAAACCCCAATCAGATCTACAGCATTTTCTGTGTAGTGTGCATTGAGCCAGATTCACTACATTGAAATAGGGGTCTAGAAGTATACAATTCCAGGATTATGAAAGTTTCAACTTCATTTTCCTGGAGAAGAAGTCTGTTACACAATGAACTGGAAAGTTTGCTTTTCCCAATCTTGTTGCATATTTAGTAATGTGAATGTGTAGACAGTTCATATGAGACACGAACTTCATTTCACTCTGATGCTACTGAGAGTGTGATAGAAAGAATCTGTAATGAAAGAGATGTGACTTCAGACTCTTAAGAGGGTTCCAATTCAGGATTCTGACTTCAGTGAGCTTTTCCTTAGACTCACAGCTTGAAACAGTCTTGTCAAGGTAATTACATAGCACCATTAGCCTACATTTAAACCACCCCCACCCCCACCCCCTACATTGTAATGTCATAATTATAACTTTTCTTCTGTGTTCTGTCCTAGATCTGTTCTCCTAATTATATTGTAGCAAAACGAGCAGTAGTTTATGTGCTTTCAGTTTAAATGTGAGCATGAGAAAACTTGCCCATACCTAGGGACAGTAAGAAGAGGATCTTCATGGATTAGAAAGAGCAGGCATTTCAGACAATGGCATTGAGAAGATAGGATGGCTGCTCATTTTGATTTCTGGCACAGGAATTAAGGGACAAGTGCTGAAAGGCAGCAAATTCAGAACTCCTAAAACATGTGTTTTTGTGTGCAGAAGACACAATGCTAACCCAGTTGAGAGTGAGAGTTGATTTCGTCTAGTTTCCTTCTTAATAGACAGTTCTTCAATGTTATTCTGCACTGCAGACAAGAAAATTAATCTACCTGAAAAGTCCTATTTGGTTTGGAGGGTGAGGAGGTAGGAAACGAAAAGAAGCCACTTGCTGAGCACCAAGAAGACTAATACTCTGTGACATCCAGAACAAACTAGAAGTTTCACCTTAGAAATCATTGTGCTACATACTCCTTTCCAGTGCTTCAGTTTTCTAATGTTTCTCTAACAGTGCTCACACATCAGCCAAAAAATTTCCAAACCATTGTGTCACTCTTTGTCCAGCCTCTGTTCTGCATTTGCAAACAGCAGGAGACAAAAACATTCTGAGAAGGCCTGCAGAACCCTGTGTGAATTCTTCAGAATTGTGGTCGAATTGCTCTTGTCAATGGTCTTCCAGTTGTCATCTGCAGTCAAAAGAAGGTGTTGTCCATCTTTCTCCAGACTAGTTATTTCTTTGTCTCTAAACACTTTAGGTAGCTTTTGGCTGGAGTCTACCATTGAACATGTGGTTGTGGTGTTGTTGGTTTTGGTGTTTGGTTTGGGTTTTTTGGCCTTGCATCCAGCAATACTATGAGAATTTGCACTGTGAACTGGTAACATTCTTGCTCACTATCATGCTTGCTCTTGTGACTATATTTTGTCTGGATACAGTTACTAGGGTTTTAGGACAAGACTAATAATGTTTCTGGTCTCCTTTTCTACAGCTGAGGTATGCTACATAATCATACTTCAGGGCAAGGGGTCCTATGCAATCTCCTGTTCTCATCCAGATACCTTCTTGAGCATGCATTACATTTTGAGGGGATTCAGTGACTTGTAGCTGTGGGTTCCCATGGTCTCACTGCTTCTTGAGGCAATTCTTACCCTCTCAGAACCTTTTATGACCTCTCCTACACCACAGCTTTTGCATTCTAATGTAAAATTTATAAAAGTAAATTTCCATTTCCAGGGTTTTTAAAACATTTTTGCTTTCACCACTTCCCTACTCTACATTTTAGTAAAAAGGTTCGAAAGGGAATGGTACAACCTCATATCTAATAATAAAAGCAAACTCCCAAACAGACCTACAGCGTTTTCTGTGTCGTGTGCATTGAGCCAGATTCACTACATTGACAGAAGGGTCTAGAAGAACACAATTCCAGGATTATGAAAGCTTCAACTTCAGTTTCCTGGGGAAGGAATCTGTTACATGAAGAAGTGGAAAGTTTGCTTTTCCCAATCTTGTTGCATATTTAGTAATGTGAATGTGTAGACAGTTCATATGAGATAAAAGATTCAGACTACTTTTTGCACTTCTAAAGCAGTGTTCAAGCTGCATGAAATGGAAGATTTATTGAATAGTTTGTTTGTTTGTTTGTTTTTCCCTTAAACTAAACCTCTTATTCTTCCATTAGGGGGGTGGTGGTGGTGTTTTAAGAAGCTACTTGATTTCATTGAATTTCTCCTTAGGAAAATTGTTTTTAAACCATACCTGTTAAATTAGAATGATCTTCCCATGCTTCTCAGAGGGTGTTTAAAAATCTCACTATTTTTAAAGCCTGGAGTTGGTAGTGCACACGACCCTTAATGGGAAGGTCGTGAGTTCAAGCCTGAAGTGGGCAGTAGTGTCCTCCCTACTCTAGTCATGAGGTGACAGGTGGGACTCGATGATCTTTGAGGTCTCTTCCAACCTTAGTGATACTGAATACTGAATACTGAATACATGCTAATGATCCTGAATCTTATTTATAGCTACATGTAAGTAAGAGGCAAGGTTGCCACTTAATTTTAGCTAGGGCAAATCACTTTTGAGAACAGTCAGAACCTAGACTGCAGGGGTAACAGAAAAAGGCTATTTGTCTGAAATGTGTAAATTCACTGAACTAAGGGAAGGATTTTATCCATATAAAGCTGCTAATAATGTTAGATCCTTAGTGGTTTTGAGGCGCACGTGAGCAGCTGGAAAAGTACAGGACTTTTCTGTTATCTCCACAGTGGAAAGTGGAGCTTTAACTCCACTCCAGTTGTGACAAACAAACTAACATCAACATTTTAGAAAAAAAGAGATGTACTAATGCAGTGTCTTCAGTTGGAGTTGTTCTCCTTACTGTGTTCAAGGCAGCACGCTTATAGAGGTGCTTTGCGTAACTGCTATTATCTCCATGTCTTGCTCTAAGAAGCAAGAAATCCCTTGAGCGGGACTTAAAACAGCACAGTGGAATTATTTGAGGTTAGTACTGTGAGTTCAGGGAAAGCCACAAACAAGTTGCAAATAAAATTCTGCTCTGATGGCTTTGAAACTGAATTTTTAAAGGAGGGGAGGGGGGAAGTGGAGCTGATAGCAAAGAAACTTCCATGGAGTTTGGGACAAGGGAGGTCCTTTGATATCTCTGAGAGTCCAGAAATAGTGTTTTTTTTTTCTAGTACATTGATAATCCCAGGTTTGCATTCTCTTTGAAGGCCATGTCCATGCTGAGAGTTTTACTTGCAACTATCTGAGCTTGCAACTTGTGGTTGTCCCAGGTTTTCACTTCAGGATGAGTACTGGCTTTCCCATCTAATCAGGTACCCTGAAAATACCTCTGGACTTTTGCACACAGAGGTTTAGGATTTCTGCACCTTACGAGGGGTTGTTTAGATCAGTGGCTTTCAGCTCTTCCAATTTGAGTCCCCCTAGCAATTTCCAGTGAGGTAGAAACCAATTGCATACTGAATTTAAACCACTGGATAAGTAGGCTTTGATGCTAAACAGGGAAAGACATACATTGCCCAACCAGGCAGTGCTCTACCCCTGCAATGCTTTGCTGAGATGAACCATTCAGATCTACCTCCCTTCCACTTTTACATTCAGGAACTGTTGGGAGGCCACCGCCTGCTGGGCACCCACTGGGTTTGGCAGGCAAGGGCCAGCCTGCCTGTGGGTAAAGGAAACTGCAGCGTCCTCTATCCTTCAAGTCTCAGGAGCTTCTGTAACTCCTCCATGTCCTTCCCAGCCCTGCTGTCTATGTTTTCCCTGACTAGAGTGACCAGGAAGACAGAGCAAGATGCAGGACTGGTCAGGCCACTTGTCTTTTACCCCTCTATGGCAACTATGGGGTCTTCCACATCAGAGCCTACTTGTCCTCCTAGCAGGTGCTCTTGCATCTCCAAGCCAGGCTCCTGCATCCCCTGTCACCTGGAAAACTGAATCTCAACTCAGAAGACTCTTCCCTCCACAGAGCAGGGCAGACATGGATGCCATCTCTTTCCCAAGCCTCTCCCCAGGGAAGACCAAAGTTGGGCAAGCTATTTTTATGGTATCTGTGTCATTAGTTTTGTGGAAATCAATCACTGTTAGTTAAGGGCAAGAAGGAGAAAACATTTGATATTGCGAGAAGGGATGGCCCTGGCTATTTTATCCACCCAGGCATTTAATTCCATGCTGCACAGCTCTGCCTCCCACTATGGAGAAATCGTTTGTCCTGCCACTTGCCTGGCCAAGGGCTGCTGTGAAGTGTCAGCAGCTTGCAGCAGCCATGGCCACTCAGCATTCAGGCCCTGTGCACTGAAGGTTTGTTGGATGCTGACCATTTGTTTAGGAAAAACAAACGAAAAACACAATTTAAAAGTGATTTGAAATGTGTATGTTGGTCCTATGTGCTGAATAAAAGCGAGGCCCTGAAAGGCAGGGAAGGAGTGTGCGGTCCAATAATTAGAGGCCCATTGTTATGCAGATGCAGAAGAGGGGCTGTGCAGTGTCTGTGGGTAACTGTAAATCTGAATTTTCCTGACATGCAGAGGACCAGCCTTGCAGGCTACAGGATGTTCATTTAACACAACTTGCCATCTATGTAATGGAAGAAATTTGTGGCATGAGGGCTGAAGACAGCGTTTTCCCAAGTGGCGTTTTGTTTGTGTTCCTCCGTTCTTGGGACTGCACAAAAGATCTCCCAGTGGGGTTTGATGTTCAGGGAAGATAGCCTGGCTCCCTTAAGATTCAGCACCCTAAAGGCACACTTCTAAAAGTTAATTGTATCAACAAATGCAACTTGCAGCATGGCGTTTAGGCACAGTGCTTTATGTCATCTTTTCTTAGGTTTCAAAGCCTTTTACACTTAATACTTCCATCAGGGACAAAGTTGTTATAATATCAAACAGTGTTCGATACAACAGTGTTTGCCAAAGGATACTGGTCTGGAGGTGCTGATTGTACTTCATTTGAGCTTTCCCCTGGGAATGTTCTATATACTTCACAAATCACAGTTGAATAGGAATTATTCTATACATTTAAATTGTTTTAAAAGGACTAATCTGAACTAGGAAGAATACGGTATTTAAAGAGTTTTATTTTAAGCATCTTTTTCTTTATTAGCCTTTTGTTCAAAGTTTTGGAAAGTTGGTAAATCAGAGAGTTAGCTTGGACACAGTTAATGAGGAATGCTATCAGTAAAAAAAACCACAAAAACATTTGAAAAGCAATAAAATAAATTATGGAATGTTTTAAATTTGAGTTTTTCTTCTTCAGAATTAATCTTTGTAAACTGGCAAATATCTCGTATGCATCCTATGTTAGGATCACAGCAGTGGATGAGCCCCAAATAGATTAAATGCCTCATTTAATGCAAAACTTAGTGAAGGCAACTGTTCCATTAAAGCAGATGAAAATGGTATTTTATGTTCTGCCATGCTGCTAGAGGTCTGAGAGTTGCTTTTTCGTATAAATTTATCCTTTCCAATGCCATCATTCCTATGCACTGCCCTGCTCTGGCACTCAGTGACGTTTACAAGGTGCCTTATGCAGCACCTACTGATGCTACTGTAGGGAATGTGGTTGTTTACATTTCCACAAGTTGGCCAATATTTTGAGAAAGCTTTGGCACTTAAGAATGTTTGGTTTCCTTTTTTTTTCCTCCCTTTCCCTTACCAGTTCATAAACGCTTCAGCAGTTCCTCCTGAAATGACTTTTTGTTTGTTTCATAACAGATGAGGAAAAAGAAAATAATAGAGCATCAAAACCACACTCAACTCCAGCTACACTGCAATGGTAAGATGCCTTTAAAAAAATAATCAAGAAAACCTGTTGGTGTTTTTTCTTATCCTTTTCCCAGGCCTTGGTCATCTTACACAGTTCTAAAGATACCTCTAGTGTATATGGTTAATCTGCTTATTAGTATCCTGTACAGCATTGATGTATGTACATTAATGAATTTCTTACTCTTACAGGATCTGAATGTAGGAAGACTCTGATATAATTTAGACCTACTTACCTTGTGTGCCACCCTTCCAGATGGTGATTTTTGGTTTGTTGTTATTATTTACTACAAAAAGAAAACTGATACTAAGAATTTGTTTTCTCACTCATACTTGCTTCAATGTATGGTGAAACCCACTTTCACTGTCTGTGCTGCTGAAATGAGATCTCTGTAATTTAATAGAGAAGACAGTAAAAGAAGAGAGCAAGTTTGAGGTTTGATTAATTTCCTAAAAAGTCTCCTTGAAAATTTAGTGAGGGGTAAAAAAGAAAGGGTAATTAGGAAGAGATGAAAAGAGGACAGGGAGAGGAAAGTTTGTGAATCTGCTGTGCTATGAACAAATGAACAAGTGCTGTTCACTGTGATTTATAGCAGTATTTTAGGCTGCGTGTTCTGTAAGGTTATTTACACTTCTGATTGTCTCAGAAGTTTGGCTGTTTTTCACTTTTCCCTTAACTTAGGTTGTTAATGCTGGTTTAGCTTTCTTAATATTGTAATTGACCAAGCAGCTTTCAGGAGGTTCCTTATATCTGTGAGAACAGAGCTCTGTTACAGAGCAACCTCAAAGCATGCTTATCTGAAAACATACGTTTTAGCTTAAGTCTTAAAGAGGAGCCTTCACTTCACCTGTAAGTACTTCTCATAGTTTTCTGGATGAAAATAGAAGATTATTGGCAAAAAATGTGGGTTTTTCACCAAAACACTAGCAAAATTGGTTTTCTGCTTCTGTCAGTTTCTTGGGAGGTCTAACTGAACATAGAGTAATTTATTCAGGGAATTTTACCTTTTCATTTCCTGTGAAATTCTATGGTTCTGTAAAATGCACATGAAGAAATTAGGATTGTTTTATCTCTATTTGCTTCCTAAAGCTGGACAGTTAAAATTTAGATTTAAAAAATCCCAGGACCTGCAGGCTGATTTAGAGTAAGTTGCTGTAAGTATTCCATATTCTGCCTTGCAGAAGCATGCAGATACTTCCAGTGCAGATAAAGAGATGTGCAAATCTAAATGAAGGCATTTAGTTCTGAACGACTGTTTCTTTGTACCTATTTCTGTCACAAAAGTGCTGGTCTTCCAAGTTTAAGAAAAGTGAATACAGAAAGGGAGTGACCTACAGACAAAGAGAAAAATATTAACGTAGTGAAATGTCATAGAGGTATTTTATTATTTTCTATTATTTTCCTCATGCAACTTCAACACAGCTGAGACAGGATAGTAACAAACTGTCTAGCTAAAACAAAAAGCAGATCTTACCAGTTCCAAAATCAGAACAGCGTTTCTGTTGCAGTAGAGTCAGCTAAGAGTCTTTTCCACAGGAGCAAATAATGTAGTAGCCAAGAAGTCAGAGTTAATTAGAACATGCCAATGATACTGTTCCCAACAGAGAACATGCAAATACTGTAAACAATCTTTTGCCAAATACTTTGGAGCTTCCTTGGTCATGAAGGCTAGTAAATCCCTAAACTCCTGGGATATGGAACCCTGCTGGAATGCAGTGTGCAGCCTAAAGCTCATTCAGCAGTGCTTGCAATAGAAACCTAGAATTTTGATTCTGGAAAAAGGCTGCTTGCATCATCTTCCCTTCACTCTTGCTAGTGTATTGGCTTACTACATGCCAGCTGTTTTATTTTTCTTACTCTTTTAGGTAGTACAGGCATTCTCCCTTTGGAGTCTTTCAGAGAATTTGTTTGTTTTTAGGAAAACTGACAAAAAAAACCAACCAACCAAAACCAAAGCAACAACAGGGAACAGAAAGCAATGAAATGTTAAAGTTTAATTTCTCTAGCTGGTGTCAAACTAAAATATATGATTGTCTCATTTATTAATAAAGCTGTAGGTGAAAGTTTCCCCCCACAGAACAGTTCTGTAGTGTTTTCCATATTCTTTTCAGCATATGTAGTGCAGCTTTGAACAGGTAATTCCTGGGAAACAGCTACTGGGTTTGATACACTAAATAAAATTGCAAGCTGCATTCAGCTGTAAGCAAAACAAGCTAAAGTAGCAAACTGGAGAACCAGGCCCATTAGCATCAGGTTATTTGTACTGTGGTGGCATACAGCAGCCCATGGGTCAGTAAGCTTTTATGGTCAGCACTGAGCTCTTCATGGAGGTTTAGCCTTATGTTTGACAATTTTAACCTGATTAGGTCTCAAACCAAGTTTTTGCACAGACAAGAAGGACAAACGACTAAATTGTCGTTATACCTTGGGTAAGCATGCATCCTACCCTCTTAGAGGAATCTCTAGTCCAGATTCAAGTGGTGGAAATGGAAAGATAAATTATTGACCAGATTTCAGGCTAAAGTACCTGACTTTGTCAAATGGAAGTACCACAATTGTCTGCAGTGTCTGCTGTCCGCCACGCTGGTCACATGTTTACTGTTAGATGCATTTACAGCTAATGAAGGCAAGGGAGTGTTGGAGAAGAGAAACAGAGGAAATGTCAGTAGCAAAGAAAAAATAAAAAGGGGAAAGTAGTAGCAAGAGTGAAGCTAGACTTAAGGGAAATGCATACATTTAGTCACATGGTTCATATTGCCATTGCCTGTATTAGTTATTACTTGTCTGACATCTTGATGAAAAGAGTGAACAGCATCAGTCCCACAGGGATTTATCCTAAAGGCTCACACCTCTTCAAAGGCAAAGTATATTGAATGGTACAAATGCAAAGAGGGAAGAAGTAGCTGAAGGTGCCAAGAGGCATGTCTGGATGACTGTCAGCCTGGCTAAATATCCTTTTCCTGGAAACAGGAATGATGTTTTTGTTTCATTTCATTGGTGGCAGAAAATGAAGTGAAAGGCCTGGTAAATGCAGCATTACTGCCAAATACATCTTAACTGGGAAGCTACACGAGCTTGAATTTAACTGTTAAAGCATGAGTATACCAATACCTGATATCCTGTGCTTGTCCTGTGTTCTTGTGTTTGTTATTATCTGTAAAGCTGTGGATTGCTAAACACTTGGCTTTTAAAAGTTCATGATTATTTAATTGGTGAACTGGTTGACTAAAAAGTAAGCGTGAAAATTTACTTTACCTCATTTTGAGATGTATGTGTGTGTGTGTCTGCTTCTCCAAACACAGGCCACAGACACTCTGTTCCATGCAGTGGTGGCTTACAGTGTAGGAGCTTCAAATAATAAGAGTATTTTGAAGCTAAAGTGGGAAAAAAAACCTATTCTATTTTCTACAACACTTGTAAAAAGACCTTAAAAAAGGGATGTTTTGCATCACAGTCGTTCTGTTGCTTCCATATGTAAAAAACCAAGTCTGTAACAACTATGACTACTACAGACATTGCTCTGCTGTAGGATAATCTCATTTAATCTAGAAGTATGTAAGTGTATAAAGAGGGAAACAGTAATAGGGACAGATAAAACTGTAATTCCTGTGGAAGGATTAGGGGGGTTATCACTGTATTGCGGTGGTACAAAAGGTCTCATTGTGAACTGCTGGGTTCACATGGCTTTATTAGGACATTAAAGATGTTATATATATATATATATATTATTTCTGATAATGATTTGTTAGGTAGAAGATTGAGTTCATTATCTTTGTACAATACTGTAGAATGAAGCTGAATTCAAAATATGATAAAGTTGTTAAATAAAAGGCAGGAAAATAAAAGAAATGGAGCAAGATGGGGTTTTGATCATTAAAAAAAAATAGTTCAGGTATAATGGAACATTGTTCAGTGTCAGACTAATGACTCTCTGTGAAAGAGAGGAGAAAAAGAGAAAAATTCATCAGATATGAACAGAAATAATTAACCGCTTTTCTTTCTGTCCTGTATTGGTCACGGAAGCTGACATTCCAATTAGCAGCTATAGTATACAAACGAACTCTCCAGGTTGTGAAAGGAGGTTTTGTTAGAGCGCCATGAATTTGAGGAAAGATGCCATGATGATATTTCTGTAGAAACCAGGGAAGAATAGATTTTGCCCATACAAACTGATTCCATTCATCTAGCCGGATATCTTATTAAAATAGTTTGCGGTCACAAATGATCATGGTAACTAGAACTGGAAGGTAGGCAGGTCCTGAAAAAGGCAGCCAAGGAGAGAAACTAGGTATCGGGAAGGTGCTCTACAGCTGTCAAATGATGGGGGCTTATTTACTGCAGAATGAGAGCCTTTGAGAATGTGCATTAATTTTCTAACACATTTATGATGAAGTTGCACTTGCTACTTTCTCCTAGCCGGCGAGGCAGACCAGCACACATGTAACTATATATGCATACAAGTGACAAGATTAATTATGTTTTAAAGTTAGGTGTGTATGTTAAATGTATATTGGACTTTCTTCCATTAGCAATCATGAAAAGCTCATTTCAAAGAAATCTTGCTTCTAATGTATAGTTTTATGAGTCCAGTTTCAGTTTAAAGGTGAAGCATTTGCCTATTCATATATTTGATGCATAATCTAAAACTTATGTTTGCAGGTGTAAAGGAGCAGTGATAGTTTCTGCAAGGCAGAGGAGAATGTTATTTCACTATTTTATTCAGCATTGCATTCATAGCATGCACTCTTTTTTTACTTTGTCCATAAACAATAACTAGAAAATATTATCCAATTTTGGGCACACTCTTGAGCATTTGCAAATAACTTTCCCTAGCCACATCTGCTTCTTCAAGGTAAGAAATTGCACAGCTGGACCAGACTGAGAAGAGTGTCCTGCATCAAAGGTGACCTTGTCCTGTAAAGAACAAGATAATGCTTCCTCTCAGTGAATATTTATTGATTTGTAGTGGTACAAACGTTTGTTTACTGCGGGATGCTTTTAAGGTATAACAGATTACTTGTTGGGTTGTTGGGTTGTTGGTTGGTTGTTGTTTTTCTCCTAAAAATAACAATTTGGAGCATGACCAAAATCAAATATCTATCTGCTGGTCTCTACTTGCCTGAGAACTCACAGGCTATGCTTTTGATAGTAAATATGAACCAAATTATGCAATTAAATGTTATGGAAGTGAACTGGAAAGAGCATTTAGGAGCAAAGCAGAGTCACCATCCCTCGAGGTGTTCAAGAGGAGATTGGACGTGGCACTTGGTGCCATGGTCTAGTCATGGGGTCTGTGGTGACGGGTTGGACTTGATGATCCTCAAGGTCTCTTCCAACCTTAGCAATACTGTGATAATTCAATAGACAAGCAGAAGCCAGAAGGTTTGGCTTTGAAGATGCATCTTTACATACTGTTTACCATACAGGACATCCAACATACTTGCAGTTCTCTCTGTTTGATATTTTCTTTTTAAGGCTGGAGGAGAACTATGAGATTGCAGAAGGTGTTTGCATTCCTCGAAGTGCTCTCTACATGCATTACTTGGACTTCTGTGAGAAAAATGACACACAACCTGTTAATGCTGCCAGCTTTGGGAAGGTGAGTCTAAACTGCAGTGTGATGCCTGGTTCAGGTGAACTTGGGTTATTGAAAATAATTAAATCATCATTTACTGTTAAAGACAGAGGTATATGAATGAATCTCCTATTTATTTGATTTAAGTATTTTCATGATTGGAATAATTTCTAATCATGACTAAGCTCCAGAATACATGAATTGTTTTTATGACTTCAGTCCCCAGCCTTGCTGACAGTGGCATGCTTGGATGTCAAATACAAGCTAGTATAAACACATCTTCATTGTGACCTGCACTGCTATAACAAATACATACCTTAAAAAACCAAAATTAATTCAAAGGCTGCTATTTTCCCCTTCTGAGCCTGTCTATGACATTCTTGAAAGCATGATACAGAGGTCCTTGAATGATATCAGAGCACACTGGCACATATTGAAGTACAGTGCCTCCAGATGCAAAAGTCCAGAATGCATCTAACAGTGTTGCAGATACAGTCTACCACATTGCCTTTGCAATGTTTCCTTCTAATTCCACATTCCAGCTCAGCCCTAGTAAGAGATACTGTGGTTTAACCCCAGACTCACAGTGGAGAGGTACTCTTAGCTCAGAGGGAGCTGCACATTGTCCAGATGTGAGCAGTGAAGATCCTTTGCTATACACCACTAGCAGATGTTACATAATCCCTGGTTCTGTGATGGTGATGTTTTCCACACAGTGAAAAACAGCATGCTAATTTTGTAGATTTTGCATTTTTACTTAGAATGGAAATTTTGCTAGAGAACATGTCACAGGCCTTTAAAACTTGTAGGCTGTGGACAAAACAGATTGTAGTATCATAGTATCATTCAGGGCTGGAAGGGACCACAAGGATCCAACCCCCCTGCCATGGGCAGGGACACCCCACACTAGATCAGGCTGGCCAGAGCCTTGTCCAGCCTGGTCTTAAACACCTTCAGGGATGGGGCCTCAACCACCTCCCTGGACAACCCATTCCAGGGTTTCACCACTCTCATGGTGAAGAACTTCCTCCTCACATCCAGCCTGAATCTCCCCACCTCCACCTTCATCCCAAGTGTTTCTGAAATGATTGCAAGCATGAATTTGATGCTGATTGTCCTGCAAGCTATTCTCTTCTATTGTTTGCAACATTTCTTCTATGTAAGATGTTCCTAGGGTAAGTGCCTATGTAAAGAGTAGGTGAAGGAGAATCATGTATTTAACGTAGCGTAGTTTGCTATAGTGCATCTTCATGTAAGCAATTTAGCAAGGCAAGTAAAATGCACCACACTGTCACATTACTGTGTGTTGTGTCTTAAAGACCTGCCTAGCTCAGTTGATTCTGTGTTAGGTTTCTGTTTAAATGCACTGCATAAGTGTGAATTAAATTGTTTACTGTGCATATTATAGCTACCAAGTGGTAAGTGTAGTGGCAACATTTAACATGTGGAACAAGGGTAACATTTACATGCTGCTGCTGCTGCTTTTGCTACAAAATGCTTTTCTGAAAATATTGAATCAGAACATAGGGACTTCACCCATTTTCAGCATGTGGCAATCTTGTTACAGTGCATATTACTCCTTCTTCCTTCTCCCCTGCCTCTTGTAGACACACTTGTTCATTGGTAGGAGTACCTTGACCTAGCAGGACAGATACAGTGTTTTCCCATTAAAAAATCATGGCATTCCACTGTTTTGGTGGTTTGTTTTTTTTCATGTGGTGTTATCCAAATGTTTTCCACTTGGTTGCAATAAAGTTCTGAAGCAGTGATCCATGAAATTTGTTTTCCCTTTTTGTGGAGAGGAAACCGTGGAAGATCATCCTCGTACTGTCTCAAACTAGCACTTCATGTGGCCATTACTTTGCGATCTGGAAACTGAGGCTTCCGCACAGGTGTGTCCAGAAAGCTCAGGCAAGCCTGGCACAAATATTGAAGTGAATCAGGCTTCTGCATCTCCAGAACCTGGAGCAGCCTCCAGTGATTCTTCCCAAACTATTTTTTCTAAGAAAGAGTACTGCATAGTCATGAAGATATGCAAGGCAGACACCCTCTTCATTCAATCAATAGTTTGCAGTCAGCTTCGCCTTAGGGGCAAGGTACGTAGGTGAAGTTTTAGCCAGCAGAGTTGTTGTCATGCAACTTAAATACCCTATTTGCAATGTGTATTGCATAAATGCCTGGGGGACAGTGCAGTGAAATGGATGCTATTTGAGGCGTTCCATGTTCAGCTGCTGAAAGAGACCCCCAGACATCTTTGTCCTCCTTGGGAATCATCAAAAGTCCTGCAGCTGTGATTGTCTTCAGAGGAACAAATTAGTTGTTCAGTGAAGTTGTAGACAGTTCACCTTTCAATAGACCACACTGAATTTATGATTCATCTTTGGACTTTATCTCTGTGGGCAACGTAAAACACTTAGGCTTGTTCTTTAGCAGACTGGTAGCTTTTAGAAAGAGACAGGGAGTTCAGCACGTTCAAACAACCTGTAATAAGGAATGTCCTAATGTAGAGGTGCATACTCAGTTAAACCACAAGTAACAGAACAGTGCTGATCTCACTTTTCAAGATATCACTGGAAACACATAAAACTTGCCTGAAAGTGATCTCTTCGGATGAAGGTTTTGCAGATAACGCTTCAGCCCACATGTACTCCTTAAGCCTGATGTAAGCCAAATATACCCACAGGAGAGCATGGCAGGGAGAACAGACAAGTTGTTAATGAGCGGCTGAACTAATGGATCTTGTTTCTTATCATCTCTTATGTTTCCTAAATCCACAGCTTTACCTAAATCTTATGTAATGTCTCCCTGTTTCCTTGCAGTATGTTCAATTATTTCCAGGTCCCAGTCACAACATCAAAGTCTTGCTGCTTTTGTTTTTATCGCACATCTGCTGCACCTTCTTTCTACATTATTTTTCAGAGTACCGTGTGTTTGTCTATTCACACGTCTCTCTTTCTCTCCTAATCCACTAACACTCGTACTCATAGTCATGGGGTGCTAAAGGAAAGCCTGAGCTTTCTTCCTTGTCTTGTCCTCAGCATTAACATCATATGCTCTCCCCAGATGTATCCGTACAGTGCTTCCTATTAAACTTACAGGAGATGGACTGCACCTCAGGCATTCCCAAAACTCCCATATGCCCCCTGGAGGTTAAACACTTTCTGCTTTCCTCTCTTCTCTCGCCTGTTCTTCCCTTGCCTGTCTCTCTCCTCTTTCTATTTTATTTTATTTTATTTTTTGTTAATTTTGGTGCTTTCCCAACGTGTCTTTTGACAAGCAATAACAAATTAATATTTGAAAAGCAACACGAAAAGATGCTGACACTTTGCAGCATGGTTCTGCCCCAGCCTGAGGTCCCTTTACGTCACTCTGGCAGCACAAAGAGGTTTAACAATGGATGGATGCTCAGACAAATTTTAGGCTCTCTTTGTTGCTCCCTCACTGGCTTTGCTGTAATTGAAAGTTAGATTCCAACACATTTATTTCACAAAATAAAGAAGGTTTAAGTCCACAATGGATTTGTAATATTGGTTAGGAAAGAGAACTTTTACATTTGTTTTGACCAATATCTCCAGTGCATTTCCAAAAAAATGGCCTAAGGCATGATTATAGTAGCAGAAAAGTGCCTTCTTTCCCCCCCCCCCGGAACTACAAGTTGTAGCAGCCAGCACTGTCTCTACACCCAGAAGTTCTGCCAGCAGAACCACTCCTCCAAGTACGGTTAGCATAAATAGGATTTACAGTTTCCTGCTAGCATGCTATATATATTTAATGTTTAAACAGGATGGACAAGTAGCCTTATTGAAACCTCCTTGTTAATGACACAGTGATGTGATTGTGTTCTGATTTGTCTCTATTGAAATGCACGCATCTGGAAATTGCCTGCTGTACATAGGAGATACTTCTGAAGATACATATATATTTTTTCCCCCCTTTACTCTCAATTTACTTTTAAGTAGCCTCAATAGTAACTGCCATAACAAAGCCAAGCACACCCTCAGTGTTCTCTTCTGACAGACTAAAAGCACACTTGCTTTATTATGAACAATTCTAGCCAAAATAGAAAAGAAAAATAGAGCTGGGGAAAAATCAACCTCAAGCTGAAATGTGATTTCTGTTAGTATGTTGAAGGACTGTATTAACCTCTTGGTGCTGAGCAGTTCCTGTTGTTTCTTCAGCCCTCTTTAACAGCTAGGGGTCCTGGCTGAGAGACAGTTAACACCAACATGACTTTCCTTTCTGATTCAGAATCTTCCAGGTCAAGCTACTCTGAGGAGGCCATAAGAACACAAATACCACAGAAGTAAATGGCCATGCTGGTGTGGTGAGCAGGGGTTCTACAGTTTGAAAGGCCTTTGCCCCCTTGGCTCTTCTTCACTTATCCCTGCTGCTGATTGCTGTCTTTTTCTTCTTGAGCTTGGGGAGCAAGGAAACTAGCAAGGACACTTCAGTTTCTTTGGAGTGACTTTTCTTTTCCCAAAGCTTTGCCCTCTAGCAAAGAGATTTTTACTAGCTTTGCTTCTTCAAGCTTTCTGGCTTCTAGTTAGGTGTTCAGCATGGAGTGGCCTCTGGGCTGCTTTACCTCATGCCATGTCAACATGTCCCAGGGACTGTTCTTACAGCACAGGGTCTGCCAGAGTGCAGGGATCCTGGCACCCAGCCTTTTCCCACAGATATGCTGGGTGATGGCAGTAAGCATGCTGGCACCAGTACAGAGCAGGGGGAGTTGTTCAGGGTTTTAGATCTGCTTTGGCTTCAGCAAGTCAGCACTGAAAGTGGCTGCAGCTCAGCTAAGCATTGAGTCAGTGTTCCATGTTTGCAGCTTTGTTGGGATGCAGTAATCTGTTTGATTGTGCCTTAGGCTGAATTCCATCTGGCCAGAGGAACTGCTGGAGGAGAATGCTGTTGTACATGGATGAATTTGAGAAGTCTCACAAACTTCACTAAAATGTTCAGCTTGGTTGGAATTCCTCACAGAGTCTAATCTCAATAGCAGGCAGAACTGGGCACAGGCGTTAAAGTGCCAGCAGGCTTTTCTGACTTGCTTTGCAGTATTGGTTGAGTATCTGTATCAGTGTTAGGAACAAGATCTTACCTTACAGTTTGACCAAGCCCTGTTCCACAAAATGATGAAAGTGAGTGGAAAGAAATGGGAAACCTGTTGAATCTAAGCAGATGAGATCTAGTGTCAAGAAATCATGTTTTGTAATGGACTAATTTGATGATGCTCTTTCCTGTCAGTGGATATTTTTTGGAGTAAAGCTTTCTTGACCTTTTCCTCAAGCTAATGTGATGTTAAGCCAGCCTCAAGCCATCTCTGAGCCAAAAGGTACCAGTTAACAACTGTTTGCATAGTTGGGTGGGAGTGTAGCTATGCATTTGGTATTACTGTGGTTTTTTTTCCTGCTGCCATGGTAAGAAGTTTGACTGAAACATTGCAGTGGAATCTGGTAATCAGACATCTTCTGCACTTGAATTCATAAAAGAAACCAATGTCTTCTAGATATGGAATTTGAGACTTGGGCTGAGATGGAGTTGGGCCCTGCTATGAAGGATTGCTATCAGAGAAAATATAATTTATTCTGCTGGTTTGAGTCTGTCTAGAACCTTCCAGAACTACAGACCCTGAAGCCTGAAGTCCATTTCTCATTCTGGCAGAGTAAAAATGCAGGATTGCAACCTAATTTGATTTTATTTCATTATTCCGGGAAGTTCAGGAAGCATGGCTAGAATAATCTCAAATAGAATGGAATGAGAGTTATGAGAATAAGATCCTGCTAGATCCGATGCAGTAACAAAATGAACATGGCTTTTGAAAAGTAGAAATTTAAATTATTCATGGAGAAGACTTTTTTAAAGTCATCCTCAGCCTATTACCCCTATAGCAAAATCTAGCATTTTGACACATGGAAGGAAGAAAAAGTGACTTCAGAAGTTTCCAGACATCTCTGGTTTCTTCCACCCTTATTTGTTTGTATACAAAGTTTTGTGAGATGCTTGCTTGGTTTTCTTTGGTGGTGGTTTTTTTTTTCCCCTGATTTGTTTCAGCATCTTATATCATAGAAGAACTTAGATGGAATAATTGTTAAACAAAGTTCACAGTTTGATATTGAATGCAATGAGTAGTGATGAGTCACAGTCCAAGGACGAAGATAGAATTGACTACATTTTAAAGCTGGAGCTGACTGCTCCTGTTGGAATGTCACAGTGTTGGAGATGTGAGGAGCGGTGCAGTGGTAGAACTGACAGCTGGCAGTAATCAGAACGAAGGAATGTACCTTTGCAACCATTTGTGGGTAACAACAACTCCTGCAAGTAGCCAGGTGTAAAGTTAGTAGGTTGGGCTGACTGTAACACAGATTTTTACAAAGGAAGTGCATTTATTTTTCTAGTCATTGCTTATAAAGTTTCCTATGTTCTGTATGGCTGCTCAAGTAACTTACTTAATTTTTATTGCATTATTTTAAGAAGAACCAAGAATACAAGTAACTAGATAGTTAATTCATGTTGATTTAGACATGTCTGCTAGATGTAAAATGCAGAAAAGGGACAAAAATTCTCTTAGCTCCAAGATCTGTGCAATATATGGTGAATGTTGCAGTTTCATAATGTCAGTGTGAGAGAATGATATCAGACACTTCTTTCTTGCATTCACTTTGGCTGCTCCATACATTTGGAGTTGAAGGGTTACTACTGCCTGTCAGAAAGAAAAAGGTCCCTTTATATTCTACCTGCACAGGCATTTTTAAAGCCATATATCAGGATTGTCTGCAAAGGAATTAAAGAAATGCTGGCCTGAATATACTAGGCCCCTAAAGAAGTATAAACTATATATCAGTTCTTATGTAATGTAACATAAATGACGTTTGACTCTTATGTATACAGTAGGCAATCATGACAAGACCTGTGGAGTTGCAAAATAAGACAATTCTCAATTTAAAATATTTTTTTTATCAGGAAAAGCACACAAGATCTTCAACAGGAAAAATGCAAGATCACATCTTGAGCAGGGCACATGAGAGTAAGAGAGAACACAACTAGAATTTAGTAACTGAGGAAGAAGATGGGGAAGCTTTGGTTTCTGAGGCTAATACTGTAGGGACAGAAGTTATTTATATGTGAAACTCCTGGTCTACATCTGTTTCAGAATGGGGGAAAAAAAACCCAAGTAGTGGAAAATAATGCCTAACAGTCAAAACTGTTACCTAAATTAGGTGAAATTCTACTTGGAAAATGCAAAACACACCCTTTTGCTCAGCAGATCTCATATGGCAGTTGGATTTGTGGTCACTTTGGAGAAGCACAAGTTGAGATTTCAGTTCCTTTGAAGGCCAATGGTAAAGTGCCTGTTTACTCCAGAATTCCCTTAGATACCACCTGTGAGATCTTTTGAGCACTGCTTCTGTTGAGAAGCCAGCACTGCTATGAGAGAGGAGACTGGGCTCCATTCAGAAAGCAGCTCAAACTGCGTGGCCTGGTTTTGATTTGTTTGCTTGTGCAACCCCACTGTAGTGATGACAAGAAAATGGTCCAACTTGGTTTGTAGATCTGAACCTGAAATTCCATGTCAGACAATTAGGACCCCTCCTTTCCCATCTAGGTATAAAGATAACTAGTTTTCTCTGCATGTCTTCAAAAGCTGACAAACATGAAATACAATGGTGATGTATTTTACAGGGTGACTTTTTTAGGTTGAAAGCATGATTTGAAAATCAACATTTTGGGCCCTCTGCTTTTTCCATTGATTTCAGCACAGGGTGAACTCTACTTCACCCTGCCAGATCTGGCTTCCTCTCTCTTTTCAGGGAAATCTCACTGCCTTTGGCAATATAATTTCATGGGAATTTGCATAAATGTAGCTAAATACAAATATTTATATGAACAGGCAGTTCAGTTAGTACTTGTTTTATTCCCAAGCACAAACAGCCATGCTCAGATATATGAGCACCCAAGCATGAGTCTGCTGTGTTGTACATATGTTATATATGCAGCCTTAGATAAAAAATAACCCCCTGACTTTTATTTTTCAAAGGTTTGCTAGAATTTTATAGGCTTTTAAAATAAATTGTATGTAAACAATATTTTAGGTGATGTATACTTCTCAGCTATATTCTGAAAGGTGTATCTGGTTGTTTAAAATGTGGAGGATTTAAAATAGAAGCAAACAAAAGAAAAGCAAAAGGGATCATCTGATGAACTCCATTATTCTTCTCTTTTCCTGATCACTTCTGCCCTGGTATGTAGAAATTGGTTGATTTATTTTAATCCCAGGAACTCCCACAGCATATGGTTCATAAAGTAGCATTTACAGTGTGCATTGTAACACTTCATCAGGACTAGAAAGACTTGAAAGTAATATGGGTTCAAGTTGTTCCAAAGGGAAAAAAAAAAATATCTCTAATACTTTTAAGTCTGCTGCTGTAAAATCACCTTTTGGAGAGGAATGGTACTTTCTGAATGACAACTGCCCCCCCCAAAAAAGAAGTTAAAAATCCCCTAGCCCAAAAAACCCATCCTCAGAAAGTAGTTCTTCAACGCTGCTTTTTTTTTTCCCACAGCCTTGTGGAGCCCCCAACCCTGTCTGCAGAAAATGAAAGAGAGAGGGGTGGGATTAATGTGTAATTAAAGGGAATTTGGAAGGCTGAGATGTTGCGGAATGTTAGATCAGTAGCTGGAACAGCATGTGGTGTTCTTTAGGCAGGCTTCATTGAATCCATACAAAAAAAGAAAGAAGGGCTGCTTGCCTGTCTGCTCATTTATCAAACAGCTAGGCTGAACTTTCACAGCTCCACAAAAGTGTTTTACTGTTTGCTGAAGTTTTGCTCCAGAAATTAAAGCTGAACAACCCAGCGACTCTGAGACTATGCTGTGTCTTTGACATCAGCCACGTCGTGCAAAAGCTCTTGGAAACCAATACAGGTCAATTTTTGCATGATACAAAGGGAAGATGATTGTACATTTGCCAAGAGGAACAAAAGAATGAAAGAAAAATATTACTGAAGAAATGGTCAAATGTATGACATTGTAATGTCTTTATTTATGTAGCACTTTTTGATCCAAATACATGTTCCAGAGCTTTCAGTCATTGATCAGGGTAAAATATTTATCATGATGGCAGAATGGATAATGGAGGAAAAAAATGTGTATTATTTAATCAGTTTTAATTAATGTTTTCTTCTGCTTGAGCAGTTATATTGCATCTTGTATGCCTGTTATTCTTTAATATTAGTTTGTGTGAGGCCCAAAGAGGAAACATTTAGTGATTTATATAATGAAAACGTAATTAAAATAGATTCTACATTTAAACAGAAAGAACATCCTTTTGCAAGTGAATCTTCAAGGCTTATTGCAGTTTTTCCTGTGTGACTGTTCTGCCAGGATAATCTTCCCTCTCCTACAGACCTCACTGAGCATCAGGTTCAGTCCGGTGAGGCGCTGAGCATTGCCTTTTCAGCAACAGCAGAACTTTTTCATCAGACCCAGCCTGGTTGACAGAAGCTCTGATTGCTGAAGGCACAATTCATTACGTTCATTAACCTATTTTCTTAAATGCTTCTGCCACTACAGAAGTTTTGTTTTACAGTAGCAGTGTTCCTTTAATCTCCACTGACAGACTAAAGCCCAGATTCTTGGTGATGCTGTGATGTTTCTGAGGTGCACTTGTTATCTATAGGCAATAAATTGATTACGAGCTATCTTTACAAATGCAACAGTGAGTCTCCCCTGATAAAAGCTGCGCCCCTGTCAAATACCAAAATCTTTCCAGGGAATCACGTTTTAGAAAAATAAGTGTTTAATGGCAGGTTTGTGAAGAACCGTGGCCTCCAAAACTCTGGAGAATTTCCTCTATTTGCATCAAAACAAAGTTCATTCATCTTGTAAACTAGCAGAAATTAGTAGCGGGTCAGTTGCAAGTATGATCATCCTCAATATAGAGGCAGAACTGATCTTAGGTTTTTAAGAAAATGTGTTCTACTTCAGTACCATATGAAAGTTTTTACTTAAATCACTGGTAATTAATGGAATTACAGTGAATATTAAAGCCTCTTCCCTTCTTTCAGCAATAGAAAAAATAAAATGCTTTATTTCTGATTTCTCCTGCCATGAATTTTGCTGACATCTCAGTACAGTTTTTGTGCATTTCTTCCTTAACAGTCTATATTAAATGAAGTGTTAGCAAATGTGCTTTTCAATTTTTTTTTTTCTAACATCAGTTTTATTTGCTTGCAGATAATAAGGCAACAGTTTCCACAGCTAACAACAAGAAGACTTGGAACCAGAGGCCAATCAAAGTAAGCAATGTATAGTATTATTATCGTCTCACACAGGGCCCCATCTGTCTCTGGCTTTGCTGAATAGAATAGTATAAAATCAGGGAATAATTTGTCCAGCTGGGGACTTAAACCCCAACTTTGATGGAAGTTCTATTGCAGCTTTTACTTTGTCTTATTGATTCAGTGGTGATCCTGCAAACATAGTCTCATGGAGGCCCATCCCTGATTTCACCAGCGATGTTTCTATATTGTTCCAATAATGTTTTTCACCTCAACTCTCTTTACACAAGTTGAGTGTAAGGGACAGTCACACCCAGGAGCGATGGAGCTACTGCTAGAGGCTGGGAAATGACAGTTTATCTCATGTTTCCAGTTTGGAGAACAAGTGACACAATGCTACCTGGAATTTAGGTAGGAACATACATTAGATAGTGTTGGATGATAGGTTGGACATGATGACCTCGAAGGTCTGGTCTGGTCTATTCTGGTCTGGTCCGGTCTCCTATTCTATTTCTATTTCTATTTCTATTTCTATTTCTATTTCTATTTCTATTTCTATTTCTATTTCTATTTCTATTTCTATTTCTATTTCTATTTCTATTTCTATTTCTATTTCTATTTCTATTTCTATTTCTATTTCTATTTCTATTTCTATTTCTATTTCTATTTCTATTTCTATTTCTTATTCTATTCTATTCTATTCTATTCTATTCTATTCTATTCTATTCTATTCTATTCTATTCTATTCTATTCTATTCTATTCTATTCTATTCTATTCTATATCACCATACTTCCTGTGTAATGAAATCCAGTATATCTTAAGTGTTGAAGGAATTAGCCTGTTGTCTTAACCAAAAGACAGTACTTCCTGAAAAGAGTTAACCTTAATACCAGAATGATGAATTGATTCAAAAAGAAGAACCTGCTTCTGGGAGTATTTGGCTTTTTCCAGTTGTTGACAAGATGTGATTCTGTCAATTTCTAAAGAGGACAAAGTAATGTTTTCATACTTTTCTCTGCTTGTGGACTCTCTGAATTTTTTTCTAGTGGAGCTTGAGATGTTTCCATGGCAAAGTTAGGCCCCCTCCAAAAAAAAACCCCAACATACATCTGCTTTTCTTGATGAGCTTTCACAGAATCCTCCATGGCAGTCTACAGGGAGTATCTATAGGTTACAGGTGGGAAACTATGAAGGGGGAAATGAAAACCCGGGGTGCTATTTTTGCTGGCAAAGCTTCTTTTCCAAACTGAAGTCTAGAAACACAATATTGTTAAATGCTGAGGAGCAAATATGCTGTGGGAATTGAACTTACGTACTAAAGCTAGCATGACCCACTTTTTAAAGGTAAAAAGGAATTTAGATGCTAAAAGAAACATTATTAACTTCACTGTGCTTTTCTAACAAGTAGTCAGTGCCAAGCAGTATCTCTTTGGTGGGACTAAGGGTCCTTTCCCTCATCCTGAGATTCTCCTAAATTTATGATTAAGCTTCCTTTTTCTGGAGAAGCCACATTTAAGCAGATAATTGAAGATGTGAAATCTCTTCCTAAATGCAAATTCAGAGCTACCGTAACATCACACATAACAAAGCTGCCAGGAATCTCTCGGGTGAAAATTCTGGACTAGTCCAAGAGCATTGTTAGGAAAGCCTGACTCAGAATCGGGCTTTAGCACTGAATCTAAGTTCTATCTATGTTCACAAAGATGGAGTGAAAATGTCTGTAAGTTGCTTTATGGAAGCATTTCTATGAGAGTACCTGCTGTCAGCCATGATGTCGCTCTGACATTGGCTACAACTTTGTTATTTGTCTTCCTGCTTAATGAAAAGAATGAGCACTGCTGTATTTCCAAACTGGAGCTCTGCCCACAGCTTCAGGAGTCTCTCAGATCTGCTAACTGAAGGTGTCTTGCATCTCCAAAAGCTATGTATCTTTACTCTCAATGAGAGTAATTCTTAATGAGAATTAATATTGTTGCATATTTCCCCCTCTAATCTGCATGCCTGGCAAATTGCCAAATTTCACAGCCTCCACAGATATGAAATTGAGCTCTGCTGCTGCTGAAGAGGATGCCTACTTCTTCATCAGTGGTTAACACCCCAAGGATTCTAGCATACAGTGGAGTCATTCACATCTGATCCAATGAAGAGCAGAAATACAAACCCACACACTCCATGTGCAGTGTACTTTCATACAAAAAAATACACGGCTTGCTAGACCCAACACAGCTGTAACTGGTTTTGTTTTCAGAAACATCTGACTGCATTCCAATTAAGTGTTACGTAAAGACATTACTTTAGGCATTAACGCTTCAGTCTCTTTATCGCTGGCTGTGCTGAGCTGTTGCTGCCGGTATGATTTCCATTCCACTTCCCTGCCATTGCCAGAGGAAATTTGTCCATAGAAGTGGTTAAGATTATCTGACTTCACACTGCTCTGCCTTCAGTCTTTTTACAGCACGGCTGCCTTGTAACATTACAAAGTTCAGAGCTACAATGGTGCTATATTCTTGCTCATCAGTTGTGAGGCTTTCTCTTTTTTTGCAGCTGGGTTTATTGCTGTAAGCATGCAGCTGTTCTCTGTCTCACTGAGCTTAAAAACAGTTCCACCACAGGTGAGCCATGAGAAAGCAGCTAAACATAAAAGCCCATTTTCTGTGCTGTAGTTTTGAAACTCTTAAGTTATGAGTACAAGAGGTTAGTAAAACTGATGAAAATTTGTGGTCTGAAGGCAATCTTGCTTCTTTTATTTAAAGGAGTACTACAAATATTAGATCTAGGAGAGTAAAGAACATTCCAGTATTTACCATAAAAATTGTGTTATCTATTTGTCATACAGATCAAGCTCTCAAGCCTTGTTTATTGAATTAAGTTTGGGAATTTGAGGTTTGGCTTTGTTTTGTTTTCTCATGGAAATACAGAATAATGCTTGGAAAAGGATCTTTGTAAACTGCACCAGTGAAGTTTTTGCCATTTGGGATGGTAAAATTCCTGTAGGAGCAAGCTATCTGGAAAATTCTGAAGTTAATTTGGCTAACTGCTGCCTACATGATTTTGGAGCTACCTGGCAAAATCTCTTCTGTAGTTTACTGCCAAATGCAATATACCAGAAATAATGCACAGTGAAATTCTACTACCATTTTCAAGGCTTCATTCATCTTTTTTTCTTTAATTTAAGAGGAAACTTGGTATGAGACTGATCCCTGATTTAAACTATGCAAACCTTTCCGTCCATCTAGAGCTTTTGCATACCTGCTTGCGGTGACCTTTTCCCTTTCCCCCCGACATTCCCTTGACACTTTGTGGTGCTAGCTCATTGTAGCATTTCCTTTCAGTTTCCCCAGCCACAGACATACCACATAAGACATAAGTGAACTGCATTGCTCTTATGTGCAACACATGCATGTGGCACAGACTCATTCCATAAGGCCACCAATCCATTTTTATAGCACAGGCACACTGTGTAATTCCCAGTGTGGTCTGCACAGAGTTACAGTGTTGTCTAGAATCCCTTGTTGACCTAAGTGCTTATGCTGAGTTATGGAGCAAATAATTTTGAGCTGTACATTTTCTACCATTCATTGCTTTCCAGCACAAGCATCCCCTGTTTGTCCCCGTTTCCACCCCACCACCCCCCTTCTTGTTTCACTCAAGTGTTTTCACTTCTGAAACATTTCTGATCAACTCATTTGCAGTAAAGCCTCATGCTTTTCAGGGATCAAACCAGCCCTCAACTGAGGTCTGAGAATCAGGAAGCTGAAACAACAACAGAAGGGCCAGTCCAGAGTACATGTACTTCTGCTTATTGCTAAACTGAAGGAGCAGCTGCGCAGCAAGGCTTTGCCAACAGCTAGCTTTAGGATGTTTGGTTTTTTTTTTCTTAGAAGGAAAAGAAATGGAATTCCATTATTTTCCTGCCCTGCAACAAAGTCAGCTTTATTAACTCTGAAGAGAGCTACTTTTACCAGAAGGAATGAAAATTGGAATCCAAATACCTCACCACAACATTCTGCTACTGGATCAATGCTTGTTGATAATACACAAACTATTGCACAGTCTGTTTTGTTGTAGAAATCATCAGAATTATCAGTTTCTTTTGCCCCATATTTTATTCTTTTTTTTTTTAGTTTATTTTTATCTTCAAACAACCTGCTTTATGAACCATGCATCTCTCTGTATCAGGTACCATTATTATGGAATTGCAGTGAAAGAAAACTCCCAGTATTATGATGTGATGTATTCTAAAAAAGGAGCAGCTTGGGTGAACGAAACAGGAAAAAAAGAAGTAACCAAACAGACAGTGGCATATTCACCACGGTCCAAACTGGGAACATTACTGCCAGAGTTTCCAAATGTCAAAGATCTAAATCTGCCAGCCAGTCTGCCAGAGGAGAAGGTAACACTTTGGAAATCTTTTCTTGGCTTGTCATGGATTTTTTTTCCCCCCTCTGCTCTGGGTGAAAGCTGTGTTTAAAAAATAAAGACTTTAAATTAGAGTAGCTTTAATAATGCTTTGACTTTATTTATGAGGGACTTAATTACTTCATATAACAGGAAGAAATATCTTCCCTTAAAATAAGTGGCTGACACTATCAGCCATACAGTTTCTAAAGCCCGTGCATACTTCTGTTTTAAAGTTACATTGCATGCAGCAGGTGAGGTTTGAGGCTAACTCCTTAATCTGCAAACACGTTTGACAGTAAACTAAGAAATGGTTCTGGTGCTTTCTTGAGTGGAGAGGGACGTGGTGCATTTCTTATCCTTCTGGACTAGAAATTAAGAGAATCCTATCTGCACACATGAAAAAAGTGCTCTGGCTGCTCTTGGCTGAGCTTGCTAGTTTTCTGATGCTATTCACATGTGTGGTATCAATGTAAAGTGGACAAAAGAATAGGGTTTTGTAGTTCTTTATGTCCTAATTAGGGCCACATTCTCGTCTTTGATCTCACTGAGGCTTTTTGCTCCTCTTACATTTGAAGAATCCCCATTGACATAGAAAAATCTATGAATTCAAAGGGAAAATTTACTTTTAAGAAGCAAACTCATTTTAAAGCTAATCTAACTAATCTGACTAGACTCTAACCAATTTCATTATTTTTGCAATTGTGCACAGGTAAGATAAGAAAAAAACCCTTACTTTTTTTTTTTGTTTCACATTCTGGTAGTTTAAAAGCAAATTTCTTAAAGTAGAATGATCTTTTGTGTGTCTCCCTCATTCTTTTTCAGGTCTCTACCTTTATTATGATGTACAGAACTCACTGTCAGAGGATACTAGACACTGTAATAAGAGCAAACTTTGATGAGGTATGGTTGGAAACTGCAGTTGTAGTTTAATTACACAAAAAGGTATTAATGGATTTGGGAGCTTATTTTGAATGTGATATTGCAAATGTATGGTTTTGTGGTGGCTGATCCTTTCATTAGTAATGAACAGTGGCTGCACTGGAAGATATGTGATATGTGCACTAAATCTCACAACGCTCAGCAAGCTTCAGGAACAAAAGCAATGGGAATGTTTTGGCCTCTTCATTCTCCAGTGGGATTAAGGTAGCAATATCCCCTTACAAGATGTTGGATAGTTGTGGTGGTGTGTCTACCACCACTTTTCTAACATTCAAGTTGGGTTTGAGCTCTGTTTGAAAGAAATCCTCTGAGTGTTCAGCACAAACCCAGGGCAGGTGGCACAGCCAAAATGGTGAGCTCTGCTGTTCTATTAACAACAGTGCAGGGTGGTGGAGGGGGGCCTATAGCCTCCCAGATATCCCAGAGGACTGAAACCTTCAGTTGCTTAGTTGTACTGCAGTGCAGCTTGGGGAGCACACACTGCTCAGCAGTTGATACTATCCATTAGAGGTGGACAAGGTTTGTACTTGCTGCAGATCTGACTGAATCTGATGATTTTCTGGCAGTGCATGCAAACAACTTGGTCATGGGAGCTGAAAAATAAAACATGACTGGAATGCCAGCAGTTTTTTATTGCATATGAAGAAGGCCTCTAGTCCAGAAGAACAATTCTGACTATAGAGAGACTGAGAGCCTGATTCAAATATAACATCCCAGGTCCTGAAAAAAAAAAAAACAAAGGAAATGAGTCTTTTGACTTTGCCCTCTGAACAATGGCAATGAATTCCCTGCTTTTCTTCCTCTCACTATTTAATTCCCACACTCCTCTGCTTTAAAGCTGAGGCTTTTTGAAGTCCTGTACCCAGTCTAGATATTTCCATGTGAGAGAAATATGGGACACGTATTCAGGAAGTTTTGCTGGATGAATCTCAGAATACTTTCATAAAAGCAGGATGTTATATTTCATTTGGAAATCTGTTTGTCAGGGTCAGTGGTGGGGAAGGGTCTGAGCAACAACAATATATAAATGAGCAAACACTTACTGCACCTGCTGTGGTTGGTTACTTCAGTACCCATTGTGTGCAGTAGATTATCAGTTACAAATGCCAGTGTTCTGACTCCTGTAGAACTGATCATATTGTTCACTGAACAGCACCTTTATTTCCTAAATAAATTTTTTCAGAGGTATGTTTTACTGTATCTGAAATCTCCTCCCCATTTTCTTATTTTTTCCCCCTTTTCTGTTTTTTTTTTCAATTCTTTCTCCTCTTTCCTTCATAGTGGAGGAAAGAAGACATCCCAAAGGGTAGTGCTTCTTTCCAAAATGAATACAGAAAGTGGTGTACTGACCCCTGTAAGCCATGTGCTATTCTCCTCTCCCTCCCTACACCAAACCCTAGATTGCATTCCTTTGTATACAGGGACAGAGAGCAAAGAGAGAGAAAAAGGCTTGACATGTGGAAGCCAAAGAGTTACATTCACCAGCCACTGATGGAAGGTAAAAATATGGAGGTTCCCATGGGTCTCTACTGTAGTAACACAAAGACACCCTGTCACCAACTCATAGTGTAGCTCACCCTTTGGTGGGTTATCCCATTGTGTGCTGTGTTACAGTATAAGCCTGCAGAGTTAAGGAACATGCCTCGCCTGTGTTCTGTACCAGCCGTCCAGCTCTGGGGCTAAAACCAATGCTACATAAGCAGGATAATTTAAAGAAAAGGGTATTTGTGGCCTTTGATTATTTTAATTTAAGCATCCTTGCTTCTTCTCATGATTGCAGGTTCAAAGTTTTCTTCTGCACTTTTGGCAAGGGATGCCACCTCATATGCTGCCCGTATTGGGTTCTTCGACTGTAGTGAACATAGTGGGAGTTTGTGATTCAATCCTGTACAAAGCAATCTCTGGAGTTTTGATGCCAACAGTACTACAAGCATTGCCTGACAGGTCAGTATAGCCCGCAGCAATGACCACTTTTAGCTAAGTCTTTGCTTTAATTCTTTTCTTCAAGAAGGGCAGCAGTTCTCAGAAAGCTGCTTACCGCCACTTTTTTCCTGAGTTTAATCGCAGTGTCAGTTCAAAGAGGTCGAAGAGCTGACATGTTCCTGAAGAAATATTCAGGTTTTAAGAAGTCTTCTATTGTGAAAAACTTGCTATATTTTTGTGATAAAGGGTACCACCAGCTTCTTGGTTTATTAACATCCCAACTTTCAGCGAATGTCAGAGATGTGCAGCCTGCAGAGCGCCACACCGTCCTCTGAAAGTTTCAGACACTTTTCTGCTGGTCAAGGATAACAGCGTAATGATATTCTTGTAGTGACAACAGGAGCTGCTCTGGCTGCTCTGTTTGTAAACATTCTCATACATATTCAGGCACTGTAACCTAAGCATTTTCCTCTTGGAACCCAGTTGTTATTCTGTACAATACATGAAGATCATACTTGTGAAGTCTTGGACAAGCTGGTTTAATTTAAGTACTATCCTATGGCGAACAGTTGCATGTTTATTTTATGATCAGTTTATTAATATTAAGAAGTATTTGCCTCTTTTGTTTCAAGCTAACATCACTTTTCCAGTCCATGTGGCACATCTCTGCTGTTCTCTTCCTGCCTGGAGCTCAATGAGCCCAAGAAGTCTTGTTTATGTATGTAAAGGAGGACAGAGCTCAACATTTCACAGCAGAAGGTGTAATCCCTGAGTACACTCAACTTTTTACTGCCTTTGATTTTCCTGATATGACCACATCAGGAAACTGGGGTTTTGTCCAAACATACGTGTACCCCTTTAGCATTATTTGACTGATGTGTTCTTGAGACTGAGCAATTTAAGAACGTTGCTCTAAGAGTTTCTCACTGGTGTTGTTTATTTGGCCCTAAAGATTTAAAAACATTTCTAGGCAGGACAAGATGTTGTTCTGCTCTCCTGTGCATACAGCATGACTGCTAAAGTACAGGCAAAGTATTTTTTCCACAAGAAACCTGTTATAAGAATGGGCTTTCCTTGATAAGACATGTAAATTTTTACAAGCTTTGCCCCTCACCCCCCAAATCTATTTCATTGGAAGGATTAAACAGAACAGCAGTCCTTTTCTCAAGCGGCTTAGTTCTTTCATAGCAAATAAGGAGAGACTTGAGTGTGAATATAGACTTTTGTAATGCATATAAAGGGCCAGATTGTGGCTATTAAGCCATAGCCTGCACTGAAGGGGGTGAAGAAGGGTCTCACTGCAATGGAAGCTCCTGAAGGAAATCTTGCTGACTCAGCCAGAATCCTCCTGGTGACTTCCTGAGAATAAATATTGGCTGTCCAGAAAAGCCACTTCTCAGTGGGTGCAGCAGTGATCATCTGTCCCTTGTCCTGTTAAGGTGTCTTTGTGACTATGTTTATTTTACCAGCTCTGTTCTCAGTGGTGTTAGCAATACAAACAGGAAAAGCTGCCTGACTGAAAGAGGGGAAAGTCCCTTGCATCTTTTTTCTCACTCTCATTTGTGCATCTGGAGTATTGCTACAAGCTGTGCAGTTTGGTCTGGTGGAACCAACTGTTAGGAACACCCTGAAATTTTTCCAGGAAACTGTCATTTTATAGTCATTATATACTAGCAATTCCAAGAAGGATACAACAAGCTGCCTACCAAGTTTAGCAGGAAATAATGGAGCCATCAGAAAGGGGTAGTAAGGGAGAAAAGAGAAATCTCACTTGTCTGGGAAAGTTCCTGTCCTGTGCAGAGCTAAGCATTAGGCAGGTCCTGCTCCACTCCCACCTCACCCATCTCTTTGGGCTTGGCCTGAAAATTCCTCCCCATCATCATCACCCACTTACTGACCCCAGCCTGCAGCATAGTTGGGTTTTTCTTCACTTGCACAACCCTGCATACATCTGTTATAAATATAGGCACAGATGAGCTGGAATCCAAAGCCTGACCTATTGTCGTCTTCAAGCAGTAGTGATTTTATGTTTTTATGTTTGTACAGAATGGGAATGAATTTATTTCAAACTAAGAATCCTGTTTGTAAGTATCAAAGTGCAGTACCAAGACTTTCATTCTTTGTAAGCTTTTGAACATGGTGATATGGTTTCCTTTTCCTGCAAATGTCTTCCAAAGTTTTCCTTCGTGCCTACAAACCAAAATATGTCATCAGTTCTGCACAATAGTGAGCTGTGAGTAAGTGGCTCTCAGTCTTCACCCTTTCACAGGGTAAACACATTCTGATGTTGCAGTTTCCCTTCTCAGCTTGACACAGGTGATCCGGAAGTTTGCAAAGCAGCTGGATGAGTGGCTGAAGGTAGCTCTCCACGATTTACCAGAAAACCTACGGAATATCAAATTTGAGTGTATGTATTTCCTAATCTCTCTCTCTCCTTTTAACCTGAAATGTGTATAGTGTTTACTGATTACAAGTTAATTCTAAGTGAGACTAGTGTTCTCCTAGGAATTAAAAGCTGTCAGTGTTACAAATCTTGAATTCACTTACAATCTCCACTTGTTCGTGAGAACCAATTTTGTTTAGTGGAATGAGGCGCTGCTCACAATGAGAATTGCTTTTCCTTTCCTGTGGGTTCTGATAAGAAATTAATTTTGTTGATAGTAAGCAAACATTAGTGATGATATAAGGCAAAGGAAATTATTAAACAAACCTTTAGGCTAGCACAATTTGAATACAGCTTGAGGCCCTTACTCAAAAAAGTGCCAGAGTTAAAAATGAAGGAGATCAAATTACCCTGTCACCACAGGAAAGGGCACTAGTCCTTTTCAGACGTGCTTTGTAGATGCCTGCAGTGCACATCACCTATTGATAAAGCCTGCTTTATTTCACGGCTCTCAATTCTTTGCCTTTCATGAGCACTAAATTCCACACCACAAAGTTAAAGGAGGGGGGGGAAAAAAAACCAACCAACTAATTTAGGAGAAGGATTAACTATTTTGATCAGCATGGAAAATTAGGTGTGTGTTTTACTGAGAATAGTCAAGATATAAGTTGGAAGAACTACTTTTAGTTTGTGTTGGTTTTCCTTGCATTATTTAATAATTTATTTCAAAAGTTACACAAAGTCAGAACTGACAATATGCTTTTTTTTCCCCACATTTTTGTCAGTTCAAAAACCTCAAGAATCTGCAAAAAGAAAATATTTTCTGATCTAACAGGAAGAGAGAAAGAGATGGACAATGAATTTTCTAGCTGTTCTCAAGCTGTATTCCTTGACTATCCCTATGCACAGTACAAAGGCAAAACCTTCTCGGGGGCCACATCTAAGGCCTGTTTGGATAGATGTGCAAGTCTTTGGTGATTTTACTATCACTTAAAACTTGAGTAAATCCTACCTTTTACATGAGCCTTTGTTGTTTCTGCAATTGTTTTCTTCACATTAGAAATTGCTATAGTGTAATCACACAGCCAGCGGGAGGTACTGACAGGAGTAACTGCAAGCTTTGGTCATGTTTGCAGTTCCAGAGTCACAGATTTCAGACAAAAGATTCACAATGCACAATTTTAAAAGTTTCTTTTCCAAATATAGGAAATATCTTAATCCAAGGTCAATATCATTAGGAAAATAGGAGGAAAGGACTGGCAAGTACCTCCTGGGCCTTCTTACTCCATAGCATATTAATACGTCCTGTAATTTCTTTCAGAAACTTTGACCAAATTCTACCTGAAACCGGATCTGATTTTAGCTTTCACTAGTCCAGTCAAGACTCCTCCAACACATGTTTGCATTAAGATGTAGCAACCTTTTCTAATTTCCACACATAATGTAGCTATCATTATTTTGTGCTCGCTCTTCTTGCACTAACATTTTTCTTTCTGTTAAATAGTTCTTTCTAATCTTCGGTTCCTTTGTGTATCAAGAGAAGATTTGTTATGCTGAACAAGCAAAGCTCTCCCATTGTCCTCTACGTTTCTCTTGTCATCTCATTATTCACAGCACCTATAAATCATTGCTTGTAATATGCCTCTGTAAAACTGATCGAGCGTCTAGATTTATGCTTTTAGGTCAAGGTTTAAACTAAGTTAAAACTAGACTGTTTGAATGAATTTTATGTAGTCGCCATTGCAAATAGGAAACAGGGTATATTTTCTCAGTTACTGTTTTAATTCAGTGTTTTCAGAAGAAAAAAAAAATCTTTATTTAGCACAGTACATAGATATGTATCTCTTCTCTCCTGCAGTGTCCAGAAGATTCTCACAAATACTCCGGCGACAGACATCATTAAATCATCTCTGCCAAGTAAATATTTCAGTTATCTAAGCTTGCTGGATGCCATTTTTTACTGATTTCTTTTTTTTTCCAAGTAATTTTATGAATTGACAGACTGGACTTCACTCAAAGAAGGAAAGATCATGTTAGCAGTTGTTCTCCAAAGTGACCATCCTTATAAAATCAAAAGAGTCAGCCAAAAATGCTTTGCCGACAGCTGGCAACCTCTGATCATTAAATTCAGCAGGGTACTTCTGTGAAACAAAATTATTATTTGATTTAAGAAATCACATTTCCAGGAAACAAATGAGACATTCCTTTGATTTCAGAGCAGTTTGTATTAGGCCTATTGCAAAGAAAGAATCATGTCTGTATGCCTGACAGTTAATTCCATGTCTAATTGTATAAACCCAGTTGAACTACTGGGGTTTTAAGTAGACATGTTCTTCCAGCCATAGGAAGTGAATTTAAAACTGCTCCAAAGTGTTTGTTTTTTCACCAGTTAGTTTAAAGTTACCTATCAAAAGGCGTGAGAACAAATTCTGTGTGGTTTGAAAGGGGGGAAGAATGCATTAAATTCATTAACACTTCACCCCTGTATTGTAATGGAGAGTTTGTTTTCCCCAACACACTGGCAGGTCCATTTTTGGAAGGTGTATCCAACACCTCATGTTAACCCTGTGAGTGGTGAAGCCCACAAGAAGTTTCAGGGGAAAAAACCCCACTCCTGCAAGGACTTCTTCGTAGATCTCTTCCTCCATTGTTTTAGTGGTGGAGATGGAAATATTAGTGCTGCCTTCCCCCAGGCATTTCAGAAGAAATCAAGATACAGAGACCACAGCCTTCTGCATCAGACCTGGGATCAGAGAGTTTACTTTCATGAAACTCTTCGAATGAATAATTTGCTTGGAGAAGCTGGTAACCTTAGCATGGGCTATCATCTCTGCTTACCTTACAGAGATCTGGTGTATGTTAGATGACCATGACCTTGAGTCACTTCCTTTCCTCTCAGCCCATCCTTCCCATTATCAACAGCAGACTCCTGTCTCAACCAGCCAAGAAGCAGATCTGATGCAGAGGCAAATGAACTTGAACATTTTCATGTGGCAGAGGGAGGAATGAAAGTCTTCATAGTTTGGGTGACAGGAGATTGCAAATCTTGAGTGGAGTTTGTTTGGGTTTGGTTTGATTTCTCTTGCTGCTTTTTTTAGATTTGAGCTGAAGCTGGTCAAAAGAACCAATAGAGCTGTTAGAGACTGAGGAGTCTAACAACAGTACCACCAGATCAGGATTGTTCTTTGGGGTTTGTGGTGGATACAATCAAAATACTTGCAGTTGATTAAAGCAGGCAAAATGACTTGGGAGTTCTCTGTGATTAGAGGGATCTGTAATGTCCATAAGACATCAAGCTAGTGGGTGGGGATCCATGAGGAAAATCAACTTAGTAAGCCTAGCTAAGGAAGCGTAAAAGGGGATAAAGCCTATTTTTTAACCTAATAAACCATGAACTAATGAATAGATTGGATTGGATTACAGGCATCAAGAACGGTGATCCACAGTGCAGACATCACATTTCAAATGCTGGAGGACTGGAGGAATGTGGATCTGAATAGCATTACCAAACAGACCCTCTATACTATGGAGGGCTCACGCGAGGAACACAGAAAGCTCATCATACAATGTAAGAGCAGAATCCTCAAACAAAGTCAGGTGAACTTGGTTTCCTGATGAAAACAAAGCTCAATGAGAGTGATGCTGGTGTTGAGCCACTGGTTTTGAGCCACTGGTTTGCCTGGGAGCTTAACACTAGTATAGAGATATTTATCAAAATGTAAGGCAAAGCTCTGTCAAGGTTTCATGTTTTGAGGCATAGATCTGGGTATGCTTCCATTAATGAGTTTCTTTCTAGCACCCAGAACAACCAGTAGCACAAAACTTGTACCTAGATTCAGGAAGATTTTTCTCCATGACCTTGAGCTGTTAAGTCTGAGTTTATCACTGAATCAGGTAAAGTCCAGTCTCTCTTGCTGGAGAGTTAGCTTTTTAATGGTTTTGATACCAAAGTAGCTGTATGTTTGAGTCCTATGCAAGTTTATTTATAAAAAGCACCATTTTACATAGTGTTTTAATAAACCAGATCATTTGATAGGGTAAGCTTTCACCCTGAACTTTTATGAGTAAGTACAAGTCCCATATTGAGGAAACTCGCTGGCCAATTTAGATTCTGCCTAGTATAACGAAGAACATGAACCCAGAGTCGGCTTTGGAGTGCTGACAAATCAGCTTTAGAGTCATAGATCATTTGCAGATATAAAATTTAATTTGCATTGTCCACCAAGTGTACATGGTTGTGAGTTTAGGTGTTAACACTAAGTACACTGAACCTGTCCCTCTGAAGTGCACAAGAGGTGACCAGCATGTCTTTAACATCATTCATAACCTCACTTCCCTGTGAACCCAGTTGTTTTATTGCCATCTCTCTCCTGAGGAAGACCATCTTTTATCCAGAACCAACCTTAATGGGGACCAACCTGGGCACCCACTTGTGGGAGCCCTACAAGGTTTACTGGTAGGTTTACTGGTGAGGTAACTCTTTCAGTGAGCGGCTGGGAAGAGGAGGGGTGACACCTTCACACGTATGCTGGGCCCTGCAAGGTTGACTTTAGCAGTTGTTCCACTGTATAAACACTGGATGTCTTCTTCCCTGTTTAGGGATGGGCCTTGCATTCTCTGTTAGCTCTGTTTTCCAGCAAGAGGTTCTTGGTACTCTTTACTTCTTATCCCTTTATTAAGTTCCTGACGTTGCCCTCTTCCCTTTTGAGGACACAGAAATCAGACATGGCAGTAGGGGAGGCAGCATATAGTGAAACTGCAGTCAGAAGCTGGGTGCATCCTTCTTTCATCTTTTATGTTTTCAGTATGTACCCAATATGCTGAAAAAAAGAGTTCTTAAAGTTGCAGTGCCTAGAAGCAGTAAAAGTTTTTGGCTGTCATTCAGAAAATCCTTCCTATTTAGGAAAGCCTTTTGTATATGTGTGAACTACTTAAATACAAACTTAAATGTAATAAAACAAAATAGAATTTCCCTGAATGCTAATGGATTTGAACACATTTGTTTCATATTTTAGTCTCATGTAGTCCTATAACCAATTGCTTAGAAACGGTAGCCTTATATGAATGTTCACCATGAGATGGGATTCCACTGAGATGTGCAGAAATGTAGAGAAACTCTTTCAGAACTTACAAGTTTTCTTCCCCATCTTTGATGTTTATTGTACTTGGCTGAAGATTTCTTCAAAGATTACTCTCTATATGTCTCATATGACATAGACTTAAGGTCTCCTTTCACACTCTTGATGTTAATAATCCAGAAGGTACAATTTCCAGCTACTGTCATTGGGGGGGGGGAAAGTGTTTATAAGCCTATGAGCAATAGAGAACAAACACTGGATGTAAGAGAATCTCTTTCCTGATGTTATGGTAGTTGTCTCTGACACGGTTTCTTCTTTATTCTTTCTCAGATCCTGTTGAGGTATTTCTAACAGTCACAGTTAAACAGTTACTTCTCTCAAACAGATCATTGTACACAGTTGCAATGCTGCAGCAGTAATGCAGGCAACTGATTTGTTTTTCCACTCTTGTTCTCCTCTTTGCACAGAATGTAAATTACTTCATCTCTTGTATCAGGCAGTTTTTTGTCCAGCCAACATTTAGATTTCTGTGTGATCCTGTTCTGAATAAAGGGAGGTTGCTCATTCATAAAACAATGAAACAAGGTAAGAGTGGCCCAGACATCCCTATTTCCTTTCTTCCCCAATTAATGTTTCTGGTCATCCAGTCTTTGCAAGTCTTAGTTTAAACAAAGTTGTAATCAGATGTGAAGCAAATGCATTCCTGTTTGTCTTGCTGATCCAGTTTAGAGACCAGGGAGCTTTTTCTTTGCATTGTTGTTTGACAGCTTCTCACTCACTTCTCTAGCTATCATCTCTAAGCTTTGCTGCCTCCGCCTTCCTCACTATCTTTCCTAGGGTGGGAAATTCCTTACTCCTGTTATTCATAACCAAGCATAAATTGAAATGCACAGCACGTTGAGATCATCCTGTAACACAGCAGGTAGAAACTATCTTTCTTCTTGACTTATAGGCCTTTTGTTTTAGCCAAGTTGAAGAATAGTTTCTTAAGGCATCAAAGCACACAATTCTTTGTCTTCCAGCCTTTGATTCCCACAAATAAACTAGAGGTTTGCACTTTTAAGACTTGATTGTTTATACTTTCTGTACTAAAATATGAAGTACTAGAATACTTTCTGTACTTCAGAGGGGTTAAAAAGTACACAGGTTGCTTTTTAAAACTCTTATTGAGTATGTTTAGTATTTGTGCATTGGTAGCAATTGGTTTTGATGAAGTAGAAGTCTAGGAAATGCTCCGTGTGGGTGTCTGGCATTGCAAATAGATGATTTGAAGCAGTTAAATTATGGTTTTGCAACTAAAGCATTATACGGATGGGAACCCTATCAACAATACTCATCTACTTGGTGCTTAGAAGATTCTTCATACATTTCCAAATCAATTTCATGCATGACCTTATTTCATCACCAGGGTCAAGGCCTAGCTTCATACTCTTCGTAGAGAACGTGATAAAGGATTCAATTCCAGGCACACCAGACAGAAGAAACTTAAATCAAAAGATTAATTTTAAACAAAAGGTCCTGATTTGCTCACATTAAAACACAATGCCCATTGACTCCATCACTTTGAGTAGAAACAAGAGACCAAGCAAACTTACTGAGTCAACACCTGGAGACATATATTTGTCAGAGCTAAGCAATCTATTATAAAAACTACAGCAAAATAATGATGTTATTGGCAGCTTTTGGTGATTTGTTTCTCTTTTGTTCAAACTGGAGTCCAAGTACTAAGGTAGGCTATTTTTAATTTGTCTGCCAGTGTATCAGGAGTTTGATCACCTTCTGGAGGAGCAGTCCCCCATTGAGTCTTACATCGAGTGGCTGGATTCCATGGTGGACAGATGTGTTGTAAAGGTTGGTAAGCAGGAGTAAGGATCCAAGCTGTCGATACGCGTTATGAACTCTGTACGTGGCACAGATTTAAAGCAGAAATACTTAAAAGAAAACAACAACAAAGCCAAGCATTGGAAATAAGCCCAGTGGTTTTCATGCTCAGGATGAGAACTGCTCACATTCAAGACTCTCTCTCTTTTTTTTTTTTCCTTTCTTTCTTGTTTTTTTTTTTTTTCTATTCTATCCCAAAAGAGTATATTAAAAAAAATGGAACAGGGGTGAGGTTTCCAACCACGTAAATAATTCAGGGGTATGGAAGGATGAGTTTAGAGTCATCCTAACCACATAGTGCAAATAAAAAGCTGATCTGAGATACCAAAGACTTGAACTTTAATTTGTTTGTGCAGAAACCTACTAACAAGTGGTCAGGCATCACAATAACTTCCAGAATATGGAACTACATGACTGACAGTTTTAGCTTTTGTCTCTAGATACAGTTTGTGTTAGGATGTCATACTAGAATTCCAACTCTACATTCCAGTTATTAATATACAGTTTCAGTACAGAGCTAGAATTCTTGATTATAAGTTTTTACCTTGATTAGGAAGAAAGAATGACCACAAGTAATTAGTTTAAGATGAAGATGAGAGCAAGTTTTTTGGCAGTCCTTTCATCATTAATAAAGGAAATTCAGTCTTGGTGTTGAATAATATTTCATGATTTCCTCTTTCTCTGTGGCTTTCTCTGTGTTTTTTGGTTTTGGTTGGGTTTGTTTTGTTTGTTTGTTTTGGGTTTTGTTGTTGTTGTGTGTTTGTTGGGTTTTGAAATTTTTAGTGTATACTTTAAAATTAAGATAATGGTACAAGGGTTCTCAGTGTGTAGAAAGAAGTCAGATCTGTGCATCATTCAGCTGTATCAGATAATAGAAATAAAAGTTTCTCTGTGTCAGATGTATCTGTTTTCTTGCAGGTAGCTGCCAAGAGACAAGGCTCTTTGAAGAAAGTAGCTCAGCAGTTCCTCCTGATGTGGTCCTGTTTTGGCACTCGAGTGATTCGGGACATGACTTTGCACAGTGCACCCAGCTTTGGTAGGTTCATTTTCTTGTAACAGTTGCATGCCACAAACCCCAAACCAAGCAAAAAAAAATGTATCCTGGCTTATAATGTACGCTGTACATGAAAGCATAACCATTTTTTTCACATATCTAGGGCTTTGCTAACAAAAATGTTGGGGCTGCTGACATTTGGAAATGATGCTTAGATGTCTCTCTTCGAGTACTGTGTCCAGTTCTGGGCCCCTCAGTTTAGGAAGGATGTTGACTTGCTGGAACGAGTCCAGAGAAGGGCAACGAAGTTAGTGAGGGGCTTGGAACACAAGCCCTATGAGGAGAGACTGAGGGAGCTGGGGCTGCTTAGCCTGGAGAGGAGGAGACTCAGGGGTGACCTTATTGCTCTCTACAACTACCTGAAGGGGGGTTGTAAACAGGCAGAGGTTGGTCTCTTCTCCCAGGCAGCCAGCACCAGAACAAGAGGACACAGTCTCAGGCTGCGCCAGGGGAAGTTCAGGCTGGAGGTCAGGAGGAAGTTTTACACAGAGAGAGTGATTGCCCATTGGAATGGGCTGCCTGGGGAGGTGGTGGAGTCGCCGTCACTGGAGGTGTTCAGGAGGAGACTTGATGGGGTGCTTGGTTACATGGGTTAGTTAATTAGGTGGTGTTGGATGATAGGTTGGACGCGATGATCTTGAAGGTCTCTTCCAACCTGGTTTATTCTATTCTATTCTATTCTAAAATCCAGCTGGGGGAGATTAAAACATTGCTACTTTCTTCTGCTTGTCCTTAGCCAGTCGCTGCAGTTATCAGTCACAGTTCAGCTGCTGGAGTCACTTACAGGAGCATTCCCTAATACACTTCAGTGCAAACTGAGCCCAGTTACCCAAACCACTCTGACCACATGTTATGCTGAGAGAGATGGCTTTGTGCTGAAGTGGATGAAAAACTCTCCAGCAAACCACTTTGCCAGCTCTGCTTTTAAAGGACAGAGCATTTTAAGACAGTCTTTGCAAACTAAGCCAGTTTCTACAGTCTGAACAGATTGTCTTCCATTCTCTTAGAATTAGTCAGGGTAGAAAACCAGACTTTCTTTTTTTTTTTAATGAAAAAGCATATTGCTTGCTTTTTTTAAGTACAGTTTTGAAAAGGGGCTTTGTCCTGAATCCTGTGATGCAAAGAATTCAGATTAAAATCAGTTAAAAGCGGGAATGACTGAAAACGGACTGCTGTGTCATGGGTGTGAACATTTCCAGTCTCTTGGGACAGGGTTTTGCATGAGGGATGATTTTTACCAGTACACATTTGTCCAAATATGTTAGCAGAAGATTAATAATTAATGAATTTATAATGGATTGCACCATCAGGCTTTCTGCCAGCTGGACTTTTATGTCCTTTATGATATTAGAACCCTCTAATACCAAAATTCAGAAATAGGCACAATACAATCTACATTTATATTTTAATCTGAAACTACCTTTGTTGGCTTCAGATTGGTAAAGAGTTTGCCAAACAGGTATTAGTGAGTCACCACTAGGCATCAGGATAGTGAGAATCTCCAAGATGACCACAATTTCCACCTGCTAGCTTGTATCTTCAGTACCAGTACCCTGCTGTGATGGGTATATGGTGTTAGAATTAGAACCAGACCATATCTGCTGGAAACAGGTCATCTTGAATGCAATCACACAGCACTTAGAGGATGGCCAAGAGATCAGGCCTAGCCAGCATGGATTTAGGAAGGGCAGGTCCTGCCTCACTAACCTGATCTCCTTCTATGATCAGGTGACCACCTGGTGGATGTGGGGCAGGCTGTGGATGTAGTCTTCCTGGACTTCAGCAAGGCCTTTGACACTGTCCCCCTGTGGTGGTGAGAGAAGGTTCAGTTCTCCCTCCCCCACAAAGAAAGAAACCACAGCTAGCTCAGTCGGAGAAGCAAAGGGTAAAAGCTATATTTACAAGCAGGATGAAATGCAGTTAATATATACACAATATACAGTATTTACAATATATACAGAAATACACAGCAAAGAAAGTAATACAGAACAAAACTCCCTCCTCCGGACAGAGGAGGGTTCCCCCCCTGTACCCCCCTCTCTCCCCCCACCAGGGTAATTATTATGGAGGAAATTCTTGTTAGGCTCAAAAGTGCATGCAGGGATCAGTTTTCTGATCTCAAGGTCAGCTCCAGCTAGTTGCTCAGAAGCAGACAGGCTGGAAAGGCAGAACAAAACTGGAACAGAGACAGATTCCAACTGAACTAAAACTTAAAATTGCATTTTACATATCTACCAACAAAATTCGTTTAGACCTATCTTTGTTTTCAAAATATTCAGCCAGAGTGTTCCAGCACTGTCCCTTTCTTAAAGGCACAGCCTGAAATGGTCACACCCCCACAGCAAACTCCTGGCCAAACTGTCAGCTCGTGGCTTGGACAGCAGCACTCTGCGCTGGGTTAGGAACTGGCTGGAGGGCCAAGCCCAGAGAGTGATGGTGAATGGTGCCACATCCAGCTGGCAGCCAGTCACTAGTGGTGAGGGCGTTGAGTCCATCATCAGTAAATTTGCAGATGACACCAAGCTGGGGGCAGGAATTGATCTATTAGAGGGTAGGAGAGCTCTGCAGAGGGACCTTGACAGGCTGGACAGATGGGCAGAGTCCGAGGGCATGAGATTCAACACATCCAAATGCCAGGTTCTACGCATCGGCCACAACAACCCCATGCAGTGCTACAGGCTGGGGTCAGAGTGGCTGGAGAGCGGCCATGCAGAGAGGCACCTGGGGGTACTGGTTGATTGTAGGCTGAATGTGAGCCAGCAGTGTGTCCAGGTGGCCCAGAAGGTCAATGGCATCCTAGCCTGTGTCAGGGATAGTGTGGCCAGCACGAGCATGGAAGTCATTCTGCCCCTGTACTCAGCACTGGTTAGGCCAGACCTTGAGTCCTATGTCCAGTTCTGGGCCCCTCAGTTTAGGAAAGATGTTGACTTGCTGGAATGTGTCCAGAAAAGGGCAACGAGGCTGATGAGGGGTTTGGAGCACAGCCCTGTGAGGAGAGGCTGAGGGAGCCGGGGTTGCTTAGCTTGGAGAGGAGGAGGCTCAGAGGAGACCTTATTGCTCTCTACAACTACCTGAAGGGAGGTTGTAGCCAGGTGGGGGTTGGTCTCTTCTCCCAGGCAATCAGCACCAGAATAAGATGACACAGTCTCAAACCAGGAAGGTTTTGGCTGGATGTTAGGAAGAAGTTCTTCACAGAAAGAGAGATTGGCCATTGGAATGGACTGCCCAGGGAGGTGGTGGAGGTGTTTAGGAAGAGACTGGATGAGGCACTTGGTGCCATGGTTTAGTTGATTAGATAGTGTTGGGTGATAGGTTGGATGATCTTGAAGGTCTTTTCCAACCTGGTTAATTCTATTCTATTTGATAGCCAAAGCAATAATTTTATTGTTTAATTATTTTTTAATCCCTCATTGTTCTCAGTGTGAAGCTGAAACACTTTGGCATATCCATCAAATTCAGAAATGTTCATTTTTAAAAACATAAAGAGAATTATTTTGCATTTGCCACATTTTAGTGCTTAGACCAGAGTGCTTGCCTCAGCAGTCTTGAAGCTGTGTTAATCACTGACAGAACAAGATCTTTAACCAAAGAGCTAGAGGATTTGTCTTGTGGGAGGTTTTTCTCATCTTTTCTGTTGAAACTCTTTCACTTTGTACAAATCACCTAACCATTTGTTGAGCTGGAGAAGTCTGCAGCCTTGCTAGGTGTGCTCTTCCCTGGGAAGTGATGTGACAAGAGCTGGTTCAGTCTTTATTCTCTTATTTATAGAGGGTAGATTTTTTTTTCCTTGCTCAGCTGCAACTCCAGTGGAGGCATGAGAATATCTGAGTCTGCAGGTTTTCAAAGGGAAGAATGATATCAAACCCATATCTCTATCCCATCAGGCAGAAGCCTGGGGTATCCTTACCTTGTTTCACTCAAAATATCCCAAATGTTATTTAGCCATGGACACAAATTTTAATAATTCTATTAAAGATGCTACTCTTCTTCTCTGCAAGGCTATTTGACACATTGCTCGTGGAATAGTTCTGAGCAGGCTCCAAAAGAATAACCTTTGAATGCAAACAGCTCAGATTCAGATGGCAGAGACTCTTCCATACTTAATTTAACACAGTTTTTTAGAATAGTTCCTTCTGGCTTTGCAGAATAGCATATGCATTTAAGTGTGTTCTATACAGACAAATGAACACTGATTTACTATCCTAAGTATTTACATACATATACCTTTGTTCTTACCTTAGATTAAAAGTTTCGTATATTTTACTATGTTGGAAAGTGTTTCAGTGGGCTATTTTTTTAATGATTTACTACACTTCAATCAAAATATGGACTCAGATACAGTGTATTTTTAATTTTTTAAATCATCAAACAGTAGGATCTTTAGTACATGCAGGACAGTGTAGTATTACCTTCAAAATATGTGATACAGAAATTGGATTGGAAGAACTTGGAATACCTGTCACTGGACCGGCTAGCACAGGAATTGATTCTGCAATGTTTTTAAGTGTGGTGGCATAAGCAGGTTGAAACAGTCCCTGGCAGCAAAAAAAAACAAGCTTCTCTCTCTCTGCTCCCTCTCCATCTCCTTTTTTCTCTCTGCCTGCCTCCCTCCCTCCTTCCTGTCTGTGCATATCAAAGGCACAGTTGGTGGCAGTGTTTGGGTAATGCATCCAGTGTATAAAGTAACTAATTAGTAATAGAAGCTCCATGTTTGTCTTCAGTTCTGGAAATCTCAGTGTTGTTTTTCTACTTACACATAATTCCTCTATCATTTAATAGCAGCTGACACCGTACATTAGATGGGTAATCATTGCCATGATTTCTGCTAACTACTGAAAATTAGAGCTAAGCAATAAGTCTCTTGAATTATGTCTAACCTCTTCCTAAAGAAGTGCATGGTTTTCCAGTCACAGTCAGGTCCATTTTGGTATTTAAAGATAAACTTGAAAGAACTAAAGAGTTACATGTGAAAAACAGCAGCTTGCAAACACAGAATAAATCATTGTACGTCATGCTGAACAGCTATTCACCGTGTGGCTGAAATGCATGCCCTGATACTGGTTTCACTCTAGAGCTTATATTTCATTTGACTAAAAAATATGGCATTCATTCACTACCAATGACTTGTTTGTCTAGTGTCTTTCATGCAAATTCTGGGCTCAAATCTCTGTTATACAGAGTTTGAAAGTACCCAGTGGGAGAAATACTAGGGGAGGAAGAGAGAACTAGAGTGTTTTTAAACGCTGCATTCAGTATTGCCAACCCCAAGCCTTCAATATTAGATTCCCTGAAAACAAAGACTTTCTTTTTTTTTTTTTTAAAGTAGTAAATCTTGGAGTTCTGTCATTTTCTTCTGTTTAAGGTTTTAGTGTTTAGTTTGCGATTCCAAACACCATTATGAAACTACAAGCACCTTTCCTTAAAAGATTGGGGGTGGGGGTGGTGTTGTTTGGTGGTTGTTGTTTTTAAATTAAAGCTGAGCAAGGAGTTTGATGAGAAACACTAAATACCCTGAGCTTTCTACCACCCCGTGAAGATTGGCAGCATTTAGGCCTCTGGTTTTTTTTCCTCGGAAATACTGATCAGTGGTGACTGCACTACTCAAAATAGAAACTGTCCACTGAAAAACGATAGTCAGAAGAAGAGAGAGCATGATAATCTAGATTTCCACTGGGAGAATCCTAGATCAGTAATAAGGCGATTAGCCAGGTCTGCTGTCTTTATTGTACTGCTAAACTGAATGGGATTTTATTTAACAAGACTTTGAGCCCAGAAGATTTCTAAACCCAAATTATTTGTAGCAGTTAAGTGAAGATCTCCACCGATTGCCCTTGCAAGGCTGGGCAAACCTCTTACAATATTTGTTTTCATAGATATGTGAAACAAATGGAAAAAAAAAAATTGAATGTTTCAGGTTCACCAACAGCCACAGATTTCGCTCCTCATAGCAAAGGTGTTGCAGTCACATACGTACTTTTTCTGTGCTGCCTTGCCCAAGAACACAAAGGCGCATGTTCACCTCCCGGGGTGCGTGCTCAGCTCATATCAGTGCCGACAGAAGCCATGCGGGCGCGGAGTGAAAGAATGAAACACAAAGACCATCCAGGTCACAAAGAAAAAGAATGTGCTTAGAGTTGCTTTGAAAGCTGAACTGCCAGCTAGAATTGTATAAAGATATAGGCTCGTTCAAACTACTTCTGTCCTTCAAGAGTATGTTTGAGTAGAGAAATTGAAGTAGGGGTAGTTATCCGTGTTGTGGCTATGGTAAAGGCTACTGTCTCAAGGTAAAGCTATCTTTCCTGTGAAGAAACCAATCATTATGAAATCTGATGGGATGTGAAACTTGTATCTTTTTCCCGTGGAAGTGTTTTTCCTCAAAATATACTAATGGAATTTCAAAAAGAGGGCTTTTTTTTTTTTTTGGTCTGGCCGTAGTTGATCTCTGCTTCCCTCTCAGCTGGTGATCTTTCTCTGGTTTAAGCCAATTGCTAGACTGGCTATTACTTTAGCTTGACTGCATTTAAAGTTGCCAGAGTTATTTATTTAATGACTTACAAGAACGTGTCTTAAACATTCCATGCAAATCTAAATAAACATAAGAGCTTATTTAAAAAAAAACAAAGGTGGGGGCGGGAAGAGCACTGTATGATAAGATGCCTTCTGGAGCTATTGCAAGTACTCTTGTGTCGTGAAATCTATTGCATAAACTGACCAAATTCCAGCTTGTTACTTGCCAGTCTTCCCCTGCAGATGAACATTATTCCTTTCAGGAGGGCACTACACAGCTCTGATGCTTTGCTCTTCTAATTTTCCCCTGAAATGCATCTGTGCTCTCTTGCACGTCTGTTTTTGTGGTTGTGTGTGCTCCAGGGCAAACATTTCTTCACTCTCCCTGATGTGTATCCTTCTTCATAAATTATGGGAAGCAACTAATTCCCTTTCTGCAAAACAAACACAGACATGCATTTTCAGTCATTTAAAATCTATTATCCGTTCCCTGCATCCTCCTGCTAAACTTCTCCATAGCAGTTTCAACTTGTACTATTTTTTCTTGAAGATGAGTGACTAGAGTAATCCACAATATTCTAAATGAGGTTTAACCACTGCCTTCTGCAATAGTATTAATACTTCTATTTCTATGGAGGACTTATATAAGTCATGGGATGATATGAATCTCTGGGAGCAGAACTTAAGTGTGCTGTTAATTTCCATTACTTTCATCCATAACATCACCCAGTCCTTCCTCCTAACAACATTAGCAATTTCTCCAGCTGTATTCAAATCTTACTTGAGGATTTGTGGCAAACAGCTATCCATGGAATCTCCCATTTACAATTAATTTTCAAAGTATTTTTGGATTCCATTCTCCCATTTCTTATGTCTATACTTTTCCCTCAAGTCCCTTAGCCCTTTGATCCTCAAGTTTTTCACATTGCTGTCATGTCTGTTGAGAAATAGTATCCAAGGCATCTTTAGAGGTAAACACAGAAACGGACCAAATGTTATGCTATTTCTATGATTCAAACTGATAGTTAGGAAAAGATGATGTAATAAAATTATGATAGAGCAAAGCTTTGGCACAAGTCTTTCCATTTAAGACATCTATGACTGCTGCTGATGCTTCTGTGTCTGGCAGTTAATGGATGTCTTATCCAGTCCAGGCAATGTGCTGGAGATAGACCATCAGGAGATTTGGAAGATTGTTTCTACCTTCTTAATGATTAGTCTCTCATTTCTTTGCTCAGTGACAGAGGTAGTTCAGAAAGTTCATAACTGTATGTGTCACTAAGGCATCCAGTTGAGGATTCTGCTTCTGACAGAAACTTGTATCTGATCTTTTAGCTAAAAGTAAACAGTTCCACTGTAGTGCAAATGTGTAAATGTTTCAATGCTAATGTAGGAGAAGAAAACCTCATCAAGTCCCAGCAATCAGCTAGGCAGTCTCCTTGTACCCTAAACCACAATAATTAGTTGTATAAACCTGTATTAATCCAGGAGTAAATAGAGTTTGCTAGTCCAGAATTTTCCTTTAACACCTCTTACCCTGAGTAATAGATACTTCAATGAGAGTGGTATACTGAGACAGTCTTGCACAGTACTGTTTGTGTTGAATACTGTAATCATTGCTTTAATGAGTGTATTGAGACGCCAATGGCTTTTTTGTTTGTTCACTTTATTACTAGGGTCTTTTCACCTTATTCACTTGATGTTTGATGACTACGTATTGTACCTGCTAGAATCACTCCATTGTCAGGAGCGAGCTAATGAGCTAATGAGGGCAATGAAAGGTGAAGGAAGCACAGGTGAGTTTGTTCTTTTATTCACCTTTTGTTGCGTTTTTCCACTGGAGTAACTATTTTCTATGTTAGGACGTTTCTTTATCTAACCCAGTGAGATTTATCTAGCACTGACTCACTAGAATAGAAGTGATGTTGCCTTCAGTTTCTCTGCTCAGGGCAGACAGCCCCTTATAATGAGGAATCTTCAGAAATCTACCTTCCCTGCATCTCCCATTAATTGTGGTAAATTAAACTCTGCTGTCAACTTTGGGAGTTTCTACTCTTCATTTTAGCTGTGACTTAATTTGTCACCTTGCAGATTTATGGGAAGAACAACATTTCCGTGATTAGGGTAATATCTTTTATGTATTGAAAGATCTGGAATTCATTGCTTCCCATAGTCTCTTGAGTTTTTTACAAGCTGTTTATCCCTTTCCATATAGCTTTATAGTGTCATCCTCTTCAGTCAGTGAAAAGTTCATGGTCAAAACACACTGGAATTCCCTGCTTCTTTCCAGAGTCCTAGAAGGAGTAGGAGTGCCTCACTCAGATTAGACTCCTGATTTTTGGTATCTAATAGCCTGTTACAGGAACATAAACCTTAAGCTGTCTGTGCTTGAGTTTCCTCCCTATGAAAAGGAAAAAACACTTTCCTGTAAGAGGTTCTATGAAGGTACATTGAAAATTGCAATATTGAACATTATAGAAGTACTGTTTCAAAGAGTTGTGATTCCTGATATGCATTTCTTGAAACACAGCTTACAGAACTTAACTGCTTGCATTAATGCTTGGGGTTTTTTTGGTTTCTCAGTGCTCCTTTATTTTTTAACTATGTTTTATGATTTTTCTTTCATCCTGCAGCAGAATTACGAGAAGAAATTATTCTGAGTGAACCAGCTCCTCCAACTCCTTCCCCAGTGCCATTCTCCCCAGCTAAATCTGCCACCTCAGTAGAAGTACCCTCTGCCCCCTCGCCTGTCAGCAATCAGTCTCCAGAATACGGTGTCATAGCGGCTACAACAGGTAAGCAGGCTTATGGAAGCTGGATCTGCTTTTGCACTGGATCACTTGAAACTGGGCCTGAGAACATGGTGTGATGGCTTTCAAGAGATGAGAAGCCTTCACAAACAGAAATCCAATTGAAGTATCAATTATGCCTTCTCACTGTATTCAAACATGATAGTGCAAGCTAAGAGGAAAAAAATCAGATGTTTGGAATCCAAAAGCCTAACAGGACTTTGGCATATCAGAATCTGTTCAGTAGCTGAGACCTCCAGAGGAGCAGACCTATCACTTTAAATATCAATGGTTTTAAAAATCAGTCCAATTTTTTGTATTTCTAGCAATGCCATGAAAATAATTGTTTGTGAATATACCACCTCTGAGCATTTGCAATGACTTTAAGAGCAATCAAACTGCTTGGAAAACTGCATATGCTTCGAGGAAATATGCAAGATATTTTAGGGTTAAGTGAGGCTTTCAAGATCCTGAACTACTAGTGGTAGGTCAGGAACTCTTGGTTAAAATAGGACTTGGATATTTTGCAAAACATTGGAGACCTGAATATGCTTAAATAGCTGTTCAAGTTTCTCTTGGGAGTGTTTTACACGTCATTGGTGACTTTTGTCTTTCAGTGTTAGAGACTAGGAATTGCATGTCTGAAGCCTATTTTCCATTGCACACTCTATTACGGCAACTCATAATCTATTTGTACTCTGGTGGGCCTACAGATTGAAAAAAATCTGTGCAGAAAAGGTATTCAATTTACAGGCAGGATTGTCAGAAAACCATAAGCACAAAACCATCTTCTTCTTTCTTCTGTATAAATGGACAACCGTCCTCTGTGCTCTAATGTAAAATCAGATGCGGACAGGACAATACCTATGACAAAATAAACAGTCACAGGAATAAACAGGCAGAAATGTGAATGACTTTCAGAAGAAATTCCAGGCATCTGCTCCTCAGTGAAATGGGTGCACAATCAGAACATGGAAACTATCACTTTTGTGAAGTACTAGGAAAGTTACAAAACCTTCTTGAAAGAATGGCAGAAAGTGATGATACTGGAGAATTTGGCAGTAGCTGAAGGACTGATAAATCTTTCTGACAAGTGTTTTTCAAGTTTTCAAAGGCACCACAGGGAAGCACAGCACATAGCTGGTAGTGGAAACAGATTTAAGAACATTGTCCCTACATCAAAACCTAAGGTTTTCTCCCTGTTGGAGACTAGTGTATATTTAAGAGGGAAATAGGATGGAATTATGCCCAGAACAGTTAGATGCATGATTTCTAGACATGGCAGTTGAGCGCACTGCTTTGGATCAGGCAGCATTGGAGGTGGTGTGTTTGAGTCTGGAAATGTTGGGTTTGTGGGCAACTCGCTCTGCAGATGTTGTGGCCCAGTGGAATTGTGATGCTATAACCAGAACTTAGTATGATGTAGAACTGAAGTAAAAGGCTGAAAAGTAGGAAACTGTGTGCTCTGATGGTGCTGACAGGAATGGAGATTTGAGGGACTTAAGATTAGGCTGCAGAGACCATAACTCTGTGTGGCTTACCATAACTATCAAGCTAAAGCTTATTCCAGATTCATATAATAGTCTATTTATTGCCTATCTGGGTTTCCACCTTCAGTTTATTTGATTCAGATACTTAGGCATGAATCTGGGCAGGCCTGGAAACTACAGAGTTCTTGCCTATCCCTCTTGAATCCCACTAATCATGCAATGAAATGGATTCACACAAATACTACTAACACAATTCTTTTTTATTTTCATGTTGTTTGTTATTTTATTAAGACCTGTTTTATTTTATTAAGATCTGTTAAGACCAAGGTCAGCAAGTTTGAAGTTTCAAGCTAGAAAAAGGATCATTTAGGAGCACTGGTTGAAGGACATGCTCCCACAGAACAGGCAGGACAACGTCATGTAATTTTTTCCCGTGGCAGAACTTCTTAGGCAAGAAAGCTATTTACAATTATTTTACCTCCCCCCAGCTTTTCATTTGTAGGTTATTTTAAAAACTTATGTTTGTTTGAATTGGATTTTATTCTTAAGGTCTAATGCAGTCACACATGTGCAAGTGTGAAAATACTGGTTTTGACAAAGTTGTTAGTGCAAGTATTGGTCTGGTTAAGATTAAAGACAACTACATGGCTATTCCTGGTCTTAGTTTGGGCAATTAGTAATACCTCTATTTTCTATGTCCACCATATAAGACAAACCTTTTTTAGTTTGCCATTACAGTGTGTTACCCATTAGTTACCCATTTAGTTACCCATTACAGTGTGGAATACAGAGTGCCTTCACATAAAGTAATACAAAGCAACAACCATGTTCCAGCTGTAGGAAAATGCTATACTTTAAAATAGGAGTGCTGAAGATGTATTGCATATAAACAAACTATTCCATATTCAGATTTGTGGCATCAATGTATGGTATTTTAGAACAGAAATCCTTGTTCTGGAGGGATATATTTAACTACACTTTTGATTTTCTTATGTGTCTTTTATGAGGTAAATGTAAAACTCTGCAAATGCTTTGCAAATCTTAAGAACTAGTTCCATTGGTTACTACTGGCTCTCAGTTCCCCAGTTTAAGACATCATTAACTCTTTCTTGCTTGTGGCATTAGCAATAAAAGTTAACTATTAAACTTGCATTTTAACGTTTTTGCCTACAGTCAGTGGTCAGCCCAAACCCAGCAGATTTAACTGTTGCAATTAAATGATGCTGAGCAAAAGAAGGATAAGTCTTATATATAGCTTTCTGTGGTAGAACATCTGGCATGGCTCAGCTAACTTTCTTTAAGTTTTAAGTTACTGGACACTTAAAAGGATAATTAGATTCCATCCTTTCTAGATCACAAAGGCCAGATTAATGATTATTCAAACTGCAACAATATTGTAATAAAAGCAATAGCTATTTGGCTGACTATTCTCCCTTAAAGCCCCTCTTAAAGCTGTGGCTACTTGTTTGCCAATGCAGTAGTTTTTAGACAACCCAAAATGAGCTCTGAATTGCAAATAGTTCCTTAAATGTTAGTAAATTAATGCTGTTTACCCTTTAGTTTCAAGAAATGTATGTGTAAAATAATTCTTCAGGGCAGAAATCATCATTTAAGGTCATTGTTCTTCCAAGGCTAGGCTAGATATTAAAGATCTGGGAATTCAGCACAGGAGGTACATGCATAGAGCTATCACATCCCATATTTATGTTGTGAGTAGAAGAAATTTGTGTTGGTTGTTTTCTTTTTTATTCTCTAAAGCTTCAGCTCCTGAATTCATATGAATGTATGAGAACATCAGTCCTTTTTCTACAATCAGAGTTTAATTTTTGTAGCTTCAGAATATAAAAGTCCCAGGTCCCAGTTTCAAAAGGCAATTGTCCCTTTCCAGATGGAAGGGTTTGTGTTTTATCTAAGACTTATAGTTAAGATAATCTTTTTGTTGTGTGGGGGCAGAATGAGGGTCTGACTCCAGACTTCTGGTTGCTTGAGGTTGGCAGTGCTCCCTACTGTCAGATATAATACACTATGCCGTGTCTTGTAAGTGACCTGGGTAGTCATTTACTCCAACATAAAGCAAATGTAAAATGGCATGAAGCAAGTTTAGTTTTTATCTCTCTGTCCTGGTGTACATGATGACCCCAATGACAGCAACAGGACTGTTGTTGAACTGATAGCAGTTCCATTTGTATTTGGCTCTCTTACAGGTCAAATGGCCTCTTGGTTAGTATCCTCAAAATCACAATTTTTGTAAAAAGAGGAAAGAAAAAGGAGTGATAATAAATGAACTTTCCTATTTTAATCAAAACCTGCATGTTCAGAACACAAAGCTGAGCAAAGCGTTGCTCAATCACTATTGTTTTTGCCTATTTCAGAAGGCAGTTTGGTTGTGTTCAGTCAAATCCAAAAGAGACTTCATCTTCTTGAGTTCAGTTCTGCAGCCAGATGAGGAAATTATTCATATAGGGCTGGGACATAGGCAGGTATTAAACAGCTAACTATGAAAAACTTCCAGACTTGCTTAGTTTCTCCTTTTCCACCCTTTGCCACAATGTTGTCAGTATCATGGCTGAGCTGATATATACATATGCATCTGGAAGTCTGCTCTCTTCTCCTACCCTTCCTGTCTGTCTTTGTGACTAGGTTGCTGACAATAATGGTATCCCTTCTGCAAAGGCAGAGAAGTGAGACAACTGTAGATTCCCAAGAATATCCTTTAAAATAATGCTGGAAGAGCTTTCTGTCCCCCTGTAAATCCAGAGTAAATCCCAACTTACATTTTTGTAAACCATAATCTCCAAACCAGAGTGAGTATTTCCTAGAGCAGCTGTGTGAAGCACTAGCTTGTAGTACTGAGGACTGTTCTGCTTAGGAAATTTAAACAAAGACATTGACAACTCTTCCAGCACAAGACCTATTTCTCTGCATTTCTTCCAGTGATATCTGGACAGGCACAAAACATGTTGCACCCTAAATATTTATTTTAAAATTGAGCTGAGGTAGCTGCCAGTTAGACTTGAATACCAGGAGTGGCCAAGTCTGACTTCTCACAGGGTGCAAATTAAACAACTTGTTGCCCTGGACCCACTCATTTTCCTCAGACTGAGGTAAGATCCCTACTGTTGTTCAAAATTTAAAGAGCAGGCTGTCACAATGGCTGGGGCCACTCAAATTAGCCACATTTGGTAATATGCAAAGAATATTTTGGCCCTCTTTTTACCACTAGGAATAGAGCTAGAAAAGCCATGAGATTTTTGGCTCAATCACCACATGTTTTTCTTGGAAAAGAATAATATCAAGCCAAAGTTTTGGTTTATTGTGAATTCAAAAAGAGAAAAAGTGAAGAGAAAAATCAAACCCCAACAACCCAATCACATTATCCAAAGACAAGTATTAAGTTTTTCAACATCTTTGTTGTCCTGCTTTTCTTTCTTTTCTCTTTGTTATTTTTGCCTTTTGAATTTAGTGCTGCTTTGGAAAAAAGTTTCACATTTTCTTTCAGAAAATAACACTAGGAAAATAAGTCAGCCTTTTTAAATGGAAATATTTCTGCAGAGAAGTTGTTGATATTTTCAAATCATTTTTTTTCCTCTTGTTTTCAAGCAAAGCTGTTTGATGACTGCATAAGTCGTTTTGGTCCCTTTCACATAAATTGCTTCTTTAAATACTTTTCCTCAACTCAAGGAACCAGGACTGCTCATAGTCACAAACAGCACTTATGTGCTAGTGAAAATGTGTATGCCTCCTCTTTGGGCTCAGAGACCTCAATAGTGCACTTCAGTGGGATAACATGAAAGACTGAAAATTCCAGAGTCGATGACAGAAAGTGTGGGCATGTGAAAACAGGCCTAGCACAAATTATTCTTAGTTGTAACACATCCAATGATGTCTCTACTATAAGAGCACCTAAATCGCGCCCTGTTTCAAGCTGGACTTCGCTCATGAAGCTCAGAAAGCCTTCATTCATACCCAGAAAGAATAATTTCCCATTACAAAAGGCAAGGGGGGGGGGGGGGGGGAAGTCTGATTTTGCCAAATAAAATCACACAGAACCTGAAAAAAATTATTCACATTTGAGATAGGCTTTTCATTCCCAAAGCCATGGAGTGGGCACATACCTGGTAATACAATCACTTCCCCCTTTGAAGTAGACCCTTTCATACTACAGGAAGTCCTAGAATTCACACTGGGGGTAAAAAGAAAAAGGAGTCACCTCCTGCAACTCTTTTTAGATAATGAGAAAGAGTCAAGAGTATCCAGAGACCCCCCCAAACCAGTGTTCATATTGGGTTAAATTCAGTGTTCTGGTCCTCATTTGCAGGGTAATCTCATCCAGTATGGTCATGACCTCCAGCAAGAGCTATGTTATACTGGAACAATGGATCTGTCAGCCTCCTGAGTGAAAGGGGTGTGTGCAGAGGACAAAGGTTTCTCAGCAGCTGGCTGGTGAATCTGGAGTTCCTGCCTGGAAGGGATCAGGATGATTAAAAAACTCAGCACCTTCCAAGCAAAATGGAAAATCCACTTCTTTCCTTTGCTCTTCTCACAAATGTTCTACATGAAAAAATAAATTAAGTTCAGTCCCAATCACCTCAAAAGAAGAAAGAAACATTATTTGTGGGAAGAAGATGGCTAGGCTATTGCTGTCTATATATTTATTATAATTAGGAGATCTACCACTGTGTTGCCACTACAAAGGCTGGTACCTAGCTGAGTGGAACAAATACAAACTGCAAAAGAATTCAGTAAATTTATTTGCATAACACCAATCTTTTTCTAAGCCTTCATTGTTCTGATCATACTTCCTGCTTCAGTCCGGGCCTGATCAGCCTCAAAGATAAATGGGCCAGCAGCCTATTCCATGTGAGAGAGACCTCAGGGTTTGGTACATCATGCCAAATACAGTGATGCTCCTCCGTTTCTAAGTCCCGTTCCAGTTGTTCTGGGATAGTCTCTAATTCCAATGCCACACTGAAAGTTCACAATCTGAACTATTCCAGATACGTTTCTTACCTCTGGATCTTTGCACACTCCAGATGATCTATTTGTATGCCTTATATAACTGTTCTCTTCGCTTTGGTTGATGCTGTTTCCATTATCAGTGCCTATTAGGTTGCTTTCCTGCAACTACTTCAAAGCATAGCAGCCTCATTAATGGCAAACCCTGTTAGCTGCATTCCTTTAATACCTGTTTGTTTGCAGGAGCTATGCAATCCTACACGTGGTCACTCACCTACACTGTCACAACAGCTGCTGGGTCACCTGCTGAAAATTCCCAACAGCTGCCCTGCATGAGAAGTCCACATGTGCCATCATCATCTGTCACACACAGGATACCTGTTTATCCCCACAGAGAAGAACACGGGTAAGTCAATTCCCAGTGTCTTGGAGGTTTTTTTGTATTAACTTATGCTTAGGGTTTGTTTGTTTATGTGTTTGGGATTTTTTTTTAAATTAAATGAAATCTGTTTCTTGATGTAGAAAGTCTGTATTGCAGAGATACTCATATAATTTTTCTCTGGCAGTTGTTATTGTTGTATGATTACCTTATGCCTCAGCTTTTATAATTTAATTTAATCCTATTTAAAAACACACTGCATTTGGAGAATAGCTTATAGAAGACAAGGCTTTAGTGGATTTCTTCTCTGATTCCTGTTCTCCTGTGCCACATTCTATCCCAAAGGCTAGATGTGCCCAAAGGACAACCCCGTGTCTCAGGAGAGGTAATCCTTTTCCTCTGCCCAGCACTGCTGAGGCCCCACCTGGAGCACTAGATCAAATTCTGTGCTCCCCAACACAAGACAGACACAGGCATTCTGGAGTTAGTCCAAAAAAGGACCACTTAAATGATCCCAGGACTGGAGTGCCTGTCATACTATGAGAAGCTGAGAAAGCTGGGATTGCTTAGCAGCAAGAAGTGAAGAGAGGGCCTCAACAATGTGTATAAATACCTGGTGGAGGACATATCTCAGTATATTAGAGTTTGGAAGGGACCTCAAGAAATCATCAGGTCCAACCCCCCTGCCAAAGCAGAATTACTTAGGGTAGTCATAGTCTGCACAGGAATGCATCCAGGTGGGTTTTGAAAGTCTCCAGAAAAGAAGACTCCACGACCTCCCTGGGCAGCCTGTTCCAGTGCTCTGTCACCCTCACTGTAAAGAAGTTTCTCCTCACGTTGAGGTGAAATCTTCTATGTTCAAGCTTGAACCCATTGTTTCTTGTCTTATTACTGTGCACCACCAAAAAGAGACTGGTCCCCTCCTCTTGACACCCACCCCTCAGATATTTATACACACTGATGAGATCCACTCTGTCTTCTCTTCTCAAGACTAAACAGCCCCAGGAATCTCAGTCTCTCTTCATAGGGGAGATGTTCCAAGTCCCCTAATCATCCTTGTGGCTCTCCATTCTTCTTAATGGTGTGTAAATACAGGCCAAGTAGCAATGGGCCCAAAAACAAATGCAAGAAATTGTTTAAACATAGAAAAGCCAAAAAAAAATATAGATTTGTTTTACTGTAAGTGTGATCAGACACTGGAACAGGTTGCCCAGGAGGGCTGTGTAGTCTCCCTCCTTACTGACCCAATCTGGACAAAATCTTGGGCAGTCTGCCTTATCAGACACTGCTTTGAGCAGGGGTATTAGACTAGACAACCTCCACAGGTTACTTCCAACCTCAATGATTCTATGACTGCTCTTAGACCTGCTGGTGTAGGATACAACATGATGTCTCTAGAATACCATCTATAATCAAAAGAATAGCAGAAGTTTAAACTTCAAGCAGTGTAAAAATGACATTGAGCTTTCCAGAAACAGTATGTACAAATAGCTGTCATCCCTTTCTCACAATTCATTGGTTACCCTATTTGTTTCTTTACCATGGCATATATTTTAAGAGCCACTCAAGTTCTGTGCTGAATTAGCATCATCAAATGTTTGCATGACTACACGAAGACTGGGGAGGTTGCAGAAGGCTTTGATGTATCTTCTGCTAGTAAATATCCCAAATAATGGTGACCAATGAACACTGACCCTGCAGGCAAGGAAACTGCTCCTCCTTTACCTCTGGCTGTGCCTAGACAAGGAGCTGGGATAATAAAGAAAGTAGCCAGGTTCTCTGATCTCAAATCCCACTCTATTCTTGAGTGATCTGTGCTAAAGCTGTATATTGTATTCTTCAGATGTAAATTAATACATCTCTCTCCCTCCTAAAGAAGGAATATCTGACCCCAGTGCAAAGAGACACCTGAACAGCACAGCTAGTTCTTGAAGTGAAAGCTTACCATACTTCCTCAGCCTGAACTAGCAATTTCCTGGGAACATGGAAATAACAATAAAATAAAAAGGCACTTTCTCCTTTGGAAATGCACAAATGAGTCAGCAATGGAAAACTAGGCAGAGAACCTTGTTGAGTGTCTCAATTTGTTCCTGTGCTGAATACATCATTTCACTATGTGGCATGCTTCCCAGCTGGGAAATAACTTTCTTTAAAGGTTATATAAAATACCATTCTTCTATGCAAAAAAAAAAGTGCAAATGTGTATCTCAGAAGTTATAGAATTAGTAGTGGCACTACAATCATCAAGCACACTAAATGGTGTTTTTAAATGAATTTTTTTAGATACACAGGAAGTTACAACTATGGTAGCTATAGCAACCAGCATCCCCATCCAATACAGAGTCAGTACCCATCCTTAACGCATGATACTGCTATTTCTGGACCACTTCACTACTCAGCTTACCACAGAAGCTCTTCACAGGTAAGTTGTATTTATTACTTGATAATATGCTTGCTATAAGAGTCTAAGTAAGCTTTGCTTCTAAACTACTTATCAGCGTATTCATTGTCCGAATCAATAAGCTGTCACCAGCGTAGTCATTGATGGTCCCTAATTTTTGTCTTTTCTAATATGACCCAGATAGCTTTTCATTCTAGTGGAGATTTTTGATTTTTTTTTTTTAATCAGAAGTGAATTTTGATTGTACTAGACTCTAAAATTCAGCAGTTTGGACCACAGGAAATATTTCTGTGTTAAGGAGTAGCTGAAACAAAACCAAGCATAATCACTTGTGTGTTTCTTAGGTATTAGGAAGGGGAAGAGATTCCAAACAATAAATAGAAGTGTTTTCCTATAGCTAAAAGAAGATGCAGAGACCACAGTGAATTCTTCTGGGGCCTCTGCTCTTGAGAATACATATAATTAAGAATTTGCCAAAAATGTGTGAGTTCTGCATACAGTGTGAGCATCTTCAGGATGCCATTGCAAAGAGGTTCTGTTCAGTCTGTGTGCCATAGTCTCCTGCTCTAATGCTGGAAAATTATTCCAGTAACTCTTTCAGTTAACAAAACCCAGTCAGAAGAAAACAGCACAGATTAAGTGGGAAGATGATATTTGGCAACAGTTCAAAAGTAGTGGCACTGTAGGAGGACTTTAGTATATCACATACCTGTTGCTTCCCCAGTGTAGGAAGCTGCTTTCTGGATTCCACTGGAAGATGTGCAAAAGGTGGGTGCAGGCAGAAGGTGAAAGGACTGGGAGTGGTGTCAGCCACATGACCTCTCTTATACTCTCTCTAATTAGGGATCACTATGCTTCATTTTTGTCTCCTGTTTGGAAGTTTCATACCAGATGCAAAGATAATGATTTTGATAGCACTTTGGACATGTGAAATCTGCACCTCATTCTGGTCTGTGATATCAGTCTGCCATGTGATTTCAGAGTAGTAATTTCACTCTTTATGCTTCATTTTCCCTAACTGTAAGAGAAGAATAAAGGTATTCATCTTCTTAAAGCTTTTTGAAATTTGCTGAGAAGATTGTGCTGTCCAACTCCAATATGCTTATTTGAACCAGCTGAACAATAGCTCCCTAGCTAATGGAAAGAACAAGTTTACAACTTCTCACCTATTTGTACAGCACCTGGTCTTTCAGAGAGGCTACATTTGTTTGAGAGTTGTTGCAGCTGCTCTAACCTCAGCAGGAACAGTGAGTGAACATTTTAAGTACAGTGTTCTGTGACAGGTTTGTATTTTGTATACACTGGTTCCTCAGTGCAGGCCTTACCCTATTGTCTCAAGATTTTTTTTCCAGAATGCATCACTTTCTGGCTTAAAATTGGCTAGCCAATTTTCTTTAATCTGTCTTGGCCTTTACTGCAGAAAGCCCATGTGTGCTGGTTGTGAAATGGTCTGTAAGTCATGTAAAGAGGAGAACTAGGCTGTTTAGAAATGCTATCACCTGCACAGAGTGCAAGTCTACCCTCAGACAACTGTCTTTGTCACACTGACACAAACAGTGTAAGTCAGGCAAGAAATAAATAGAACAGAATAGAAATATAGCAAAGGAAGATCAATGCATTTGTAGTTTAGTCATGTTCTGGTTACTGTGTCTGATGGAAATACTAACATACATTAAAATCATCATACTGTAGCAGGCTCTCCATACAAGTGCAAATGTCAGATCACTTATTCATCTCTTGTTAGCCCTTGAACTGTCCTGGACACACCTGAAGAACAGCTATGCTTTAAGGATCACACTTCCAAGCAAAATTATTTCAACTTGTATTTTGCATGCTCTTCTTCATGCTGCTTGTGAAATGAGATGGATCTCACAGCAGGATACAGCTAAGAAAACCCTATCAGTGCCCTCATTCTGTACTGAAAGGAGCTGCAAACAGAAACTCTGCTTTCAAAAATAATCTAAAATTCTTGAATTATTTTAATGCAGAATGTGATGAGATTCTTTTTTAAAGCAAAGTGAGCTTCTGTAAAATGCCTGCCCTAATGATAAGTCCTTTCTTAGTTACTTTTAACCAACAGAAAATCAAAACATATTGTTGCCTGCAAAACCTAACAAGATGTTAGGGAACTACTCTTTGTCTGTCAGACTTTCTAAGGGGAATATGGGGCAAGGAGTTGCAATAGGACTGATGACATTGCAAAATCAAAATACAGGAAGCCAAATTTGCAATGAATATATAAACAGCTGCTGCTATACTGAAACTGGAGGAGATGCAATGTGTATGGCTGTGGTAATACTCAAGAAGAGGAGGCATTGACCAAAACTCTTCAAAAAGAACTCTTTGTTAAGATCTATATTCAGTCCAAATATAGAACTCTGGCTCAGCTTTAGCTAATGTTCTATCATGCTCTTTGGGATCATGTCTGGAGATTAACTCCTAAATAAAAATCTCTGTGTGGGGTAAGTTCTCTTCTACAAACATGGAATCAGAAAGACCTTGTCCAGACAGAGGCCTGAGCTGAAACAGGCAACATGTATTAAAGGTAGATTTTAACCTCTCAAAGAATTGTCTTTATGTGAAAGAGAGCAACATACTCCAGGTTTCATCAGATCTCATGTTTAGAGGCTATTTTCCATTCCAGAGCAATGTACCTAAAGAAAATGTTTCATTCATTTAGTAGAGCCTTATGATGGATCATTTCACAGATACAATTTACAGACCATCAAATAAAAAGAACAAGTGGAACTGGAACAAAGAGGATAGAAGGAGTAATTTTCTTTGGTTGGAAGTGGGGATCTGAACATCTGGGAAGAGGGAAAAGTCAGGTGAGGTTCCCAAGCCAATCCTATCTAACCTGGCCAGTGGCAAGTCCGAGTGAGTGGCTTCTGGATAATTTGGATCCCTCCCTCATTGCTAGAGGAAATGATAAGGCTAATGCTGCAGTGTCACAGCAGCAGACTCAGAACCCATTCCGTAACACATTGATCAGAGCCCTTGAGGTCACTGTTATCTCCTGTCTCTGCGACAGTTTTGGAGCTTAGCTTGGCTCCCAGAGGAATATAGCAAGTATCTTGCAGCTTTGGGCTAAATAGAAATTTTGACAAGCAGCTCACAGTTCCAGAAAGATTAGTAACTCTCAGAAGGACAAGAAGGCAAAGGAAATTAAGGACATGGCTTGTAAAAAAACTTCCTAGGAGAGTAAATATTCTGCTGAAGTAATATCTGCGGCAGCTAAGCTGGCATAAGCCTAAAACTGGCTCCTTCTGGCAGTGTAGGCTGACTAATTCCTGCTGATGGCTAAGAGTCTTTTTCTTGACAGGCACAGTCTGTTCAAACCTTGGTCTTAATCCGAATTTCTCCCCCCCCCGCCATTCATCGGCATCCATGAATAGTTCACAGAACATTTGCTTCCTTGTGATTCCAGGCCTGATTGCTCATTTCTTGACTTGGCTTACTGGCCAGGAGCCTGGCATGCACATAAAGAAAAGTGATCTGCAGATACCTGATTCTTTAAGCCATAGTGCAGAAGTGTCTGCAATCCTATGAGGCTATTCCACCATCATTCAGAAGGGGATTGTGTGTGTACATAAACACACCTATACTGACTTCATGTTTTGTCAGCTTCTGGAATTGGGAGGAGTACATTTGTATCAGGAGGTGCTTGTGCTGCTGTTTTTTTGTTGTCAGATTTGGTTTGTGAAGAGCATAGTTGGCTTCCATGGCCTGGACAGAACAAACCAGACCAGGAAACACTGCAGAATTACAATCTGCTGTTAAGTGGTAGGCTGGGTTTGCACCTCTTAGGGTCATAGAGAACACTGTTGGAACCACAGTTGAAGGAGCTTTAAGAAATATTCATACTCTGACTCTCCTAAACTGCTCTGAGGACTGTGGTGGTCTCTCATAGTTTCCCAGAAATGCCTTATGAGTTGCAGCACCACTTAGTTTCTCTGTGCATGTTGCATGCCACAATTCTACCCAACCATGTCTTCCCTTTTCTTCATAATGATTCTACAACAGGATTTACATAGGGGGAATAGTGTAAGAAAGTGAGGGAGCCAAAGAAGTCCTTTTCCAGGAGGAGTTTGTGTTTTGGTGTGAGTTAACATCACTCAGGCCCATTTACACCACAAATAAAAGAAGGGGGAACACATACACAGTGTTAAGTCCATGGCTATAGCAATGCAGTAAGAATGACATACCCACCCCAATAAACACTGTGTCATCAAATGTCTAATAAGGACAGAAATCACACCCATGCCACAAGAATCATTGTTCCTAACTGTATGGCTTCATAATGGGTTTGAGATTGTTAGAACATAATTGAAATAATTATGTATTGAATGCAAGAGGAAACAGATGTTGTAAATTCTTTTTAAGTCATTCCAAAGCTTCCAAATGCCACTCCCAAAAGTACCAAAAGCACATAGATTGACTTGAAAAATTCACCCAACCTATTTGACTGACTAATATTCACTTTGTGGAGGAAAAAGATCAAGTTAATGGTTATAAAGATACAGTCAATCTATAGCTTTGATTATGTCCCTTTTTCTTGTTTATTTTATTTTAGATTTTAAGCATAATTTTATGAAGTTGATTTACAGGCAGCACATCACAATTGTTGTAACTTCTGTAACAAATTACTTGCAAGTCCTAAAGCAGTGGCTAACCTACAGCATTAACTTACATTCTGCAAAAGCCTGAGCTATCACAATGTGAAGTCAGAGCCACATCCGTAAGGAAAATATTTGGCTGTTTGGACAGAGACACCTTTCACCTCCATACATAATATGTCAGTGAGATGAGGATAAGAATGAAGAGATCACTCTCCATCCTCACACTGCGGGAACTCAGTCTTCACTTTGTGGGGGGACATATTTAACATTGTATTTTCTAAAATAATACTAAAAGAAATTGAATTAATTGGACATTTTTGGGCAAGGCCTTAACAATAATCTGCTCAAAGTCTTCCAGACTTAAAGGGCTTCTTGTCTAGGTCTAACAGCAGCAGTAGCAGCAGCAAGTGCAAGTTAACCCAGAAAATGGTAATTTCCTGTCAAGAGCCCTCCAACAAATGTCGCTTTTATATCTGGCAAAGATCACTAGGCCCCAGTGTTTTGAGTTCAGCATGCTGAAGCACTCTTCATTAAACCGGATGTAGAGTGTGAAAGGTGATTCAGGCAGCATGGGCAGGCATCCGCCCAGATGGCTATGCTGTGGACACTCCAACAAGGCTGAATAGATGCTTCATTGGGTGAGTTAATAGTCAGGCAGGGGCCAATGAGTACTTTAAAAATATTGTCTTTCAATGGTCTCTTCACTGCAAGGAAAAAGAAGTCACTGACTCATTTGCGATTAGCTGACCTACCATTACAAAACTTTCCATCTTGCATTCAGTCATAACAGAATTTATTGTAAAATACTAGATATTTAAAGTCCATGTTATTTTCAGGCAATTATTCTTTTTACATTCATGACACATTCATAAACACAGCTGCATTGGGAGCACTTGAGGGAAAGAAAAATCAGCACTGTGTATCCTGTCCCCTCATGCACAGCCCTTAGTCCTGCCTTTTTAGTAAGCCTTAGCATGGCCTCTTGACTGCAGCTAGGAGGAGGATTATCCTTCCTTTTCTGTGCATCCTGAAGTTCATTCTGGGAGCCAAAGACTCATTCCCCCAGTGGCTTAGTTTTTGTGCTTCCAAACTGTGTAAAATATAACACGTGGCTTCCCCACATAATGTCATGTTCAACCAGGAGACCCAGCACAATATTCCCAGAATCTGTTTCTTTCCTCTTGCTTGCAGATAAAATTGTTGCAGTCTACAAAATATTCTAAGTAGAAAATTACCCCATCCAAAGCCAGGGCTTTCTCTTAGCATTTGTGAGGGATATGAAAGGAAGTAATTCCCTTGCTATAAGTCACAACCTCAAAGGAAAATTACACTGAATCAAGATGGCAAAGGATTTGGTTACTGTTTAACCGCAGAGTAGATCAACTATTGCATTGGGTAGAAGACAAGAGAGAATTTGACAAATATGGAAAAGGGACTTTTATTCAACTTGAGCCAACCTAACTAATGGATTACATCATATAGCAGGATGAAGAGGGGAAGGTCCATCTTCTGAGGACTTCTCATCTTCTCTCTTGAATATTTATCTCGGGGTTTGATAATTTCTTCCAGTGGCAGTAGAGAGAGCACAGATGACTCACTTTTATTAGATGCCTGACTTTTTCATAACTACAGGTGAGGAGAGATGAATTAATCTCTGAAGCTATAGTAATTCACAAGACAACTTATTTCCTCAGTATTCATTGTGGTAAGAGATTTGCTCATGAAGATGTTCAGGCAAAGGTAGTCAGCAAGCATTAGCATGAAAATGACTTTCATGTATTGCCAGTGCAGACCAGGAAAGCAGCATCCTAAATCTATTAGCTAGACTCACAAACATAAAACTACTGTTCAACTTTTTCTGGAATGTCTTGTGTTTACTTAGAATACTTCCAGGTTGATCATCCGTTGACAGAGTGCCCTGTCCTTAATTGATGAGTTAAAGGAGAGAACTCTGATCCTACATTCAAATCACCTCATTTGAAACTTCAAAATTTGAGTTTTGCTGTTGCCAGGCACTGACAGTTCTTATTTTCAGCAAAAGCTTCTAGAAAACCAACAAGTTTGGAAATGATTCTTCTGTAAAGGAACATGAAGCTTTCTGCAGTCAGTGCCTAAGCTCTGTCAATTTTTCTATTGAAAAGCCTTTCTCTGGGGCAATGAGGGAAATTTAGATGACCTTGTATGGAGTTGTTGCCAGTATTTTCAGTACAGCTTATTCTCATAGCTGTGTTAGCACTACCAGTTGAAGTATTGACATTCAGTATGGTACTGCCATTCACCATCCTGTTTCAAAACGCAGCTCACTGCACAGGTAAATCCACAGTCTGTTGTGATGAGAAGCATAAGCTAAACAACAACATTGTACAGCTTCCATGTCTTCCTTCTCCCCAGGACGTGGTGGAATATGCTAAGTCACTATCTACAATATGGTTGGTCAAACCCAGTCTTCTCTTCTCTTAGGAGTGGCCAGTGCATAGGGTTTGAGCAGCCTGAGGCTTGTGAACTGTTTGGATATGTCTGCCAAGGCAGGGCTGCCTTCCTGGCTGCAGTTTGAAGGGTGGAAGCAGAAACTCCTCATGGAGACATTGCTGTAATTGCCTGGGGCTTATGCAACAGTTTCTTATGCAACTGATTAACCCCAACACCATCCATGGTGGAGTAATGTAATGAGACCCTTTGGGAATCACTGCCATCTGCCTCCTAGAAGCAACCATGGCAACTTTTCTCTCCATGACTTCTCCATGAGGTTTTGCAGTCCTCAGCCACATAAAGTTATGGCAAGGTTTGTAAGCACCAGAAAAAGTGATAGTCACTTTAGTGACAGCCCTACCTTGGTGACAGCCTTCTGGTTAGGGAAATACTGCAACGTCAAACAATGCAAGATAACGAAATTTAAAATTATGACACATTTTGTAGAAAAGGTATAAAGGTGTCAAGCGTAGAAGATCTGAAGATACACGGCTGGCCAAGGGGAAGAAGAATCCCAGCCTTCTCTGCAATGCAGATAGACAGCAGGAGGACAAACAGGAAGAGCCATTTCTTAGGCTCAACACACAGATGATCTGCTCCTGTAAGACAGGCAATAAGATAAATACTGGTTAGGCAAACAATCACAAGCAGTTTACTTTCTGTTGCTGGGCATCTTGTGATAGAGAGGGCAAAAGCTGTTGCCCGTTTTCCTGTCTATCCTGTCATCAGCACATCTTCTTAGTGGGAGCCATTTGTCAAACTTCTTTGATTTCTAGTTTCCAATTGTCACTGTGAACAGCTGGGGAATAGCTGCTTCTTCTGCCTGCCTCTTTTCATAAGTTCTTCAATTAGCTGCTTGCTCTGAGGCCAGACCATACTATTTTTCTGGCAGGATGTCTTGTGAATATTTAAGAGGGAAGGTACCTTTCCAGTAATAAAAATCCTTTGCTCTCCCCCTTCAACTGAGTAACCAGAGAAAGGACATTTTATACTTGGGTGTTTTTTTTTTTAACTGCAGAGCAAGCTTCCAATTAAAAGCTATGAGAAAAAGATTAGATTAATTCAATTTATGCTCCCAGAATTATTCAATTATGCTTCCAGATACACCTGCCAGTACCTTGCTCTTCGATAAGTTAGTTCAATATTTAAATGCAGTGACTGCTTTATAAGACTTTCCTTGACATCTGGTTTGACTGCAGCCAGTAGTCATCTGATATTCCACCTTCAGTATGCCACCTAGATATTGAAGGGCTGCTAATTCATATGATTTTGGTTTTGTTAAACATAGAATTGTGACATCCCTCATTTTAAAAGCAATTATGCAGCAGATAATTCTTTAATTGTGTTTTCTTTGGGTTTTTTTACTGCAGTACCCTTTCAACAGCCCAACATCAAGAATGGAGCCCTGTTTGATGAGCAGTACTCCAAGGCTCCACCCCACACCAGTGACTCCTCGCTGGCCAGAGGTCCCAGCTGCAAACTCCTGCTACACAAGCCCACCCATGCACTCCACAAGATATGGAAACTCTAGTGACATGTACACCCCCCTGACTACACGCAGGAATTCTGAATATGAGCACATGCAACACTTTCCTGGCTTTGCCTACATCAATGGGGAAGCCACCACAGGTTGGGCTAAATGAAATGACTGGTAGCAGCTAAGCCCGTATACTGAAATTTGTGTTCTGTGGAACTTTTTATGGACATTCTTCAAGGGAGGTGAAGATGGAAAAGACCCTGGGCAGATAACTGTAGTTCATAATGTGGGCAGATTGCAGACCAGTATAACTGAATGTTCCTGTAGCCGAAAATTATTTTTGTGCTATTCTAGACCACTTTTGGGGCCAATCTGTGCCTTTTTCAATTCTGGCATGCAGGCCAATCCTGTGTGATGTCAGTTTGAGCGAGCCATTTTTGCCTCCCTCTCTTATTGACAAATGGTAATGAGTCTTAAAAAAAAAAAAATACTGGAATAGGATCTATTTATAATTTGAGTTAAAGACAGAAAGTTCACCCTCAGCAAAACTGTCATCTATTTGTCTTTTAAGCTCTTAATGCATGCCTTAAAGAACATTCTGCGAAGTCATCACTCATTCGTATTGACTCCACTATTTGGCTCCTTAAAAGACATGTGGTGTTGTAGGTTTTGGTTTCCCCCTAACTTTGTATATTGATGCACCTTTCTGTTGATCCAGTAAGTTTGATCTTTACAAAAGAGAAGACAAGACATGTAGCATTGAATTATACACTGCCTTAAGTTGACTATTGTTCTTATTATATATGTATTTGTGTTAAGTTTGCACAATCTGGAAAAATCTAATTTCTCTGGTCAGTAATGACAAGGTTAAGAAGGGACTTGGGGACTGGGAAGATTTTGGATTCAGAGCCACATATGTTAAATATGATGATAATGAAGCAATTATGTAAAGTAAATGACAATGCAAACATGGTTAGTCATTTGATTACCTATTGACAGGTATGAAACTGTTCTCTCAATTCCTTCACGTGGTGATAATTCTATATACTTCTACAAAAAGCAAAATTCAAAGCTGTGCCTTTGAACTTATTCTGTACTGTGTATGTGTGGAAAAATGTATTGTATTTTGGGGAGAATTTTTCTTAGACATTTTCTGTCAGATTTGTAGCTATTTGTGAGGTTTTGTTAGATTTTATTAACATAGCTTTTTCTTCTGTATTATAAAATGCACCAAACAATTATGGTGGACCTATTACCCTATGGGTAAGAAATAAATAAATGGAAATATGGCATCAGGCATCTTAGTAATTGTTTTGTAAATAGATCTTTGATAGCACCCCATTGATGATAACCATGTTTATGCCCAAAATGGACAGAAGCGTTATGTGTACAGTTGTGCAAGGTAAATGAGGGATTTTCACACTCAAAATAAAGTCCATGATATTAGATATCATCTAAATTTACTTAAATACATAAGCAAACCTTCAAAGCCCCTTAAATGTGACAATGCATGTTTTCATCCAACAAAAGACTTGAGAGCTTCTATAGTACACAGCACCTACACCCGTGTTTTCAGCTGCAAGTGCTCAAGGCTCTGACTGGATAGATAACTATTGCTTGGTTTAAGCCCTGCTGCTCACCCAAGCCAACATATTCACTGAGGCAGGTAAGATGTGCTTTACTCTTTACAGTACCTTCTAACAAAGATGTTGCCACTGGAATGTTAGAAGGGGAAAAGTTATTTTTCCTTAGGTAAGCTAGTAAGCTTATCTCCACCTTTAGGTACCTAGTGAAAATCTTGTTTCCTGTGCTTAGCGTCAGAGGGTCTCTGAAATGTTACCTCTGTCAGCCAGAGTTATTACCCCAATATACTTTCACTCTTCAATTTTTTTAAGGGCAAGGAAGATCAGACTTAGCCTAACTCATCTATTTTATGCTTATATATGTTATTTTCAGGCAAAACTGTCTACATGTGAATAAAGTAAGTCATGTGAGGAAGTTTGTTTACTTGGAGTTTGATGGATTTGAGACGATAGTCCTGCTTTGTGTGTTGTTACTGAAGATTCTGGCCTATTCACTAGTAACAAGCACAGAAATATCTGCCTTAGCAAGACTGTAATTAGCATGAGAAAGGCAGTCCCACTAGAACAGAAAAATCCACTTTCTCTTCTCCAGCAAATTCCAAATCTCTGCATTACATTGCATCTGAGAAGAGCCTCCTGTGCCCCCATTCACTCATCCATATTGCTGGAACATTGATCAATCTCCAGTTACTTGATGGACTGCTGACCATGACCTACCATGATCCCTCCAAGGACAGGATGCATTAGCGAGACATTTGTGGGCAGAATGGACCAGAAACTCAAAGCTAAGTCTTTGGAAGGATCAGGATGGAGCGAGATGCCCAGCACCACTCAAGGGAAGCCAGAAGCACTTTCTACATTTTTTACAATATTTTGTTGAACCAAATAAAGCCTAATCCCCATTGACTGAGAGGAAAGGATGAGCCTACATTTGAACTGTCTCCTGATGAAGGCTTTGAAATTTAAACTGGACATTCATGGAGAGCACAATATGTAGTACCAAACACAGCTCTACAGTGGTCACCATGTGCATCAGAACTGCTGTGCAAAGGAAAGCAGAGCCCCTCCTTGACCACTGCAGGTCAGAATGCACCATATTAACGTAAACTGACACAGCTTTCAGCTCACAGGGCTGTATACCAGGCTGTGAAGTGCAGCAGCTCATGAGAGGATGACAACCTTTTTGTAGAATGGATGGTTAGGGGCAGGAATACCTTAAATCATCCTGGTACAAACTGTTGAACCTCCCAAGTCAGGATCTGCAGCCTGTTAAGCTTTTCTCGTGCCCACGACTTCTTGCCTAGCCACATATTTATGTGTGTGTAAAGTAAACGTGACTACACAAACGTTTCTGAAGAGGTTTTTATACTACATGCCCAAACATTCAATCTCGTTTTCACTTTTTCTTTTTCTTCTTTCTTTTCCTTTTTTCTTCTTATTGTACTTTTTCTCTTGCTCACTTTCTCCCTTCTCACAACAAACACACATTTAACTAAAAGTGTGATATTTTTCACGTTAATTCATGCAACAAAATCCATATATATACTAACACTAGATATTATAGCATACTGGCATAACATGTGTAGTATTTTTAAACAGATTTATACACACACATACATGTATGATTGCACATAAAAATCCATTACAATTCTTCAAGATTTTTCATTACCAGGTAGAAAAAAGACTCAGCGGGGGAAGAGCAGTGAGAACTCCATTCACAGGCATGAATCCTGTTTTTGTCAGGCTACCTCTTGCTGCTAAGGTCACTACCCTTTGACAAAAATGGCCTCTGACCTCTGCAGCCCCACAATTCTGTTGTGACTGACCCTGAAACCCATGAAATTCAGGGGCAGACATTGCTTTGGAAGGTTTAGATAAAGCTGACTAACATGGGAAGGGCTCATGGTATGCACCCATCTGAAAAGGTCTGGCAGTTCTTTGCTAGAGGATGCAATTTATTCTGTCCCTTCTTTTCATTGGAATACTAATCCTTCATATGCTACCTAAAGTGGAAACTAACCCACACTGATGATGAATAACAATGTGCCTTTAAAGGGCAGTAACAGTTTCCTAGTCTAGATCTAGAGGTTCTTAGTATATATATATATAAATTGGTTACGTACAAGTGAGTGTTTTGCTGTGCTGCAAAGTACATCTAAGCAGGCTTATGTTTTATTAGAGAGGTGTAAATCAAAAAGCAAAGGATGGTTTTCCTTGTATTTGTCTCAGAAGCTGCATTGGTATACCCATGGACCTGACTCAGAAGAAATGGCTACATACTTCAGGCTGGATTTTGTTACTCCTTGCTGTCCAGTGACTATGTTCTGGTTTTGTACCTCAGTTCAGCCCAAAAGAAAAAAACAACCCAAAAACTAACCAGAAAGTTTAGATCCTAGTTTAGGTTTGCATCTTACACACAGGCACACAGCAACACATCTTGGCACCTTCAGAGCTCTTTGGAACCTCTGTCCAGCTGCAGATGGAACCTCCCTGTTCCTATGGTATCTTCTGCCATGGAACTGCTAATTTCTGAGCTGAAAGGTTTGTCTTCATGACCAGTGTACTTCCTGAATTGCTGCTGAAGGAATAAATACTTCAAGGAGAAACCGACTGTAGCTCCCTCTAAGATTTTATTGTTGTGGAGTTTTGTTAGCATTAGTGCATCATTTTCTGCCACCTGGATAGTGAGTTTTGATTATAAGGCACACTGAGTATGGAAATACTATTGTATCTTTTCAATGTAGTTTAACCTACAGTCTTGCAAAGCACTTCAGATACATAGCTTACCTTTCCCTGTCATTGAAGGCCCTGATGCTGCAGTCCACCCTCCCCTCCTGCCACCTCCCAAACAAGATGTGGCAGTGGTGTGGCACCAGCACCTCTCCTCTGTACCACCTTGGTTACTGACACCTACAGCAGCACTTTCCAAAAAAATATATTAACCCCTCTGTGAATGGCCCTGTGGGCAGTTTTGGGAATGTGGCCATGCTGCCCCTCTGAGAGAGGGGCTTTATCTGGAAAACACCTTTAAGATCATGAAATCCAGCCTTAAACCTAACACAGCCAAATACACCACTAAACCGTGTCCCCAGGTGCCACATCTTGTAGGTACTCCCAGGAATGGTGACTCCAGTGTGTTCCTGGGCAGCCTGTTCCAGTGCTCAACAACCCTTTCAGGGAAGAAATTTTTCCAAAGTCCAACCTAAACCTCCCTTGCTGTAGCTTGAGGTCATTTCCTCTGGTCCTACTGCTTGTTACTAGGGAGACTTGACCTTTCTTGTAGTTAAGGGCAATCAAGGTGCGGCCTCAGCACTTTAGAGTACAATGGAGGATTTTCGTACCCCTACCGCTTCGGTGGATTGCACTTGAGGAGAAAGGTTTTGGTCTGCTGCCAGACGTTGTGGCAAAGCCTAACGAGAAGGCTATACGTCGAGGTGTGCTTTGTGCCAACCAGGGCACTCTCCAGGGCGGCTCGGCTGCTGGGGACTCGAACCTGACGTCCCCACCCAGCTCCGCCGCCCCTCCCGCAGACGCCTCTAGGGCTGCTCGGCGCGGACTACAGCGCCCACCGTGCACCGCGGCACCACAGCCGAAGAACCCTACGCGTTCCGCGGTGCCGCGACGCTTAGCATGCTGGGAGGCATAGTCCTCTCGCAGTAGCCTCCTGTCGGTGGGATTGAACGGAAGGGCAGCCAATAGAAGAGCTCGGAGGTGCATGCCGCTGCCCTCTCCAACCAATACTGCGGAGAGCTGCCTGGCAGTTTGGGGGCGAGGTTTGGGGTGTTGCATGACGTCAGCGGGGCGCGGGGTGGGAGGTCAGGGCGCGGTGGGGTTCCTGCTGTTGCCGGCGGAGTGCGACAGGCAGCCGCCAGCGGGCATGGAGCTGGGCGCGGTGCTGGAGGCCGTGGAAGGGTGCGGTGGCGGCGAGGCGGTGGAGCGCGTTCTGGCGCGGTACAACGAGGAGGTAACGGGCCGTTGGGGAGCGCGGGCGTCCTCCTTCTGCCCTCCACTGCGGCGCGAGCCGTTCCCCCGCTTCCCGCGGCGCTGTCGCCGCCCCGCCCTTGGCAGCATCGCCGCCACTGGGCCGTGAAGCTCCCACTTCCCGCCCTGGCCTGGGCTTTTGCTGTTGCTTTCTGGGCACCGCGGCTGCCTCCGTCCCCCCGGCTAGCGGCGCCGGGGCGGCCTGCCTGGTGCAGCCTGACCGCGTTCTGTACGTTTCCCCGTGTGCTCTTCACCCGTGGGCTGTGCAGGGCACTGCTGCGGTACCGGGGCGCTGAGCGAAGGCAGTGCCTAGAGGGAAGCGTACTTTGACGGGAGCACAAAGCCAGCTGTATGGCGGGTGGGTACAGCCCGTTGTCAGGCTTGGCTCCGCGCGCCTTCTGTCTTGGCATGCCTGACGCATGTCACAGTGGTTTGTCAGTGATCAGCTGTTAAAAGAGCTGTTCTACGGCGTAACTTTGCCTGTATCTCTGGGACGAAGTGTGCAAAATAACGCTGAAGTCTCTTGGATAACAACGCAGGGTAGCTGCTCACCTGGCCGAGGTGCTGCCCGGTGTGGGCAGTCCTGTGTCGCCGGGTCTGGCGGGCGTGTGGGACGGGGCTTCGGCAGTGGAGAGGAGTAGCCCTGCCGTGGGAGGGGGCGCAACGCCGGCTGCCCAACCTCTGCCTTACTTATTGTGCTTTTCTGGCCGAGCAAAGGGAAGAGGGGAGACGGCTAAAGGAGTTACAACAGATTGAGCTTTTAATGCTGACAGGTGTTAAAGAGTGCCCTTAGTGTCTACTGCCCTTAGAGTATGACATGAATGGATTTTCTGGTAATGTTGGGAAGCAGAAATTGGAGTGAAGCTGCGTGTTAGATGGATAATTCACTTCCTCCCTTCCCTCCCCCCCCTCTGATATGAACGTTTTGACACCTAGATTTTATTAGAGCAGTGTAGTCCATTTTTCAAGTTCGTGGCTCCACCCATAAGATGTCTGCCCTTTGTGTAGATGCTTCAGTGGTTGGTACACAGATCTGTAAAGCTGGTGCTGACTCAGAGTTTGGCTTTGGGTGTAGGTTTGCAGAACTTAAGACACCCACTACAGGAACAAACGTTCAGGTTTTCAGTTAAAGATTCTTAGCTCTGTGATTAGGGGGAAAGCTGTGGATTGGTGTATGGTTATTCTTCAGCCTCCAAGAGGTGGCTTGAAGTTTGATGTCTTAAGTGCAATACGTTTTTAAGTCCGAGCAATGACAGTAACCAGTATCCTCACTCAAGCTTGAGCTTCCAGAAGAAGCTTGAGCAGTGGTCTTGATGTAGGCTGCTTTTGTGCACATTAAATTTGAATGTTGATGAAGCTACAAGGCACTCTCTGTAAAGGATTAGTAGATCTAGAGTCCATTAGACAGATCTAACTGTCTCACTTCACTGACCTCTGAGGTACAGAGGAAGGATTCTGATTGAGTGAAGTTTTTTTATCTCCTGTCTTTATGCTTGAAAATGGCTCTTTGTCAAACTTGTTCAGTCCAAAAGTGCATGCAAACATAATTGCTTAATTTTGCTATGCTGGACTTTATACCTTATTAGCAGCTTCCCCAGATGAATTACTTAGGTTTATGTTGACTTCTCAAGTACAGAGTGAGAGCTGATATTATTTCTAACCTCTCATTTCAAGTGAAGTCTTGGAGTTACATGTGTAGCTAAATACTTCCTTTGAAGTGGGATGGGAATCTTTTAGTGCTGTCTCAATATGACATTTCTCTTACTGTGTTTCTTGTTAAGAATGCCTCAATGTTTCCTTCATCTGGTTTTCTGTGCAGTATATTGCTAACTCGGGTATATGGCCTATGGGCCAGCAAAGACTGAGCAGAGTACAGCAGGTTCTGGGTCTTTCCCCATGTCACTTTTGGGCTTTATTTGTTTCCCAAATGACTAGTAAAATGCACTTTAATGGAAGAGAAAGGATGGATTAAATGTAGTTCTAAGGTGCAGGTGGCTATAAAATAACTATAATGAGAAAATTTAATAGGTATGTTCTTGCTTCTGCATGCTGTCCCATTTGCAATGATTATTCAAAATCTCTCTTCTTCTAGTGTTTAGACTCCTTACTGTAACTACATTTCTTCTGTAATTTTCCAAAGATATTTATGTGCAAATGCAGATTGCCTTCTCTCAGTTAGTTGACCATCATTTAATGTTCACTTGCTTTTGTTTAGTGGAAATCCAGCCTCCTGAGCTGGAAGATAGAGATGGGCAGCAGAATAAAGTCCCAATAATCCAAGAAGAGATGGTGAGTGACTTGCTGCACCACTTAGACATACACAAGTCAACAGGGCCAGATGGCATACACCCAAGTGCTGGGGAAGATCATGGAGCAGGTCATCTTGAATGCCATTATGCAGCATGTCCAGGGCAACCAGGTGATCAGGCCCAGTTAGCATGGGTTCATGAAGGTCAGGTGCTGCTTGATGAACAAAGTGAATGAGGTGCTTAGTGAATGAGGAAAAGGCTGTTGATGTTGTTTATCTGGACTTTACTAAAGCATTTGACACTGTGTCCCACAGCATCCACATGGAGAAACTGTCTGCATGCGGCTTGGATAGGTGGATGCTTTGCTGGGTTAAAAACTGGATGGATGGCTGGGCCCAGAGAGTTGTGAGTGGAATTAAATCCAGTTGGTGACTGATCACAAGTGGTATTTCCCAGAGCTCAGTTTTGGGGCCCGTTCTCTCTAATATCTATCATTCATCTGGATGAGGGAATTGAGTGCACCTCCACAGTAAGTGTGCAGATGACACTAAATTGGGTGTGAGTATTGATCTCTTCACACAGAACACACTGACACACTGAATTGGTGGACTGAGGTTAGCTGAATGATGTTTAACAAGGCCAGGTATCAGGTCCTGCACTTGAGTGACCCATACAACACTTGAGGCTTGGGACAGAATGGCTAGTAAGCTGCCCAGCAGAGAAAGACTTGGGGTTGATGATCCACAGGCTGAACATGAGCCAGCAATGGGCCTAGCTGGCCAAGAAAGCCAACTGCATCCTGGTCTGTATCAGAAATAGTGTGGCCAACAGGAATAATGCCCCTGTAGTCAGTACTGGTGAGGCTGCATCTCAAATACTGTGTTCAGTTTTGTGTCCCTTACTACAAAAAGGGTGTTGATGTGCTTAAATGTGTCCAGAGTAGGATAACCAAACTGGTGAAGAGCTTGGAGAACAAGTCTTATGAGAAGTGGCTGAGGAAACTGGGATTGTTTAGTCTGGAGAAGAGAAGACTGAGGGGAGACCTCATTGCTTTCTACAACTACTTGAGAGGAGGTTGTAGTGAAATGGGGGTCAGTCTCTTCTCCCTAACATCAAGTGATAGACCAAGAGAAAATGGCCTCAAGTTGCAGCAGGAGAGGTTTAGATTGGATATTAGGAAAATTTTATTTACTGAATAGGTGGCCAGGTGTTGGAACAGCTGCCCAGGGAGGCAATGGAGTCCTTGTCCCTGGAGGTCTTCACAAAACATGTAGACATGGCTCTTTGGGGCATGTTTTAACAGCCATGGTGATGTTAAGTTGATGGGTTGGACTTGATGACCTCAGAGGTCTATTCCAATTGAAACAATTCTATGATTCTACTTGTTTTCTGGGCAAGATGATATGATAGATACTGTGGTTGTTCTGCTTTGGGACACTTTAAAGTGCAGTCAGAAGCTTATGAACAAGAACTGGTCGGGGAGCAGTATGAGTAGTAAGGCATTTGTAAACCCCAAGGCTGTAACTAACGTTTTTCACCCTGTAAGGTGCAGTGTGTAAGGTTGTTAGCTCGCATCAGAAACACACCCCACAGACAAAGGCTTGCTGTGCACCAGTAGTAATTGTGAAATGTTAGCTGGAGCCACTTAGTGAAGCTCTTGCTGTTGGGTAAGAGGGAAAAAGGACATGAGTTGGTATGGTTCTGGCCTTATCTGAGACTGGTTTTAACCAAACTCCTAAAGTTTTGCAGGTCTTACCTACTTAGCAGCTGATGTTTATGTAACAAATACAAACTCTTCTCTTCTTTTTTTTCACAGAATCGGACCATTTTCAGTTTTGATCCAGCAGATGAAGACAAAAGAAAGGTAGGCAAAAATAGGCTACCCAGATGCACACCTGCTCTGCTTACAAGTATAAAAAAGTAAAAGCAGTCTCATAACTTGGTTGCCACTGTGAAAGTAGTGATTAAAAAGTTCTGCTTCTTGTTTCTTCAGTGCAAGAGACATGGCAACTGCCCATTCCCTTTTTTTTCCTGAGAGAGAAAAGCAAATTCCTCTATCCCTAGCAAAAACTTCTGTCTTGAATAAAAGTAGTAACAGAAAAGCCCATAAATGGTTTTGTTTGGTACAGATGTACAGGTTGGGGATGGAGTGTAGGAAGATACTAAGATACTCTTCTGTATCAACTGAGATAAAAACTTTGGCAATACATTTTCCTGTTTTTCTCTCTTCTCAGCAGATAGCAGTATGCCAGATACATCTCTTGTCTGTGATGCTTAAAGAATATTAGAGATTAAGATGAAGGTACAGAAGCAAGCTATGGAGCTGTAAGGGAGGCAGAGCTACAGAAGCTTCTTAATCCAAAAGTAGTTGCCATCAGTGGAATATGAACTGTGCATGTCAGGTTCCAAAGATGGGATATGTTTGTGCGTTACAGCACAGGGCTGGACAGGAGTGTCAGGGATCAACAGGTCACTTGAGATCCATTCGGCCTTGCATTTAAAGCACGGGTGTTGATTATTTATTATTTTAAAATTTGTTTCCCTGTTGTTATTTTTGTGGTGTAAGATGTAACAAAAAGACTTTTCCTTTATTTTCTCTAGTTAGTTTTTGGGCTGATTTGCATTAGTAAAACTTTCATTAGTGAATGAAGCTCTATATTTTCACTATTTCTCACACAAAATCAGAATTGCATGGGTATCTTGTTTCAAGCTGGCCACACCTCAGTTTTGGCTGTTAGATCTTTTTCTGGCTGAAGTGGGGAGGACAATAAGTCTCTGTGCTTTGCATTTACAAAACCATCAGTTATGTGTACTGTAATCTTAAGTGACAATCTTTTATCGCACAGATGACTCAAAGACCTCAGAGTTTGGCTTTATCTATGGCTTTGCTCAAAGCTGACATTCAGTAATTTGGTGATGGACTATGTGTGTCCTTTTTGATCTGTAGAAGAACTCAGCCTGAAGCTTGGCTTGGTTTTCTTACTGTCTTTGTGTTCTTTCTTCTGATTTCTTCCTGTCCCTTCCACCTCTTTTTATATTGATGTTGTAGGTTAAGGGAAGTTAAGAATTGATTGGTATAACCTCCCTAGGGGTGGGAAAGTCGATCCCAAGAGGGAGGCACAGGATATTGTACACTCTGTCTTGAGCTGGAAAGGCTCAAACCAAGACAATTGAGAATGATAAAATATCTAGTCTGGAAAACTGAGTGCTAAGCAGAGAACACAGAGAGGGAGAATACCTAAGAAACCAGAATGGCAAAAGCTGAAGACAATGAGTGTCAGATGGGCATGGAATTCTTTCTGTTAGGATTTTTATGGGGTGTTTTGGTTTGGGTTTTCTGCTTGTTTTTGTTAAGGTTGTGAACTGTACCCTGTTTGAACTTTGGAGGAGGGGAGCATTAATATGTTGATGGAGTGAGATGTTGTCACATTCTAAATCTCAGAAGAACCTCGTTATTAGGTAGTGCTGTTGACACTCAGACACTTCTGAGCGGTCTGAAGGTTCCTGCAGCCACAAAAGCACAGAACTTCCTTCATCCCAGTAACTGCTGCAAGCTTTTAAAGTCTGTTAGTGAGTGTCCTATAAAAATATTGAGCTCAAGTGTTCCTTTGGGCACACTGCATGGTATCTTAATTTTTGTTGTTGTTGTTCTGACTGCTGACTACTTAGGAGAGTACCAGCCTGTAAGAGGAGAAAAGTTACCTTCATTAAGTATTTGTTCTGATTCCCTCTCACTCCTATCCAGCATTTTTCAGTTTTATCTCATAAAGTTTATGTCAAGTCAGTGAAACCTACCTCTCCTATGAAAACCCTTCTAATCACCCCTGGATTTGGAGGGTGTAAAGGGTTTTACTTCTTCCTGTTCAGTAGGGAGAGCAAGGAGAGCTACTGAGAGTAGAGCTGTGCAGGATTTCATCTTTCTGTGACTCTGAACCGAGTGTTTATTCCAGTGGTTCTGACAACACAGGTTACTCTGTGTGTTCCTCAATTTACCTGCAGAGTGTTGTCTAGCCTATGCTCTCACATTGTTCGAATCTGTGACTTGGACCTCTGCCATGCCAGAGCTGGCAGGCTCCTGCTAAACAGGCCAGACTCCTGCTGTTGATAGGGCTTGAACAATGACGTTTTGAAGTGAAGCAAAATTGAATCCTCAAGGAAAACAAGTGTACACCTTCCCTTCCCACCCACATCTGTCCACAGAGACTAGGCAAAAATTTGGCACAGCCTTTTCAGATGAGGTTATCTAATTGTCCCATTATCCAGCATCCTTGATTATTAATGTTTTCTTGACTTCCAAAGAAAATGAAAGTTTGAACTAATGTTTTGAATACTCTTGGGCTTACTTTCTTACTGCCTTGGATGTTTAACTCTGAAACCTAATAGCAGAGTGAAATAATTACTGTATTCTTTTAATGCTGCTGCTTCTAGCAGAAATGATCAGCCAAAGTTTTTGTTCAGCAATTGCAAGGTACACCTCTTTGCTCCTGGAATCTCTTATCTTTTGACTTGCCAAAAATGCAGGGGTTTCTTGGTTTTCTGCAATGCTGATTTGCATAGTCTACTGGGAATGTAAGAGGCATGTAGAATGCTTAATTTTACCTTCAAAGAGATGGAGAGGTACTTGAGTTTTAAGAGAAGCTTCTGAATAACTTGGAAGGCCACCGAGACCTAAGAGCTGTAAAAGTTTGTGCAGTTTATTGTTTCATAGTTTCATAGTTTCATTCAGGGTTGGAAGGGACCACAAGGATCATCTAGTTCCAACCCCCCTGCCATGGGCAGGGACACCCCACACTAGATCAGGCTGGACAGAGCCTCATCCAGCCTGCTCTTAAACACCCCCAGGGACGGGGCCTCGACCACCTCCCTGGACAACCCATTCCAGGGTTTCACCACTCTCATGGTGAAGAACCTCCTCCTCACATCCAGCCTGAATCTCCCCACCTCCAGCTTCATTCCATTCCCCCTAGTCCTATCACTACCTGATATCCTGAGAAGTCCTTCCCCTGCCTTCCTGTAGGCCCCCTTCAGATACTGGAAGGCGACAATTAGGTCACCTCGGAGCCTTCTCTTCTGCAGACTGTACAGCCCCAACTCCTTCAGTCTGTCCTCATAGGAGAGGTGCTCCAGCCCTCTGATCATCCTCGTGGCCCTTCTCTGGACACGTTCCAGCACCTCCACATCCCTCTTGTAATAGGGGCTCCAGAACTGGACACAGTACTCCAGGTGGGGTCTCACCAGGGCTGAGTAGAGGGGGAGGATCACCTCCCTCGACCTGCTAGCCACACTTCTCCTGATGCAGCCCAGGATCTGATTGGCTTTGCGGGCTGCAAGTGCACACTGAGAGCTCATGTTGAGCTTTTTGTCCACCAGCACCCCCAAGTCTCTCTCCTCAGGGCTATCCTCCAGCCAGTCACTGCCTAGCCTGTATTTGTGCCTGGGATTGCCTCGACCCAGATGCAGGACCCTGCACTTGCTCTTATTGAACTTCATGAGGTTGGCCTGTGCCCACCTCTCCAGCCTGTCAAGGTCCCTCTGGATGGCCTCCCTTCCCTCCAGCGTGTCTGCTGCACCACACAGCTTGGTGTCATCAGCAAACTTGCTGAGGGTGCACTCAATGCCACTGTCCATGTCCCCCACAAAGATGTTGAATAAGATAGGTCCCAGGACTGATCCCTGAGGGACTCCACTTGTCCCTGGCCTCCACTGGGACATGGAGCCATTGACAGCCACTCTTTGGGTGCGGCCATCAAGCCAGTTCCTTATCCATCTAGTGGTCCACCAATCAAACCCATGTGTCACCAGTTTGGAGACCAGGATGTGGTGCGGGACAGTGTCGAAGGCTTTGCTCAGGTCCAGGTAAACGACATCAGTTGCTCGCCCCTCATCTATTAATTTTGTCACCTGCTCATAGAAGGCCACCAGGTTGGTCAGGCAGGATTTGCCCTTGGCAAAGCCATGCTGACTGCATTTGTGGTTACTGTCAACATTCCTTTCATCTACCTGAAAATGGGGTGGAGTCTGCTATGCATCTTCATGTTTGTAATGAAGTAGAAGGTCAGTTTGAGGAGTAGATAGCAATAGATGACCTGTTGAAGAAATACAGTTCCTTCTGAACATTGGTACTACAGTTGATTTCATTAACCATTCTCACCACTGAACAGCTGCAGAACTAGGTCGAAGTAAATTAAGAACTTCTCTTGAACCCTTGGAAACAATTCAATTAAAATTTTACAATTTTGGAAAACATGAGTCAGAAGACAAAGTAAACTAGAGGGACTTACACCAGTTCAGGAGAAGGAAGGCATGGGCTGGTACCACTTACGATGTTCCCGTTCTCCTGCTCTGGCACGTGATACTTGATGAGGCCAAACATGGCAGCTTCTGATTCATAGAATCATAGAATCAATAATGTTGGAAAAGACCTCAAAGATCATCAAGTCCAACCTGTCACCCAAGACCTCATGACTATTTAACCATGGCACCAAGTGCCATGTCCAGTCCCCTCTTGAACGCCTTCAGGGACGGTGACTGCTGTAATCCCAAGGCTTGTATAAATAAAGAGAAAAATTTGCTAAAGAGAAAGAAGCAAGTAAAGGAAAATTGTCTCCTTTTCTCACCAAGACATTTTTATTACTCTGGTGTTGAGAAGCTATAGTAAATTCAAGCTGACATAATGTAGCCAAAGTTCAATGGTCTGTGAATTGAAAAAAGTGAATATAGGTCAAGTGTGCTTTCCAAACATCTTTGAGTACAAAGAGAGAAGGTGGAAAAGGATCTTGCATGCAGGCACCTCAGGACGAAAGAGCAAGAGCATCAAGTGCCCTGTTTTTCACAAGCAGCTACTATCTCCAGCTGAGGTTAAGCCTGGAAGATATAAACACCTGCTAATAAGCACTTAGAGTGCTGCTCTCTCCTTCCTTGTCCCTCCCTCCCATATCTAATTAGCCTGTAAACAAAGATGGCAGAAGAAGACCGAATGAAGGAGATAAACATTTTGCCCAAAGCCACACAATGGGTCTGTGGTCAAACAAGGAAGAAAGAAAATGGAGGCCTCAGGATATTGCTTTTTCTGTAAGACCATGTTGCTTTGTAGCATTAAGTGTTTATGCTATCAGGATAAATGACTAAAATGGATTAATATTTTACTTATCTAGACAAGATGACAAATGGGTGTTTCTGGGCTTTAAAATTTTATGGTGTATAAAAACATAAAATGTTTTACAGTGCAGCAGAAACAAAAGGAACAGTGTGTATTGCTCTCTTTTAACCTATCCATTAGCACCAAAGCTGAGAACTCTTGAATTTTAGAGAAGTTAATGTGTTTGACTATAAAACAGATTTTAAAATACTAGAAACTCCCTTGATTCTGTGGAAAAGCATATGAAAACTACTTTATTATTGCTGTAGCACTCTGATGAAAGTCAAATTCCCTTTTGAAGATTGAAAGGGACAGAACTCAAAAAAAGAGCTGTTAAATTCATGCAGTAATTTAGGATAGCAATAAGACCCTGAAACTAGGACAAACATGATCTGTTTTGTGAAATAACTTGGTGTCTGAATTCTTTCACTTGCTTTAATTTCCAACCAGATAATGTCTGTGCCTCTTAGATTATGCCCTGCTAATGTTCTAAAGGGTGGTAGGAAAAGCACCACCTAAAGAAAATGAAAAGGACAATAATGCTTTTGTGGTCACATCCTTTCTTGTTTCTCTTCTCTCTGCACATCACTTCCCTCATTCATTCCCCAAGGAGAAAGCAGAAAATGTGCTGTACGGCATTTAGTTTTAGTTGTCTCCAAGGCAATTTCCTTATAGGATGGATCTTTGTTTCCTTGCTTCAAAACTTACCTGATCTTGTGTAAGCTTCTCTTGGCCCTTGTGATCAACCAGTAGTTGTTTGCTGTCACAGATATTGGCAGTTATTGCAAGTGGTGGTGTTGCAACTGAATGCTGCTTCCCTTAACATCATTCTGATGGCTTGCCACTGACTCCAGAGAACTTTGTCAGCAGTTCTTACATGTTTTTCACTTATGTATGTTTTAGATCTCAAATCTGTATTGTATGTCACGGAAGCTCAGTTGTTAGAATGTATACTTATGCTTTTAAAAATGAACTCTAGCCTTGCTTACATTGTGAAACCTTTTATGTAGCCCAGGCATCTTACATAACACCAGAGGTTTGGGTATTTTTGGTTTTAGGTAGGTTGCTAAATCTCACAAAATGAAATAAATCCTGTATTCTATTTAGTATTGCTCTTTAGTAAAACTATTCAGAGTTAAGAATCCTCTGCTGCTGCACTTCACAATGTTTTGGTGCCATGGTTTAGTTGATTAGATGATGTTATATGATGTGTTGGACACGATGATACTGAAGGTTTCTTCCAACCTGGTTTAATCCTATTCTATTCTAAAACTGCTTTTGGTGATCATAGAATCAGAGTCTTTTGGGTTGGAAAGGACTTTTTAAGATCATGAGGCCAACCGTTATCTAACTCTGTCTTTGGAGATCTTTTGTAGTAGTTCATATTTTGAAGAGCTAATACAGAATGACTCATTTCTCAAGTCAGCTGAAAACTCAAATGTTACATGAAAGTTTAGCAAGAGAAGTTTCTTATTGCCACCAATATTTTGATGCTAAAACTGTTCCTTTTGTTGTTTTTTAATGTTTGCATAGAAACTGTGTGAAGGAATTCTAAACATCCTTGAAAAAGACACAAAAACTTCATGTCAAGTTGCCTGCCTGGAGGCCCTCCGGATTCTCTCTAGAGACAAGAAAGTTTTAGTGCCTGTAACCACAAAGAGGAACATGCAGATCCTCATGAGGCTAGCAAAGCTGGACACTGCAGAAGATCCTTTGGAGAGAGTGTCTGAGTTTCCTGTTATAGTAGAAGCTTTGAAATGCCTCTGTAACATAGTTTTTAATAGTGCTGTTGCACAGAAGCTCAGTTTGGAACTGAATCTTGCAGCTATGCTCTGCAATCTTCTGGAAAAATGCAAGGACCAACAATTTGTTGATGACATTAAATGCTTTGATTTACGTCTCCTCTTCCTCTTGTCACTTCTGCACACAGACATTAGATCACAGTTGCGTCAGGAACTACAAGGGGTGCAAGTTTTGACTCGGGCTTTGGAAAGTTCCCTCAGTGTAAGATGGATGGAAGAATATAAAGCAGCAGAAGATCGTGACAGGCCTCCCCTGTCTTTGCAAGAGACAGATTGTGCCATTGAGGCACTAAAGGCTCTTTTTAATGTAACACTTGACAGTTGGAATGTCCACAGTGAGGTAAGGCTTAGCCCAAGTGTTTTTTTTAAATTGCTTTTGTTTAGCATGTAAGAGCCAGAACTCAAGAGGCAATTTTTGTCCAAACCACAGAGCAAGGATGTTGATGATTGCATTTTTCAAAATAATGGCTGAGGTAGTCTTGAACTTTTGTGTCATAATATCTCTATGTGCAAAAGCAATCTGAGCAAATGTGTGTGTTTGAACTGTGATTGTGTCATGTATCAATGATCTTGGGCTTTCAAGCTGTGGTTTCTTCAGCACTCATTTCTTTGAAACCCCAAATACCCTTTTTTGTCCTTGTTACTAGTTAGGCAAACAATGCCATCAATATGTGTTCTGTGTAACAGGAGAATAGCTTGGATGATACATACGGGTTAGAACTGTATGAAAATGCAAGAGGACTACTAGATTTCAAAAAGAAAAGAAATGCTCTTCACTAATAATTAACTGGCTAGGGAAGGCTTTTTAATGTAAGCATATCAGATGGCTACATTTCTGGAGGTAGTAGACTAAGGCAACAGGGTAACCATTAGCACTGAGAAGTCTTCCTGGTTATCTTCTGATTTCTGGGCATGCTGATAATCACATCAACTCTAATTTTAGACAATTAACTCTGAAGAATGAGTTAAAGGGGATGGTTTTAATATCTTCTATCCTCCAAACACTGGATTTGAACTTCATGATCTTTTAAGATGAGGTCAAGTATAAGAGCCAAATGTATTTTCATTGTTATTTCTTTCTCTCTTTTTCATTATAGCATCAGATCTAGGCATTTCTCTTAGACAAGTATGCTTCTTTGTGTTGCATCCCTAAGTTCATAAACAGAAATGATAACTTGTTGTTATTGATGAATAAGTCTGTTCTACAGTAATAGAATTCTATAGATAATCTTTCTTTTTAGTCTGTATCCTATTGTCTCTAAAACAGTGTTTTGAACTTTTCACTGGGTGTTGTAAATATGCAGCATGTGAAGCTAAGCAGAAGCTCACAGTAGCTAAAATCGACAAATAATTGTTCTTTTTTAGTGCACTCTTCTAAGTGGCAAATAAGACATTAATCATAACATTAAGGAATGTAAAACTCAAGAAAAGTCTGAAGCTTATGCTTTGCTTTAGTGTCTCAAGACACTGGCAACCTGATCTAGTGTGAGGGGTCCCTGCCCATGCCAGGAGTGTTGGAACTAGATGATCCTTGAGGTCCTTTCCAACCCTAGAAATTCTATGATTCTAAGAATACCCTGAGTAGGAAATACTGAAGTGTAAGATTGAGTGAGTGGAGGGGGAAGCAGAGAACTGAATACTTCATGTGTCAAGGAAATACAAATAAATTGAAGGGCTTTTCTCTTGTTCATATCCCTAACACAGACCTTTGTTAAAAATAATCTTTGACTTTGTCAGAGAAAAGTGCTGTGCATCAGTAAGTGATTGTTTTGGAGATAGAAACTTGAGTGGAGAAAACTTACCCCAAGGTCAATGGAAGAAATGTTCTATGTTAAGTTGGAAAACTAGGCTATATTGCATGCTTACCTCTTGAGAAGTAAACTCTTGAAATGTGGATCTTGAAGTTGGTATAATCCTAGAAAATACTGGGAATCTGGAGAGATGAGAAGCCCAGCTTATGACTGAAAACCAAGCAGTACACAGTTGTGGTACTGTGTAGCTGCTGTCTGTGGACAATGAGAGAGGTTTTGTCCCACAAAACTCTTCCTCCCTAAAGAGCCTGAGCATGCAGCTGACAGGAAAATTTCCTTCAGACTGGAGGAAATTCTGATGTTAATTCTTATTTTTATTTGAGTGGTTAAGACATTTTAGGATAGGATAAGCTTATTTTGTGTTTTGAGATAAAGCTGATGTAGTAGCTCTTTACTAAAATTTCCTACAAGCAAGGAACCTTTAAAGAGTTCTTTAGAAGTTGTAAACTGTTGGCAAGATCTGTTAAGTGACATTCTGCTTAGCAAGTATCCCTGTGGAAACATTAATGATCTCTAAGAAGAATAAACAGCATGTTAAGTGGGTTGAAGATGCAGAGTTTGAAGAGACTACTAATAGTAGACAGGATGGAAAATAGGGGAGCACAGAGGTGAGTAATGTGGGTAGAAAACTAAATGAGATCCATTTAAGGGGGAAAGAACTATTTGAAACGCCAGTATTTGATGACTGGAGATGGTTTCACAGTAGCAAAGCCAGACAAGAGCTGCAGGTGGTACAGCTGGCAGATTTGGATGTTGATGTTACAAAAAATGCTTTGGGGAGCTTTGTGCTAGTCAAACACACCAGAACATATTACGGATGCCAAGAAGAGCTAATGAAAAAGGATGAGTACAATGGTATTGAGTTACATGATTGCAGTTACTGGTTTACTTTAGTGTGGTTTCTGTCTAGTCAGAAATTGGAAGGGCAAATTGCTTGGAAGTAGCAAAAGTAGAGCAAATAAGGTTGTGAAGAGTAGGGAAGTCATTAAGGAAAATGAAGAAAAGGTATCAAGGGAACAGAAGCAAATAAATTGGAATTAGACTGGGTGGGAGAGCGAGGCTATTGTCAACAAAAGGTCTAAATGAGGAAGAGACATTGAATGAACATACATAATCTAAATGGATGAAGAGGTATCTGGGTGTAAATACAGGAAGGAAGACACTAGTGGTATATTAGGAATAGTGGTATGGAGTTGAGAAAATGCTTGTAGTGGGCTTTCTGGTCGTGGAGGCTGATTGAACTGGATAAAATCCTCAGTAACTTTTACAAGGCCTAGCTAAAAGGCCAGCGTGTGACAGAACCGTTGCATTAAGCAGTCAGTGAACGCTAAGGTACAGTCCTTTGATTGATAGGGATGGATGTCATGATCTAATAGGTATTTTCCATCTTTAATTTTTATTATTCTAGTGACCTGAAACCCCTACTTGCAATCTTCAATATGAAAAAATATCTTCATAATTTATATTTATATAGACTGAATCTCATCAATTTCGTTACATGGCTGCCATCCTTCGGCACTGCTTGTTAACCATGGGCCCTACTGAAGACAAAACTGAAGAGTTGCACAGGTTAGTAGAACTGCAAAGCTAATCTATTCTAAAGGTTTTTGGTGTGGGTTTTTTTTTTTAATACTTTGCCTAAAATCTAAAGTGGAAATCTGAGAAGCAATGAAAACTATAATTTTGAGTCAAATATTTTGATGAAAGCTGCCTGAAATACTGTTTAAGCATATCTCACATGCCAGAAAGTGGCTGGCAAGATTGGGGGTTTTTGTCAGTAATAGTCAAGCTGAAGTATGTAACTGAGGATGAAAATAAAAATGGAAGTTGTAGGAGTAGTGCAACTGGAGTGCAGCTTCTAGTGTGTACAGAAGCTGATGGAAAAACTACATTTTGAGATTTTTCTGTGTAACTTCTGCAATTTTCTGGATTGGGATGGAAGTACCAAGTTGATATTTTATCTTTAATAGTTTTAGGCTGCTTTATTAAAGGTACAAATACCAGTTCCCTGGTAATGATCTTCCTTTTCATTCATAGGTGAGTGAATTACTGCAGTTTAAAGTGCATTGTTTCTTTCTCCTCAGCACTACACCCAACTGTTTGTTATGCTTTTCCAGCCAGTAATTCAATCAAAATTCAGAGTATTTTTGGTGAGGTGGTGGTTCTCTGTTTAGTGTTACTTATTTTTTCGATGGCACCCATATTTTTATCCAAGTAGGTCAGCTGCCCATAGGACCTGACAGCACAGTAGTTTCAAACACTGTCCCCTGTTATCTCTCAGCAGTGAAAGTTAGTGTTGCCATTTTCTTCTTCAGAGATGTCTGTTTATCTGACTGTAGGATCTTTTGTAGATCTGAACCAGCAGTGTCTGGGAAGAAGGATATAGTTTTTCACACCCAGCAATCTTGAAAGTGTTAAATGAACTTGATTAAAGTCTTTGAAAGCTCTTAGAGATCAACAGTCTTAGTAGGTGAACACTAAAATCCTACATCAGAGCCCTTCTCAGCTGGTGGAGACTAGCCGAGAATAATTTCAGATACCACTTCAGTAGTTGCCATGACTAAAGTTAGTGCCAAGTGTGTCCTAAAAGGCAATGTTTTCTTTTTGCAGTTGCCAATAGTGAATGTTTTACACTCTCATCTTTCTTTAAGGAAGGGACTAGTGGCAATAAATTTCCCATTGCTGGGAAAATTGAACAGATTTTGATAAATTCACCAGCTAAATAACACTTGAGATCAGCCTTTAGCATTGAAACTTGTCCATAGTTAGCAAGACTGCCTGAAACTCTGGTGAATTATTTTACAGCTGATGCTCTTACTGATGTTCTGTTTCCTTGTTCAGGAATATGACTAGCCTAATCACTCTGTAAAATATAATTGTCTTACACTATCGCAAAAGGATGCAAGTTACACAGGTCTTTGTGATTTTAGGTTTTGTGCTTACAGATGAGATTCAAGAAGGACAGCTGTGGAGACTAGGTAGTATTGGTGTGGTTTTTGCTCTTTCTTTGTTTCAGTCAGAAAAGATGTTTTGTGTAGATATGCTGCCTGTGTTGACCTTTTGGGGATACCAAGTTAAGGCAAGGATTCTCTGTAACTCTGAGAGGGGAAAGCAGAGAAGAAATGAGAACGGTTTTCACTGCCTTATGTCACTTCTTTTGTTTCCCCTTCTCAACCTGACTCAGTGTAGCACTGCATCAGTCTTTCTGTTATGCTGGGAAAATCATTTTATCCCTCTGTTAGCTAGCTGTAGCTAGTCTGTTTAACTCAAGTTGATGGAAGAAAGAATGCAAGTAGAGTACTGATGCCTGTAGTATTTGATCTTGATTTATGCCATACTTTGTGCAGTGTTCTTTTGGCGTGTTAAAAAATGCTCTGATTTGACTTCAGTGATTCAGCTGTTTCAGCCCATTTATAGAACCTGAGTTTTGCCTTTGATTGCTACAGGATGCAATAAAAGCAGAATAATTTAATATGATTTGCCACAAAGACTTTTCATCACAAGGCAGCTCTGGAATAGAAAAGATACAGTCAGAAGTAATGCCCCTACAAATCCTTGGAGGGCTCAGGGGCCTGGATCAGAGGGCCCCACTTCATTTCCCTGGTGTATTTGGTCAAGCAAAACCTTCATTCATGATAGGAGTTTCAGTAATGAAAGAGTAAACTTGTGTTAGCAGTCTGTAGCTAACAGCATGACTGAAAAAAGGAGGCTGTGTCATCATTTGGTCTGTTCAGTATGCAGGACTCTGACCATGCAGTCTTTGTTGCTAGAGATGAGGTGTGAGTCAGAGAGCAGAGTGCAACTTCTTGCTCTGCTTTCCACCTGGAGCCTGTCAGTAAGGCAATTAGGAAAATAATGTTAAAAATGGAATAAAGTATTAGCAGTGCTGAATGCAGAGTACACTTTATGAAGCATCAGGGAGGCATAAATATATTTCTTGGAATTGCTGATCACTTGCACTCCTCCAAGTCCGTAAATGTGCCTTAAATAAAAGGCTTGGGCAGCCTGTTGTATGAATGCTTGTGCTCTGAATATCTAAGTTGAGGATTTATTTTATGTGAGTATCAGGTGTTGGATGCATGCCCTGAGCTGTGATGTACTGATTGTCAGTGTGACTCTATTTATAATAAATATGCAGAAGTTACCTATAAAAATATCTTAACTAATTTAGTACCTGGTATTGTTGTCATCATTGTGGTTCTGTCATGTCATTACTTAACATTTGAATATGAACAGCTTAAAGCACCACATATTAGAGTGAGTGCCATTTTTGCCCACTAACAAGGTTTTAATCAAGGCATTCAGCAGCTCTAAATAGGCCTTTGCTTCTGAATTTGCATATCAGGAGGGGGCTGGGAGCATGAGTGGGTGGATGTCATGTCCCAGTGATTAATGATCTCTAGGAAGCCGAAAAGGGGAGAGTAATATACGCAGTATTTCTACCCCCTGGAGTAGGAATGCAAACACTATTGTGCAGATCTGTGCATAGTCACTGACTTCCTGGTAGCTGGAGAATTTCATACACTCGTCTACCACAAATAAAACTGTCAGTGGAGTGACAAAGATCAGAAAGCCAGGCTTAATTTATTGAAAAGAATAGCTCAGACACAGTGATCCAGAAAATTAATTTTGTAGGTGTTTGGGAACTTGGTTGTTTAATAAGAAACTGGTAAAAAGAGAACTTTTGATGAAAGACCCGAAGCCACCAAATATTTGTTGAATTTCAGTCTGTTTTGTTTCTGACTATTCCTGGATTATTGGAAAGGGATAATATCCATGATGTAAAAGGCACATCTTAAAAAGGAAATCAGAAATAAAGCAAAGAGAACAAGCTTCCCAAAAAGTAGGTGTTGTCTGAATGTCAGTTGCTGGAAGAGCAAAAGGGAGATGGCACTGTGTGCAACAGCCATCCTGTCTGGTCAGACAAAAAGAAGCAACTTTGTTAGAAACTCTTGAGTGCCATGATTTGCTTTCTCTTTTGCTCATTCTTCATGAGAATTGTATTAATAACATAAAAACTGAGGGCAGCTTTTAAGCAGGTATTATTACAAGTGTTCATTTGGGAAGTTTTCTCTGTTCTTTACCAACCCTCAAAACAGCAGTGCTCATAGTATGGTTAATAGCTTTGAAGTCTGCATATATAAGCCTGCAGAGTTCTGTAGCATTGCTAAATTTATTAATTTATACATTTAGTTGAGCATCAGCAAATAAATAATGACAGAGTTCTAATTTTTGCAGCATCTGTATAATTATCCCCATAGTCAGGAAGAGTGCAAATGGAAATCTATACATAGTGGGGATAGGATAGACAGCAAACTCAAGGGATGTGTACCATACAGGAGACTCTTGCAAAGTGTGTTCCACCTTACTCTATTTAAGAGGAGGATTGGTTTAATTTTGACCACTTAATGGATATTTGGGTAGTGCTCCTCTGTGCTTTATAGAATGCAGAGACTGACAGTTACTAAAAGGTAGTGTTTGGTAAATAAACCTGCATCTTTTTGTCACCTGTTAAAAGCCTTCTGTGTGTCCTATACATTGCAAGCTAAGTAAAAGTGAAGACCTGAGAGTAGAAGTGGGATCTGAGACATTGCAACCACGCCCCACTGTTACAGGAGGAGGAAATGTTTTCTATGGTGTACTTTGTCACATTAATGATGGTAATAGGGATGTGCGGTAACATGTTTTCGGTTTCAAGAAGGAAAAAACTCAGACTGCTGCTAGTCAGTGTGAGAGTTCCCCCTGCTGTCCCGCAGGATCAGCTGCTGCAACACGCTGCTGGAAGCTGTGCCTTATGCCTTACAGGATCCTGTGGGGGCTGGTAATCATAATGCATTGCTGTAGTATAGCTTTTGGAGCTGTTGTCTGTCTTTTTTTTTTCTTGTTCACCTGTGAGCTGGCTCTTGGAGCAGTAATGTATGCCAGCTTCTTTAAAACTCAGAGAGTAGAAAATCAAGCACTGAGTTGCAGGATCTCTTTTTGGTTGCAGTTGTACAGACAGTTTGGGATGAGCTGTACTCTGCTTCTAATTCTTTCTTCCAAATGACTAATGAATTTTTTTAAATCTGTTTCAGCAATGCAATCAACCTCTTAAGCAATGTTCCTGTTTCTTGCCTGGATGTTCTTATTAGTCCATCATCCCAAGAGGAAACAGATATAAAATACAATGGTATGAATATGGGAGCAATTCAGATTTTACTGGATTTTATGGAGAAGAGAATAGACAAGGTATGGGCTGCAAAGATCCTTCACAAAAGGGGCCTTCTCTTTCATTACAGCAAAACTGCACATCTGTAAAGCTTCTCATAAAGCTTTCAGACAGGATTTAGCACCAATATGGGTATTCTTCCTTCTAGATTGGGAAACTTCTCAAAATGGAGAATAAATTCCTGTGATTATCTGACGCTTACTTGATGGTGTGCGTGAGGGTGAACATTTGGCTCTTTGTTTATAACTATGTAAAGTTTACATTTTGGCTGTTCATTGAAGGGTTCATAGAATTTGCAAAAGGGGGATTAGCTTTTAAAAATGTTTTCATTTGCATTTTGTTATATTTCAGGGAAGCAGCTATAGAGAAGGTCTGACTCCAGTTCTCAGTTTATTAACTGGATGCTGCCGAACTCACAGGAATATCAGGAAGTTTATTAAAGCTCAGGTAAGTAAAATATTCATCAAAAATTGAGTGCAAAGCTTATGATGATTTCACTATTTTGAGGTTTGTACATCATTGTAAGACACATACTTTAGAAGTATGAATGGTTTCATGTTAAATAACCATAAAGTTCTCTGCTGGACTTTTTATTCTGTTTGGTCTTTGACAAGTGTCAGCTATAGAAAGGATTTTTCAGTCATGCAAAATAGACATTAGGGCCTAAGCTCCACAATACATTTTGCAGAGCTGTTAAATAGTATTAGTGGTACTCTAAAGCTGTGTTAATGTAGGTCACCACGGAGGTGGTATCTGTCCCCTTACACCCAGGGTATAAAAAATTATATTCAGTACAGTTAATGAAATTTGGCAAAGCTGTGTGGTAGCCACTGAAGCTACAGGTGTTTTGATAGATTCTGTGAGCTTTAGTTTGACCTCAGCAGGCAGGAGTCATTGCAATAGAAATTTGTGTACCCAGCGTGTATCAGCTGTTTTGTCAGAGTAAAAGTCTCCCTGAAGAGAGGCGTGCTTCATCACTTAGTCTCTTAAAAGTGCTGTTTGATACAGCACAGACTGTGGGTTGGCATTTTACAGGAATCAAGATTTCCATGCCATGGTTAAAGATTCATAGTTTCATAGTTTCATTCAGGGTTGGAAGGGACCACAAGGATCATCTAGTTCCAACCCCCCTGCCATGGGCAGGGACACCCCACACTAGATCAGGCTGGACAGAGCCTCATCCAGCCTGCTCTTAAACACCCCCAGGGACGGGGCCTCGACCACCTCCCTGGACAACACATTCCAGGGTTTCACCACTCTCATGGTGAAGAACCTCCTCCTCACATCCAGTCTGAATCTCCCCAACTCCAGCTTCATTCCATTCCCCCTAGTCCTATCACTACCTGATATCCTGAGAAGTCCTTCCCCAGCCTTCCTGTAGGCCCCCTTCAGATACTGGAAGGCGACAATTAGGTCACCTCGGAGCCTTCTCTTCTGCAGACTGAACAGCCCCAACTCCTTCAGTCTGTCCTCATAGGAGAGGTGCTCCAGCCCTCTGATCATCCTTGTGGCCCTTCTCTGGACACGTTCCAGCACCTCCATATCCCTCTTGTAATAGGGGCTCCAGAACTGGACACAATACTCCAGGTGGGGTCTCACCAGGGCTGAGTAGAGGGGGAGGATCACCTCCCTCGACCTGCTAGTCACACTTCTCCTGATGCAGCCCAGGATCTGATTGGCTTTGCAGGCTGCAAGTGCACACTGAGAGCTCATGTTGAGCTTTTTGTCCACCAGCACCCCCAAGTCTCTCTCCTCAGGGCTATCCTCCAGCCAGTCACTGCCTAGCCTGTATTTGTGCCTGGGATTGCCTCGACCCAGATGCAGGACCCTGCACTTGCTCTTATTGAACATCTCTGTGGCTTGGTGGTAGGGTGTGGTATTTGCTGTTTTGCTGCTTTTCCTGAAGTTGAGTGGAGGGAACTTAAAACATGAGCAAGGGAGAGGTATCTGAAACCAGCTAAGTTCTTTTACCTAGACTGCAGGGATTTTTGGGTTGCATCTTAGATGCTGCTCCCAGATCAAAGCTGTGCCTGAATTAATAAATGGAGTTTATAGTAGAAAAGAACTTGATTTGCCTATATATTTTCTGCCTTAATCCCAGAGAAGTATTCTTGAGGAATTTAGGATACTTGTTCTTGGTGTTTATTGGTTTGGTTTGCAGCAGTTCTTCCCTAGGATACTCTTCTGATCTGTTGCATTGAAAACAAAAAAAACATTGCATAACCAAGTGTTCAAAAGTTTGAAAATGAAGTTGTCTGCCTGTTTTTATGACATCTCTGTGTCTAGATGTCAGGATACAATTGCCTGCCGTCTCTTACCACAGGAGCACTGCCTCTCGTAGTACAGGGAATGGATGGGTGCTGCTAACTGCATGACCGGATGTTTGATATTTTGAATTACTCTCATTGTTAAGCGTTGGCCTTAGGCTTTATTTATTGTGTGCTATTCAGATCCTGATCTGAAGACAGAATGATTAATTTCCTCATGGAGTGTCCTATGGCACTCATCACTGTATTAGTATTACAGTATTCTAAAAACATTAATTCATTCTTACAACACTGTGAAATGACAGCCATGGTACTATCCCCACTGGGGAATGTAAGCAGGGACAAAGTAAAATGCTTCTGCTAACTGTTTGAATACTTGGTTTAAAAAAGATGTAGTCTCTTTTCTTTCATTGTTAATGCTATGAATACTCATACATTAAATATTGATTCCCCCGTAATTTTGCACAGAACATGACAGTTTTACATTACACACCTAGAAAACAAAGGACTTGCCATTTCTTATGACAATTAGTGAAGTCTTTGCTTTCATTCCCTAGTAAAACACTGAAGATTCATAATTCTTACAGCAACTTTGGCACTGAGTACTCTTCTGCCCAGGATGGCAGACCAGAAGGCCTGAGTATGTTAAGAAGCAAGAATCATTACTAGTGCATGTAAGCATAGTGGGGTTGATTATATTCCTTTCTTAGAGCAGAGTTTACAGTATGTTCCTTTTTGTTTCTGCAAGACTGGATACGTGTCGCCATGTGTTCTCTCCTGTTTCTCCTTTTCTTGTGCTGCTAGGTACTGCCTCCATTAAGAGATGTGTCAAATCGCCCAGAAGTTGGCACAACAGTGAGAAACAAGCTTGTGCGCCTTATGACGCATGTTGACCTCGGAGTAAAGCAAATTGCAGCAGAATTTCTCTTTGTCCTTTGTAAAGAGAGAGGTAAAAATTACTTTTCTTCTTCCTTTTATACAAGATCTTGCTGTAATTATATATACATACATATATATAAGCGGGAATGGAATGAAGCTGGAGGTGGGGAGATTCAGACTGGATGTGAGGAGGAGGTTCTTCACCATGAGAGTGGTGAAGCCCTGGAATGGGTTATCCAGGGAGGTGGTTGAGACCCCATCCCTGGAGGTGTTTAAGACCAGGCTGGATGAGGCTCTGTCCAGCCTGATCTAGTGTGGGGTGTCCCTGCCCATGGCAGGGGGGTTGGAACTAGATGATCTTTGTCATCCCTTCCAACCCTGACTGATACTATGATATATATATATAATGTATTTGTTTTTTTCTCTAGCTCTCAGTTATTTTAACATTTTGCCTGTTTTGTGTTGTGTAGCTGATTGTAGCTGAGTAATTTTCTGTATCACTCTTTGCAGTTGACAGCTTGTTAAAATACACAGGCTATGGCAATGCAGCAGGATTGCTGGCAGCGAGGGGCCTGTTGGCAGGAGGAAGAGGAGAACATTGGTACTCCGATGATGAAGATACAGATACAGAAGAATACAAATCTGCTAAGCCAAAGTATAGTATTGTTTTCAGATTCACACATCCTGTTGCAATTTAGATATTTCAACATAATTTTTTTGCTTCACCTTCTCCAGAGAGGCCAGGGTGAAAAAAAAAATAGTAACTTATCAAGGATGGCTTTTACCCCAGATTTTCCAGGAACTCATGTGAGATTGCCAAACTAATAACTATTGTTTGTAGGATATATCTCTGTATAGCAGAGGAAAAAGCCAAAAGGTATCAGGTGTGACTTAAGGTTTTATGTAGGACTTCATTAAAAAGGAGCCAATCAGTAGGTCTAGTTTCTGGAAACCAGCTTGCTTGGTACTAAAATTTTGCTGAAAAACTAAGTAGGTCACATAGGTAAATTTGGAAGGAGCAAAATAACTTCTGTAGAAGACCTAGATCAGTGATCTGATAGACTTGTTCGAAGGATTTGGTGATCATGTAGCAGCTCTGTGGTGTTGATTTTTATTAATTGTAATTGATTTGGTGTTAGAGGTTTCTGCTTGTTGTGTTACCTCTGTGATTTGATGCCATCTTAAAGTAGATTCTGAAATGGTTGATAATGAGCATCTGAAGTATGTTATTTTTCTGCTTTACTCCATTGATTTTTGAATTACACAGACATGGGTAGGTGTAGGATGGGGGATTCTGGCTTATTTTGGAAGATTCTTATTAAAGAACATGGATAAAATACAGGATTAAATGTGTGAGAAGTCACAGGAATTGTAGTGCTTCTATGCCAAGAAACAAACTCTAACAGGAGGTTTCCTTTTACTGCTGCACTTCAGGGTTATTTTTCTCTTGCTCTTTTGTCTCTACTCTTCTTTCAAAAGCCTAACATCCAGTTATATACGTAGAAGTAAAACTGTAACATCTCTTTAGTTAAGAGCTGTTGCTTAAATGAAACATTCAGGACAACTGTCAGTTGATTTATGCATCTGATTTTCTGAAGTGCTGTTAAATGTTTGTGATTAAACTGCTTGAAAAGATAATTTACCCTGAAATTGTTCTTTAAAACTGCTCCTCTGCTTTTGTTACCATTTCTGTGTTGCCATTCACTTCTAACAGAAAATAAATCTGACATTGTAAATTCTCAAAGTAACCTTAATTTGCTTTGAGCAAAGACTGTCATGGGAGGGGAATCGTAAATTAATTCAATGATTTTTCATGAATAAGAAAAGGTAATTGGAACCTGTCTGTATTTTTTAAATCAGGCCTGTAGAGAATGTTTCAAACATGTATCAATCATTTTGTTCCCTATGTCATTATTGCTAATGAGATTGTCATTATTGCCATCATATTTCCCTGCTTTCAAACGCTTTTGTATGGGTTATAATATAACAAGTACTAGTGGACTGTGTATTTCTTGTAGCTAATGAGAAATTAACACAGTGAATCAACAAGAAGATAATATGATTCATGAGGAAAGGCTACAAAAGAAGGTATAAATGGGAAGATTGACTATTTCTTGTAAAAACTTTCATGTGCAGTTCAGACAGTTTTAGTCTTGGTTTCTGTTAGTCTGTTCCTCTTTCCTCCTATCAAGAAGATAGAAAAATTATGTATATCTCTGTGTTGTTATTTCACTTCCAGCATTAACCTTATCACTGGTCACTTAGAAGAGCCAGTGCCAAATCCAATGGATGAAATGACAGAAGAACAAAAAGAATATGAAGCTATGAAGCTTGTCAACATGTTTGATAAACTGTACAGGTATTGTACTATATTTGCTCTTGAGGGAGGCTGGCTCTTTACTAAGGTCTAATGCTCCAAAATAGTGCTATAATCAACTTTGCAGGATTAGGACCTCTTTAACTATAGGGAAAAATGTTTAGCACTTCAAAGGAAGAGTGATGTGTAACAGGACTTCAGAGGAAACCTCTTAGGGAGAGGGTTGGACAGAGTCAGGAAGATCTGATGGTGAGGAGATCTGCATCCTAGATGGATAGGCTGATAATAAGGAAAAGAATTTCCCCTTTGTAAAGTATGGGACACAGTCCAATCCCAAGGGCAAGGGTCCTCATTTTCCCCAAGTCAATGAGCAGCATCTCATGGTAAATACTTATGTCTGCTGCTTACAGGAAGAACAAATACGTGATGATGTATGCAGGAAGAAATACAGGATGAAAACAGCTGTCATCAGAAATAATGAATTATGTAACTGAGCAATTCCAAGGGAATTTACAGTCACAAACTATTGTGGATTTATTCAAATAATTGTGGATTGGATTATAAATGAGCTTTTTTAATTTGTTTTAGATGACTGAGATAATGCCATAAAAGAAAATGGTACTTAAAGTGACATAAAGGAATATATTATTGATATAGAACGTTGTTTTTTCTCTTGTAACTTTCTACCTACTGGGAGGGAACAGACTTGTGCTCACAGTTAGGGGTTTTGGTTTTTTACCTCTTTGATGCAATATGCCTAGAATTTGCTGGGTTTTGTTTCCCCATATTTGTAAGCTGTACTGTAGAGTTGACTTGCAGGTTTTCTGCATGAGCAAAAGTTTTTAATTCTTGAGGAATATTTAGTGTAATACTAATTTACAACTGAACTGTAGGAATTTAGGTGAATACACAAGTGGACCATGTTTTCAAACATGGGAAGATTCAGCAGCCAGGAATGTGTTTGTGTTTTGTGAGGGTCTGTAGATACTCAATTAACAAGACCTGTTGAAAGAAGTTTAGCAAACCAAGTATTTTTACATTTATTATTAAGGATTAGGAGTACAGCAAATGCTAAGAGAATCTAGGGTTTTCTGGTAGCTGAGAAAGAATGGATTATAAGCAGGAGTGAAAGCAGGGAAGAATTGCAGAAAACTGATCTGAGGCTGGCAGTGAAGAATTTTGATACTTTTCCACTATATTTGCATGGAAAATAAGTGTAGCATGTTAGAATTCCTTTTAATAAAGAGATGAGAATGCAATGCACATGTAATCTTAACTGAATTATTATGTAAAATGGAATGATAGCTATGTGAGCTAGAGAATTAAGATGCTGAGTGTTAGGAGTGCCACAATAAAACTTTGTTAAAGGAAGATTGAGACTGGAGATAAGACAAGTCAGTTGCTATCACTATAGCAGTTGGACAAAAAGTCCAAATGGCATTACTGTAGCATAAGAGCCTTTTCAATTTAGAGGATTGCAGACACCTGCTGTGTTGTCTGCTACAAACTGAAAGCCACTAAGCAGCTGGTGCTCTTGTGTCACTACTTATCCCCTTGGCTTGTAGCATTACTTGTACCTTGGGCTGTCTGTGTCAGTTACATCCACCTGCAGTTTCTTCTATAGTACTTAGAGTGCAAACTCTTTGGAGCTGGATCTTTTGTTTGGTTGGGTTTTAGTGTAGTGATTACTGTGGAAGAGCATTGTAGATGTGACACCTTTAGGTGCTGTGATAACATGAATAAAATCACTTGACTGTTCTTGCCTCCCTTTTTGTTTTACTGAAAACTGGGGGCAGCAGAGGGGGAAGTGCTGGCAGGAAGGAAAAAGAAAGTAAGACTTGATTTTGGGAGGCTGTGGGATGAGTGTAATAGAATGCAATTGTGTGTGTGTTAAACAGAATGGGAAGCTGCCAGTCTTGTGTACAAAACAAAGAGTTACTAACATGCTGATGGTAGTGAGAGTCCCTCCATGTTTTTAAAATTGAACACTTCTGCCTCCAGCTTGCCCACTTCAGTGCTGGGAGTTTTCAGAGTCTTAAATCTACCAGTGGAATGCACTTTGTTTCCTTGCAACCTACACATTTAAACTGATTGCTTTGATAGGAACCTTCAGTTGATTCTGGGTTTTGACTCTTGCTTTGAAGCAGTCTGCTGGTGGCAAGTTGCCTACTTCTGATGAGTTTTGTTGTCACTGTAGGAAGGGACATACGCCATGAGGAGGAAGTTGGACCGGGAGCCAACAGATCCTCCTTCTAATTTTGAAAGAGTTTATGTAACTTCATCTGTGTAAATTGAACAAGAGCTTAGAGTGAGCTTGGCATGATGTACAGCAAAACTAGTTTGCTTAGGACCTTGTATTGTCCAGTAACGGAAGCTAAGCTCTAAAGCTAGCACAGCTGTACTGGAGAAAGGTATGAATAAAGACTGACTGACAAATGTTCTTCCCTTCCTGACTGATGAGGATAATCAGGCCAGTCTCTCACTGGGCTGTTCTAGATTTGATGGCTACTAATTGTTTACCTTGTACCCTTTGAAACTATAAGTAATAGTGACATTTCTCTCCCTTATTCCATAAGATGCCAATGAATCAATGAATTTTTGCACTCCAGGTTTCTCTTCTCTTTTACTTTTCTTTTTTTTTTTCCCCTCTCTGAAGAATTGAAACTACTTTGAGGTGATATAAAACTGATCCATGCTTTTGGTCATTTCTGGTCTTACTTCAAAGTTTTTCTGTGCAGTCAGGTTGTTGGTGTTAGGTTTGTTTCATCAAAACGTGTGGAGGAAAGATGAATATTGTTTGTGAACACCAATTTCCCCTGCTCCAACTTGGCTCTTGGGCTCTACAAAAGCTTTTACAGAAATTAATATTGTTCTCAAGCTTGGCTGGATGGGCTTACTTTTTAGATTATTAAATACATAAGCTGTAAGTGTAAATGAAGATGAAAAATCTTGATGACTGCAGCTTTTTGGAGATGTTGCTGTTACTTAGGTGGTTTGCTGGATGCCTAAACTTGGCCCTGGAGTGACTCCATGGGCTTTGTCTGCAGTAGGAGTTGATTCTATCTTCTTAACTTCATTGAGAATTGTTTGGTGACTGAATCAGTGTCCTCTGTATATGATGCACTGCTTTGAGCTTTGAACCAGCTCCCCAGGTCTGCAAAAAGGTTTAGCAAAATGCCAAATTAGCCATCTTAACTCGGTGTTGTGTAATATTCTGTCTGTTGTATCACAGATCATTGCAAATACTCTGTGTTAATTAAAATGTCTGGGGGAAAAAATGCTAACATATTTTTCTATTATAAATGGTAGGTGGAATTGTATATTAATTGACTAATTTTAAATGTCAGGATGCTTTTTCCAAGCCAACCTGGTATTAATAGCAAGAATCCTTTTGCTGATGAAATGGTCTCCAATTATCACAGCTTGGGTTTTGTTGTACATTGAACAGAAGTCAACAAAACGAGTATGTAAGAGAACCTCTCTAAATAAGCAACCATAGTCATTAGAAACACAAAATTAATCACAGGATGAATGAAGAAGGCAATGTTACATAGATTTAATTTTTTTTTTCCTCCCCTTTCTAATCATAGAACAAAATAACGTTACATGAAAGGATCAGAACTATTATGTAGCCCTCAATTATAAGGAGGTGAATAGGTCCCTAACATGCCATTTTATCAAAGGAGCAGACTGGTGTTTACATGATGGCTGTTTCATTACAGACACCATCATTAATTCCATGTGTCAATACTGCCCTGTAGCACATAGAGCAGACAAGAAAGAGTTACCCTTCAAAACAAGGAAATGATTTTTGAGTCGTTATCAAGCTAAATGGCAAGCAGGAAGCTAGAACTTGTATAAATACATTTGAAGGGACTCTTGGGAGATCTGGAAGTGGAAGAAGAGAATGCATTTTTACCAGCTGTTTAATTATGGTGTGTTTCTAAGTCCATCTGAATAGAATGCTTTGTTTGCATTAGAAAAAGGAATGTTGCAAGAAGGTGTATTTGAGTCTATGGGAGGTCACACAAGGATGTTCAAATATGTATAAATACACCCTTTGTGCACTTGTATAGATCCTTAGGGATATGGAAGTCTTCCCACTGCCACCTACTGGGCTGAAGCAATCTCTTCTGCCCCATAGATGTGCCATAAACATCCAGTTTCTGGATAGTGAACTGTCTCCTGAGGCTATATATGCCAGTTTCTGGTTCTTCCCTTGCCACCTTATACCTCACCTTAGACAGTAAGTGCATCCTCAGCTAGCCCAAACTGTCAAAGCTCAGCTGAGGTCTCTAAGCAGCCAGTTCTAAATGGGCAAATTGCTGAGGCTGGCAGAGCTGAGACTCTTCATAGTAGGTAAGAATCAGCTCTGTGGGCTTTTTTGGGGTAATGCATTTAGCTGAGTGATGCTTCTTGCAGTCCTACCCAAAATTCTGTTATTTTGCAGGTAGTTGTTCCAAAATTTTGAAGGTAGCTTTATAGGCAGCCCAGGTCTGTATTTTTCCTCTTTGAAAAACAGGAGAAAGCTTCTGTGGTGTTCAGAGCTTGCAGTCAAATCTTCACCAATGAAAAGATCCCATATTTCACACCATTGTAGGACAAGATTATATTTAGGGGAAAGTTGGGGTGAACCCTGCTTCTTCTCCTTGCTTCTTATTTTAGTGGCCTAGAATATTTATTTTTTCACACAGTTCAGTTTTACTGAGCAGCATTTGTCTGGGGAAGGATGTGCAGTCACCTAATGCAGAGTGAACAACAAACTTGAAGCATCCTGCTCAGGGACTTGCAAATCAGGAAGCTAACGCAGGAACAGAAAAGTAATTGATAAATAACCTTGTTATTCTGTGAAATGTGAGCCTAGCCTAGCTCATAGTTAAAGCCTAGAGAGGAGAGAGTGCATTGGGAATAAGCCCCAAATGCAATGCAGCACAGTCCCTAATGGTGAACTTTGAAATGAGTACAGTGAGCTGAGAAACGGGCTGTGAGCATCGAGAAAGAAGATACACTGCAGTGGCTCAGAGCTCTGCATTACATTGTCATGCAAAATGAGGTGCATTGATCTCCCACAGACCCCCCACAACAGCCACAAACGAAGACTTGTGCATATGGATGTGTCTTGTCTATTGCATCTGGTATTCAGTGTCTCCACAGATGAGAGATGGGAGAGTTGTTTCCGTCAAGTTCTGGAGTGTATGTTGCAGAATGTAAAAGCAAAGCATGAATGGGAAGTCACAGAGTAAGAGCCATGTCTTTGTGATTGACAAATGATGAGATAGGACTTCTTGGCAATATTTACAGATATTAATGTGAGAAGTGGGAGGTCCTCACATAAAGGGACCTTAGGACCTTGTTTTTCCATGTGTGTCTTTCCTCCTTCTTGGACTGTTTCGTTATTCTTTACTAGATGTTACAACTTCTTCATTAGAGTCACAAATCATAAATGACTAGTGAGTGGTGTGATTCTGTGACTTCTAGCTGCAGTGTTAAATGTTGCAACCTAGGAGCATGAGTTGTGGTGTTTAGAACAAAAATCTAGGATCCTCTCAGAGGGCAGGCAGAGGCGATTTCATTCTTTGTGGCTGTTTCTACTTTAGGACTTAAAAAATATAAGCAAGGACTTACTCTTCAGGTTATTCTTTTCCAAAAATAGGTGAAATAGATCACTCCTGAGGCTTAAGCTTAAGTAAGTGGCACTGAAGAATAGTTGCAAGATGGATTACAGATTTCAAAGAACACTTGCTTTGCATTATGGCGTTCAAGGCCTTAGATGTATAGGGTATTTTCCCTGTGGAAAAGTCTTTGCTGTTAGATGCAACTCCAAAACACCTAGGCTTTGCCTTTGCGGGGACTTGTACAGCAGGCAGCCAGGTTTCTAGACCTGTTTGGACATTAGAGTTGCAGTCTTCATTTTTTGAGCCATTTTGAGTATTCTTTTGATCTCTCACACATCTCTGGCAGATAATTGAAAACTTAAAAGTGTTCTTGCTTGGGCAGAATCTGCATACTATAGATAGACTGCATAGCCTGGAGGAAGGGAACTTGCTGTCATTCCTCAAGTATGATAAACTATCTCCAATGTATTTCAAGATAGATCCTACTCTTCCACACTTGTGCAGGCAGGATTTGTCCTGTGCTCTTCGAATGTGGTCATCGCAAGCCTCTTTCCCTGGCCTCTGGCTTCTCACACAGACCTGATTAGCCGAACCACAGCAGTTTCTCCAGGTCTTGTTTCTTATGTTTTGAAATCCCACCACAGGCAGTAGGATTTGGGAGCTTATCACCATAGTATCTGATTGCCACATCTAGGCAAATAGCTGCATTTCTCTTGCCAGTTTCTGCTTTTCCTGAGCAGAAAAAGACTCTGAGACTTAAACGAAGTGCTACTTGCCTGTACGGTGCCTGGCATTCACACGCCATGTGATTCAGATGTTCCTGTGGTTGTGTTAAAGCTGGATCACCAGCTTTGCACCAGCAATTTTTGTTCCCTCTTTTCAGCCAAGGTAGAAGTGCAGACCAAGCAGAGAGCTGGTGAAATGCCTTTGCTTCCCCATTGAGTGATGAAGTTTTATTGTCTGTGGCTCAGGAGGGTGGTATATGTGTGTTAAATTGGCAGTTTTACTGGGCTGCCTGTCAAGCAAGGGCTAAATTGACATCAAACCTCTGTTCCTTTATTTAAGGTGACTCCTGAATATTTAGAGGTATTCTCCATTATTTATTTATTCCAGCAGAAAACCAAAATGTTATCTTTGCCCTTACAGCTTTTGCCATAATCCACGTATAAATGAGGTGATAAAAAGTAAGGATTAAATAAATCTTTGCTAATACTTTTTGATTGGCTTAATCAATAATTAATCATCTCTTAGATGAGGCTGTGGCTTGTGGAGTAGATATAATTGGATTATCTGCTGAGAGGCCTTTGGAGCTTTGAAAAGATTAAAATGGCTGTCAATCCTGTAATTAAACTGCCACAAACAAAAGCAACAGTATTAGAACCAGTCAGCTTTTAAAAAATGAATCAACAAGTACTCACACACCCCTAGTAGTGGTGCACACAGGGTCTGCTCTTGGGACTGATGTATGTTCTTCAACAAGATGAACACGTACCAAAGAATGATTTTAATTGCCTGGGCATAGATTGGCCAGAATGGCAGGTGAAATTTTAGGAGGAAATGGTTGTCAGTGAACTCTTAGAAGAAAAGCTAGCTTGTGTATCTGAAACAGTGAACCTGCTCCTTGTCTTGAGCCTATTAGGCACTGACTTTTCATGGTGTCTTTAATTGGCTAAGTAGGTTTGGCCTACATGAATGAAGCCTTTATCTGTCCTGCTCTTCCCCTCCCACCTATTTTGGGAGGTTTTTTGTTCGTCTGTCTTCAAAACAGAGGGCTTTAGCAGAAATAACTTCCTTTTAAAGGCTCATTCTGTACTGAAGCATATACTGTATGTGAGTGTATTGTACACGTGTGAATTGATATGTGTGCATATGCTAATACAGATTCTTCTCTGAAATCTCTTACAGAGATGAGCTTATAAAACCAATGGGAGTGCGGCCGGATGGGACAATGGCTCCTTTGGAAGAAGCAGTCAACCAGTACCATACCAACAAGCAGGACAGTTCAGATTCAGACTAAAGCATCACCTGCTTCACTCTCAGTTGTCTAATCCACACGTTTCCTTAGGGCCACGACATCTTTTATCTAGACATTTTATCCTCACGCTAGCCAGCATTACTTTATAACTGTTCTGTTATTGGAATATTTAAGCAATGGGTCTTATGGTGTAATGTCTGAGTTTTTATTCTGTCTGTTGAAAGAACATACCAGTCTATTAGTTTATGATCTTTTATTAACTTAAAACTAAATGTATTTCAAAGGGATATAAAGTGAAAGCCTACAATGTAAAATAAAACACAGACACTTCATTTTCCAGAACACTGTTTTCTGAACTCTGTAGGTTTTTCCATTCTTGATATTTTGGTGGAGGGAGGGGGGAGGGGGGGGTGTTGGCCTTTTTTAATTATTATTATTGCCAGTCTCTCCCTTTATATAATTGTAATTAAAGAAGTGTGTTTGCTTAATGACAGTAGGAGCAGAGGGCATTTAAACTTGGGAGTCTAACTGACCTTGTGAAGCTTTTTTAACTGGCGTTCAGCGGTGATTTCAGAGGTACCCTTCTTAAAATGTGATTGGGTTTCTTTTTTATTGCTACATCCTCCTGTGGTTAAGCTGTTGTTTAAGGTTTTACCAGTGCATCAGTCACTGGCTGCTGCTAAAAATGATCTTTAAATTGGGAACAAGATGATGTATTTGTATGTCCTCCCTCCTCACCTCCCTTAAGACTACACAAATATGTCCCGTCCCCCCCCATACCTGGGTAAGTGAAAACATCCCTATTCAAAATAGCAGTCAAGTCTGTACACATAAATGTTGCCATGGATGGGAGTGGACTAAAGTGAAGTGCATGTGCAAGTGTTTTACTGAATTGGGGCTTGCTTTTGGAGATTAATGGGTATACCTCACTGGAGGGGAGGTCAAACTAATCAACAAGGAAATATTTCCTCTTAGGGAGAATTTGGGAAGCAATGGGGTGGAGAATGGGTAGGAGGGAAGGAGAAGGAAGCGTCGCTTTCGACTCTGTATTCTTTAAAAACAAAGATTAAAGTTTTAGGCGTGCTGCACTGCTGTTGTTGCCTCTCTGCTTGGTTTCTTTCTCTGTGTGTTTCTCTTAGCATGAGTTGTGTGAAGAATAACTCATGTCCTACTTGTTGTTTTTTTTTTTTCCACAGAAGCATAGACATGCCATTCATGTAAACCTTTCAGAGGTCACTGAAGGCTCTCCAGTTTGGTTTTGTTTCCCTGAACCAAGGAAATTGGTGTTCAAAGACCTTGTAAAGAGAGGACTTGGTAGAAATCTTGTTGTGGTTGCACATGTGAGCAGCTTCCACAGATCCTTTTGGTCTTCCAAAAGGACTAAAAAGAAGTAGTGTCCTGCTGTCCCTCAGCAGTTGTTTTTCCAAAGGACACTGCCCAGCCCTAACTATGCTTTGGAAAAACAAACAAAAAAAACCCCAACAAACAAACCACAAACAAAAGGGAACATAGGGTCATCATTCTACATTTTTGTATGCTGGGACCTTTCTGAGTGTTAAAATCATCAGTGTTTTGGGTTATGACTTGACTTGGGCTGTATTGTTTGTTGCATCCACATGGAGCGTCACTGTTTGAATAGCATAAGAAGGAAGCCAGCTCCTGTTCACACAGAGAGCCAGCTAAAGTGAACCCCATAAATCTGTTTATAATGCTGGAATCATAGTTGTCCAGGAGCAAAAAATATGCTTAGCTGCATCTAAGCTTTGTCTCAAGAAATGTGATCTTGGAATTAACATCATGCAGTGGCTATTCTAAGCTCAGCACAGGCAAGTATTAAGTGCAAGGAGTTTCTGCAACCTCCCCAAGGAGCAAAACTGAACTAGCTGTTGTAATGAGGAGTTGAGTCCTATCTTGGTATCAGCTGAGGCTGTTTCTTGAGGCTGGAGAAGGAGCTATTTTAGTAATAGGCTGCTGTATGGGTTGCCACAGAGGGATGAGTACAGAACACAAAAGAGCAAAATCTCGGATTGTTGCTTTAGCAGTTGTAGAGTGTGCTCCTACAATTAGCTGACTAAAGAGATTAATAAAACAATAATGGCCCCAGGGACCTCATTACAAATGGTATAGCATCAGGCTTTTGTAGTCTGTCTCCTGTCAACTGCAACAGGGCAACAATAGTTGCAATAAACAGTTCATCTCTTTAGTTTGTCTTCAATTAAGAGAAAAGAAAAAATGAAGACCAAACATAGAAGGTTCTTGCTGAAGCCTCTGGCTCAATAGTGGTTTTCAAAATTGGGTTGCCTGTAGTGCAGGTTGATCTATAGTGCAGTATTGCATAGCAGTGGAGTTTCTCATAGTGTGGTATCCTAAAGCACATCTTTATTGATGATCTGGACGAGGGCATTGAGTCTATCATCAGTAAATTTGCTGATGACACCAAGCTGGGGACAGGAGTTGATCTGCTAGAGGGTAGAGAGGCTTTGCAGAGAGACCTCGACAGGCTGGACAGATGGGCAGAGTCCAACGGCATGAGATTTAACACATCCAAGCGCCGGGTTCTGCACATTGGCCACAACAACCCCATGCAGTGCTACAGGCTGGGGTCAGAGTGGCTGGAGAGCAGCCATGCAGAGAGGGACCTGGGGGTGCTGGTTGATGGTAGGATGAACATGAGCCTGCAGTGTGCCCAGGTGGCCAGGAGGGCCAATGGCATCCTGGCCTGCATTAAGAACAGTGTGGCCAGCAGGAGCAGGGAGGTCATTCTGCCCCTGTACACTGCACTGGTTAGGCCACACCTCGAGTACTGTGTCCAGTTCTGGGCCCCTCAGTTTAGGAAGGATGTTGACTTGCTGGAACGAGTCCAGAGAAGGGCAACAAAGTTAGTGAGGGGCTTGGAACACAAGCCCTATGAGGAGAGACTGAGGGAGCTGGGGCTGCTTAGCCTGGAGAGGAGGAGACTCAGGGGTGACCTTACTGCTCTCTACAACTACCTGAAGGGGGGTTGTAAACAGGCAGAGGTTGGTCTCTTCTCCCAGGCAGCCAGCACCAGAACAAGAGGACACAGTCTCAGGCTGCGCCAGGGGGAGTTCAGGCTGGAGGTCAGGAGGAAGTTTTACACAGAGAGAGTGATTGCCCATTGGAATGGACTGCCCGGGGAGGTGGTGGAGTCGCCGTCACTGGAGGTGTTCAGGAGGAGACTTGACAGGGTGCTTGGTTACATGGGTTAGTTGATTAGGTGGTGTTGGATGATAGGTTGGACGTGATGATCTTGAAGGTCTCTTCCAACCTGGTCTGGTCTATTCTATTCTATTCTATGATGCGTTTCTGGAAGGGATGAGGTAAGATTTTTGCCTTATCTTTGAAATGTAACATAGAACCATCCTTAGCTGCACCAGCTGGAGATGTGGGAAAATCACGAACAAAGTTCCTCCAGCACAACAGTGCATCTGCTTCTCTGTGTGCTGTATGAGGGTTTTTTCCTTCAAAACAACCGTGCATGTGTTAAGATTTTTCATGGATGGGAACCTGGAGCAAAGCAAAGGGAGTATTTGGCAGCTAAAAAGGAAAAATAAAATAGAAGAAGAAAGCAAGCTCTTGGAATTCTTTGTTTACTATGAAATTAGGATTTGCTCCTGAGTTTATTTTCAAAGATGAACCTCCAAAATTAGAGACTTGGCTAACTGAACCTTATCTAAATTGGCAAGCTGGGCAGTGAACCTGGCCAGTTTGGGGAATGCTCTCTTTTTCCTTCCCAACAGAGCAGAGAAGTGCCCCATCTGCACTGAAGAACTGCCCAAAGTTCCTGTCAGATGTGGCCATGAGAATCTGCTGTGACCTGGAATGTTTTTATACCCGGTAGCTCCAGTCCTGGTGAGCAATGAAAGATTTGTTGCCTCTGCCAGCCGTAGTTCTCATAGAGTCATCATGTGTGTAGTGGACTGATGGATTTCATTCCACATAGTATGTGCTATTCTGTATTCTATGAAATAATGGCATCATATAGATAGACACTTCATTTTTTCTTCCAAAACACTTGACTATAGTTGGCTAAGAAAATAACCAGAAAATGGAACTCTTCTGAGTAAAAATGTCAATAGATTCTTCTGGTGGTGACTGTAAAGGTGTTAGCCAGCAGTTTTCAGCGATGTCTACCTTTCATTCCCATTCACAGCCAGTCCCAAACACAAAAACTTGTGTTTCAGTCTTTGTTTTGGCATCCACAGTCTGAAGTAACACAGTCCTCATTAAAACTCGTCGATGATTTGGAAGCTTTGCTTTTCTTTGTTTCCTATTAGAGTTATGAAACAAAAGATGATGGGAAATCGCTGAAATTGTTCAGAAGGCTTTGTTCTTTTGCAAAATAATGCAGATGAATTTGTTTAAATGTTCATGAGAACTTCCTGGCAGGTATTCTCAAATGCTAATTGAAACTCTGTGTGTCCCAATAGTGGGTTTTTTTTTGGGGGGGGAGGGGAAGAGAAGAAGAAAAAAAAAGGATGTTTATAATCTGTTAAAAATGTTGCTGTGAGAATCTTACCAGAACTGTAAAGATATTTGCCAGAGAGGAAAGCACATTAGCTTTGGTGTTTGGAATACACAATATTCCTGCATATGTGTGTGGCCAAAGTAGATTTTTTTTCACCCTGTATCTGGAGTTCTTGCAAGTACCTGAAAGTGTGCAATAGCTTTCAAAACAAACAAACAACAACAACAAAGGCAAAAAAAACCCTCCAAACCCAAACTGGACAATGGTACACTTCTCTTGCATTTCTTCAAGCAATAGTTTTCCTCTACCTGGGTGAACAACTGGTTGTCAGAGGTGGAAGAGAATATTACGATGAAGCTGTTGTATTCCTTGGTTGCCAAGCATCGTAATCCAAAAGAGGAAAAGTAAACCCTGAAGTATACAAGATCCCAAATCTCCTGAAGGGACATTCCACAACATTGTCCTTCACCTTATTACCACAAAACAGCTAATAAAATCCTGTGCTTTAATAAGGCTGGCTGTGAAAACAGTTTCACTGTTCAAACAGTTGATAGAAGACTTTGCTAGTCTTTCTGAAGAACAAGTTAAACAGCTGCCCAGGTCAGATTCTTTTCAGGTCAAGCAAGGAAAAATGATGATTTAGTGGTAGTGCAAAGATGCAGCTCACTTTCAGGAAAAAAATGTAATCCTGCAAATGAAGATCTTTGTTCCATTAGCATCTTGGTTTCTTGAATGGCTCTGCCTTTACAAAAAGTGATAGGCAACATACCCTGGCTTCTTGGTGCAAAGTTGCTGTTCATCCTGAAGCTGGTTCTCCCTTAGATGCATGTTCTTGCTTTGTTGATGCAATATTTAGACCAGGGATTATGGGGGAAGTGATGCCCTTCTAGCTTTGCCAGGTATCCTCCATCTGCTTGTGCACATGAATGCAGAAGCACTCTCTTGGTGCTGGCTGAAGAGCAGGCAGAAGAGCCTGAAAAGGTGTGGAAAATGGTGGCAACTGCGTATTTGAAGTAAAGCTGAATGCTTTTCAGGGCTCCCCCTCTCAATACCAGCAGCACTGTCTTCAGGCAAGTCTGGTTAATCCTCTGATTTTACCTATTGGCCTTATGGAAGGCTGTGCCTTCATTAGGGTATTGATTTTGGTTGCTTTGGCTGTTGCATGTCCATCCCTTATTTTGGAGGTGTACCACACCTCCATTACTTGTTTTCCTTCTTGACAGCCAGTCCCTCTTCCTTGTTCTGTATAAGCCAGGATGAAGAAGACTAAACCTGCTTGTTGGGAAGGAGGTATGAGCAACCACGTCTCCTGTCTGTGCAGCAAGGGAGCCGCTTTAAATTCCACCATGAGATGTCTCTGAGGGCCAGGTTGTCCTGTAGCTACTCCCATTTCAGTGGCCCCTGGCCAGGCTTGAGGTCAGCAGATGCAGTCTGACAGGTGGGAAAAAAAAATTAACTCCCTAATGTGACCATTCCCACAAATTCTCCAACAGTATCATTTGACAGTGCCTGGCTCAGGTCAGCTCCCTGTCCTGGCTGGGAGCTACGGAGTCCAACAGGACCAAGTAAATTCCTTGAGCATCTTGACTTTCTCTGGAGTAGGCATGAGCACGGATTACTGAACTGCTGACGTGCCTGGGAATGGATGCCTCCAACAGCATGCCAATCTCTGTGGGGTACCTAGGCAGGCTTTTAGAGGTTGGTGGGGAAGGAATTATTCAGACCACCCATCTTAGCTGGCTAAATTACCCGGGTAGTCTCTTCAAACTCCTTCTCCAGTCACGGATGAGAGAGAGGACAATTCAGAGTAAGGCTAATTTGGGTGCACTGAATGACCCTCTGCAGGAGCTTTGCTTTCCCTCCCTCGACTACAGAGGGAGCCTGGGGAGACCAGCTGCTTACATTTAACTGCTAAATTGGTTGCCAAAAGATGGGTGGTGAGAATTCTTTTCCATTTCCCCTTTGCCATAGACCACACTCTTGCCAGAGCAGGATCTGCTCTTGCTCTCTCCTTCAAATTCAGAGAGTGCTCAGTGCAGTGGGATACAGGCCCCCAGGAACCACTGCAGTAGAATATTGTGTATAGGATTTTATGGACTTTTGCTTAAACAGATCCTTTAAAGCAGCTTTGCTTTTGGGAGCCTGTTTAACAACTTGCCTTGGAATAAGCCAACTTTTACATGTGTTCTGAAATTTGAAAAGCAAAGTGAAACCTCCGGCAAAATTTGTAATTAGGGAAGTACAGATTAGAGAGAGAAAGGACTGGAAAGTTCTTTCCAGATGTTACAAATGGAGAGGAAGGTGAAGCCGTTCAAAATAAACCCTGCTGAGATTGCCCCTTCCTCCTTGGCTGATAAATCCATTACAAATTAAAACAAAAGCAGCCAAGATCCACAGGCTTCAGGGCATCTGTAAGTCCTCTTTTACCTTTTAGAGCTCCTAACGGACGCTAATTATGGATGTTGGTCCACATCTAATCAGAAAGGGACATTTCTTCATTCTGGAAGCTTAAAATATAAGTTGCTGCCATATAAGAGCCAGCAAGTGTAAGAATCCAACTCTGAATCTAAACTACCAGGATTCTAAGGCTCCAGGATTATTTTGTGCTCCAGAAGTGGTCTTGCCTGGTTAAGTCACAGTGCTGCAGCATCCCACACTTCCAAAGGCATTTGAGAAACCCCCCAACAAAACAGTAGGATTTTTTTGTTGTTGGGTTTGGTTGTTTTTTTTCCTTCCCCTTTGGAGACAAGAGCAGTGACTGCCTGGATTCTCTCCTGTTCATAACACCCTGTTGGGGAGGAATAATTCCCTTCCAAGTTGTAAAACACACTTATAAGTAGATGGGAAAAGCATGAACAGAGCTGTACGCAAAACAAAACCGCCAGGAACAAGATCTTATTTTGCATGCTTCTCACTGTTGTGTTTTTGCCCCAATTAGCATATTGTAAAGACAAGCCCTTTTTTATTTTTTTAAGACAGAAAGAAAATATTCTGCTATCTCCCTGAACTGTTCTCAAGCTTTGAACTTTTCCATCCTTTCTATTGATTATGGCCAAGTGACCCATATTTAAAAAGCATTTACAATAAAATTATAGCACTTTCTTTTGTGCTGCCAGCTTTCCCAGTGAAAAGCTAAAATGTTTTAAAATTGTCACTTTTTGACAGAGGTAATGGCTGTAATATATTTGGTCTCTTCCCCCTTGTTGTGCTTAAAATGGCTATGCTAATAAAGGGCACAGCTGTCGATACTTTATGGCCTGCTGGGGGGAAGAGGGGGAACGAAAGCAAAAACCAGATTGACTGTGTGTCAACAAATGCAGCTGGGAAAGAAAAAAAGAAGCCCCTTGAAGGCCCCTGCAACTTAAAGTCCAAGATAAATGATGTTCCTATGCTTAAAAAAAAAAAATGGAGGTTGGAATTCAATAAAGGGGAACTGAAAAGGAAACTGCTTAAAACTGAAAGCCTTTTCTCTGCCTCTAGACAGCTTACAAGAGAAATGAGCAAAACTGACCACAGAAAGAGGGTGAGCAGCCAAGAAAGAAAACAAAAGCCTATCCTGGAAAATATATTGCATCAAGGAGTGATCTGAAGTGCATTACGGCCGGCGGGCGGAGAGCGTACAGTTTAATGGAGATGCGACAACCAACTTCTACATGCCGCTGCCTTCTGGGGAGAGAGCTGCTCTGTGCCCAGGCCAGAGGGGAGGGGAAAGGGGAGCTGTAATTATTCATAACAAATAAATTAGGCCAGGATAAAACAGCCGGTGGGACGCTGGTGAAAGTTGGCCCTTGGGGGCTGGGCCAGGCTGGGCTGCCCCCATGGCTCCTGCCTAGCACAGCAGGGCCCTGCGGCCTCACTCCCGGTGCACCCCACTTTGAAGGGGTTTTTTCCCCCGTGTTGCTCTTTGGCCCCTGAGAGGCACTGTGGAAAAAAATAGTCTTTTCTCCATTCCTGTGGAGAGCAGCAATAGGAGGAAACACCATTTTGTGTCCTGCAAAGCCTCCCCCTGCCAACTGCAGTGAGACAGCCACAGGCAGCCAACACCGTGTGGCAGAACCCTCCTCCTCCTTCATGTCCACCTGTACAAGAAAGGAAGGAGGCTGGCAGAGACCAACAGCTCTAGCCAAGCCCTGGGGCAGGGAAAACCAGTGGAACCCCAGCAGACTAGGAATGGCAGAGGTAGAAGGGTGTCTCAGTTTGAGGCAGATCCTCTCTTGCCTCTCACCAGGGCAGAAATCTAATGAGACTCAGACAAACAGATTGCAGAAGTGATGGAAGATTTAAATGGAAAAGCAGTAAGGTGTTTTACAGAGAGCTACAAGCACAGTGACAAAAAGGATCCCAAAGCATACAGAGTCCCTCACAGCATACCCAGAAGCCTCCCAACATTCCCCTTCTCCCTACCTGAGAGTACACCCAAAACCCCAAGGGCTCTTTCTTCCCCCTCCCCTCCACTGTGAGGCTCATCTCAGCTGGCCGGATCTGAGATTGCCCTTCCCCCTTCTCCTTCTGGCATTAGGCCTAGCCAGGCCCAAGAGGCCTTGAGATAACTCCCCTTGCATTACCAGATAGGGAGCATCTCCCACAGGAGCAAGGGAAGAAAGAGCAAGTGTGAGACCTTGCTGATAGATTTACAGGGAGCAGGACATTATGTGTATGAAATATGCAGCTTCCTCTGTCCACCTGCTAGGCTGGACACCCAGGACACCAGAGGTGCATCCCATGTAGCAGCAGCAGGAGGCACTCAGCCCAAACTGCCACAAAGGGTCATTGCCACTTGGAAGCCCTGCAAGAAATAGCTGGCCTGTCCTTGCCACCCTGGCAGTGCTGTGGCTGAGTTGAGAGTGAGGCTTGTCCTCTGCAGAGATGGTATACCCCAAGAATTTAAGCAGATTTATTGATTGTGGTGGTTTTGTTAGTCACTAACGAGTGGCCTACCTTTTTTCATTTCATTCAGGACCTAGCCCTATGCTACAGAGAGAAATGACCCCTCAGATGTCTGTCTGGGAGGTGTAAACTCCCACAATGTTCCTATGAGAGGCTGTGGCATCTTTTCTCCAGACACCCATGGGAGACCTGGGTGTACCACGGAAAGGCTTGGAGCCTTTACTGAGATATGGCAAGAGGAGCAACAGGGTTGTAAAAGGGACAGAGTTGGGGAGTTTGAATTACCTCAGTGAGGAAATGGCAACACTGGGTGCAAACCTGCAAGAATCTTGCCTTAGGTTTTGGTGCAGCTTGCTCACATGGAGCCAAACCCATAGCAAAATAACCAGTGACAGAGAGCCATTTATTCATTGTAATTTCTTGGACAACTATGAAAATGAGGACAGTTTTTCCCAGCCTAAGGCAAAATGCTTTTGTAAGTATGTCTTGTGTTTGCCAGGGGCGCACCAAGAGTCAAGGTAAGGCCACATCACTGCCAGCATTGCTCTCTATGCACCTGCTAAGAATCAGAGTCCAGATGCTTCTGCTACCTATTTTGGGCATGGGGAGAGACTTCCTGAGAAATAAAGGCTTGGCAGTGGATGAGACCAGGAGAGCTGGTCAGCCTACAAATAACCTCTGCTTTGGCAGCTGCAGGGTGAGGAGGTGCAGTCTAAGGTAGGATGTCCTCCTTTTGGGAAATGCCCATTCTTCTGTTTCGCCTTCCCACCTTTGTCATGCCCCACCATTTTTGTTTTAATTTTCTTTTAATTCAAGGCCTTTTTTCCTAATTGTTTGCTCCCATTCAGAAACATCTGAAAAAGGTAGTCAGATGAAGGAAAAGGTTGTCTGTTTTTTTTCAGTTTCCCAGGTTTTGTATCTGTGTGTTCTTTTTAACCTCTGCAAATTCTCGAAGAATGGGAGGAAAGAAAAATAAGTAACCAAAGACAAGGCAGAATCAGGAAATCAGCAAAGATCCTGAAATTAAATCAAACATGTCAAATTTTTCCTAGAACAGGAGGACATTGAAAAGACACAGAAACTTCTCATTTCCTCCTGTAATTGTTTGGCAGGTTTTTAAAAGGCTGTAATTTTTACTCTTCCTGATAGATTTCATTTGGTAAAGCCCTTGCACCAGTAGAGGTCACCACCTCTGGAATTTCTGTGTCTGGGGGATGAACAGTTTGGCTTTGCTTTTCATTAGAGAAGAGTGGAGTTTGGTTTTGCTGGTGTGCAAGAGGAAAAAATGGAAAAGTACAAAGGATAAAAGAGGCAAGAGATCCCCTTCACTTTGGTTTCTTTGACATTGTGCTATTTTAACTTTGGGAAGCAAACTTCCTTGCCTGTGATGGTGACTCACCATGAGTCACCACCAATTCTTTGTAGCTGATAGTTGGGAAAATATGGAGAAAACCAGGAGTAAAATACCAGAAATCTTAGTGTGAGATATAACCTAGATGTTCCCTGATAGGGGTTGATATTTTACAGACAAAGGTTCTACTGAAGCTGGGCTAAATGTGAAGATATGTGGTCCCTGCTTAAGTAAAAAGTAACATTACAAGGAAAAGTAGCTCTAAGGTTGATGCAGTGCACATAGCATGACTGTAACTAGCTCAGTAGCATCTGAGCTGTAACTGCCCTTGGAGAACATCATCTGAAGGAAAATCTCCAACAGGTTTCTGGAAGACCTGCAGCCCTGTGAGACTCAGTGCCTTCATCCATTATTTGGGAAACAACCTGAAAATGCTGGAGGTAGCACAGAGTTGGTGTGTAACGGTCAAAGGCGATGAGTTATGCAGAGGCTCCATAATCCCTGCAGGGGGAATGCAGAAAAGCCCTGCTAGCCATAAGCTGATCCACTCTGTACAGTGCTGTAAGACTGCAACAGCAGCCAGCTTCAGTGCCCGTAACCCATAGATCAACAGAGGCCTGAAAACCCCAGTGAGATGATTTACGATGGTGCTGCTTAGCACACTCAGGAGAAGACTAAGTGAAGGCTGTGTGGAAGCCAGAGCAGATGGTTTTTATAATTTGTGCTTTGCAGACCACCACAATTTTCCAGGGGAGATGCAAACTCAGGATAGTGGCTGCTGAGCTCATAGACTTGCTTTGTTTAATTACCATTTGCAGACTATTTAATAAGGGCCCAGAGACCCCAGGAACCACGAAGAATCAGAGGTTGACAACCACCAAGTATCTCCTTAGGAAGAAGGTATACAAAACTTAGATTTATTTAATGAAGCTAAAATGTAAACAAACACAAACCCCCCAAGAAAATAACATTTTATGTGCATAATAGGACATTGAAGTGACAGTCTGTGAGGTCTAGTGGGCTTACTATCACCTGAAGCACTTCAGCTGGTCAGCTTGCCTTCAGATCTGGACAGCCAGGCTTGCTGTGGCCATTGCTGTTTCATGTCCTACTGTGGGGCTGCAGGCCCTCAAAATGTCTGTGCTTTGCACCAGTGACTTGTAATCCAGGGCTTCATTTTAAAGCCCTTTTGGTGTAGTGTTTCCTACCATTCTATTAAACAAAAAATTCCCAGCAAGCAACTGGTCAAATCTCACCTCCTCTTCTCTCTCTCTTTCTTTTTTTTTTTTTCCCCTGAAAAAATTAATTCAGATACCTTTATTCATTTTCCTCATTGCTTGGTCTATCAGCTTTAATGGTTAATGTCTTAAGTGCCTTCCGTCTCAATCAGAGTATGGTCTTTGGGGGTTGGTGGTAATTGTTTCATTTTCAACCTGCCTGATGTGCAGGTCCCTCTAACTCCTTTCCCAGGCTCTTGTGGTCTCTGCTGGTCTCCTTCCAGTAAGTGTGGGTGATGGATGGATTTCTGAGGTATCAAGCCACCTAAAATTTAACTAAAGGAGGCAGAGTGAGGGAAAGGATTCAAGTGTGTGCTTAGCCTTGCTAAAATGCTAGATGATCCACATCAAAGAGAAATTGATAGATAACTTACTGCAGGCATGGTTTGGGGCCAAGCTGGCACTTTTTTAGGCACTATCAGCATATGGGCACAGATCTGTAACAGTTAGGTTTCACTGGCTCATGTGTGCCTGATCAGAAGGTCTTTCTCAACAGTTTCTTTGATTGTTTCATCCTTCTAATAACTTGCTTTCCAATCACACCATCAGGTACACCTGTGTTTCCCTCCTTCCCTTGTGCCCCTCTGGTAGCTTTTAAACCTGCTGACCAGTGTCAGATGTATATGGCAGTGCAGGAAATAAGTCAGAGAGATGATACTCCTGTATTGAGTGAAAAACTGTGCCCTAGCAGAAAAGAGACCAGCAAAATGGGCCCTCTCCAATGGAAAAGCTGCACTACATGCTTGCAGTTTGCTGGAGAATTTCCCATGTAAATATCCCAGCTCAGCCAGCCTTCATAGGGACCCTCAGGTCCCTATCAAAACACATCTGCAGGAAGCCAGATGTTAACCCTTCCAACACACCACAGTAATTTTGCTACTTTTCCTCTCCCTCTTCCTTCTCTCTTAAAAAGACTGCCTCTGGATTTGCCTTGCCTGCTCAGGGAAGTCTTAGGGCATGTTTAAAGGAAGTGTTAGAGCTCTGGGCTGCACCTAAGGTAGGCATCTCCTTGTTTTTCTGCTCCAGAGAGCAGCTCATCCCACCCATATAAGCTGTCTCAGGAGGCATCACTTGCTCCTCAGAGGTGCCCATCTTTCCACTGACTCCAGAGCAACCTGCAGTGGATCAGAAACGTATTTTTCCGGAGTTAAGTTTAATGTTAGAGAGGCAAGTTTAATGTTAGTACTGCCTTTAATTCAGGCAGTTAAATCCTAAGACCTGTTCTTGTTCTCTCTTTCTGTGCCAGCCCTGAGCTGTTTGGTGCGATGTGAGATGCAACAGTCCAGGAGCCCAGAGTGGCTCTGCTGTCTTTGTCCATGCTGTGACCACATCCATTCCATATTTCTGACTGGGAAGGGGGCTCCCATGTGGCATGGTGACTTGCCAGCTGAGCAACATCTGCATGGGAGTTCCCATGTGTATTTTTAGTTCTGTTGCCAACACTTCAGAGTGAGTTATGAGATGGCTGGGAGAGATGGGTTTGGTCCAGGCTTGTGTGTCTACCATAAAACTGAGCTGTGGTTCAGCACCAGGCAGGCACTTCAGCCTTCTGCATGCCCTTAGGTGGGACACAGCAGCTGCTGAAGCAATTTGTGGTGTGAATAACTGCAGAGCACAGACTCCAAATTACCTTCTTCTTGCAGACCCTTGTATTGCCTCCAATGAATCTGAGCAGATTTGCAGGAGATGATGTTACAGTGCACAACCAGGGCACTGTGAAGGGATTTCATCCACACATTTGAGTGTCAGAAAGCCAGTTAGATCCTCACAGGAGGGGCACTGGTGCAAAGCCCTTGCTGGGATTCTGATGCTCAGGAATCTTCCTAGCAATCCCCATGTGATGAGTGCTTTGGTGAGGAACTATACAAAAACACTGAAAGTGTAAGTTACATAATAAGGTGTTCAGGATCACAAGGGAGACTTTGCAAATCTGGCCATGAGGCATTTGCACTTTTTTGGGGGAGAAAAAAAAATAGGCAACAGGGGGAAAAAAAGAAAAAGGCAGCTTCTTTCAGCTACAACCTAAACTTTGTGCTGAGTTAAAGCTCCCCAGCCTTGGGCTGATCCCCGCAGCCCCTCCCGGGTTTTCAATGCATCCAACAATGAAAGTGAAATCCAATCCCATCCAATTAGAGGAAAATGAATGGCTCATCTACAATAAATGGGCTCTGAATAACAATAAGCCAACAAGAGAGCAATGAACTGGAGACAGAGTACAATCTTCCTGAATGTTAATCGGCAACTAACTCCACAAGCTTCTTAGAGGTGGAAAGAATTGGAGGAAAATAGATTAGGGAAGCTTTAGAGCACATTGCCTTTTAACTGCTTAGGCCTCACATTTTAACCTAAATAGAAGAATGTTTCTAATGCTGCCTTTTGCGGGGTGAAGGGGTGGGGGAACACAACTGATGGGGGTGTTTGTTCTTAAAGTCAAATGTTTTCAGTTTCCTTATAAATTGACATGCTAGGCCCTACTGTATCCCTTCTAGTATTATTTCATGGGGTTTATTTATTTGAAAGTCCCCTTTTTAAAATTATAAATTAAAAGGGCAAAAGCCTTGGCAAATGTTTTCTGTAGATCTGAGGATTTGGGGAATGAGGCTGAACGAATCCAGAAGTCAGCCTGAGAATGAAGGGAAGCCAGAGAGGTGAAAGAATAAGGAAAACTCCGCAGTTCAGTAGCTGAAGTGCTGTCCATACCCAACATACTCGCCCAGTGTTGCCCATTCCCTGGTCCCACATAGACATCTTTTCACACTTTCAAGGCTAATAACACCTGAAATACCTGCAAAGCAGTCCAGGTGCTGTTTCCACTGCCCTCAGCCCCACAGGGTAATTTTTGTAAAGCCAGGGAATATGCAGGATTCCTGACCCACTAAGAGAAGCCCCTACAGCCATGCAGGTTCCATGTTCAGGGCAACCAGATATGGCCAAGCCAAGTTAGGTTGCAAATCCTCTCCATTCACCCTATTAAATCCCTAATAGTATCTCTCTTTTTTTTTTGTTGTTTTTTTTTTTTTTTTTAAATATCACTCCCTCATGCAGGCAGAAATGTTATTCAGCTGGGACAGCACTGCCATCTCCTTCTGCCTACTTAGATCCGCACGAGCCCAAGTCAAAAGCCATGGAGTTCCGCTGGCCATCGCTCACGACCCCCTTAGGTGAGGGCAGGTTAAACTCCCTGCAGTCTGAGCATCCGCCTGGGACATGCTGGCAGGGGGTGAAGCAGCATGTTGGTCCTCTGGGAAGTGAAGTGGTGTGCAGTCATGGGGCCATGGCAAAAGAGAGCACACAGTGAGGTCTGTGAGCCCACAGTGCTCATTGCTGTGAAGAGAAGGCACCTTCCTGGTTTAGAGTGAAAACATTATTATCTATAGCAACATATACAAAATATATATATACATTTATCAGGGAGCTATCCTTGCTCACTCCTGAAGGGAAAAAAAAGTAAAACTATCAAGAAATTAATATCAGAAATCATAAAAGAGCCTTCTTTAAGAAGTGTGCTGATGTGAAGGGAAGGTGCCACTGCTGCCTTTGCAAATGCCCTGGAAATGTGACATGTGGGATTGTGTGATGCTCAGTTTTGCAGTGGCTGGGGTGATGTGTTCCTGTCTTTGTCAAGAAAGTCTAATGTCCATGATGGTGCTCTGTGCCCCTGCCTCTTTGGTGTCTGCCTATTTATTCTCTTCATGATGGCTCCCTGGGCCATAACAGTACTTTGGAAGACCACAGGGATGGTGCACATGGCTTTTCTTTTCTCTGTTGGAGCTGAGCACTCAGCTTTCCTGTTCCATTTGTGCTGCCAGGGCTGCTCTTTACCTACTGGAGAGATGGACGTCCCTGGGCAAACCTAAAGCTCTGGCTGAAGGCAGTGGGGTGCAATGTGATGGAAGGACATAAGGTTAGCTCCTTCCAATTAGGATCTCCTTAAAATAGGTGATCCTGATAAACTGTCTTTGACAGCTTACCTATGTATCTCCTCAGGTATGCAGAGTCTGCAGTGCGGAGGCTTTTAGAGTTCCATACTGATCCCCATCAACATGAATATTGAATGCAAGCAAGAAAAGGAACGGCGTAACTTGTAAGTCATACGATACAAAATACCTCTGTATTTTATTCTGTCAGCAGAGGTCACTGATGCAAGTATGCTTTCTGTGTTGCATTCCATATCATGAGTGTCTTTCCAGAGGCAGCTCCAAATTTGGTAACCTCTGGCCAAAAAAAGGTGGCAAACATGTCCATAGAAAACAAAGATATATTCTTCACTGTATGGCAAGATGGGAATGAGGAGAGAAGCCATCTCCCCCTTTGCCTCTCCTAATCTGCTGTACAAGCAAAGGGTTGCTCATTGTATTCTTTCAGAGAAGCAAGAATTTGATAGGCATATAGATAAGCTATTAAGTAATATACACGCAGAGCTAAAGGGGATTTGGAAGGGAGATTTATTCATTTGTTAAATTAAAGAACAATTTGGTCTCGGCAGCATTAAAATAAATTTCCACAGGCCATTGTTTGTTTGAACAAAGAGAGGAAAGGAGCTGCTAGAAGCAGTTTATGCAGTTCAAATGTGAGAGGTTGCGTGCATTAATAAGAGCAGCGTTGGTGCTCGGCGTGTGACACAGAAAATACATTTGCTGTAGCATGCTGGACAGGACTTGGGAACACATAGCACCCTGACAAAACTTATCATTGAGGGCAAGAGATGCCAAGGGGCATTTCAAATTCCACAAATGTATTTTTCCTAAAAACTGGCTTAGACTGTTGGACCAGGACAAGGGAGTGACCAGTAAAAGCCCCTTTAGGGCAAAATATGCTTCCTTTCCCTTTCAGCAGCTTTAAAGCATCAGGATCCTTCCTGAGGGGATATTCTTTCATATACTCAGCAGTTAATGTAGAGAATTGGCTAGAGCCTCCCACCTTGCCTGTTTCCTTGGCTTTGGCTGTCACTAAACCTACACCTGCAGTTCTTTGGTTAGTCTGGGACTTTCAGTGCAACAGATTTGCTCTGCAAGCCTTGGGAAGAGTTTAGATTGCTTTGCTCCCCAGATTAGGTGCAGTGTTGAATTTAGCTTAACACTGTAGCCTTGTTATGCAAGTACTGAACAATTTTATACTCATTGCATGACAAGAAGGGAGGGGCAGCAACCATCCACATTGTTGGTCCATAGTTTTACAAGCCCAGATTCTGCAAACTTAATTTTCTCAAAACAGCACCATCAGTGTGATGCTTGTGGGGTCAGTGGTACTGCTCATGTAACAAGTTGCTACTCATTAAGGGTACTAGGCTGGGTAAGGGGAACAACCTTGATTAAAAAAAAAAAAAACCAAAAATAATCCAATCTTCTGTGCAAGTTTTGGAGTAGGCATTTAGAAGAGCAGTATCTCATGAAAACCAACTCAGTTTTCATAGGTGCTCATCACCCTTTCAGGTTTTGGCAGAAAGGAGAACCTTCTCCACCTCTTCCTGTGACCATGATACCTTCATAGTTCGAGGGCTGATGTCCCTTTTTTCCTTTGGTGCTGCACCATCTGTCCTATGAGGACCTGTGCTAAGACCTCCTAGAAGGCTTTTGCCCCTGGTTCACGTAGCAGGCAGCCAATGGATGGACAACCTTCTCCTGGCCAGGAGAGCTTCCTTATGGGGGACCTCAGAAACAGTGCTCACACACCAGCCCTGAGGTAAGGTGGCTGCAGTTTGGAGACTTAGGGCTGGCCTCATCTCTCTCCCTCATCCTGGCTCTTGATCTAATGGCAGCATGGCCTGCAGGCAGCTGGCTCCAGCATGAGAGGAAAAAATACTTCAAGAACTTGCCTATGGCATGAAGCTATGCATTGCTGGGCTACAGAGAAGCCTCAGTGCCAAAATCCTTGCTCACAGCAAACATTTCAGTGCCTTGGGTGAGATCTGATCTCAGTGGCTGTGATGAGCTCCCCTTGATCATTTTAACCTGGGGATCTTGCATCTCCCCTCAGGTTTCTCACCAAGCTGAGGAGTCCCATGTTTTTGGGTGACCCAGCCCTGGCTGCCCCAAACATGTCCACAGAAAATGCATTAAAAGTCTCTTTGAGGAATGTCCATCAGCTGCATCTCTATTTGGAACCTAAGAGCTGAAAACCTTCCCTTTAACCTTGGCAAGCCTTAGCTGCTTACTTTTACTGTCTTTACTAGGGATAGATTTGCCCTGTCATATTCTGTACTCCCAGCCTGCTGAGGAGGCTGATCCCCAGAGCAGACAGCAAGGCCAGCACTGCCCTGGTGCTCTCATGGGGCTGCTCTCTCCAGAGCTGCCTGAACAAAGTGCCATTTGAGATCTGCTTTGGCGGCCTGTGGCTCCCTACAGGGATCTCTTCCATTTCTGAAAAAAAATCTGGCAAACTTCTGCTTTTTTTCCATCCTGACAAATGTTTGTGACTGTTCCTACATGAGAAAGGGATAAGTTGGGGACTGAACCAGTGAGGTCACGCAGGCTCCCAGCAGAGCGCTGAAGACCAGACACCTTTCCCACGAGGAGTTTTACGTGGGTTGGTAATTAATGACTAATTCCTGCTATGCTAATCTACTTTTGTCCTCCTCTCTGTGTGTCTACTGTCTGGGAAACTGAGCTGGGGGCAAGAGTCTTATATATAAGGCAAAAATTATGTCCAGGTAGTCCTTGGAGGGGAAGGTTGCCCAGAAGACTTTTCTAATTACTGGCATGAACATCTTTACTGACTCCAGTGGTATCAGTTGCTTGAAAGGGAGTGCTTGCTGACAAGTGTTTTATTTATTAAGTAATACTTTGAAAGAAAAAGACCTGGTTTAGGAGAATACCTGGCTGGAGACTTGTTCTGGCAGTGCTGAGCTTACCGTGTGCAGGCCCCAAAGTGGTCTCGGGTAATGCCACTCTACCTTGAAACCAGTTGTATTTACCATAGCAGCTATGTGCAGGAGGGGATGAGATTTAACACAGCTTTTTTCTCTTCAGTTACCTTGCTGAAAAATGTAGGCAGGTCCTCATTTTTTGCGACTCCTTAGAGGTTTTACAAAAGGGGGTGGGGGCTCAGGCCAGAGCTGCAGGTGGCATGTAGGGCAAAGATTTCCATCAGTCGTTGTAACATCCAGCTCTTATTATAGCTTTGGGCACTCACCATCTCCCACATTTATCTTATAAACTCATGTTGTTTAAATTCAGGATTATTCCTTATACTGCTTTTCAAAGCCTCCAATATACCTTGCTGCAATCAGCTTGCTTATATTTGAGTGACTGACTGTATCAGCAGTGGCAGATACTTTGTTCCCCTGAATCTCATAGAAGAGCTCAGCCGTCTGGTCCAGAATGTGCATTCCTCCCCCAAAATTCAGGAGCTACCATAATGCTATAGCACTCCCACAGCACTGCCATTGTCAGGATGCCCAAACTCAGACCCACCTTTTCTAACAGGAAGGCTTCTGCCACACGAACTCATCTTTGTTAGCTGTAGCACTGCAGGAAGGGCTTTGTGCGCACTTTGCTCAACTTGCTCCAAACTCAAAGATGTTAGAATATCTTTCCACTGGGGTAGTTAGGATTTAGTCTGCAAGCTTCTGCTGCACCCTCCACTTTCTGAGGGGTTGCAGGCCTGCCAAATCCTTAGAGGCTGCCAGTGTGTAACACAGTTCATTTGAATTTGAATAAAGAACTGAACTTTATTTTGAGCCCTAAAATTCAAATCAGAGTGTGATGAACACACGCCTGGATGTGAATTTAAAAAAGAGCCACTAAGCAAGAGTAAGCAGAGCTGCCCATGTTTCCTATCTCTCTGGTTTTGTCATCTGGAGAGCAAACACTGGGGTGGAGGGGGGGAGGGAAGCCTCTGCATTGAAACAACTCCCAAAAACCTGGACCTCACTGAAAGATTTTTCACTGATGTTTTTCTGTGAGAGGAAAAAAGCAACAATATATCCTTGTTTGGTTTGGTCTACCCTTAACTGCCTTACATTTAAGGGAAAGAAAAAAAAAAGAGGGGAAGGAAGAAAAGGAAAAACTGGGCAAAAATAACTAAACAACTGAGGTTTAACTGAGCTTCAGTTTTTTAACAATTTGGGCAGAGTTCTGCTGTTTTGGAAATAAGGCTAAAACTGAAAGTTATCTCAAAGATTGCCGTAGGAAAATGGCTGCCATATTTAGTGGGTCTAGCGAAAAAACCTCAACAGTTTGTCAGAGAAAGAGAGAATAACAGGCAGCCTGTCCCTGGAGTTATACAGGGCTTCAAATTAGCAAGACTCACCAGGTTATCCTTTTTCAGCAGAGGCTTGCAGAGAAACTATCAAACCAATCCAAGAATAATAAAAAAACCTTAATTATAGGCTTTCCCTCCCTACAGAACACATGGATTTTAATGCCTCTTGCAGGGATCCAGCATATATGAGAATGTGGTATATTTTTTACTACTTCTTCCTGCTCTTTTACTCACTAAATACTGGAGTTTTTCAAACATGGTGCTCTGCTCTCAAAGTCTAAATCCTTGGCTGGTAGAAAATGGGATAGCGCAGCTAATTCCCTCCGCAGCAACACTGATTTGCACCGGCTGCAGATCAGCCTCTTCTTTTACCTAGGTGCAGAGCGAAGCTGCTTTAATTCTTTATTCTTGTTTGATAGCAGTTTCCAAAATAAAACTGTCTTACAAAGGTGCATGTTTACAAGTGAGTCAAAACCCATTACACTGAAGCTATTTAACTGTAAGCAGGTTAGATCAGCTTTCTGGTGATAAGAGCTTCTGATATTGGTGTCTCTTTCTTGTGCAGGCTTAAAACCTTACTTGCAAAATCTCCTTGTATCCCTTTGAACTTCCTTGGGAGATTGAAAAAAAAACCCCAAACAAACAAACAAAAAAACCCACCCCTTCGGTTAACACTCCCTCATTTCATTTTTAAAGGTCATGCTTAGAGCTGGCAGTTGTTATAGGAGCTGTCCTCTGTAAAGAAAAGTCTTAACTAGCCAGGCACAGACTTAACCTCACCATCGAAAAACTAACATTGTCACTAGGATATGGAGAAACCATGGTGAAGAACTAGCAACAGCTAGACCACGGCAGAATGAGCAGTCGGCATCTGCTCGGTGGGCCTTTATCATGCAGTGTTGTATGTACGATTCAAAATGCACAGGACGATTGTTGAAATGATGTAGACAAATTGACTCAAATTAGTTTAGCATGGGCCATGCAAAGTTTAAGCTTGTTGAGCCCAGACACATAGCAACAGCCGCTGTGCTTTGGAAGGCCGTGCGTTCGAAGTGCTAGCAGGAAAGTGGTGTCTCAGCCCATGTTCGTGGAGTTGCCTTTGTGCAGGCTCGAGTCTTTTCTTTTAGTTTTGCCTGGCTCTACAAAATCTTGGCAGAAGTGATCCTTGCTGAAGACTACACTAGCACTGATAATTTTATAGAAGTACTTGTGAGCTTTAATGTCATTTTATACTTCCTTAATCTTTTGACTGTTACTTAATGACAAACAAATCCCCAAAGACTTGGGGGTGGGGGGAGGGAGGGAGGCAAGGGAAGATTAAAAGGATTTTGAGATTGTGTTCTCTGCTTTCAGTCAAACTGTCCCAAATCCTGCCAACACAATTCTCCAGTGCCCTATGACACCCCTCCCCAGACCACCAGGAGTGAGTTTCTTATTGTATTTACAGTAATCTAATTACAACAGTTCTTCAATTCACAGCCAGCTTTGGTATACAGACTTTAGCAAGAACTCTCCTCTCAGTGCAGATTGCAAACTTTAATCTTTTAAACTAACACACTCACAGAACCTCCTCCTGCCCCAAAAGTTCTGAATTGCCTGTGTAAGCTGCGGAGATGCATTCCCCCTCCTGCGCCCACCAGCGCTTCCCTCATCCTTTGTTAAGTTTTACTTAGTGCCACTTTACTGCCTAAAGGTAATGCAAGAGAAAATATTCTCTAAGGTTGTAAAATGATGGCAAGAACAGGTTGCCTGTTAGAAAAATCTCTTTTTAAAAAGGTTTTTTTTTGCTTAAATATGTGTAGTTCCCTTCATTTATTTTCTTAGCACTTCTCTGTACTTCTGTAGTTGAAGCATCAGCTGTGTAGAGGAAATAATGACTGAATGTTTTACTTAAAAATTAAATACAGTCTCAGCTTAAATTTGTCATTACCCAAATTCATTTGATGCAAATCTTAAAGCTGATGAGCTTCATTGAGAAGAATCGGACGACACAAGTAGACAGAGTTGGTACATAATAAAAATGTCAAGAAAATGAAGACAGAAAAGATCGGTTTATATGAAGCAAAATATAAACCAAAAGTGGAATCTGCAATGAATTAGCAAATCTGGACATTCTTAGTGTGGCGTTGCAGCCATCTAGCTATACACCCCAGTATTGCACTATTCAGTTTCATTTCCCTCACAGGTTTTCCCCTCAAAGCTTTTACAGGAATACTGGGCTAATGGGATGACGGAGATTGGAGTCAATACAGCTGACCAATATGATCGAGTATTGTTCCTTTATTGTTCCAGTATTGCAGCCCTATGGTGCGAGTATAGCACAGTAAAGTGAAGCATAGAAGAAGAAGGGAAAGGAAAGGCAGAAGTGCATAGCAAGGGAACTTCTACAACTTATATAAACTTGGAGTGCCTTGTTGGCATGGCTTCATTGGTTCCCTATGAGTGACCACACATAGCACTATTATAGATTATTGGTCCAACTACTAACGACACGCAAGGTTTGTTGATGCAGGTACATGTCCTGTTGTCCCAAGATAACTTTCTATGTTTATAGCTACCAGTGCCCTGTTTTAGTTACATGCTTCAGGCACAGCACTGTTTTGTTAAACTGCTAGCTGGGTCTGCACTTATGCTGAGCATGGCCTACCACCATGTCAGGCTCTAGGCCTGCACTGCCAGACTGCTCGCACTGCTCGTCGCTGGCATCGCCACACTGGGCTTACCAATACCCATATTCTGGAATTTTGAAGGAGCTTTCCTTTAGTCTAGCACATGATTCTGAGAGCTGTGCTCACATAAAGTCTAATCTTTGGACTCACTAAAGTTAATAAAATCTTCACTCCCAAAGACATCAAGAATAATTTGGGTGCAATATTACTATAAAACTTAGTTCTCCCCCATTGCCATGCCTTTTAGAAGACATGCAGAAGGCAGACATACATGCATGCTCATATTTAATTTATGAGTATTTAAAATCCTGTTTGGCATTTCATATCTGTTTGGTTGGTTCTTCTGAGGCTCATCAATCATTTCACTTTCTAGTATGTACCAGAATTCCTTGGCATGTCACAATTGTTTTAGTACTTCATTCCTCCTCGTGAGCTTCATTGCTATGCAAGCTGAAATGAGCTGGACAGTCAAGCCTCAGTGATTTCCTACTGTTTTCTGTGGACCTTGAAACACTGAGAACATAGCACTGTCTTTTCTGGTCTCACATTCACTCTTGAAAAACTACTTCTAATGCACCTTTGTGCTGTTTTCCTCTAAGCAAAATGGCCATGGTAATACTCAATAAATGAAGCAATTATTCAACTTGTAAAATCTTTTGGTTTCTGGATAATGTGTATGCTTTGCTCAGTACAAAGAACTCAGAATAGTGAAATGGCTTTGAGAAAGTTATATGAAAGAATAAGAAACAGCATCTGCTTGGTAACCTCCCAAATCCCATCAAAGTGTTTTGGAAATGACAGATTGTATGCAGTAGCTTATTTCTGTCAGATCTAACTTAAATTTTTGTCTTTGAGATAATATATCTAAAGCCCAGTAATTTAGCAGTTGGACAACATACAGGAAATATTCCTATCCTTATAAAAACAGTTGTTTACCAGCTTGAGAGCCACTCTCTGTGGCAGCGACTTAGGCTCTTCTAATACAAGAAAAAGGTACAGTAGTGCTACAACAGGAGGTGCAAAGCAGGGAAGCCTGCAGTGTATGAATGCCACCTGCTGGCTTGATTAAAGAATATGACCCTCTGGCAAGCACTGTTGCTGTCATTCATGGATGGATGTGGAGGGACAGAATCTCATTTCAAGTACTGACACAGGCTGGTCACATTATTCCATATCTAAATTCATGTCAGTAAAAGAAGTATTAAGATAAGATTATATAAACCAAACCATTCTTAGTATGTCTGTGCTTGAGTATCAGGTCTGTTTAATGCCTTATGTCATCAGGACTTAGTGAGATTAGAAATAAAAGGCTCCTGTGCTTGCAGTTTGGCTGAATATCGTGTTTAGATGTACAGATCCTCATGTGAGTTTATACCCATTAGACTGTTGTTTTACATGCAGTGCTACAAGGAAAGGGTTCTGAACAGAAAACCAGATTTAGCCCAGGTGATTTAATCTCTCTGGGTCTGTAACTAGTTTTCCCTTTCAGAGCTTACTCCAGAAACGAGTCTAGAGAGAAAACGCTGCCCAGAAGGGCTCAGGGGTTAAACAGAGAGCAACCTAAATGAGTGTAGAGGTACCCACACCTCTGTAGGAGTTTGTAGTCTCTGGACTTCTTAGGGTTCAAAGTGCAAAGAGCAAAACCTGTACTTTTTAATTAAATCATAGACTAGAGCCCAATCGTTTGCAGAGATTAAACCATTTTGACTTTTAGACATGTTTCATGAGTATTTTGGGGTCTATCTTCTCAGCACACTCCTACAGATGCTGGTAATTCAGCCTGGAGTATTATGCTAAAAGGCAATCTCTGGCTGAATACAGTTAAGCCCATGCATTGTATAAATATTGGCAGAGCCCCCTACCACACCTACCCTTACTGTGATGGGCCAAAGAACCAGAAAATAAAACCTAAGAATGGGTCCTCAGCACGGGTGTCCTTCTCTCCTGGGGTGAACTCAAAGTCCAAGTGGGGAGGAGGTTACTTCCTTGCTGGGCTCTCCTGTAGGTTTCAGCAGGGCCAGCTGAGAGCAGACTCTGCTTTTCCTAAGCTGCTCACATCTGGCAGAAAAACTGGCATCAGACAGACTCAACCTGTCCCCTTACTTCTTTTTTGTGAGACTAAACTAGAGAAGCTGCTGCTGCTTAGGAACTTTTCAGTTCATCCATCAAATTCTTTGAGGAAACTCTAGACCACAGTGGCCTTTACTGCACTGCAAAGATAACCTTTCTGAATTTGCCACAGACTCACAAATTCACAGAACTTAGAGGATACCAAACATGGAGTGGGGTAAACTTGCCTTCCCTTCTACTTCCTGAGCTGTTAAGGCAACTCATTCTCTTTCCACAGCACTGTTCCAGACACTATAAGATGTCAGGGAGAACAGTACTGACCAGGGAGGGATTGGACTGGATGACCTTTAAAGGTCACTTCTAACCCAAAACATTCTATATGATTCTATACACTTGTCTATAACCTGGTTATTTGAATAGCTGTAACAAAGTATGGAGATACCTGCCGTATGTTCCAAATGCTTGGGAGTCTCGTTAACCTACTGGGGAAGGATAAGGAAGAGCAGGGAGCTGTATGTCTAAACTCATTAGAAGGCATGTACTCAGCTCTGCAGAGACCCCCTGGGGGATAAAAGCATGGAAAGAGATTCTTCATGCCCTTAGAGGCTTCGTTGAAGATGCCCCTGCTAACTGCAGAAGGGGTTGGTCTAGATGACCTTCGGAGGTCCCTTCCAACCCAGACCATTCTATGATTTTATGATAGTATCTTCACTTTGTTTGTAATCTCAGAAACATGGAGGAACTTCTTGCTTGTGTAGATCTGTAACTCTGATAATGTTTTATTTCATAACAAAAATGAGGCATGGTAGAGCTAGACACGAGGAGTGACTTCATGCTTAGCGCAGCTTGTTATTTTAAATGTCAGTCCCTTAGGGAAGGTTCCCATGCCAACAATCTTCTTCAGAGGTTAAGATACTGTGAGAGCAGGTGAACACATACCCAACTTGTAACTCAGTCAACCCTCCACCTTCATAAACAGCATAAAAAGCTTAGGAAAATAAACTCATATGTAGAGCACACAGCTGGGAAACAGCAAGAATAATATTTTATTTTAAATGGGATAAAAAAAAAACCAAACCATGACAGAAGAGTTGCTGCATTTCTCTGCAGCATGCCACACCTAGAAGACTAAACAGCTATATTATTATCTATACTTATTTATTTAAGGCAGGGATCTGACCTTTCCAGGCCTAGTTGTTTCAGCAAACTTTGCTCATGCTACTCACAACTGCTCATAATCATAAGACTTGCAAGACCGGAACATCAAATAATTGCTGACAATACAAAGGAGGTGTGATAGGAGGAACAATACTCTTTCTTATGTTTTTACTGAGAAATACCTCCAATTATGTTTTGCTGAGAAATACCTCCAATTATTGTGAATAATACTACTGTAATTATTTTGTTCAAGGTTTGTCAATGTCCACCCCACCATTCTCTTGGAGGAAATGCTACTCTGCAGGTTGAGTCACAGATCCAGGCTCCTTCAGGAGTTAGGTGGCTGCAATCTTGTCACTTGGCTCCAAAATGATATAGTGTCCTGACCTGTAAAATGAGGACAATAACTATGCACTTTTGTATACACTAGTACAACATATGGCTGAATGGCAGTATGTAAATGTAAAATCTTAGTTAAACTGAGGCAGAGCACCAAGTAATCACAAGTTCATTAATAATTCTGCTGCTGGAACCAGTTTATTAACGGCTCAATAATGAGCTGACAATACAATCTGCAAAACCACAGTTCCTGATATGTTTTTTTAAGCAAATAACAATATTGTGGAATAATGGCTTGAACTTGTGCATGAACACGCAACAAAGAAGTTACCTCCAAACAGTTAACAGCCTAAGATGTAACATCTGTTCTTCCTTATTCCCAGTTTGTATTGCTTTAACTCTCCAGTCAGCTGTGTTGTAAAAAGGAATGGGGACATTCTGGCCTTCCTATTGATGCCCCACACCAGAGTGGTACTGCATCTAGTATGTTTGGTCTGTTATGTTCTGAGCCATCAAATGAAAATGTTGTACTACCAGTGTATGCCTTTGACTTTCTTCCTTGCATGATACAGTCACCCAGTACTTGCAGCAGACAGACAATTTAATTTTCTGTGATGCATCTGCAGGTAAGATATCACAATTAAGCACATCTCTTCATATGCAATGAAGACTTTACTTACGTTTGAGAAAAGGATGCTGCTCTTTCATACCAACCTGCTCAGTGGCTTCACTGATTAGCCAGTGGCTTTACTATCAAAAAATGTTGGATAATAATCCCCCTCCCTTCTTCCAGCACAGGCTGTCTACTCAGGGAACCCATTTTTAAGCCCCGAGGCAGAATAATATTTCTAATTTATTAAAGCACACTGCTTGCCTAATCTTTCTCCTCTACACCACAGGCATGGGTCTGTAACAGGGATATATTCTCATCTGTGGCATACAAATTAGGAGGTGGCACCCCTTAAGATCCAGCTCTGGCCCTCACCTTTGGTTGCTATACATCATTCTCTCTAGAAATGCACCTGGTTAATCAGCACACACAGCATCTCATATGCCTTCTTGTTGTGTTCCTCATGTTGTTGGGCAAACAGTCCAGATGCAGTTTGCTGTCCACTCACAAGCATACAAACTCCACCAGACTTCAGAGCCTTATGGTCTCCACAGCTTTGACTTTTTACAATGGTTGCCTACAACAGGAAAAATGAAACTGTAAGGCCTAGGAGTTCAGGAGACACATGTCACATTTTAAATTAAGCTCAGCACCAAAAGAGAAGGACTCCTTTCAATGCTGTTGCCTGGGTCTACATTGAATCCAACCCAGTGAAACTCCAACCCTGTTTTCTGTAGTGCCTCCCAGCTACTTCCAGCCTCCTTCTACTTCCAGCAGTAGAAGTAACCACTATCATCACAGTGGCAAACAAAATGTATACATTTTGACCTTACTTCAATTATTTTCTGCATCTGTAATCACAGTGCATTCACAGACAAAAATCTAAAACCCTATAATCTAAAAGGAGGAACCACTCCACAGGGGAAGACTAAGTATTGTTGGCTTTTTTTTTTTCCATTGGAAAATTGTTAGAAAGCTGCTTCTATGCTATTTACAGTAAAAGAAGGTTATTTCTTTCTCATAAAGACTAAATCCTAAGGATGCCTTTACTGAATAGACCAACAGCAGACCATCTTTGAGCCTATTTATGAAGGAAATGTTCAAAAATGAAGTAAGAACAAAAATATTCACAATGACGACACCTCTGCAACCCAAACCTCTTCCTCAGCTGCAGTGTCAGGTTAACAAGGACACAGATGATTTGTTCTATGTTGTTTGCATAGATGTCAGACTGAAGTTATTTCAGTTATCATAACTGCCAGTGAGACTCCACCACCAATGACTCCGGTTTTACAAGGCATTTGGCTCTGTTTGCTTGACAAAACACTTGACCTACTGAAGTCCTTCTGTGCTACCCCAAGCCTTTCAGAGTTTGAAAGAGATTTTAGTGTCTATTATGTCTTTTATTTTCAGTTACTCAGAGGCAAAACATTCCTCCATGCTTCATGCTGTAAAGTTTATGAGCAATTAATTCTATTTCAGAGAAAATATTCAAGCACTCATGCTTTCACCCATTCAGTGCCAAACTAAAGAACATGGCTGATATTTTTCAGTGGGTCAGGAACATCAAGTCCTTGTTATCAGCAAACCCCTCCAAGGCTGGTAGAGTGTTGCTCTTACAGGTTACACTGATGCTCCTGCAACTGACCAACAACATCTAACTAGGTCTGCATACACTGCGGACAAATCTCTTTCAATTTCTTCTCACACTTGTGTTACTTCTCTCTGCACTAAATCCAGAGGTAGGCTGCTGAAGCTGGGGCCAATAAAGAGCCTGGCAAAGGCTTCTTTAGAGAGATCTCCATGGAAGCACAATGCTCCTTTTTAATTTCCATGTAGGAGCTGAGTTCATGCTTTGGATAGGGACTCATGATTTTGGAGGACTACAGGAAAGATTATCCTTCATACACACCTCTTTGAAGAGAGGAGGGTGGAGTAGCACAACAATCAAGCATGAAGCCAGGTAGAAGTAGGGCAGTATACTGACTTTACAAAGTTTTTAATCTTGTGAAGTATTTCATGGGGTATTTAGTATTTCTGTGCTGCTAAGAGTTCTGTTGCTAAACTCACATTTGAAGTACCTGCAACTTCCTCTCTCCTTTGGACATCCAACATTTCCATGCCTAACAAACTTGAAACTCACTATTCAACCTCAAAGATCCTGAGAGATTCACATGGACAAGTCCCAGAGAGGCAGTCAAGTGCCAGAAAACCTATCTCTAACCAACTATCCTCACTGGTGTAGTTACCTAGAAAGCCAAGCCCTTAAACCATCATGTCTACAACTTCATTCCTTTACAGATTGAATGTGAGTAGCTCCACTCATTCAAAAATGTCTGGGATAGTGAATGCAATGTAAATGCTCCTTAAAAAAAAACAGGATTCCTTGGAGTAGTGAATGGTTTTGGCCGCCGACCTGCTACCGTGCTGGGCAGTACTCCTTGCAGAAGGATACTTCTCCTTGCCTCAGAGAGCTTCTGCTGCCTCCCCTTTCTGCAATGGCATGATTAGGACACTCCAGGGATAATCTCACCCTGACCTCTCAGTCGAGGTGTCACCCAGCCCAACTTAACGCTACGAGCTAAGCTCCTGCACCTTGCACCATCTTAGCTGTGGCAACACTGTGGCCCCTTTCCTCATCTGCCTTACTGCTACGTGATACCTGCCACTTCAGTGCCCCGGACCCGCTGTTCACGGGAGGACCCCTAACGGCCTTTCAGGGGGCCAGGCCCTGCGTGGCTGGGCCTGCACGGCTCCCCGGTGGAGAAGGATGCCCGTGGGCTTGTGAGGATCGTGAGGGTCAGGCTAGGGCCTGCGTAGGCCCTCGGGAACTGCACGACCCCTTCGATGGGGGCCGGCACAGACGCGTGGCGCCGGAGGAGGAGGCTGGCGGGGTGGGGATGGGGTGGGGATGCCGTGGGGCCCCCCAGCGGCCCCGGAGCAGGGAGGCAGCGGGAACGGCGGCGCCTGCGCGCCCCCCGGCCGCCGAGGGGGCCGCGCCGCGCCGGGCACCGGGGCGGGGTCTGTGGGCGCCGACGGGGCGGGCGGCGGCGGGCGCCACGTCGGCAGCGAGCAAAGGCGCAGGAGTGAAGTGTGCAGCAGAGTCCGGCAGTGACCGCTGCGCGGTGAGTGAGGGATGAACTGTTGCCGTGTCTTTGGTACCGCTATTAGCTGGGGAGCCCGGCGGGCGGGCAGCCACTCTACCTTCCCTCCCTTACTCCCCGCGGAGGAAGGGAAACTTCTGGGGGAGGAGGCGAGAAGGGGCCCGGCGCACCCCGGCGGAGCTACTGGTGGGAGAGGCGGGCCCGCCGCCACCTGCCCCCAGCGCCTCCCGCCGCGCCGGCGGCCCGGGGCAGGCACAGCCCGCCTGCCTTTGTGCTTCCTGCCGCGGCACCGGGGGGGCGTGAGGGAGGGCTGGAGGGCTGGGCCGGCGGTAGGGGCTCTGCCGCGGCCTTGGCTGCCACGTCAGTGCCGCCTCCCTGCGCCGAGGTGGCCGGCGGTGCCCGTGGACGGCCCGGCGAGGGTGGCGGGCGAGGGTCTCTGTCGCGCCGCCTCCCGAGCTCCGCCGAGGAGGCAGGTAGCTGCGAGGGGAGGATGTAGCGGGGGCTGCGGGTACTTGGGGGCCCACTCTACGAAGAGGTTGAGGGGCCTTGACAAGCCGGAGTTGGCGTCTTCTCGGGTGCCGGGACCGGGCTCGGGGGTGGCTGCCGCCTCCTGCCCTGAGCCGGGAGCCGCGCTCCCCGCGTCCATGGCGGAGCGCCTCCCGCCCACCTGGGAGGGCAGCTGAGGGAGCCCTGCTCGCTTTGGCGTCGGCCTTGACTGGTCTTCTCCGCGAACGTCTTCTTACCAAGAGAAGCTTTGTTTCGGGTTTCCCTCTGTTCTTTTTAAACTTCACTGTGTTCAGATGTTTTCTGAGCTGTTGTTTATTTCATCCATTTCTCTCCAGTCTGGCTTGATGGAGTGGGATCCGAAGTATTTGGGAACAGCTTAGCTCTCTATGTTCACCTAGTTTAGGCATTTCTGTGGTGTGGCCTGAAAATAAAGGCAAGTTATTTTAGCCATGCAGCTGGTTCTGGTTGTTGTGTGAAGCTCATAGGCAGACTCTGCGGATGCGATTAAATGCTTCCTCCTGCTTGTTTCACTGGGCTGAAAGCGACTCTGAATCAGGATGTCGCTCTCTAAGGAGGGTAAATACCATGCAACCCGCTTCAGTGTTTGCTTCAGGCAGCATGTCTCAGTATAACTGAAAGGTTGCTTACAAGATAGCTGTATTTAATATGCAAGTACTTGTGTGCACGTCACTTTTAAGACTGCTTAGTAAATGCTATCTCGACGACGACTTCTTTTCTTATTTTTTTTAGGTGCTTTCTGTTAAGCTGTGGTTAAACGTTCAGCAGAGTTGGTGTTGCCTCCCCAGTACAGAACTGGGCTGTGTTGCAAAAATGCAAACCAAAAGGTGGTTCCTTGTCCAGCAAGTGAACAGGTTTAAATGTTAGGCAGGAGGGGAAAAAAGTTCATTATTTTGGTAGCTGTGGTGGCAAGGGAGTTCAGCTGTTTCACTTTTCTGGCTCTTAGGCCCACTTGGGTTGTGTCTTTGTAGGTCTCCTGGAAAAGACCTGAGGTATGTGTAAAGCTCAGGCTTTCGGAGAGCATTAGAAGAAATGGGGAAGACTCTGCTTTAGGAAGCTGAGCTCGAAGGAGGCAGAAAATGACAGGACTAGTAAAATGGAGCTTCCATGGTCTTTCTGAAGCTGTGCCCTGCACCTTAATGGAATTTACACTATAACTTACGGAAACCAGTTTTGGAGGACTACAAAAAGGGAATTTGGGTTCCTGCTGCCTTTGATTTGGTGTCTTGCAAATTCTTGCTTCAGAGAAAACTTGTTCAGATGTTCCCTAGAGCCTCTTCTGGAGGCTGATCTATAACTTAGTTGCAGATGATGTAGAAATGCTGGATTCTTTCATAGGCAGATACAATGCTGTAGTGTTCTAGGCATAGTTAAGGGTTGGGTTAGGTTTTTTTGCATTGTGATGTGTTTTATGATATAGATATGTTGCATTGCATTCCCAGCTGTGTGCTGAACCCTATATGCTGAGGGCCTGTGGTTTGTATTTCTTAGGACAGACTTGGCATCCCTTTTTTTAAGGGTGGGTTTGTAGCCCATCCTGCTATAGGCATAAAAATAAGCTGCGGTTCACTCCTGGAAACTTCTGTTCAAGTTTTTGTAGTCTTTCCCTGAAAACTCTTGTCTCTCTCTGGAACAGGCATGCTTACTTCCAAGCCTGTCTTGCATTGTATATAAATCTCAGTTCAGAACTTGGCCTTTAAACAGAGGGCTTTTTGAAATGTCAGCTATGCTTTTGGTTTTTAGCTACATGCTTTCTACGTGCCTGGATTTGTTGTTTTTTAGTTCAGTGCTGTTAGAATTGACTCTTCTTGCAGAAGTTCAGTCAACTGACTCCTTTGCATTAACTGACTGAAAAACACATTTCCATATTGGCTGTGCTCTGAGGGTTATGTCTGATAGAACTAACAGAGCACTCTTATCCATAACATGCTACAAGTCCTAATCTGAGACATAAAGCAGAGATGCTAATAGTCAGGGGTTGCTTGTGTGACTTGAAGCAGTATCCAGAAGAGCAGCCATGGATGACCTTTTCAGTATCATGTTTATTTCCTTACTTAATTTGGAAAGTTGAGCACTCTCACTTCCCAACATTGGTTTCTTAAAGTGTCATCTCTACATTTTTTAACCCTGTGTGTGAAAGAAATCAGGCTCACTTTGAAATCTGCTGCAGCTGCTGAAAGAGGGGAAGGAGAGCCATGCATATAGCAATGGTTTTCTTGTTTTCCATCAGCTCTGTAGCCAAACTTTTAAAGTGTATAGCTGTTGGGCAGGAGGAAGATAATTTTTTTTGTGGGGGACTAAGATCAGGCAACTGGTTTGCTTGCAGTTCTGTCAGGTGAATAGTTCCAGCACTGTCTGCTGCCACAGCTTTCTGAAGCAGCGTTGTGCTGCCAACTGAAATTGGCCCCATCCTTGGATAGTTTCTTTGCTGCCCGCAAATATCTGAGCAGTGGCATTGAAACAAGACAGTTTTTACTGGCTGCTTCTTGGGCCATGTTTGCTGTACTGAAACAGTAGAGCTTTTTGTTAGTGAAGTCAGAAAGACATCAAGAGCATCACCTAAAGCTTGTGAGGTTTCATGCACGCGTCGTAATGGAAGGATAAAATTTTGCGCAAATTTCTGATGAAGAACTGCAGACTTGTTAAGGAGAGGCTGTGGTCTTGATTACCATGCTGTGTAGAAATCCTCACAGCAGCACCTGGAGCAAGTAAAGTTTTCTCCATTGCCCAAGAACAGGTCAGAAATTGGTGTGTTGCCAAGATGAATCTCATGAAATTTTGGCATCTTAAGGCCATGCCATTTGTGCTGCTCCCCTGCTAGGGGCCTTTGCATTTGTGATTCCCACCATACACCCATGGCAGGCATGTGCACTATTCTGCTCTGTCACTAATCTTTTACTTTTCCTGTAGGTGTATGCAGAGTACTTCTGTGAAAACAACTAACTAGAAATCTTCACAAAGGAATATATTTGGTGAGAAAGTTTTAATCAGCTTTGACTGTGAATGTTTGTGTGGCTGTACCATTGCTTTCAGAACTCCTTAGCATTTTTATTCAAGGTTCTGTAAGAGAGTTAATTTTCTAAATAGTTCTTGAATTAAAAATCTTCTTGTGAACCATATCTTTGTTTGCAACTGTAAAACTTTGAAGCTTCTTATGTGCTTCATACTCTGACAATATGAAAGAGTGTTTTCTTTAAAACCAATTGAAATTTCCACTTTCATTCTTCTTTTTTTTTAGTATGAAAATTAATGCATATCTTAGTGTATTGTTAAAAAAGATGAAGGTAGCCCTTCTCTTGGAATGACTAGCACCCTCATAAGCATAGACAAAAAAACCACCCAGAAAGTAGTTTACATGTGTCCCTCTTTGAAGTCTCTTCTAAGGTCTGGGTCTGCTTCTGCTTCTTAACCTAAGAAAACGCAGAGCTTACCTATTCGTCTGCACAGATGAAGAAGGAAACTGGAGAGTGCCGCTGATATGCCAGATACCTGCTTTATGAATGTCTGTATGAGTTCTGCCAGGACTCACAGAGATCCTGCCTCATTCCACATGAACACTGAACGCAGGGGTTAAATGGAGGGTTTTCCCCAGTGACAGAAGACACTGAATTTGGCTTCACAGGATGAAAATGCAAAGAAAGATCTATTTGCTTCCTTGCGTTTTGCCTGGATTGATAGTCTGGGGGGTTTGGCCAGCCTTCACACACACTGAAGAAGATCCTGAAAAACATATCAGAAAAGTTCCAAAGTTCAGGCTTCTGATAAATCTTTGCCTCGTTGCATGTGCTTGCCAGTAATAATTATGACTAATGATTTAGTGCACAGGGAACTTTGAATCTGCAGCCTTCAACTGAAGCTTCCAAAGTTCCTTTAAATATGCCTGAAGGATCTAATTCTCTGCACGAAATTCTTATCCTTGCACTTCCAGGTCTGTGCCTTATGTGTTATCTGAGCTGTAATGTCTGCTGCATCTCCTGAATTTTGCTTTCTTCTTCTATGTGGGGAAACACCTTCAGCAGGGAATGTGAAAAGGAACCTCCCTTAGGATCCACTGCAGCCTGGTGACCAGGGGACTCTATTGCAAAGTGGGATATACAAGCTTGGATCTTAATAGACAAAGGAGACATTGAATTGCAGGTGAGTGCTTTCACCTTGATGGTATTAGATAAAAGATAATATGTGAGTTTTGCTTTTCTAACTTCCAGTTTTTGAGGGGAAAAAAATAGATCTTCCTGCCATCTTCATCTGAATAATGGATGAAGTCATCTGCCAACAAGCAGTTACTCTAGGCCTTTGATCTCCAGTCAACAGAAATACTCACTTTAAATCTTTGGAGGGGAGCCAGATTTAAGACACTCCTGTGCATAATATTTCCTGCTCACTGGGTATGCTACACCCTGTTGGGCACACAGGATTTTGGATCATTTTTCAGAGGTTCTTGGGTCTCCTCATGTGCTTAAATTGGCTGCAAGGATGTGTGGCACAGGCTGCAACCTAGGTATCTTAACATTTTGCTGCTCAGGTCCTTTGTTGGATTCTGATCTTGATTGTGTTTTGCTGGAGAGCTTCTGTAGAAAATGGAAAGGAGTTGAATTGTGTTTTTTGAGCAGTTGTGTGCCAGATTTTGTTTTGGGTCAAGCTGTGAGCCTTTTCTGACGGTAGTGTGATTCTGTTTTTGTTTGCACTGATGTAGCAGGAGAACAATGGGTAAAACCTAGCACAACCTTGCTAGGCACATCTCTTGCAGCATCCCTAAGGTGCTTCCAGGCACCTCTAGACCCATACTTCATACAATAGTTTTTCAACTTTCTGATCCACAGACCCCTGCAGCCTCCCTTTTGTGTAGAACAAATTCTATCCTACCAGCAGTGACTTACCTCCCTTACCTGCTGTTCTCAGGTCCACATAGTACTCGATGGACTTCCAGGGCCTGGTAGCAGCAGGTTACTGGTACCTGGGTCCATGTAGTTGTGAGAGTGAAGTATTTCTGTGGTTTATAAGGAGTTGTAATTGTGTTTTAGTCATTGTGTGTGAGCAACATAGTGTGTAATGTTCCTGTCTGCATCTTAAAAAGTAGCTTGTGGCAAAGAATTCTGCAACCTTGAGGTTCTAGGGAAGATAGGAGGGGAGGGAATGCCTAATCTTAAAATTTTTATTAGTGGTGTGATGGTACAAGCTTTGTGTTTGGTCATTTTGATTTTTAATTATTTCTTTTTTAAGTACTTTGTTGCTGAACTAGAAACTGTTGTGAATCTCCTCTGCCAGTACATTGATTTGCTCATTTGACTTTGCAGGAACTGCAGGCGAATAGGACAGTGGTCTAAATATGGAGAGTTATGAAAGGATCTTTTTACCTGTGCTGTTCACTAATCTTGCTCTGGCTCTTTCTGTTGGACAGGTCTTGTTTTAACAAAATACTTGCATGGTGCAAGTCCCATCTCCTATACTGATCCTCAGTCAGTCACTGGGGCTGTTTCTGCTCTCTTGATTGGATGGTGTTGGATGATAGGTTGGACTCAATGATCTTGAAGGTCTTTTCCAACCTGGTCTGGTCTATTCTATTCAGCACTGCTGTGTCCAGTGGAGAATGCTGACACTCATATGGACTCTTGTGACGCTTCCTAGCATTCTGCCATGTTCAAAACTCCAAATCCCCTTTAAACTTGTTGATAACCCCTGACAGTACTTTGTCTTTCCACATGAGATTAAATAGCCTCTGTGTGCTCTTACAAGGAATCGTTGAGAGAAGCTTTTTGGAAGCTCAAACAAGGAATTTCATGGGGGTTTCTTTGGGGAGTTGCACACTATCTAGACACAAATATATTACCAGAAGCAGTTCTTTATAAAAACTGATTTATCTTCCTTGAGTCTGCTTTAAAATTGTTTGGGTCATTTTTTCCTCATTTTTTTATTCCTTTGATTGCAGTAAGACTTGCTAGGTTGTGACTCTCATTTTACTTTTTCTAGGACCTTCCCTAATGCAGTGAATAAACTACTTCCAAATTCTGGGTAATCATCTGTGCTGAACATGTGGCCATTTTATTCATTGAAACATAGTTGCCTCAGCATTGTACAGATGTCTTGATCAAACAGTGTCAGGCCCGTCAGTTTCTTAGAGCATCTGCCTTCTCTTTCTTATCCTGTGTGATATTTTTGTTTGGAGTTGGAAAAAAGCAACTTACATGTAACTTACCTAGTGTGGATGGAATCCTTATATTGCTTTCAGCTAGCATTAGATGAATGCAAAGAAATTGTGTAGTACCTAAACCCAGTTTTTTCTCTGGACCTGACTGCCCTTGCTTGCTCCCTGTGATCAGATGGGTTCTTTTTTCTTCCTTTTTTCCCCTCAACTTACTGACCTGTGATTGATTCCTTGTTATTTTATTTGATCCTTGTTGAAGTGCCTCTTAGCCTGTATATATTTAGTCATCCATCCTGATATGCTGATACTCTACTATTGCTTAGCTTCTATGTTTGTTTCTAGCTTTTGAGAGATACTTGTTCAGCATTGCCATCAAATCAGCCATCCTGGGAGTAAGGCTTTTTTGCTGGTTCTCTGCTTCAGGTTCTTGTGTGAAGGTACCTACATTTTCTGAGCTGTGAACTGATACCCATAGTGCTGATTGTAAGGACTCTTTAATATTCATTTTAGGCTTGCTTCACATCCAAAGATCTGTCACTTAGTGTGTGGGTACCAATTTTTTCTGTGGAGTTTTGACTTCAGAATTATACTGTGAGAGTTTTAGCTGTTGTTTCCCAGGTGAGTCTTCCTACTCTCAAGTTCTGCTGCTGCCTCCTCATCCCTTCTTCAGATCCCAGTCACTGCCTTCTCATCCAGAGGTGGTACAGACAAATCTGAGCAAGGCAAGACAGGCCTGGGTTTTAATTTAATTTTATTTTTGGTGGTGGTGGTCAATGACTCCTGGAAGAAATTAAGTGATATAAGGGATTGCATTGCAGGGAGAAGGGAACTGGCAGGAAGATGGAAGAACGCCGAGTGGTATAATGCAACTCATTTTTCTGTCTCCTGTTCCTGACTACTTGCTAAGGAGGGAAATCAGGATTGGCAGGAGGGCTCAAAGAAGAAAGCAGAACTTCCCACTGAGGCACACATTGGTGTAGGAATAAAACAGGAGGAAAACTTGGATTACATGTTGGTTTCTTCCCTCTGAAGAGCTTTTGATTGGAGCTTTTTCCTGGGCTTTCCCATGCTGTCAGGGACTGCTGCTCCAGGAGACAGCTTTGGTGTAAAGACATTTTCTTTCTAAAATGCTTGCATTGGAAAGTTTGCATGGACGTAAAGCAGTCTGGTTCTGCCTCTATCACATGCTGTACAAGCAGTACTGCTTGGAGTGCATTCATTATGTTTATTCTATCTTGATTTCATGGCATTTATTCAAATTCTACTGCAAGAGCTTGTTTCTTTACTACCTTCAAGGTACTAATGGATCTTGTAGGCATGCTGCTGCTGTTTTTCTAGTGCCTACCACCTCTGTGACCACTGGGTTTTGTTACTGTATGACAGTGGCTGTTCTGTTGCCATACTATTTTTCTTCCTGATCTGCTTTTTAGGTTTGAGATGTGCTTGGTGTGAGGTGGCAGCTCTCACCAAACCTGCTGACCTAGTGGAGGGCTCCTTTTTGAAGTATTTTTTGGTTTAAGGGCACAAAATCACAGTCTGATAATGAAACAGCAGTAGTTTGGCAGGAGCTGCTAGTGTATCTAGTGATGACAAAGAATTTCCTTTTCTGTGGAACTTAAATTACATGAATTTTGCATTCATGGATTACATTTATATGTTGCCAGAAAAAATGTACAGCATATGTGAATTTCTTTTTTAGGCAATAATGAATCAAACAGACAAAAATCAACAGGAAGTCCCATCATGCCTTCATGATGAACCACCAGAAGGTATGTATTGGCTTTCATAATACTAAATAAATCCACAGGATTTCACCAATATTTGATACCTGCCTTAAAAAAAAGCTAAATGTTTTAACTTGCTTTAAGCAACAGTAACCCTGGGATGAGAGGGGTCTGAATTCTGCATTATCCTGATTAAAATAAGGCCACTTGACAGAACTCAGTGAACAACCCAAGTTTAGAGAAAGATGGGTGGATACTGAATTGCAGATTAGTTTCCAGAGATGTGAATTGGTCCAGCAAGTATTTATTTCTGTTGTTCATTATGTGAGATGGAAAGAGCCCAGCTTTGCTTTTGGAGGCCTTGCTGAGTTTGTAGTGCTTGTGACTTCTAAGCAAGATGTTTTTAGAAATGTGGAGCTTTATTTCTGCTTTGGTAACCCTTTTCTATCATGCAATTAACTGTGGTTCTAGATGTAGACTTAATCTCAGGGTTTCCTGAAAGGAAATGCATGCTTGACTTCATGCAGTGGTATCTTGGTCTCCTGAATCAAATGAATTCTAAATCACATCTTAGATCTGCAGAGGAAACGCAGTTGCAAACGAGCAGAGTTCCCTTCCAGACTGGGGAACAGCAGGATTAAAGAGTCCTCTTTGCATAATGTGACAGGAATCATTCCAGATCAAAAGCTGTTCATAGCATGTAGTTTGTGTTCAGTCTTCTCTTGCTCTAAGACCAATTGTGTTGGAAGCAGAGGTTGGTGAGTCCCCATTCTCCTTGGTTCATTGCTCTTACATTTGTAATAGCCCTTTAAAACTCTTTGGTTGTTTTGGTATTTTGTTTGCTTGGTTTTTCCTCTTTCCTCAATTTTTATATGTTGTATAACTGAACAATGTGCTTCACTTGAGCAGCAGTATTATTCACAACCTGTAGCAGAAGAGGTTGATGTGAATAGCTTACTTTACTGCCTAACAGTTGTTAAGAAAAACACAAAGATGAAAAGATGAGAGGAAAGGGGGAGAGTGTTTCATGGCACAGTGGTTCCTGAGCTCTGCTATACTTGAGCTTGTTACAATACAGTGTGCAGACAAATCTTTCTTTTTAAGCTCTTCGGGAGTTGTCAAGATCACAGAAGCATTTCTGAAAGCAAATGCCAGGTTGAAAACTAAGTCCTAATGTGCATCCTCTTCAAGACTAATGTTTAAGTCACTTGCCTTTTATTTTTTTTCTTTATATATTTCTTCCTTAAAAGATTGAATTGTGTTTTATACATCACAGTATCACAGTATCACTTAGGTTGGAAAGGACCTCAAGGATCATCAAGTCCAACCTATCAACACAGACCCCATGACTAGACCATGGCACCAAGTGCCACGTCCAATCTCCCCTTGAACGCCTCCAGGGTCGATGACTCAACCACCTCCCTGGGCATCATGTTCCAATGACGAATGACTCGCTCGGTGAAGAACTTCCTCCTCACCTCGAGTCTAAACCTCCCCTGGCGCAGCTTGAGACTGTGTCCCCTTGTTCTGGTGCTGGTTGCCTGGGAGAAGAGGCCAACCCCTTCCTGGCTACAACCACCCTTCAGGTAGTTGTAGAGGGCAATGAGGTCACCCCTGAGCCGCCTCTTCTCCCGGCTAAACAATCCCAGCTCCCTCAGCCTCTCCTCATAGGGCTTGTGTTCAAGGCCTCTACATGTTACAAAGATGTACAGTGGTCTGACTCATAAGCTACCACCAGTTGTTTCTTGAGGAAGGCAGTGAAACAAATGGGCATTCTTTTCCTTCCCAGAATATTCAGCAGGTTGTCCAATTCAGGACATAGCAGAGTCTGCCCATCACTAGGTAGAATCATAGAATCAGTGAGGGTTGGAAGGGACCACAAGGATCATCTAGTTCCAACCCCCCCCTGCCATGGGCAGGGACACCTCACACTAGATCAGGCTGGCCCGAGCCTCATTCAGTCTGGTCTTAAACACCTCCAGGGATGGGGCCTTAACCACCTCCCTGGACAACTCATTCCAGGGCTTCACCACTCACGGTGAAGAACTTCCTCCTCATGTCCAGTCTGAATCTCCCCACCTCCAGCTTCATTCTATTCCCCCTAGTCCTATCACTACCTGATATCCTAAGAACTCCCTCCCCAGCCTTCTTGTAGGCCCCCTTCAGATACTGGAACGCCACAATAAGGTCACCTTGGAGCCTTAGTATCATAGTATCAGTCAGGGTTGGAAGGGACCACAAGGATCATCTAGTTCGAACCCCGCTGCCATAGGCAGGAACACCCCACACTAGATCAGGCTGGCCAGAGCCTCATCCAGCCTGATCTTAAAAGGTATTGCAAGGGTTTATTTAAAATTTGTGAGCAGTTAAGATTGCTTGTCTTCTGCACAGTATCTTCTTTCTGTATGACAATCATCAGTTTGAATATAAAGTCTAAATAGGTGGAGAAGGTTGCTATAGTTGGAGTGGAATGAAACACAGTTTATCATAATGGAAACACCATCCTTGAAGTTTGGTGGTGTGGTTTTGTTTTGTTGTTTTTTTACTTTTGATTCTGTTTCACATTCACCCTTCAACCCTTAAGGGTCCAGTTAAATTGTTGTAATACTCTTGAAGAACCCTCTTTTAAACCTCATACAAAACCTTCATATATGATGCACTTACAACATCATGTAAAGGTGGCCAAAAGTGGATGGGAGGCTACCAGTTCAATGTTGGCAAGAAGACTGCCTCTCTGGACAGGCTGCCAAAATAAAAGTCCTTAGAGGAAAGGCTCAATTCCAAAAGCAGTTTGCAGTTTTTCATAAAGATATAAATACTTCCAGCTTGTCCACATCACACTTGATGAGCTTGGTGCCCAAAGGCTTTAAAAATATATATATGTAGGAGAAGCTTTTGTGCTTTGTGAGTGTGCTTCATTTTCTGCAAATGGTGCTGTCCTTTGCAACCTGTGCTCATTCAAACTTGTTTGATGTTGGTCTCCTTTCAGGAGGAAGCTGGCTGGCTGCAAGGTAGTGTGTCAGAGCCACCCCCCCCGAACAGAGAGCTTGTGACATATTTTCCCCAGATACAGGAGTGATCTGTTTTATGTCTCATACTTGTTAGAAACAAGGAGTTTAGGAATGCATATCCTAGAATAGAGATCAACTGGTAATAAAAACTCTTTGCAGGTGAAGGTGTTTACTAGATCTGAAGGACAATGCAAAGAGGAATGAAAAGGGAATGTGTCAATCATCATTAGAAGTTTCTGATGCACTAGGTCACAGTCAGTATTTACACTTGTGAAACAGGCTGGATGTCAAAGGATTGGCTCCCCAAAGTAATGTGAGGAAAAGCATGTCAGCATTACTTTTGCTAGTTTCCATCTTATTTTTTAAGTTGGCTCTGATGAGCCCTTTCTTGCTAGCATCAGGCATGGTTCACTCAAAAAGAGCTCTTAAAATTCAATGATAAACTTTACTCTTATTGACTCTGATACTAATCAGTTAGTTGGAAGAGAAGCACTTTCTGACCAGATGGGTTTTTTTGACCAAGCCTGTAAGTTTGCTGACACAAATCCTATAACAAATAACACCTAGACAGTGGTTTTTATATCAGGCTGTATATACTCCTCTCTGGGATTCTTTAAAAGCTTTCTGCATGTAAATTGAAATTCTGATCTCTCTGTGTTTGTGTTGAAGATGCATTTTTTGCTGGAGATGTACAAACTGAAAGCTGCTGGACTAGAATGAACCAGCAAGGGTATTACTTGGCTTTAAGTAGAAAGTGGTCATTGATGTTTCTAGTTTCCATGACACTTGGTTATCTCTATCTTAAGTAAAAGATTTTTTTGTTTGTTCTTGTCAAACTTGTAAGAAATTCTCTCATTTAGATGGCGTGTTCTGAACTATCCCAGACATGCACATAGGAGCCCTGAACGTCACGCTTTTTAAATGGATTGTTAGTGTTGGCATAATCACAAACTCCTGGGAGGTACATGAGAAGCTGTTCACTCCATTTTTCATCTTGTAGTGGATGAGTACCAGGAGGTAGCTCTTGAAAACTGTTCTGGATACAAGTTGCAAGCAGTCAGGGCACTGAAGACAAGAGACCTATTCTGCTGGTTCTCCTAAGGCATGCTGCAGTGCAGACTGAATGCATAGAGGTCTCTGGTGGACCTAGATCTGCTTTTTCTTTCCCCCTGCTTCTCTAGACTTAACTGCCCTCTTCCAAGCTTGTTCATTTTGCTGCTGATTCCATCACCTCTTTAGATGATGTTTGTTTCTTCCCTAGCTCTGCCCACTGTGGTTCCACTCGCTCTTTTCTTGGATCCCACTCTTTTTCTCTAAGAAAGGGAAGTGTATGTTACATCCCATGTATTATCTACAGATAGCTAGAAAATAGTGAAGACCTGTGGAATTCTTGCCCTGCTTGTATAAATTGGCTGTGTCTTGCCATAGTTCTCTGAAACTAAGTGTTTGGGGTTGGTGAAGAATTGACAAGACCGGATGTGAAAAATGCTTACATGGGCAGTGTTGTTGGGAAGACCAGAGATTTGTTTCTGGAGTTTGACATGGAAAGTGCATTGCAGATAAACATGTATCAGTGCTACTGATTGATATGTACAGGGGGTGGTATTTTTTTTGTGTGCTTAAATACAACATGGACACGCTGTTTTGTGTTGCTGTTTCTTCCTTGATGATTAGGCAGTAGTAGGGTGTGGAGTTGCCTCTAAAGGGAATTAAGACTGCAAGGTGCCTCTCTCTTTAGGATTTTGAAGGCTACATTTAGAAATACAAAGCAATTACTACTGTAGGGCCAAGAGGCTAATTCTGTGTGTCTTTACATTAATAGTTTCTATGGTTTTGATGCTAGTTGTACCATAAATATGGAATAGGAAATGACTTGTGGCAAGAAACTGCAAAATGCAGATTAAACTTTTCTTTTTAATGTTATGTGGACCACTTATGGTATTTAATGGCCACTGAACTTGGCCCTCTCCCTCCTCCCTTCCTGGTCCAAATTACAGAAGGACATTCATGGAAGAAGATCACATTTACATAGGTGATGAAGAAAGTGACTCAGTGAGGAGTTGGCATAAATTTTGTTTTCCTCGTGCTTCTTTCGACTTCTCTGATTGCTCTTGTTTGTAACCTTCTTTCTTAACCCCTGAACACAACCCTTGTAATCACATCTTCAAAATAGTAATTACTAAGGAAAGAAGCAGCTTTGTCTCAGAGTGAGCTTTTTTCAAAGAACAGCTCTTTTTTAATAAACCTTTGGCTCTTCTTCTCCAGGAAACTTTTTCCAGTCCTTCCTTAAAGATATGAACAACAAGGTCTGCACCTCTGTGAGTTAACTCTTAATATTAGGATTGAGGGAACTCTTACAATTAGGAGGGTGTGTTATCCCCCCTCCCCCCAGTAATAAAGTCCAGAAATGAGTGGATTGAAGGCTTTTTAATTTGAGACATCCCAGAGTTTGGGAAAGTAGTGAGGTAGACCAAGGATAGAAATTGATCACACAAGACTGGGAGTTACATGGCTTATACTTGTAGGCTCAGCGTTGACCTGTGTTCTAGCAAACAGCTTTGAGGTGTGTCTTGCTGCAGCAAAGCAGCTTATTTTTTTTGGAACTATGGTGGTGAGTGAGCATCCAAGAAATATAGCCTGCAGGGCAAGTGTATGTGGTGTGCAGTGGCTGCTAGGCTAGGAAAGGGAGTCCTTATGAAGAATGTTTCTTTTGCAAATGCTGTAAACACAGCACTGTAATTGACTTTTCTTGTTTGTTTCCTCCCTTAGGTTCACTAAAAGACCACCCGCAGCAGCAGCCTGGCATGCTTTCTCGCGTGACTGGTGGCCTTTTCAGTGTCACAAAGGGAGCTGTTGGTGCCACGATTGGAGGTGTTGCTTGGATTGGAGGAAAGAGCTTGGAAATTACCAAAACAGCTGTCACGTCTGTGCCTTCGATGGGAGTGGGGCTTGTCAAAGGAAGTGTTTCTGCTGTAGCTGGAGGTGTTACAGCTGTAGGATCCGCTGTGGCAAGTAAAGTGCCTTTAACAGGAAAGAAAAAGGATAAGTCTGACTAAAACAAAAACTGAGACATGCTCGATTCTCCAGAATACTACATCAGAGGCATTAAAATCTGCTAAGATTTGGACCATGAGAAGCCATGTGTCTTAGACACTTTATCTTCTACAGAGTTGTGCAAGTAACTCCATTTCATCTGAAAAGGCCAGAAGCAGCTTGGCTAGCACAGCTCAGGAAGATTTATTAGGACCTAGATTGAAGATTTGTATCTGGTGAAATGTTACACTTGTAACTATAGAAGTGAGTAACTGTATCTGAAGGGATAATATGTATTTGAATATTCATTTACTGTAAGTCTTTTGCAGTTTTGGACTAAAATGTGAACACAAACTTGGTAGTCTCTGCCGTACCATCAGTATGACGAGACGCCATTTACTGTTCTCAGTGGTTTCCACGTCCTCCTGATAAGGATGCTTCAGCTGTGTAACAGCATTGTTGGAGTACCCAAGTAGTTTGTTAAGAAACTGCATTTGCAGGCAGCCTGTAAACTACTGGTGACTGCATTCTGCTGGTGTGGACTGGAACAAATAGAACTGGAGGTGTGTAGGAATTGGAAATGAGATTGGGAGGTAGAGGTGAGAAAGTTCGACATGATAGAAGCGATCATAAAGAGTGAAATAACTGAATGCCTTATTAGAGGAAAAAAAAACTTTTTTTTTACTAGTTGAAGCTGTGTAAAGAACTGTTTTGTTGTTTCAGTGCAGTTCACAGAATGAGCTTTAGACTCTCTTCATGAATTCTGGTATCTGAAAGCTTGTCAGTTTTTACTGAAAAGAAGATTGCTCCATCTCAGGTGTATTTAATGACATGCATCTCTCTCCTGCAAGTGACAACTCATTTCTAATAAACTTCTTATAGACACTAGAAAAAGTACTAGCTTAATGCAAACTGGGCTGACATTTGTGGCCATCTAGGACAACTGTCTGACTTGAAAGCAATTCCTTTCATGTAGTTGGAAACCACTGAAGAACTAGCAAAGCTGTTCTCAGCTCCACGGTGCACCAGCTTAGCTTTCTGCTTAAATGCAAGAACTATTTCACTGCATCTTTCTCCCCAAAAAAGGGAGCTGAGGCCTTAAAAGAAGAAAAAAAAAAAAAAAAGGGGGGGGGGGGGGGGGGGGAGGCATGGGATAGAAAATGAAAAAGAAACATTCGTGATCCAAGTAAATGGTAACTGACAGATTCCACTGGTTGATACACCTCGGACAGGAACAGCTGTAGGTCCTCTGCAGTACATAAGGCAAAATGCACTTCTACAGACACAGCTTGAGGTTGCCTCAAAATAGAAGCTGTTGGTGATCTTTTGTGTACTGACTTTGCAAATAATAACCTCTTTGGAAGCCCCCAGAAGAAGGCTGTGAATGTTGTGCATGCAGTATTTTCTAAGAACTTGTGTTCCTACAGAGAACTTCTAAGCACGTAAGTTTACTTTTTTTCAGTGGCTATGGTTGTACAAGAAGAATATAGAGCAAGACTTTTTTTGAAATAATAAAAAAAAATTAGAACATATCACTTGTCCAAATCTTAGTTCTGTGTTCCTGGGTGTAAAATACACTACAGTAGTCACTGAGCCATTTGCACTTCCAGTGCGTTCTGGAACAGCTTAGTCCAGTATTGGTACTTGTATATGCCAGTAGCATGGGGGTTTGGGATGGAAAGAGTGAACACCCAACAGATGAGATTACCTGATCCTTTTGGTAGATGCAGAATAGAATAGAATAAACCAGGTTGGAAGAGACCTTCTAAATCATCGTGTCTAACCCATCATCCAACACCACCTAATCAACTGCACCAGCTACGTAGCTCCAGTCTGCTGCAAGGGTGTGATGAGGTAAGTTATGCAACAAGAGGAAGACCGGTTGTGTTTTATAGTCAAAGGCAAATCACATAGATCATAGTATGGTTCAAGGATAACCTTTAGCTCTAGAAATGATCTAGCTTGGATATTGGAGGTAGTTGAGCTGCAGCAAATCAATTGCTATGGGTTTCCTCCTGCGGTTTCCAGTGTAGATGTATCCCTAGAAAGCTACCACTGAACTCCAGAGTCAGCTGTTTGGAGTACAGTGGCACTTGTGACACTCAACTAAACCCTTCCTAATGGTTTTCTGAAAACACAAATGTTGAACTGGCCATGCCCCTTTTATGGCATTTTAATTTTTATACTATTGAACTTGCTGCAAACCAAGTGTAGTCTGAAATAAGCAATGTTTGATCTGTAGAGAGCTGCCAGCACTTCATTGTGTTTTGTTCTTAACATATCCTGTAGTTACTACTTCTGCATCTTGTAACAAACACTTTAACATGGCATCTGGTTTTAGTTTTTTGAAAAGAGCTTTGTTCTATATCCTGCATATTTCCCACTTATGAAACTTGCTTTTGTCTTAACTTGTTCTGATTCTGTCGTGACAACGTGCAAAACGTTAAATTTTGCTGTTTCAGACATTTGAAAGCTTCCTTAGTTAATTTTTGGAGAAAGGCATGCTTGGGTGTAAATCTTCCCACAGGATCATGCCCCAGACTGTCCTTTATCTGCATCTAAATAGTGCCAACCAGCTCCTAACAAAGCCTGTAGCTCCACTGGGTAGGCTGTGCATCAAGTCCCTTGTATTAATTTTGTTTTCCCTGGGAGTTGAGGTTTGGGGCTACCCACTTTTAAGATTGTAGTGGGCTCAGTGGAATATGAAACTGGAATTTTCAGGGGGAGAGGGATTGTTCTCTTGTCTTAGGATTGTTTTTGTGGTGGTTTCATTCCAGTCTCCTTTTCCCAGCCCCATTTCAAAAGGGGAATATGAAAGCTACTTACCTGACTGCTGTGTAAAGAGAGACTGGTCTACAGGCTTGTATCTGCCAGATTTGCAGTATAAACTTGCTCATGTTCACTGTGAGTGAACAGGAACAGGTAAGGAAGCAGATTTCAGGAATACATCTTGCTAACTGGGAGCCTCCTTGCAGTTTTAATTATAACTGAATCCCATGAGAAGGGAAATAGGTTCCAAGTATGGAGTTATGAATTAAGGATTGAATGAATTTTGGCCTGCTGGTACAGAAGGAGTCTTTGCTTATGCTTTCCTTTTGAAAGGGGAGGAGGAGAAATTGAAACATTCAGAATGGACAATGTGTAGTAACTCTGGCTGGGACTCAATTAAGGAAATATGTCACTTTCCTGTTTTGCTTGTTCCCGCTGGAGATACTCCATCAAGTTATGGAGAAAAGCTGTTTCAGGAACTTTTAAAAACATACCTGTAGAAAAGTCAAAACTAAATTTTTCAAGGAAAACATGTTTTGGTTTCCTTTTCATCCAAAACCACTGATGCATTCTGTGGTCCAGCATTAGAGACTGTAGATGCTTCAGCTCCAGGGAGCTGAAGTCCCTGTGTGTCTTGAGGGGAAGGATGCTTTTGAACTCAAATAATACTGTGGTCTGCTTAATAGCTGACCATTGCAAGACAGTCAAAAAGTGACAAGGGCAAATTCCTGTGAATTTTTAATAGGGCTATCTTCCCAGTTTCCTCTTAGAACATGATAATGTGTTTCAAAGAGTAGGCAAAGACATGACTTAGTAACACAGCTGACTTTTATTGTACTAGTGGTACGTGCCCTTTGAATTCTTGCCAGTCATGTGTGCTCTTACAAGGGTGGTATTTATCCCTGCAGGCTGCTGTCACGTCCACATTTGACCACATGGCAGTGAGTTTAAGACCTTCAGCTGTTGAGAACTTGGCACTGCTCTAACCAGATGTTTCTAGCCCATTCCAAGGTTGCAGCAGATAATGTGGCAGGCTATCTAAAATCATCATCTTGCAGTCCACTCTCTAAACCAGTAATTCAATACCCGCTTTCCTAGGCAATTTAAAACTTTCCCTGAAGAAAAGGAACTCTATGCTTGCTGCCAAAATGGGGTTTAAAAATTACCTTGAATAATGGCCTGAAGCGAGGGGGTTGTGCAACTGTTTCTTCCTCATGCTGTCAAGAGGGAATGTGTATGGAGCACTTGCTTAGGAAAGCCTTTCTGAGAAGTAAAACTGATGATGATCCTAATGCTATTGAGATGATTGTCAAAGATGCTACTGTCTTGTGTTATCATTTGCCAGCCCATAAATGAAAATTAATAAAGTCCCCTGAGAACTTAAACACAGACAGTTACTATTTTGAAAGCCAGCACTTGTCAACAATTACCATAGTGTTATCTGAGAAGCAATATTGCCCATATATATTTAGAAACTCTGGCAGCTGTTTGCAAATCTGGTAGTCATTTTTAATCACCAGTGGTTTACAGACTAGAGTTTTGTTACATCTAATATAAAAGCATGACTTTTTCCTTTCTCATACAATCATCTTGAGCTCACTTGGATCTCTCCCTGAACCTCAACAGCGAAGAAGAAATTGAGAACTAGACAATAGCACTAGAAGTATTTCCTCCTGTTCCAAAGCTCTTGCAAAAGCAGCGAGTTTGGAAGTCTCAGAAACGTAAAGGAGGTTGTCTTGTAGTTGCTTTGCATTATGGTTGTACACAAACATACTAGGGTCTCACTGTAGCAGTCACTAAATAAAAAATACTTTGCTCTGCACTCTAGCTAGGTTTTCCTATGTGAGAAGTCAAGTCTGCAGATTGGGATACAGGAGCTTTTGGAGCTGCTCATTCCAAGAGTCTCCAGAAGTCAGTGAGCCAGCGTGTTGATGAACACTGCTGGACAAATCACTCCCCTTTTCTCAAGAGAATGAATGTGCTAACTACCCCAGCGGTTAATGCCCTGTTAGATAAGGAAAAGTAACAGAAGCAAAAAGAGAAAAGTGAAGTACTCCCTGGGAAAAAAAGGTGACCTTAATCACAAGCAGGTTACTTGAAAGCATTGGAAAGCTACAATTGCATAATGACATTATGCCTAAGACCCACCCCAGGACAAAGTACAATTCTCAGAGAGCTGACATCACCTTTTCTCTTGATATTTTTCTTTTGCATAACCAAGTACAGCATTTAACTTAATCTTCAATGTGTATAGGAGCCACAGGATTAAAAATTGGTCTCTCCTCCTTTGATTGTATCTTACCATAGCTGGCTTCAAACTCTTTCTTAGTACCATTCAAGCTTTCTAGATTTCCACTCTTTATATCATAACCCAAAGCAGAGAGCTTTTTAATTCGGTACTGAACAATTTGTGTTGTCAGCTCTAGCACCATTGGTGTCTCTCTGATCTGTTCCACAGAAATTCCTTCCTTCAGTAGTCCTTCAAATCTTTCCTCCAGAACTGGAACCGAATAGTAGAGAAGGGCTGGGCATTTCAGCACCAGCTCTTTGAATTCCTGATCGCTGCACTTAAAGATGTTTTTGGAAAAAAGCATACTCGTCTCCATAGTAGTTGGACTAAGTTGAAAGATAAAACCTTTAAGTTTGGATAGCAGCTGCAGAACCTCATTGTCAGTGAAATTCTTCTTTTGGAGAAATTCCAAGTTCTCCTGGATTGTGGTGGAGGAGTGTAATAAAATGAATGGGTTTTGGCTCAACAGCTTCAGGATCCAGATCTTCATATTTGCATCAGAACCCCCTACATTCAAATAATGTTTTTGTAATGTCTCTATCACGCTTTTGTTTTTCTCAACAGGATTGTGGAAAATATTGGGTGCACTTGTCAGGAATCTGGTGATTATGTTATTCTTAAGTCCCAACTCTTGAAAAAACAGTATGTTTGCCTTCTGGTTCTCATGATATTTAGTAGTAAAAAAGGACTCTGGGAATTGTTCTATCAATGTAATCAGCTGTTTTTCATTCTGGCATACCAATTGCCACAGAGCTCTTTGAGAGTTTACCTCTGCAGGGGTGTGCAGAACCGCCTCTGGGCAGCGTTCTAAGATGTTGGCTACAGCGGCCTCATCCGCTCCCATTTCTTGTAAGATGCCAGCAATTTCTTTCACGTAGGCCACATCCTGGAGAAGGACCCATTCCTTCAGTCTGCGTATTTTCTTAATGTCAACTGACAATTTGTAGAGACTCTCAACAGTTTGTTTATTTTCCTCTCTTGATTTTATATCAGTTGTGTAAGTGGAATGCATTAGGAAGCTTCTGTTTGCTGCTTCATGCCACACCGATGAAAAATTCAGTCCCAGGTTACAGCACTGAGATCTTGCCAGCAGAAGAGTAAATGTATCTCTTGCACTATGAGCGACTCCTCTCAACATCATGGACAGCCCTGTGGAGAAAGAACAACTGTAAGAAAACACATTTAAGGCACAAATTCATACTCAAGAGATGTTCATATTTAGACTGAGCTGGTATGAGAAATTGCTCTCAACAGTGTTTTTCATTATTCATTATCAGCTCTCATGTGAGAGTGAGGCAAAAAACCCACAAACAACCCTTTTGAAAGGTTAATGCTCTCATGGATACTTCACTGCAACAGCAGCATGTGGAGGTAAGAGACGTGATGCGGGGGCAGCAGTGTGTCCCTATAAATGCAGTCATAGAAAGGTCAAACTGGGCTGCTTCCTGCTGCTAAAATTGTTACTACATTAAAGCTTGCTCACACTATACTAGAGAGATGTTTCATGCAATTAAATTAGACACTATGCTACTGAATTAATTTTTCAAAAGCAGCTTAACTGTCTTTCTCAAAGTATTTGCTTAACTTCTCAAGTATGGAGCATGATTTTTTCATTCATGTGTCAGAGACCCTCCCCAGTGCTCCCTTCAGCAGCACCTCATAGCTTTCCTATGTTATGAAATAACTCTTGTTATAATTAAGAAAAAATCATTGAAACTTTCCTCTGTGTGTTTTTCACTAGCTGAGTCAGTTAATTGGGTTCTGAATAAGCACACTGGTGATCTGGGGGAGGAAGTAGGGTGTAGTATCTTCAGGCTTTCATTTGCCTCTTCCAGTATGTACTTTGCTACAGCTGCCCTTTGCACCAACACCTTTTTTCTGTCTCCAGGTCACTCCTGTCATTGCAACTAACTCCCTGGCGGGCAGAGTTCCTGGGAAATAGGTGCTTGGCTGTGCTGGAATTGCACAGCAACCACAGGGTAGTTTGGCTAACCCTATCCCCATCTTTTCTCAAAAGTACCTGTGTCAGGCATTGCCAATAGGACATGCGCTGCCACCTGCTCTGCAGTGGCCAAAGTACCTTTCACCAGTGTATCTTTAACTTCCTCAGCTGGGGTTTTGTGACAACCTTTTGGAAGCACAGAGCGTGACAGGGCAAACCACTGGTCTGTGAAACACTTGCACAAACTGCTGCCACTAGCATGCTTAAAATTGCTGAAATTGAAAACAAAACCACCGGTTTAGCATTTGAAAAGTCTGTTTCTACAGTTGCTTTCATCTCCCCCAGAGCAAAGAATGTTTCCAAAAGTACCTCCATGAGCACCCAGCTGAATTCTTTTTGTTTATTTTTTAGGAGGCAAAAAGCTGTTAAAATCGTGCAGTCTAATCTCCTGTACATCAGACCAAGAAGTCTATTGCAGGAACAGTTTCACAAGAGCTCTAGAATCTGCTTTCTAGCCCATCTTTTAAGAAAGATGGTTTGTTCAGAGTACTGAAGTGACAGAGCCTCCAGCTAGTTGGTAGGTAAGGTCAACTATTTTCCAAAGGTAAAATACTTTTGTTTTCAAGAAAGTGTACCTTTGCTTATAAGGTGGTGGTTTTCAGCTTCTAAAAGCTGGACTCTCTTTATGCTACTGTATCATAAACTAACAGAATAAGACATCATTTCCTGTATGCAAACTAATGTAACAGAAGCTGTTTGTCAGTAACTTGGGGGGTTTTGTGGTAGAGGTTTGATACTGCTTGCTGAAGCTGCTTGTGTCAGAACCCTAAGGCTAAAGATTTTATCTTCATAAACTGATTTGGTAAGTGCTGTCCAGCAAGCTCCACCACAGAACAGCAACCTTTCCCAAGCCCTGAAAGCACTGTAAGTGTAGGTCAAGTCACAGACTTTTCATGTGCTCACCTTTCTGTGTTCTGAAAAATTGACTGCCTCACAAGGACTGCAAACTAAAGCTGCTCCTCCACAAGGAGTGACACAACTGCCTGTGTCTAAATACTCTGAGTAATCCTATTGAATTTGGTGGGTCCAGTCAGAGTTAGTAAATCTCTGAAGGATCAGACCTTTCTTCATTAATGCTCCCACTCTGCTGGAAACTGCCAGCAAGATAAAGCACTGTTAAAATTGTTTGGGATGTCAGATGATGCTTCCAAAGTACAAACTGGAAAAATAAGTAACCATGACTTTTACTTCAATGTGTAATCCTGCTGCTAAACAAAATTGCCTTGTGAGTAATGCGTTCACTTAAAATGCAATCACTTTATCTATTACAGAGCTTTAAAAAACTCTGATATTGTAAGTTGTGCTCTTCCAAGGTCTGACATGAAAACAATTGGTATGTTCACATAAAAGAAACTTTGTATTGTCTGAAAACATTTGACACATCACTGTTTTTTCCTTAGTGAGGATCCTCTATGCAGGAATACATAGTACTATGAAAGGAAGGAATATTTAATTGGCTAAGCCCCATCTGACTGGGGCACTAAGGAGCTCTTGTAAAGCACTAAGCAAAATACAGCATCTAAAGCAAGATCAATGTATTTTAATGTTAGGGTGTTCTGTAGAAACTGAGATTAAGAGTCCCTAGATGACAGTACTGCATTTCCAGGGTATGTAACCCATTCAAAAAGTTCAGACTTCTCTTAAAGCTTATGCTGGACTACTGTGCTAACATGCAGGATCCAAACAGAATTTTTTGCATATGTATACTGCTGTGGGGATTATAAATCAATTAAGAAAAAAAACCAGCCAACTCAGACTTTTGCTCTCGCTGCTAGCAGCATCCTCTCGTCACCAGGTGTCGTAACAGCAGTAAAAAAGTGAACTAATGCCCTACCTAGAAGTTATCTGGGATCCTGCTTGCTAGCACACTCACAGTGATCTGTACCTACAAAGTAAAGGTGTTACAAATTTCATTATTTACTGAGACCCCTATGTATCCTCCATAGGAAATGGATGCTAGGATCAACTGTCTGATTCATCCCTCATTTCATTCAGAAATGTTTAATTTCTCAGTGTGTATTTTGAGACTCAAATCTCATTTTTTAGAAAAATTAGCAAATCAACCTTTTTGCTCATTTATTTTTCAGAAAATCTTTCACTAAAGAGAGCAACAGTATGGCTACTACTGCATGCTCATCACTGCCCTTCTCGTTACAGCAAACCTTTGCCACATCTTGGTGGACTGTAGAGAATTAAACTATCAAGTACCTGTATGGGATGAACAGTGAAGAGTAGCTATCTGTCTAGAAAAGCACAGTGTAGACAGGAATGAAATAGATTGTGAAGAAAGCTGGAGCAGCTTTGTTGGTTAACGCATAGTAGACTAAGCATTCGCGCTGCTGCACTTCTGAAAAACGAATCCCTGCTTTTCATCAGTCACGGAAATGAGGTAAAGAGGGATTAGAAAAATAAACTAGACAAACACAAAGCTTCCCGAGGGGTGGGGGGAGTGGAAAAGACTATCCTAGCATAACCCAGGTTGGTGTCTAAGAGCTCAAAGCAGGGTCTGCAATGAGCTAAGATCAGGCTGCTCTTCCCAGTCAGGTCTTAAAAACTGCCATGGAAGCATAGCACTAAAACTAAGCTGACGGTCACCAAGTAAGGCTTTTTTACCACAGGGAAATCACTAAGTTCTCAATCACAGCCTGGTCACTTAAGCCTGGCCACCTCGACGGTCCGTCCCCGCACACCCCCTTCCTCTCCCTCGGGACTCCGCTTGGGGGTGCAAGGGAAGGCTTACTGGCAGGCAGCACTGGAGCTGAAGGCGGGCAGGGCTCCTGCGCGGCGCCCGGAGCCTCGCTACGCGGTTTGTGCCGCTGCTGCCAACGTCACCCGCAGGAACGTCACTCGCACCCAAGGGTTCCCTTCCCAACCACGCATCGTTTGAAAAGCAAGCAGCTTCTCTTTATGCGCCTCGCCCCGTTTATCTCCAGGCCGTCACTGTTAAGACACGGCCGCGTCTGTCGTCAAAGCACGGGAGGCCAAATGTAACGTCATCCAGGCCGCTAACGACGGCGTGGCGGCTGAGGGCCGCTCCAAGGCTTCCCTCACCCGCCAGTGCTCGGCCGAGCCGGGCTGCCGACGAGGTGCGTGTCGCCCCTCACCCCTGGCCCGGCGGCTGGTGTGACGCCAACCCACCCAGCCGCTGCGCCTGACCTGGCTCTCGGCCGTGGAGCGCTGCGCCGCCGCGCTGGTTCCTACCACTGGCGCCACCCGGGGGTGGCGGGGGTGAGGAAGGATGTACCATGTGACGGCCGCGGCGGGGAACTGCGAGTGGCAGCGAAGGGCGTAGAGTCGTTTAGGTTGGAAAAGACCTTTAAGATCATCGAGCCCAACTGTGCGGTTTTGAAGTCTCAGTGTGCAGCAAATAAGCACTTTTTTTTTGCCTTACAGACGTGAATCTGCAGTGATTCATTTCTTGATGCACCCTCTGATTAATCAGTGTGGAAAGTGGGCTTGCAAGGTCTCTGTGCTGTGAAAGCATCAAAGGTTCTTCCACCTGCTAAAACAGACTTTGTTATGATTAGAGAGAGTTACAAGTGGTTGGATTTAAACAGCTTTCAAGCGAGAAATAGTAAAGAAAAACAAAATTATTTGGAAAATCAATCATTTTGATGTATCAAAATCACATTGAAGGGCTGAGGCCAACTGTATGAGATTCAACCAAGGCCAAAAGTGAGTCTCATGTTTGGATCACAACAACCCCATGCAACGCTACAGGCTTGGGGCAGAGTGACTGGAAAGCTGCCTGGCAGAAAAGGGCTTAGGGATGCTGGTTGACAGCCAGCTGAATGTGAGCCAGCAGTGTCAAGAGTAGTGTGGTCAGCAGGATCAGGAAAATGCTCATGTACCTGTACTCAGCACTGGTGCACCAGAGCTAGAATATTGTGTTCATTTAGCCCCTCACTGCTGTAAGTACCCTGGGCTACTGATGAACATCCAAAGAAAGGCAATGAAGCTGGTGAAGGGTCTAGAGAACAGGTCTATAAGACCAGGAGCAACTGAGGAAACTGGAGGTTTTTAGCCTGGAGAAAAGGAGACTGAGGGTAGACTTTTTTGATCTCTACAACTACCCGAAAGGAGGTTGTAGCAAGGTGGGTGTTCTCTTCTCCTAAGTAATAAGTGATAGGACCAGAGAAATGGCCTCAGATTGTGCCATGGGAGGTTTAGGCTGGATATTAGGAAACGTTTCTTCACTGAAAGGGTTGTTGAGCATTGAAACAGGATGCCCAGGGAAGTTATTGAGTCACCATCCCTGGAGGTATTTAAAAGACACATAGATATGGTACTTAGGTAAGGGCTGTGGTTTCATGGTATACTTGGCAGTGTTAGATTAATGGTTGTATTCAGTCATCTTAAAGCTCTTTTTTAACCTAAACAGTTCCATGATTCTAGGAGCCTTAAGATTATGACAGCAAAGAAATTAACAGTTTAAAATTAGGCTACTTGAGTGCCTGAGTTATGATGGGAAGCAGACGATCTAATTGGTTCAGTAGAGGAAATGATCTGTATCTTGTATTTATCCAGATCTGAAGTTGAAATAATGCTGCTAGTGAGGCCATGCATCCTGTACAGCACAACAGTTACCATACACACCACCCAGGAATCAAAGCCATACTGCTCCTGATACCAAAGAAGTTAACCTCTGCAAAGATGTTTCTAGGCTGGAGGATAGGAAGAGGTTCTACACAGAGAGAGTGATTGCCCATCGGAATGGGTTGCCTGGAGAGGTGGCAGAGTCACCATCATTAGAGGTGTTCAGGAGACTTGATGGGGTGCTTGGTTGCATGGTTTAGTTGATTAGGTGGGCTGGATGATAGATTGGACATGATAATCTTGAAGGTCTCTTCCAACCTGGTCCTGTCCTATTCTATTCTAATTCTAATTCTATTCTAATTCTATTCTAATTCTATTCTTTTTGAAAGCAGTACCCTGAAAAATCATTTCAGGATTGAATTTGGATGTGAGGCAATACTCATGTGATGATGGGAGGCTTGTCTTGCATCAGCATATTTTCTTCCATGTGATCAGTACTCTTATTACGGGTGTGTGGTCATTGACTTTACATTTTGCTGGTGGTGCTGGCTCTCATGATGAGAATTCTCTTAATCTATTTTTTTTGGCGGGATCTGTTTCTCTTCTAAACTTAAGAGTAACAAATCCACAGACACACATAAATGATTTCCAGACTTTAAAGATTGTTCTAGGCAGGTTAGGATTCTTTAAGTCTGGGTCTGCAAAAGCAGAGTGCAAATCCATACTCTATGCTCTGGGAACACTTACTTTGTCAGCTACATTTTCAGTAGTCTATATTAGATCTATGAAAAGGATCTAATGATTAAGAGAACTGCAATAGAAGGAAACAGTGCTGTATGAACACAGTTTAGGCTTGTTCTACATGACTGCTGTTCAAGAACAGTTAACAATGTGAATATAAGTGATATACTGTTAGAAACTTGTAGCTAAAAAATGCACAATGTAGTCTTGTTTCTTTATGTCTTTAGCATGCCTTGATGTTATAATTTTTCCCTTCTAACTCCTCCTTTTGCAGTCTCAGTCTGGGCTAAATTAGCAATAATGTTCTTTAAAATAGTTATCCCCAAGAGAACACAGTAGTGAGGTTTACTTGTGTGAGCTCCTTGATTAACTATGATTCTATTTTCTTTTTCTACTAACTTGGAGAGACTCTTCCCTTGAGATTTGACATTTTAATTAATATATTCTTCATCTTCCTTCCTAGAACAAACTGTCTCACAGGGAAGGTATGGCTAGAGCTGAATGGTGTCTTGACATGATATACTAGAGTGGTTATTTAGTCTGTAGTGACAAATGACTTACAGAATGATGGTTATCATGGTTGTGATTTAGTTACCAAACTGTAAGGTCTAATGGGGGAGGGTCGCTTCCACCTCAGTAGATTAGTTGATGCTGGATTTTATTCAGGGTCATCTTCAGTGTCACAGCCTTGTAAGGCAGTAGCATAAGGAGTACGAAAAAGTAGTTTTAAAGGTTGACATAACTATATTGAGAAATAACTTTCCTTGAAAAGAAGGAATCTTTTTTGATGCACTAAAAAAATTACAGAATTAAGAGGAGTTTGGTGGAAAGCAGTCATTAATTACTGAGATTTCCTTTTCTACCTTATTTCTTTGAAAATTGATCACCAAATATTTGGCATTTCTTAGTAACAAAAACAAAACCACAAGGAAGAATGTACTTTGTATTGAGTGAGAAAACCTGTTGCTACTCCCTTGTCCATGAACACTGTAAGCTTTAGATTTCAGCAGCAGTCCACAGGTGGTTTATTTTCAGATCTCCATCTAAAGCTGCCCTGTTAGGATTTGAAATTGCTCTACTGCGTCCTTTCAGTCTGTATGCCTTATCCTGTAGTTAGTCATGGCTTGTGGCTAACTAGAGAGAAAGTATAGGAAAACCTGCTGTATCAGCAGCACACACTTTGGTTTGAGCTCTTCAATGAGAAGATCTTAGATATACACCATTTACTAATAATTACTAAGGGCTAGAGAGACCGCTTTAACTCATGCTGCTGCTCAGAACTTGCTGGAAAGCACTTTTCCTTCCCACAGCACTGTGGGGCCGTGCTTCTGTCTCTCAGGGGCTCGTCCAGCTCTTTTTGACACCGCGTCAGGACTGCAACGGGCAGCTACAAACCCACAGTCCGTTTACTTAGCAACAGCACGCATCTTCAACACGGAAGGGAAGCGGGCCGCACTAAGCCAGGTAGGCAAAGAGAGCCATGCCAAACCCGGAATAGCCGTCGTTCTCCTGTCCGCCCGGTACAGCCATGGCTTGTCAAAGACCACGCACACACCGGCATGCGACTGGGGCTGGGCTCCCTCCGCGCTGGCTTACATAAGCGCCCCGCCTCTACCCAGCGAGATGGGGTGCGGTGGGATCGGCCGAGCGGAGCCGAGCCCAGTCAAACCGGGCATGGTGGGCAACACCCACGGCACAAGCACCGGCGAGTCCGCCACATCCACGCCACACGGTGCCACACACCGGGCAGCCGGCGCTGCCAGGGGGTCATTGCAGCGTCATCGCGCATGCGCAACCCTGGCCGCGGGCGCGCGCAGGGCGATATACATAACAGGTCAGCGGGCGCGCGCACTAGCAGCTGCACGCTGCCCCCGGCCCGCGGCGGCTCCCGCCCGTGCGCGCAGGCGCCTTCTGTCAGGATTCGGAGCCTCTCCGAGCCTCCTCGGAGCCCCGTGCTCATCCGGGTCCCGCCGCTTCGAGCCGGGAAGGGGGGGCTGCGGTCTCCGCCCTCGCCGCTCCTCCCTGCTACGGCCCGGCGCTTCGCGGTGTCCCGGTGGATGGGATTCCTACCGAGATCGCGGGCTTGCTCGGCCGCTGGCCGCCCCGCGGCAGAAACGGGGCCAGTTAAGCCCCTCGTCTCCTCTCCCCACGCCATCTCCCCCTTCCTTCGGTAGTAAACACACTTCAGAAACGTGAGGGCCTGCGGTCACGTGGGTCAGGGACCAGCCAATCGGCTGTGGGGGGCGGGGCGGGGCTGCCGGCTGAGCCCGGGCGCCCAGCGCAGAGTCACAGGGCGAGCGGCGAGGCGGTGGCCGCTGGCGGGCACGAGGCGCGCGCCGCCGGTATTGACGGCGGCTTTCCCGCGGGCAGGGGGCCCGGAGCGACTGCTGGATCCTGCTGTGCCTTCTTTTCTCTATCTCTGCTCTCCCCGCCGTGGGGGCTTCGCGGGGTGATGCGTCCCCGCCAGGCGGCCGCCCCCGTCGTCTCCGCCGGGTCCTAGAGCCGCCTGAAGCGAGGCCCCGCGGGCCCTCCCCGCTCCCGTTGCTCGCCCGGGCGCCGAGAGGCGGCCCGGGCCATGAGCATCTTCGCGGGCGGCGGCGGTTTCCGCTGAGCGCCCGCGCCCCCAGCCCGGCTCGGCGGCATGGGGGTGAACGCCGTGCACTGGTTCCGCAAGGGACTGCGGCTCCACGATAACCCGGCGCTGAGGGAATGCATTCAGGGCGCCGACACGGTCCGCTGCGTCTACATCTTGGACCCCTGGTTCGCCGGCTCCTCCAACGTGGGCATCAACAGGTGGCGGTGAGTGCGGGGCGGCGGGGGCGGACGCCCGGCCGGCGGGGGCCCTAATCCCGGCGTTATGTATGCGGTCACGCTGCCTCCCCACCATCCCCTCCCCGCGCCGCCCGATTGGGCCGCCGCCAGCGCCGGCTTCCCTTGCCCGCCCTCCACGCGGCTCTGGTGGCGGTGTTACATATCCAGCCCCTGCGCCGGGCCGGGCTGTGGAGGGAAGGGAGAGAAACCTCCGGCAGAGTGCGGGCCCGGGCCGGGGGCAGGGACCGGCCCGCGGGAAGGCGGGGGATCCTGTGCGCTCTCCCGTGGGTGTCCGAAGTGCCCTCTGGAGATCAGAAGGGCTCGGCTGCTGGGCTGCGATCCCCGGGAGGAGTAGCCTGGAGGTGTTGCTTCATATCAGCGCCTCTAGGCAGCCAAGAACCCCACCAGCATAGCATAACACCATTCTGGAAAAAGAGCTGTGGAGCTGCTTGTTTGGTCCACAAGTAAATTCTGGGAGTAGCTTGCCTGCAGGAAAATGTATGTAGTGCCCATTTCCCAAGCATGCATATGTATACCTGCACCTGCAAACCAAGTGTGGTCCTGCCTAATACAAAAATGAACTTCACGGTGGAGTTGTGACTGATGCTTCCATGCTAAATGCGTGCCATCGTAAGGCAGAGGTTGATGGGACATCTATGCCTATTTGTCTGTGAGATAAGTTAAAACATCCCTAGGGATCTGGAAGTTACTACCCATTTAAAAGGGCTGGCGTTGCTGTAGAATTCTCGCGTCTTGTGTCCATCCAGTGTCAGGAATTCGTCATTGGCATGGGCTGCCCAGGGAGGTGGTGGAGTCGCCGTCCCTGGAGGTGTTCAAGAGGGGATTGGACGTGGCACTTGGTGCCATGGTCTAGTCGTGGGGTCTGTGGTGACAGGTTGGACTCGATCTTTGAGGTCTCTTCCAACCTTAGTGACAGTGTGATACTGTGAACTTGAGACACTCATGAGCTTAGCCTGAGACTATGATGCAGAAAGAGTTGCCTAATTGTGGAACGAGAACGATGAAACTTGGCTTAACACCACACTGTAGAAGAATGTCAAAATCAAGATACTTTGGATTTCATTTCAGTTTATGTCCCTTCAAGGATTCTTTTGGGTTTAATAATTTCTATGCCAAGTCACTAAATACATAAGCAGCAAAGTAAACCTACCTTTGGAGTTTTTTGCTTTGTGGGTTTTTTCAGATTTTGAGAAGCTTTCCCTATGTTCCTATTTCTGGTTTTCAGAAGATAGAAATACTAAAAATGCTTTCTATGAATGTGTAGTTACTCCATTTCTACTGGGAAAAATAGTGTTCATACCCCGCAGTAATTGTTAGATGATTCCCTTATTTGAGGGTTTTGATGTACATCTGTTCTATAGAGGCTTTTACATTTTTATTTTGAAGGGATTTTTTTTTACTAGCAAATCCTGACTTTATAAAGGAAACTCAGAGGTCTTAGTTTTATGGATGAAGCATGAGCAAATACTTATATTTTAAAAGAACACAGGCAGTTGGTGCAAGTCTGAGTGCTAAGGAAATCATGTCTTAAGAATACTTCTTAGGCTTCTAATAAGTTTGACAGTTGAAGCGCTAACCTCATTCCAGTTGTATTCTTTGAGCCAGTGAATGATGGACAAGTGTGACCTTTGATTCTAGCAGAAGGAAGTTCTTGTCTTCAGTACTACTGCCCTGGTTCTTCAATGACTATTTAATAGGATCATTACCTAATTCAGTCCTTGAGTACATTTATGTGTGATATATTTGCCAGCTGGTTTGCTTAACGGCATTCTCGGTGTTCCAAAAGACAGCTAGTACCTGCGCCGTGTTTTGCATTTGAAGAAAACTATCTTTTTTTCAGGTGCTGGTTAGAGAGGCAGAGTTGTTTTTGTGCTGTGAGTTTATTGTATGGAAAAAAGTTTGTTTCTTTGAGTCCTTTTTACTTGAGTCCTTCTCCAATTCCCTCCAATGAAGATCTCTCAGAAGAAGGGTAAATTACTGCACCTCTCTCCAAAGCACTTAAAACTCCTGGGGCTTAAATACTCTCAAGGCACATGCCATACATGGATTTTGTAGGAAATTGTTGCCTGCATAGCCTGGTTTTATGAGATACTCAGGGTTTTTTTTCAGGTTTAAAAGTACAGTAGCTTTATAGAATAACTAACTGCTAAAGCTGTATGTTTATTAGAGTGATCTCAATAATTTATTTAAATGAACAGTTTCTAATTTGGAGCGAACCCATTTTAAGTTCCAGTGGTTTTAATAGGCTATTTTTAACCAGTGGCAACCCATATGTTCACAGTATGCATACACAAGGCTTATGATACAGATTTTTGGCTCACTGGTCTCACTTGGCATTTGTAATTAATAACCAAGCATTTTATTTCTTGGTTACATGATGACTGTAAGCAAGATTCTTCCTTACATGCCTGTGGAGTAGAGTCTTGAATTAATCAAAATTACTCTGAGATCAGGAGCCCTTCAGCATATAGAACATCACTCAAACCTAATCTGGTGTGAATTTACAGTGGTCTGTTCGTAGTTTGAGTTGATTGACACGGAGACTTTGTGTACTGGTGAGTTTATGATCCTAATGCTCTGGACAAAATGCTTGTCTGTCAGAGTTCAAAGTATGACTAGTACAATGGCTATGAGGAAAAGTGGTGCAAGAGTACAAGAAATCAGGAGGCTTAGTTTCTTAGATGTAATATCCCTCTGCAGAGTCATCAAAGTTCAGTTTAAAAAAGAAGAAGTATCTGTGTTAAATCTGGCAGATAGCAGCCTTTGATACATATGCTCTTCCTGATTAACTTTTCAAGCAGTCATGTAACACTCGTGAACTAATATTTTTGTGTAATTGCGCTGTTGAGCAAGTCTAATTACTAAGCAATCACATGGTCTTACTGACCTCCTTTCTCCTGGCATTCAGCCTACCTGTTCTAAAATCATGACTGCAACGTAACAAATACCACAGTCTTCCTCCAACTCCCCTTAAGTTTTCCTGGTTCTGTTCTGTTTCTTCTAGTCTTCCTTTCAAGCTGTCAAAAATCAAGATGTGCTTTGATGGAGTCATGCTTTTCCTATATAATTAGTTTTCTGGTGGTGTTCACAGATACCAAGGCTTGTGAGAGAGAGATTATTCAGTGTAGTAAAAAAATGATGGGAGAAACGATGAAAGGAGGTGCTAAATGGAAGATTGCTTTAACACTCTCTCAAAGTTTTGTCAATTGCTTTTAAATTTTTGGCACCAGAATTAGCCTGCATCTAATTGTATTAACAGAGTAGACGAAGAATGTAACTTACGTACTCCAGCAAGTAACCATTACCTACTTATGAAAATATGTGTTTGTATGTGCTCACAGACTTTTCCATATTAAGGAGAATGGGATCTCATGTTCAGCAATATCACTTGGGGGAGGGTTTCATTTAGCTCTGGTTTTAGTACAGAGTGGCAATTGATAAAAAGAAATGCAAACATTTTGTTAGTTGCTGCGTAAGAATTTGCTTTGGCTAATAATTTACTTTTTGTAGTTTGTCTTTTTTGAGTCTATATATATGGTTTTGATATGCTTAGTTAAAAGACTGGCATGCAGCAGTTGACTTGAAAAAAGATGGATAGTCTAGTCTTGCCAGTCCTTCTATTTATTTTATTAATCATGCCTGAAGAGAATGAGAATTTAAAATGAGTAATACAATTTAATTTGTATATATAGTAGATTTTGTGAGACTATTGATGTTCAACGTCCTGCAAAGTTAGCTGCTGTCGTTATGTTGTTAGATTTACACGAAAGAAAATATGTGACTGATAAAAATTAATGTTTTTTATATATATATTTAACACTTATGCCTCTAAGCATATGAAAAATCTCTGGGGGTGGGGAAAAAAAGTTTAATTTCCTGGGCAATCACTGCAATTAATGGAAAGGGGAGCTTGTTCTAAAAAATATATAGAAATCTTTCTGTAGCATCTGTTAAATTTTGATTCTGTGCATCTGGTTTTGGAAATACAGCTTCTGGTTATGTAAGTAATGCTTTGTCGTATAGAGACGTGTTCATTGGCTGTGGGGTTGGTGAAGAAAGTTTGTCAGTAGAACTATTCTATGAGTGATTTCAGTTTCCAGTGATATCATATCTGTAATTCAGACAGGCAAAATGTGTATGATACTTTGTTAATTTCAGTGACATGCTTGGTGTGTAAGGAGGAGTGCTCCAAAATACCACGTCCTTGTAAGTTAATTTTCATAGTGCACCACTTAGAATGAAAATCTCTTTCATTTATGAAATATTTAATGCCAAGCCAACCATCTAAAACACAGAGACAACACTCTTGGTTTCTCTTAGACATAGATCAAGTTCATGAGTACTTGTTTGTATTCTGTAGATACTTATTTTATTTTACAGGGTAGCTAACCTGTGCTGAGCTCCACTGCTATAGCTGTGGTATAACAGGCCCACAAGGGAACTCAAATGTTCCTGTGCTGTGTTCTGCATACACCTGTCATGCCTTTTAATGAGTGCCTTCAACTCTAGTGCAGTGTGCAACTTGGAGCACTTTTGTCCAATCAGCCCAATAAATTGAGGGTAATTAATCTGTAAATGTCAAAATGTGCTCTTGAAGAGCGTTGCCTTGTTTTCAGAAGCCGCGTGTTCAGATGGGAGTTCTGGTGGTTAGATTGGAGAAACCCTCCACCTGATATGCCTACCTGTTATCTTCCACAGAAAACCTTGTCTACCCCAAAAGTGCCCCCTGTTCAGCGTTCCCCTCTATAATTCACTGTGTTATGTGATCTAGTCCTATAATTTAGAATGTACGTCACCGAACAAGACTGACGTATGTCCTCATGGGTTTAATCCTGCTCTGTTGATGAATGGGGTGGCTCCACCCTTTCGTGATAGCACACAGTCCTGTGGTGAACCAGGTTAGCTCATCAGTCTGCCTGAAACCCATTAGTTACCAGTTTGGGTGGAATTAGCTCTGTGGTAGATTGTGTCAGCGAAAAGGTCACACTAGTAGTAGTAGTGAAGAGCTGAGAGTGGGTGGGGCAGGTACTATTTCTTGAGTGGCAGTGCAAATTTGAGCCAGACTAAAATGGCAGTAGAACTGGCCTGCACTGCTCATGTATGGAGAAACCATTGGGTGGTTTTTGGAAGATGATTATTGGTTTCTTCTGCGGCTTGCAATTTGCTGATACCCTTTGAAGTTATATTGTCAAAAATAAGTATTGGTCTTTTTGCTGCCTTGTGGGAAAAGCCCAATTTATTTTTTTGTCAAGCTGTAAGAATGTGATAAATAACCCTACCAACTGAGAAGTTACACTGCGCTTATTTGGTTATTTCGGTGAGGGATCTTGTATAACCAGCTTCTGTAATGTACCTGCTGTTAAATTGTACAAGAAATCAGCGCTGGTTGGTCTGGAGAGAGCAGGCAGTACTGCAAATCCAATTTTGTATGACTTGTTCAATAAATTGCTTTTTCCAAGTAGCAGTTATTATAGACCAGAAAAATACTGGCAAGCTTTTAATACAATTTGGGTTTTAATTGCAGGATTCATCTTGAAGAAACCTAATTCAATTAAGAAGTTTTGAGGTTTTAGAGACCTGGTTTTATATCACTCCAAGTTTGAGGGCATGAAGAGAAGTTATGGGTAGAATGCTCTTAATGTGTAAGAGTAGTGAGTCAATATTGTGAGGACAAATACAGTCTTGGAAAAAAAAAAAGTAGGATTATTTCAATCTTAGCTCTCCTGGGACCATAGATCTACTTTATTTTACCTAAGTATCAATAGATCACATTAGTTGAGCAGGGGAAGCTAGTCTGCCTGCTACTTGTGGTATTACCTCATCTGGTCATAAAAGGAAAGGGTGATAAACCCATCTGTGAGGAATGTGAGAGCAGCTCTTTTTAGGCAGTCAAGAAGACAGATATTTTTTTTTTCCCCTCTTTTTTGTTTTATTCCCCCCCAACTGATGAATATGTGGCAGTGCCAATGAATTCTGCATCAGTTTTTCAAAGCAAATTATTTCATGTGTTATCATCCTCTTTTAGCCATTGTCTTGCAATTAGATATCTTTTCCTACAAGTCATGGAAATGCTTTCATTCGTACAAATGGAAGGGACTCTTTCATTGGTATTTCATTGTGAAAATATTGCAGAACAATATTTGTAATGTTTGTAATTGTGCCACCTGAACATTTTGGGGTTTGACAGTTTATCTGCAGCATGGAAACCTTTATTTTCAAGGAAAGTACTTATTTTCCACACTCCCTCAATGCCTGGCAGGTTTTCAGGTTAGTTACATAACCCACGATAGGAGGAAGGTCAAGCTGCCAGCCAAGTCAGCCATTTTTTCATTGTAGGAGGCACACTATAAAGTCTGTTATGTATTAATTTGTGGATTGAAAGAAACTCTTTGCTTTAGGAAGTGTTGTGATTTTTCCATGGTGACCTAAAAAGCTTGAGCATGAATGGGTTGTGTGGGACTATGTGGCTTTGTGTCTTATAGGCTTAATAATTTGCATATCACATTTTAGCAGGTTTAATAGCAGTGTCTTTGGTTACCTCTAGGAAAGGACTGCATTTGATTGCTGGGGTAAGAAAGAACTTCATGATGTGTTCCTGTAATATGTTTTATTAAATTTTTCAGAACTTTAATTTCAGTGTGGAGCGAGGTTAGTTATTTGTTTCTGTATACTTGAGGCTTTCAAGGTCTTTGCAATCTAGGTCAACAGGTGAACCATAATTGCAGTGTTACTCTAACCCAGAAGCCTCCATATATTATTCAGGTCACTATTAAGCATTTGCTTTCACTGCTTTGGATTTTTTTTGTGTGTGTTTCTTTATTCAAGAATAAAGCTTTAGTGGAGGTAAAGGGCAGGATTGGGAAGGAGTTCGGGAAACCGGGTCAATATTGCAATGTTGTTTCCAGTGTGCAAATGGAGACAGCTGTTGCAAAAGTCCACATGTATATCTGTCATTTTGAAACAGGAGTCTGAGAGCAAGTCAATTACTAATAGAGAGAGAATAAAAATTAACATCTTCTGTTAGCAGTGGTTTAGACAGTAGCTGAGCTGCAGCGAACAGGGCTTCCTAAAACAAGATATTTTTTTTTCTTAAACTCTATGACTTTAAGTGCATTAGTACTTGAAAGGTCTGAAAGTCTGTATTGGTAAACTTGGCCAGAGAATAAGAATTTGCTAATACTCAGGGTTTCAGAAGTGAATTTTAGGTATTAAACTGTTACTCATAATCTCTTTGAAATGTGCTAATGCAACAAGTTCCTTGCAATGGGGTGGAACCTGTTCAGATTAGCAGAGATGGAAGACATTTCTTCCAATTGAACACTGGTCAGGATATGTCCTGCATGTAATGTCAAATCATGTGCATCTGAGCTTTTGTGTTGTGAATTGCCTTGTCTTGCAACTAAACTGAAGACATTTTCTATGCCCTGTTTTTGAAACACCCTTTATCTCAGTGATTTTTGATTTATAGGAAAAGCATTTCCTTTCCTGTTCAAGTCACATGCATTCCTTTTTAATGTCTGTCAGTATGTTTGTGACTCTTGCACAGCCATGGAAAGTAAAACCTGCAAAATTCTTGCACTCTAAGTTTGATTCCAAAATGAAAACCAGAAATGCTGAACCAGAAATCTATTTACACTTAGATGGGGAGGTTGTGAAGTATCAATACATGTTGTTATTGATTCTCAGTAATGGAGATGAAATACCTACAGTACAGGCTACTTAGGAGCAACTCCTATAAGGAGAACTTTGATTTTTCTGTTATCTATCCAAAGTGTGGAATTCATGACCTAGGGGAATGGTTTCCTTTTTATAGTAAGGAACTTGTGGAGTTCATTGCTTGCAGATATATTTATTTTTTTTTCTTCATACCGATACTTATTTACCTTGTAGGTGAAGTGTAAGCTGCTGCAATTGAGAGAGAGTGGTAAAGCAATGATTAAAAGAACAGAAATACAAGGGCAATATCCATCATACAGGTGAATAAACAAACAGGTAACTCCTTCACGTAGGTTGCTTGTAATTTCGTGCCTTGCATAGTTAGTAAAACATGATCATGCTCTGCATGGTTACAAATTCGCTGTGTGCTAAAGGTACAGAATGCCATGGCAAGCTTTATCTCCGTTTCGCAATCCATGGAGTTCTGAAGCATGGGAGAAGTGTGCAGGGAATTATGAAACTCCCTTTTATAGGGCAACTGGGATTAAAAATAGTTAATAATTTGACTTCCAAGGCATTTCATTAGATGAAGAATGGAATAAATTTTTTTTTGTTCTCTTGTGAGTTTCCTCTGAGTTGAAATTTTTGGTCTGTAAATCCTGTGGCATCAAGTGATACTTAGTTTTATTTTCTCCTATTATATATATTTCACAATCCTTAGAATACACAAATGTTCTGCTTTTTGTTTTTTTATCTTCCCTCCCTAGGAGTCTTAAAGCAGAGACAGAACAATACAGCTTTTGGCAGTGATTGCCTGCTATTGTTTCACTTACTCCTTTCTCATGGGAGAGGCATGACTATACTTCTGTGAGAGATGAATTAAGATTTTCAAGTGATTATTCTTTTCTTTTCTTTTTTTTCTTTCCCTCCAGAGTTTCAGAAGAGCCTTTGATTGGGGAGGAGGTTGCAATTTCTTGGTTTTTAATTTGCTAGTATGAGTCTTATTAGTGAACTCAAGAAGCTGATACTGCCCAAATCATCATGAGGGCGGTCAAGCGAAGGGTGGCATCTGAATTACTTGTATCATTTGGGTTGCCTAGGGATAATTCCTGTGACTTTCCATCATTATTTTTAGATGGCAGGTTTAGTTACATCTAGTTTACTGAGCTTTATTTGTGTTTCTTTTCAGACAGCACAGCTGTGTGCTGTTTACTGCTGTTACACGGTATATCCCAAATCCTGTGAATGCTTCTTTAAATGAGTGGTTATAACTTACACTTTCTTTTCCCTGGCATACTCTTTAATTGGCATGACATGGAAACATCTACTGCTACGTGGTTTCTTCAGCTCAGAAGAAAACGCTGTCAATTGTGATGTTGATAGTTCAGCTTTAATTGTGGTATATTTTTCCCTTTTAAGCCTGTCATAGTCTCAGGGGATCTTTTTAAAGCTTAGTTTTGATCATATAGTCATGGTGTTGTCAGTGAGCAGGGCTTTTTCATTTGATTCAAATTTTCCTTTCTGTAAGCTAGCTGCCAATAAGTTTACTGCTGAGAAGTACTCTCTTTCGGCAGTGGTATGTTTTTCTTCGTGATGAAGAAAATCATGGGGTTTGGGGGATAACGTGGGTCTTTCTGGCTTGCATTTTGGATTTTGGCTTTCTGCATTCTTTCAAATATAACTCCACCAACCTCCTGTTTTCAGTGCCAACTCAGAAATGTATTATTATGCCAAGGAAAAGTTCTTCAGTGCTGCAGTTACTGAAAATTCTACTCCGGTTCTTTTACTCCTTCCATGAGACAGCACCATGGCACTTCTGGCACTGGAGGTCACACTTTCAAACTGAAAAGTGTTACTAGTGATCAGATGTTGCTCTTGCAGCAGCAGCAGCTCATCTGATTTCCCCCCCCCCATTTTTTTTTTCTTTTTCCCCCAGAATTCTGTGACTTCTTTCAGAATTCTGTGATCCTTTACTTTCTTCTTCTACAAGTCCACCTTTCTTATGGAATCATGCCTTTGGAGTTGCTGCTTTGTGGCTTGTGAAGTGCAATGGTAAAGTACAAATAATTTTTAGGATTTTTTTTCTTTCTTTTCTGTTTGAAGAGTCATCAGGCTTGCAGGGGCAATGCTCTCATATGTGATTTATTCCCAAGTGAAACCATGTGGGAAATTTAAAAAACCCTTCCATTTGCAGTTCCATGTATTTTTCAATTCCAGTATCTTTCCTGCTGAACTTACAAGTTTTAAGACAACTTAAGGTAAAAGAAGCTTTGGAGGCTTTTCCGCATGTGCTTTGTTTTTCTGCTTTCATGTTATCAGCTGTGTTGGTCAGAAACTTGCCAGTAACTGAAGTTCTATTTAGGATGTATTCTATGGTAATGCATAGCTTGCCTTTTGTTGGAAGGAATTGAGTTTTGCTTGGATGTGTTAGTCTCTTGTGCTTGCCTACTAAATTTTAGCTTGGAAGAAAGTTTTTGAACTTGGGATTTGCGTAACCTGATCAAAAAATACCTATGCATAAGTCAGTGTGATTGATGTTTGAAGGCTTGTAGGCTTACTTCTACAAAGAAAACCTTTATTTTCTTCATGAAGTTAAGACATAGTTCATTGGGAAGTTGTACTGGTAATCTTTTTTTCCGTTGTCATAAGGTTAATGGTCATTAACAGCAACAGTAAACAGGAAATTAAGTAATTGTCTGTTACTTCCTGGATCTGAGCAGTACCTTCAAATGTCCTGGTTCCATGGTCCATGCAGTGTTCAGTAAGACCTGTAATAAAGGACAATACCTGTTAGCTTGTGTTTGGATGGTAGAGCTGAAGCAGGTTGTTTGTGCTGCAGCTTGCTGCCAGCTGTTGACTCTGGCAGAGAACACGTTGTTAGCAAACTGCTGTTCATTTTGACACCTTCCCATTCTATTTTTTATCAGCTCCTCCAGTTCTGAACATTGGCTTAGTACTTTATGAACTCTGAGTGCATACTAGGTTTCACTTAACCTTTAGCAGTCTACGCTTCTAAATAGACACAGAGGGAGATAAACTAACTCACTGCTTGTATCTGCTCAAAGCATTTCTCTGTCCCAGGTAGGAATAGAATTCAACCGTGGTATGAGAATCCTCTCGGAGCAGCTCGGGAGGGAAGGAGAATTTCGGCTCCTGCGACAGTGGTTACGTATAACTGGAAAAGTAGGTCATTGTGGCAGGGAGTAGTCCAAACAGCTGCCTGGTTGCTGCAGCAACGACCTACTTTAGGAAACTATTTTTGTTGATTCATATTGAAATGTTCTTCTTGCAAATGGTATAAGGAAATGATCAGGTTATGAGACACGACAATGAAAGCTGTAGATTTTGTATGCCCTGCCTCCCCCCTGCCCCTCCTTTCTTCCCCCCCCCCCCCGTTTTGGTCTTGCCCCTTGATATTTGGACACATGGGGATTAAAGTAAAATAAGGTGGTGTGGTTTTTTTTTCCTTCCCTCCTGTTTGACCTGTAGTAGGGAACATCCCTTCTTGTTTGAAGGTATTGCGTAGCAATAATGCTTACCAATGACGATTAAGTTTCAAGAGTCGGGAGCCTACTAATGCTCCCCTATCGTTTTTGGCTATAGAAATAACTCTGGGGTTCTTTGAGTCTTTTTAAGAAAAAAAATATGTATTAGAAGTATCTCTCTTTCTGGAGTGCTAACAGTTTGTGTTGATATTCAACTGCTCTTACATTGCCTGCTTTGTTTCCAACAAAGTTTACCCACCTTCAGGAACAGCAGCTTGGTGCCTGCCCCACCTCTTTTTTTCTTCCCCACCCTCTTTAAATTGTCAGTGTTCCTCTCTGAATCTTCTGTGTCGCTGTTAATTCCAATCCTGGCACAAGCAAACTGGAAAAAATAAAGTCATCCTGTGTAGGATAATGTTTTCCAGTTCTCTACCTTTTATTCTTTCAACAAAGTAATACAAAAAATAATCTGTGACTGATGTTCAGAGGGTGAGTTTTGGTAACTCCTTCCTGCCTTCTGAAAGGAAAGGATAGATGGGGAAAACATAACAATATGGTTGTTCAAATGAAGGTTTCATTCTTCATTAAAGTAATTCTTCATCTAAGTTACTGGTACTTCTACTGAGATGATTCAGTGTCAAGTTTTAGTTAGCAGGATGTTTGATTTAACTGTACAATGCAGCTTTTCAAGATTAATTTAGTTTGTTCAAGTGAGGTACTCTGGGTTGGTCCTGACCTTTGGTACTGCAGTGAACGGCTGCAGCTGTGGCAGATGAAGATAGCATGTTTATCTCAAGGTTATTTGCATTTTTTAATTTATTATGTCTGGAGCTATATTTAATTTTATTTACCAGAGCTGATGTTACTGAGCTCTCTGCATTTTTAGCTCTAGACTCCTGCAGCATGGAGTGAACCATTTCCTCCATTGGTCTACTCATGCAGTAAGAAAGTGTGGGACAAAGTAGATTTATGCAGCTTAATAAACTAAGACATATTTCAGTTATTTGGTTGTTTTTTTTTAATGTTGATTCCTTCTACATGATGATTACTGCTTATGTTGCCCTTGTGTTGAGATGTAAATGGCTAGCTTCAGTTTTGAAGGACCAGCTCAGACTGGCCTTCTTGATTCATAGGAGTAGCAATGGTAAGTTAGAATAGAATAAACCAGGTTGGAAGAGACCTTCAAGATCATCGTGTCCAACCCATCAACCAATCCAACCCACCTAAACAACTAAACCATGGCACCAAGCACCCTATCAAGTCTCCTCCTGAACACCTCCAATGATGGTGACTCCACCACCTCCCTGGGCAGCCCATTCCAATGGGCAATCACTCTCTCTGCATAGAACTTCTTCCTAACATCCAACCTAAACCTCCTGTGGTGCAGCCTGAGACTGTGTCCTCTTGTTCTGGTACTGGCTGCCTGGGAGAAGAGACCAACATCCACCTGTCTACAACCTCCCTTCAGGTAGTTGTAGAGAGCAATAAGGTCTCCCCTGAGCCTCCTCTTCTCCAGGCTAAGCAACCCCAGCTCCCTCAGCCTCTCCTCATAGGGCTTGTGTTCCAAACCCCTCACCAACTTTGTTGCCCTTCTCTGGACTCGTTCCAGCAACTCAACGTCATTCCTAAACTGAGGAGCCCAGAACTGGACACAGTACTCAAGGTGTGGCCTAACCAGTGCAGTGTACAGGGTTGGGATGGTGCTGAATGTCTGATCACCATATGACCACTACAGAAATTAAAATCATTCAGAATTGATGGAGATTTTTAGGAGCAACTTCAGAATTTTGCTGTTTTCCAAACTTTCTACCTATTTCTGTGTTTCCCAGTAGGTTTCAACTCTACCCTTAATTCTTTTCTTGTTGGTTTTTTTCAGATATGATAAGCTAGAGACAATGGAATTATACTTTAAGGACTTGGCATTTATACAGTATAGTTGAGAAATGCATTAATTTTGCAGGGTACTTTAATTATGGGAAACTTAAAATTTCACAAAATCTTATTAGCAGTACTTATCACCTTAAAAAGGTCACTGTAAGGAAAGTAAAAAGGTTTTATTAATATAAATAAGGGACAATGTAAAATTCATCCTTCACAGTCAGATTGCATTATTATCTTTTTATTGTGCTCTTATCCTCCTTGCTCTACTGAAAAGAGTAATAGCTGTTACCTTCTCATGGGCAGCTTAGATTGCTGAAGGTAACATGGCTCAACTCTTTCATAAAGCAGGCTGGCTGTAGTTCAATTACAAGCCTTATGAGCTGCTCATTTAAACAAGAGAACTTGGATGCATGAGAATAAGGAGTTTAAATTTACTTAAGTGTGAGCATGTCTGTACTCTAAAGTAACTTAATTTTGTCATTTGATTCTAGATCCCATTTTCCCCAGCTGTTGCTGCTGTAAATAAGTCTGTTTGGATTTGAATTTTCTTTGGTGGATCCAACTAGTTTCTCTCTGGAAAGAGCAGGAGTAGGGCTTTAAAGTCAAATGAGAAATTTGATTGATCAGATTGGAATTAGAAGATTAGAGAAAAATAAATGGAGAATATGTGCATTGAAGAAGGGAAGACACTGGTAGAGAGATTTAGGAAGCTGTGAGCCTGTCAGTTCAATGTCATCAGAAGGCTGACCTTTGTAACAAGCAAGTAATTTGAGATGTTTGCAGATAGGATATGGAAATAGTTTAGATGAATGATAGGTGACCTTTGCATATGGAGTTAAGATCCAGATCTTTCTAGAAGTTAAATATGTTATTAGCTGTGACATAGGGCTCACAAAATAGGAACCAAGTTCAGATTGCTATTTGGAAGATTGTGAATGTCTTCTGATTTGGACAAAACTATTGTGTTTCCTTCCTTCGGGGAATGATGACCTTGAAAAGGTGGGGTTCAGTTGGAAGCAAATTGAGGAATGATATATGAGGAAATGCTAGGTTTGTGTCCAATGTAAGCTAGATTAAATTCAGGTGATTTTGATGTTCTTGGTAGAGAAGTATTGCTTGCTGTAGTTGGTATTCTAGTCCCACTCCTTGCTTCACTACTTAGCTTCAAAGGAGATGCACCCAAAAGAACTCAGCTTGGAGAGATTAAATTTTAAGCATTGGTTTCTCTCAGTTATTGTTTGAAGCCCTTTCTTTCATCATTTTTCAAAGCATAGAAGTTGTTTTTTGAGAACCTCTTTTACAGCAATTACAATTATTTCAGCCGTACATAGGCTTGGGTACATCTTGCATTCTTTCTCCATCACAGCTCTGGTTTGGCTTTAAGATTATAACAGTAGTAAATATTAGAGGCAAAAAGCCAAGTGACACACTTCATTGTCTGTGTTTGGCTCAGCTCTTACTAAGTTATGAAAGATGCTGAAGTCCTGAATTGCACTCTAAAGGAGCTGTGTTTTTCTTCCCTGACTGTAGGGGAACCCTGGAGGAGATTAGTTAGCTCCCACAGCTGTTCCACATCAGTGTCTGGAGTTTCCCCTGCTCTTGTCTATAAACTTGAAAGATAATACCTCTGTGAAATGTGTTACTGTATACCGTTTTAGGATGTGGAAGTTGCATGTAATATTTGCTGAAACAATGTAATATAATAAGGCATGCCTCTGTGACCTTGATTTGGTAATAGGAAAATATTACAATGGCTGGCTGCCAAGGGATGCGGTGGAGTGTACATAACACTTAAATCCTGTCTGAGCTTAATCTTCTTAGTTTCATAAGAATACACTGCTTGCACCAAGACACATTGGTTGGTAGCAATCAAGCAGCAGAATACACTGATAAAATTGTACACATTTCTGTACAGATGCATAAAATCTTAGTATCTCATCTAGTACTGTGTTTTGGTATTAGATGAAACATGCTGTATGATTCCCGTAGAAGCTAGTATGAGGAATATGTTTACCTAAATGATACTGGACTTTCCTAATGACCTGAACAAGCGTACAGCAGAGCAGCAGATAGGTATGAAAGAAAGTCTCTCTCTCTCCCCATGAAGAGAAATAAACATTGCATTTATTATTAATACAAGCAGGGTCTAATGCTGTAAACTGCACTCACTCAAATAAAAATCCGTGGTTGTTACACAATACGTAGTGCACTTTATTGTATCCAGCTCTGCTAAACTCAGATGTTATGATCTGAAAGCAGCATTGGAAATAAAAAATTGAATGGGGAAAAATAAAAGTAGCAGATATTAGGCTGCTAAGATGGTTCTGATGCACAAAGCCTGGGTGGCCATCAAATACCCATGATGACATGAGTCTCTTATTTGGCAGTGCTTGTCTTTCACTGGAGAGGTTGTAATCAGTGACAACGGTGTGTCTATAAGCATCCTTCTTGCAAGTCTCCTCCTAAATAAAAATGATACCTTTTTAATAAACTGCTCCTGACTTCTTCTTTGGATAAAGTCTTGAATCATGTTAATAGTGCAGAGCCAGGAAGGCTGCGTAATGCAGAGAGGTAGTAGGTGCCCCATCCCTGGAAGCATTCAAGGTTGGGGTGGACTGGCTCTGAGAATCTGATCTAGTTGAAGATAGCCTTGCTCATTGTGGAGGGGTAGGACTAGATGACCTTTAAAGGTCCTGTCCAACCCAAGCCATTCTATGTATTACTTTGTTTTGTTAATCATTAACTCTGTTAACAATTAGTTATTTAACTTTTTGAAGTTCTGCCTTGATGGTGGTACTGGTTTATTTCACCTCCTGATAGGTAAATCATGATCTGTTATGTGAAACGCTTTCTGGCAGTCACTGTAAGATTTGGGGAGGCTGAACATTTGGTTTAGATTTCAGACCCCAAGCAGACTTTGCATGATTTGCAACAGTGGAGTTTGTGGAGTTTCTTGGAGAAAACACCTGGGATTTTATTGTGCTTACCTTTCAAAGAATGAGGTCTTCAGAAGCTCTCATGAAAATTCTGAATATTGTAATAATGCATGAACGTTTTCCCTGTGTTGCAATAAGTTAGTCATATGATCATAGAGCGGTTTGGCTTTGAAGTGACCTTAAAGATGATCTAATTCTAGGCCCCATGCCACCAACAGGGACACCTTCCAGTAGATCAGATTGCTCAAAGTCCCATCCAGCCTGGCCTGGAACACTTCCAGTGAGGGGACATCCATAGCCTCTCCAGGCAGCCTGTTGCAGTGCCTCACCACCCCCACAGTGAAGAACTCCATCCTAGTATCTAATCTAGATCTAGCCTCTAAGTCTTTTTTGTCTCCTTCCGTCACCTCAGTCATGCATGTACCTCACACAGTTCACTGCTGTGAAATGACTTTTTAAACTTTTTCCCTTCCTCTAGTTTCTTCAAGGGAAGTTGAAAGCCAGATGCAGAAACCTGGGCTGATGGCCTAATCTGATTTTTTAAAATCTCTGCATCCTTTCTGTGTCCTTTTAATCAAGTCCTGTCATGTGGTTTTTATATTCATTCAAAGTGAAAAAGAAAGTGCTTTCCCACTGGCTGTTGAGAGCATAAGTTGGTTTAGATTGCAGACTCAAACCCCAGAAACTTTCACTGTAAGGAGAGATTGAAATAGCTCCTAATTGCCACAATTTGGTGCAAAGTGGAGTAGACTTCAAGCATAGTAGGTCTCCATAGCTGCTGTGAAAAAAAACTTTGCTTCAAGGGCTCATATACATAAGGAGGAGTTACTTTTAATGAGGTTTAGGTTACACATTTGGTTTCAGTTCACAGTCTAATATACCATTCATTTTCATTTATGTTATACTGTGAAAGGAGCATGTTTCTGAGCATTTTGGTGTATCTCTTCAAAGGGAAAGCTTCAGTAATTTTGCCTTGTCTGTGCTGGAGTGCTGCTCTTATTTATTTTCAAGTGTCTGTACTGAGCAAAACACCTGCTCCTTCCTGTGGTGCAGTAAGTGCCCATGCATGGCATTAGAGCTGTTCAGAAGTATTTTCACTTGCAAAGAGATGTTACCAGTCAACATGATGCCTTGGAAAACTAAAAACTCATCTCTTCTAGATCCCATGACAATTCACTGTGACAATGTTTCGAATGCTCAGGATTATTATTTTATTAATTGTCTATTAGTGCACTTAATATGTGTAGGGGCATGCATGTTGTGGCCTTGTTATTATTCCTCCATCTGTATCACAGATGAAACATCAGCTTGCGTGATGAACTGTATACTTATTTAAAGATGAGTCTGTGTTCTGGAAGTCAGATGCTGTCTTCTTTTGTGTTGCTGTTACTATAGTTATAGGGTCACTAGAGTTTAATTTGCTCTGTTACTGCTTTCAGTGGCATTCTTGTTACTGAGGCTGATTGGGCTCTTTTTAATTTGTTCTCGCTATGCTCAGACCTGGGGAAATGTGCCTCTCCCCTGGCCACTCTACTGCTCCCTTCCTACATGTATTTAACAATTTGAGTCTACACCATTATACTCTTTAAATACATGAAATAGTTTTATGGAGATGGAAATGCAGGAGTGTGGTAAGCGATAGTTAAGAGAGATAATAGAAGGGATTTGGGGAACCAACAAAATGGAGATTAAACAGTATTAAGGGCAAGTTTAGGGATCTTGGATGTGAATTGGAGGCTGGGTCAGTGCATGTAATCTTCTTGAATAGGATTTTGTGCAAAGTCCAGACTAGAAGTTGTATGCTATGGTTAGTCAGGTAGGAAGAAAAGAGATTGAGAAAGAGGGAAGAGAGAAGGGAAGGGGGGAGGGAAGGGGAATTCCCAAAGGACAGATTCTTTTACTTTGAATAGTTATGAGTCACTGATTTCTCTTAGAATCCCTTTTGTCACTGATTTCTCTTAGAATCCCTTTTGTCACTGATTTCTCTTAGAATCCCTTTTGTCACTGATTTCTCTTAGAATCCCTTTTGTCACTGATTTCTCTTAGAATCCCTTTTGTCACTGATTTCTCTTAGAATCCCTTTTGTCACTGATTTCTCTTAGAATCCCTTTTGTCACTGATTTCTCTTAGAATCCCTTTTGTCACTGATTTCTCTTCTAGAATCATATCCTTTCTGTGATATGAAGTTTAAAAATAAACAAAATACAAAACAAACAAAACAAACAAAAAAAACCCCAAAGAAATAAAACAGCACCCCCAAACCCAACCAACCAATAACAACAAAAAAAATCCACCACTAAAACAAAGCAAAGAAACCCAACACCAAAAGTAAACCACACCAAACGCATCACAACAACACAACCCCAGCATACAGAAGAACCCCACAGCCTTTCATGGTCTGTTAGAAAAGCATCCAGGACACTCTTACAGTTTGCCTTTGTAACACTTTACAAAGTGTAAGTGAAAGCAACATTCAGATGGATGAGATGAGTGCTAAGGTCAGTCAGTCCAGGTTTTGAAAAGAGATAAAATGAAGCTGTACTTTTCAGAGTTCATCTGATAGTGGACTGGGAACGAGAGGCCCAAGTTCTCTCTGACAGAAGCGTGTGTGATTCTCATCTGATTCTTAACATTACTCCTATGTGGTTTCTAACCAAATGAGTACATGGAAGTTTCTTCTTACATGCAGCCCATCCTTCATGATCTTGCTACTCTCCAGTTTTTTTCAAAAAGGAAAGTGAGATAATTAGACATTTTCAGCTTGTTCAGCCATTAAACAGACAAGCATAGCTGCCAGCCAGGAAGCAGTTGTGTTCTTCTACACTGGCTGCCTCACAGATCTGCTTTCTGTTACCCTTTTAGGCCAATGGAGCCATGCATTTTTTTGCCTTTAATAGCAGCTAGAAAGTTTTCCTGGCAGTCTTCTGTATGTTGATTCTGATATTATTTTCTCATAAAAATGTGGATGCAATGTGTGTTAGGTAGGCATCAATTATATATTACTAAATCTCTGGAAAATGTTCAGATTCTTGGTAGGTTTACAAGAGTCATGTATGCTACATCCCTCCTGGAAAGTACAGCATATTCATTGTAACTGGTTCTTTTCTTCAGAATGCATTATTAAAAGCATAGGTGCTTTAAGAACTCTTGTTTTTAGTAAATATGATTTCTTGGTGCCTTTTGCCTTTGTAATGCTGTGGGCACTCACAGTGGTGTAGCCTGCCTTTCTTCCCTGGTATCTCCAGACCTTTCATCCAGGCTGTGAGTGCAGTGTCTCCTGGCCTCTGGTGCTACTTTCCCTGAGTTGATCTTGGGTGGTTGCTCCTGTGGTGTTACCTTCATGGCTTTGCATCTGTGTGTGGTGTTATTACAGCAGGCTCTCTCAGGAATAATGGCCTGCAGTATGGGAATCTCCTTTCCTCCGCTCTTGGGTGTAGATTTTGGGTTGTGGCAAGAGATCCAACAGTCTGTGCACAGAGGTTAATGACTGGCAAGCTCTGACTCAGCGACTGCCTTGATCCTCATGTACCTTGAGTGCCAGCGGCATTGTACAGAGAAGCAACAGACAAGGTTTGAGCAGCCTCTGGTGAAGACTCTCATTACTACAAGGAAAAACATTGTGGAGAAGCCCGTGTTACACTGGAGAGAAGTCCAGGGGAAGGGCACGCATCGGGAGACTCCCAGAATCTCTCTGTCTGGCTGCAAGGGAGAGCTTTTTTTTCCAGTCCTTCCTTTTGTTTTTATTTCTTCCTCCAAATAACTTTAAGCATTGGAGTTGTTTTTAGTTACTGTATCCACTAATAAATCTTTGCATGTGTGGACCTGTCGCAACATCCTTTGTGCAACTACCTGTTCTGCAGATTTGTAGCAACTCATTTCCTCCTTCCTTTCTGGTTTCTCCTTATTTGCTGATTTGCTCAATTATTTAATTCAGGTGAGGTTACAGCCAAAGTGCAGGAAAGAGCGTGTTATATAGAGGGCTACTTTTGAAAATGAAGGCCAAAGGCATAGTTATGACCATGTAGTCCTCTGGTATGCTGGGTTTAGAAACAGTTCAGGCTGCTGTTTTGTAAGAAGGACTTGGATTAAGTTTAGTATCAGTGTGCCAGCAGCTGAGTGTCTGTTTCTTTGTGGATTTGTTTGTTTTCCTGTGATGTTGTTGTGTTTTTTTTCCAGAGTGACAAGACATTTTTATTTAAGACTTGAGTGTGTTTTAGTCCATTCCAGAGCTGAATAGCATTGAGATAAGCGCTTCAGTGATGGTGCAGTTCGATTTTTTTTTTTTCTGATTTACTATGGAGTGTATTATATGGTATTGAACTACTGTAAGCTAAGTGTAATTGGGGTGTGAACATGTATGCATCACCAAATACTGGAGGTCTGGTAATAGTTGTTGGATTGGTCCTCTTGGTACTCTTTTTCTATTTTAAGATTGTCTGGTTTGCCTCAGAAAATAAAGGTTTCTGTCCAATTCCTTGCAGATTCCTGCTTCAGTGTCTTGAGGATCTTGATGCCAATCTACGGAAACTGAATTCACGTTTGTTTGTTATTCGTGGACAGCCAGCAGATGTTTTCCCCAGACTTTTTAAGGTAAATGCCACTCTGCAGTTGCTTCTACCCATACACTTGACTGACAAGCTAATTTCAATGAAGAATATTTGTTGTACTGTGTGTGTCAGTGCAAATACTTAACCACCCTTGCAGTTTTTCTTCAAAGTTGTTTTTGTTAGATTTGAGTTTTTCCCCTCTAATGTGCATATCACCAGCTAAGCTGAGTTGCTCTTAGTGGGTTTACAGTGAGAAATGGGAAATAAATATTGGGTGAGGGCATGGGAGGCTGCTTGAGGATTCAGGGCTTGCTGGGTCAGTGTTGGCACACAACGATGGAGGGAGACAAGTCTTTACTTGATAAACAAGCACTTCCTTAGTCTATCTTCAGAGTTGTTGTTGGACTTTATCTGGGAGAGAGCTAAAATTCAGAAGTTAAACAACACCTTGGGTGAACAGTGTAGCGTGCCCCTTTTTTCTTTGGTGTCAATCCAGTTCTCTGAAGTAGGCTGGCTGGTATATCTAAGTCAATTGATTAAGTTTGATTGGCAGGATGGCTTTCTAGGATCATTCTGTACATACTTCACCTTTCCAGTTCCGCCTGTCTTGCAGAAGACTTGACTACTAATTGATCCATTTCTGCAGTTCTTTTCCTCCACCTGTTACTGTTGGCCTTGGTAACAGCATCTGTGCCATAAAAGATACTAGATAATTTTGGGGTGTCATTTATTTTCTTTCCCAGTAAGATTTTGAAGGTTGTCCATTATGGTGGGTGAGGGGTAATGATTTGGAAAAGGGAAGGAAAGTCTGTGGTGACAGGTTGGACTCGATGATCCTTGAGGTCTCTCCCAACCTTAGTGATACTGTGATGCTGTTTGTTTGAGGGAGGAGGGTGTTATTACTCCAAAACTTCGGTTCTGCTGTTAAAGTTGACAGGCATATATGAAAAGCTTTTCTGCAGAGCAAGATGCTGCTGCTGCTCAATGTTCAGAAGACAGCCTCTGTCATTGTTCCCTTCTCTGTGTCTCTTAAGGCATACAGATCCTAAAGCTAGTTTTCAAAGTCAGCACGGAAGTTGTCCTATTGCTGTGTACACTCACAATGATGGGACAGGTAGAGGTTTTATTCCTGCTCAAATGCCAAAACACTGGACTTTGTTTCTGTGAGTCTAGGTGTCTAAAGGTATTTTTGGGCATTCGTGTATCTCTGACAACTAGCTACAGATAATAGCTGGTGTTCCATCTTGTCCCTGTCCCTCCTGTTCTTTCCCTCACCTTTTCTCAAGCAGCCAAGATGCTAAGACCCCGTGTTTTTTGGTTTGTGTTGCAGGAATGGAGTATTGCAAAGCTTTCCATCGAATATGATTCTGAACCATTTGGGAAGGAAAGAGATGCAGCCATTAAGAAACTAGCTAGTGAAGCTGGAGTGGAGGTCATTGTCCGAATTTCCCATACCTTATATGACCTAGACAAGTAAGTTGCCATTACTTCTGATTTTAAGTAGGAATTTTATGTACTATTTGGTTAACTATCACGTGCTACTTTCGGTGCAGAACACTTTATAGTTAGGAAGACTACAAATTTGTTTCGTTTCTTTTATCCATCCATCTATTCAAATTTTGTTACACACTGAGTAGAACTTTGCAATTCCAAAGAGTGATGCATAACTGCATCTGAATAGTGCCAGAACAGAAAAATAGGTTGGTTTTTTAATAGTGTAGCAGCTGATTTGGATGTATTTTTATGTAGCTATGATCTCTTACCTGCTTTGCTGATCTGTATTTTCCTTTTCCTCGAGCTGTCCATATGAATTACTTACTCATTCTTCCCCACCCAGGAAAGAAAATACTTGACTTAGTTATAACCAGTTAATTTGTATGTCTCCTTTAATGGGGAGAAAAGGTTGGTAAGATTAAAGTTCAAACTGTCTGGATTACATTGTGTATCCATGACTCGATTAATGTACTCGACGTGGGTCAGAAGGCATTTCTTGGTGTGTGTACCTTATTATAAACCTCAAGCTTATACTATTGCTTGATATACCTCTTCTCTTTTCTCTTGTTTTTCCCTTTTGTAAAATCCAGAATAATAGAATTGAATGGAGGCCAGCCTCCTCTTACTTACAAGCGATTCCAGACCTTAATTAGTAGAATGGAACCACTGGAGATGCCTGTGGAGACTATAACCCCAGAAGTAATGGCCAAGTGTACTACTCCAGTTTCTGATGACCATGATGAGAAATACGGTGTGCCATCACTTGAAGAGCTAGGTATGTTCTAAGATCACTTGGACATTGTGAAACAAGTAAGATGTAATACACTGCTAAAAGCACAATGCTTAAAATAAGCGTGAGAGAGGTTCTCCTTATGATTGTTAAACTGATGTCATTCATGATGTACAAAACAAAAAAGGATAAGGATCTCTGTATTTTGATTGTCTTATTTTGAATGGGAGGTCAGATATATCGAACTACATTGACTACTGTTTGTCATCTTGTAATACAACATAGCTGTTTTCCCATGGTACTGAATAATCATCAAGCTACTAATAGTCTTTGCTACTTCATTCAATATTACATGCACTTGGTATCTTCATGCTTCACGTCATTAATCTGTCATTTTACAGATTAAATTAAAAAAACCCACTGGTCTTGCAATGCCAAAAAAAAGTCATGATAAGGCAAATAATTCTTGGAGAAGCTTCTTGGAAGAAGTAGTCTTTCATTTCTGTAAATTTAATTCTGAGAAATAGTGTCAAGCAATTGTGCTGTGAATCCTTCCCCCCTCTTTCCTGCTCCTTTCCTGCCCTCAGATAAAAATAAAAGTGGTATGACCTCTGGATTGCTACCAATAGGGTCTGGAGAGATTTTCATAGTATCATAGTATCAGTCAGGGTTGGAAGGGACCACAAGGATCATCTAGTTCCAACCCCCTGCCATGGGCAGGGCCACCCCACACTAGATCAGGCTGGCCAGAGCCTCATCCAGCCTGGTCTTAAACACCTCCAGGGACGGGGTCTCAACCACCTCCCTGAACAACCCATTCCAGGGTTTCACCACTCTCATGGTGAAGAACCTCCTCCTCACATCTAGCCTGAATCTCCCCACCTCCAGCTTCATTCCATTGCCCCTAGTCCCATCACTACCTGAGATCCTGAGAAGTCCTTCCCCAGCCTTCCTGTAGGCCCCCTTCAGATACTGGAAGGCCACAATTAGGTCACCTCGGAGCCTTCTCTTCTGCAGACTGAACAGCCCCAACTCCTTCAGTCTGTCCTCATAGGAGAGGTGCTCCAGCCCTCTGATCATCCTTGTGGCCCTTCTCTGAATTGCAATCTCAGACAACAGACCTTGCTTTTAAAGCCTTTTTAAGAAGAGGAGACTATACTATACAGTGATTAAACTACAGACATGTTATCTCATGCACCTGGTGAACAATCTTGGGAGAGATGCAAAGGGGTGGGAAAAATACTGTTACCTCTTTTCATCTTTCTTTCACAGCTCAAGTGTGTGCTTGTCGTCAATTGACAATAATCCTTCCATTATTTACAGCAGGGTCAATGAAACCCAGGAATGTTCTGAAGAGAGCACTCATGCTTTTAACTTGATGGGAGAAGCTTGGAGACATTCTGTACATTACAATAGCAATCCTTGCTTTTTAGTAGAAATTTGGGGCAGGGGGAGAAGTGATTTTGGGAACAGCCCACAAAATGCAGAGCTCAGAACTTGGAAAAATTGAAAGTCATAGAAAGGTCACTTTCTGCAAAAAATAGAGGTAGAATTGAAGTAAAGCCATTCAGCACATAAAACTTGCAATGTAAATGTATTTAAGTGTAAAAACTGAGTTTTGCTGCAGGGTAGAAGTATTGGATGTACTTTGGCACGGCCTGGTTTGAATCTTGTGCTTCACATTGTGTCCAGCTTAGTGCTATGCTCAAAGTATAATAACGTGTAGGTAGGTATCAATATGCTGGAACTTTGCTGCCCTACTATATAAGCAAACAAGGAATTTCCCTGTTTCAATTTGTTTTTCAGGTTTTGACACAGATGGTCTGCCTTCTGCGGTGTGGCCAGGGGGAGAAACAGAAGCTCTCACACGACTGGAAAGGCATTTAGAACGAAAGGTGTGTTTCAAGTCATTGCAAGTACAACACATCCGTGAAACGGAGCTGCTCCTTGAAATGTAAAATAAATTGAGCAAGGCATTTAAAAAAAGAAAAAAATGGCAAAAGCACAAACTTGACCTCAAGGCCTAGATATAATGATATAAATCAAGTTGCTGGGTTTTAGCTTTAAAAGATGATAGTAGGTTGTCTTTAATTTGAATATTGGAGAGAGTTTGTTACACTGTTTTCTACTCAAACTGTTTTTTCTTTGGAACTTTATAACTTTAAAGGGAAGTCCCTCTAAAAGCTAATGGATTGCTCATTGTCTAGGTTTCCTCTGTATTTAGGAGAAAGGGGTAGGTAGCTCTGGCAGACAGCTCCCACCTTCTGCATTAAGATTAATTACATTCTAGGGATTCTGCTGATTCAAAAGGGAGCCCTAGATATCGTAGGTAACATGACATAGGTCCAGCGTCTGGATTTCTTCCTTTGTTTGCAAGTTACTACCTAGCTTATGGTCTGATATTGCCTTGTGGTTTGTTTTTGTTTGTTTTTGTTGGTCTTGTGGTGTTGTTTTTTTTAAGGCTTGGGTGGCAAACTTTGAGAGACCACGAATGAATGCAAATTCCCTTCTGGCAAGCCCCACGGGGCTGAGCCCCTACCTCCGCTTTGGCTGTTTGTCCTGTCGTCTCTTTTATTTCAAGTTAACGGATCTGTACAAAAAGGTATGATTCCTACATAGCCATCGACCTGTAGATGCTGTGATTTTTTCCTTACTGCTTCTACTAATAAAGTGTTTTCCTTTTAATGATGATCTTCAGGTAAAAAAGAACAGCTCCCCTCCCCTCTCCCTCTATGGCCAGCTGTTATGGCGTGAATTTTTCTACACAGCGGCGACTAACAATCCACGGTTTGATAAAATGGAGGGGAATCCTATCTGTGTTCAAATTCCATGGGATAAGAATCCTGAAGCTTTGGCCAAATGGGCAGAAGGCAGGACAGGTTTTCCTTGGATTGATGCAATTATGACACAGCTTCGTCAAGAAGGTTGGATTCACCATTTAGCTCGGCATGCTGTAGCCTGCTTCTTGACTCGAGGTGACCTCTGGATTAGCTGGGAAGAAGGCATGAAGGTATTGTTTCTTCTTCTTCAATTTCTTAAGTGCCAGCTGAAGTTTCAGGTAGTCATTCTAGAATTGTCATTACTGTGTGGTCTAAGTTGAATTTTAAACCTTGAACTATGGCCAAAATTAAATTGCTTCTGGTAAATCAGCGGTGCTGAAGTTTTGCCTCTTGAATGCCCCTTTTTATTGGGATCTTGAAGTGTTTCTTGCAGTCAGAATAGGTCTGCAGTTCTAAAGTTGAGATTTCTTCCAAAATCTTGGCAAATAAAAATGGATTACTCTTGTAATTGAAATGTCTTTCCACTCATACTGTGTGAACAGTTTCTGCTCACGTCTCACATCTCCTTCCCTGCAAGCGGAAAGCACTAAATGAACTAAAGGGAGAAAAGCTAAAAGCTGAGACTGTTCTTCCAGCAATTTCTGTCCCTTTGCTCAAAGTTAGATATGTGAGTGTGGGCAGAATCATTTGGCTGAAGTTCCAGTGCAATTAACTCCTGTGCAAGTACCAAAGAGATACCAAAGTTCAAATTACAAATGTCAGCCTCTTGAGGAAAAGAATGGAATAATTTCATCTCAGCCTTCGTATCAGTGTTACACTTTCAGAAGGGTAGCTTATCTTTTACTGAGCAATGATAATCAATTCTACTTGCCATCAGGATTCTGACCTCATTCATATGTCTATAATCTTACAATATGTCACCTTTCTTAATATATCAGTTGTAAGCAAACATCTTTTATTATCTTGGTTGCACAACCACCTAAGCTACTTTAGGAATTTTCCTTTTGCAGTTCATAAAGACATTGATGCATGTACACAGGTAAGTCAGCCAGACAACAAAGCTGTATGCTACAGGTAAACACTGACTTGCTCTTAAATTTGAAATAATAGAGATGCATGCACTTGTGCAGTGCAAGGATGTTGAAGTCGTATCTCTGTAGCTAGCGAAAGTTAACCTGGCCTTCCATGGTGATGTTATTTCCAAAGCCTTACTAGATGGCAGCATCTAGTGGAACAGTTGTGTGCTAACAACATTCATCTAAAGGTCTTGTTAATAGTCATTATCTAAAAGACTTTTTAAATTGTTTTAAGATAAATCACAGTTTTTCAAACCAGACTTTTTTGTTCCAAATAGTTCCAGATACTTAGACAAAGGTACTTTTTAATGCTCATTCAATGTATTCCATAGAATGAATGCCTCATGGAATATAGGTGGAGACATCCCTGTTTAATGGCATTTTTATTAGCAATCTGAGCAGAGAAACTTTTTATACAGGTTAATATTGTCTGTGTTAATTAAAAAACAGTGCTGGAAACCTGGATGTTTCACACCTATTGAGCTCCAGTTTTAATGTAAACCACATGAATCTTCAACTTCCTCATGGGTTGTTTTTAACAAATGAGGCATGGTAGTTACCAGACAAGACTGGTTTTGTCTTTGGATCAGAAGTCATTATCTGCCCCACCCTTCTTCAGCATGCTTGGTGTTTCATATACCTCCAGAAATTCAAGTGCACATCCTTAAAACTGTCATTTAATGGATGAACTGTTTGCATTCAAGAATGTTTGTGCTACCCTCAAACTCTTGAATTCTACTCTTGGGACTCCTCTCATAGTGAAGGGTGCTGTGCAAGCTGACTTTGCAGTGTGCTTTGTATGTTTCCTGTTCCCTGGAAGTGTACAAAGCTCGCTCAGTTGTAGTTTGAAGAAGTAACCTCTGAAAGCAACAAGTGCCCCTTGTAAGCAGTTAGTCTCCAGCCGTCCTTTGGGATGTATTTATTTTAAGTGTGTGTTTATGCAAGAACGTGTGACTTTCTGATTGTAGCTTTCTGAGATGTCTCCAAGGCTTTGTACAGGGTAAAAGCCAAACAGGCTATCACACTTTTGTTCTTGAGTTTTGCATTTAATTACCCGAATTTGTGTACTGAGCGTTCTGTGAATGTTCCCAGGCAAGAAACAATGTTGCTGTGTTGAAGAGCTGGGTTTCCTCTGCTGAAAGCAGAAACTCAAAACAATTCCTGAAACCCGAGGTGTCTGGAAGGTGTGCCAGCTGACTTGTTGCTCTAATTCTTTCAAGGTCTTTGAAGAACTCTTACTTGATGCAGATTGGAGTGTGAATGCTGGAAGCTGGATGTGGCTGTCCTGCAGTTCCTTCTTTCAGCAGTTTTTTCACTGCTACTGCCCTGTGGGTTTTGGCAGAAGAACTGACCCTAATGGGGATTATATCAGGTAAGTCCCAATCCAAAAATTGCAGCAGTTCATGAATGTTGCTTGAACAGTCAGGGGGGCTTTACATTTAAAATGACCTTTCAAATGTTCTTTTTTTCAAGGCGTTATTTGCCAGTACTTCGAGGTTTCCCTGCAAAATACATCTATGATCCTTGGAATGCCCCAGAGAGTGTCCAGAAGGCTGCAAAATGTATTATAGGAGTTAATTATCCCAAACCAATGGTAAATCATGCAGAGGCCAGCCGTCTGAATATTGAGAGGATGAAACAAATCTACCAGCAGCTTTCACGATATAGAGGACTGGGTATGGTTATAGGCTGTTTGCTTTATTTATTGGAAAACTTCCTTCACCTTCCAGCACGTAGTAATTTTGTCTCATAGCAGTGGTAATCCAGTGGGAGCTCAGTGTAATGACCAAGGTTGTATATCCAACTAAATACAAGTATTAGAAGTAACCAAGAAAGAGAAGGAAGTGTTTTCATGGAGTACCTCTTTGCATATCTTACCCAGAATGTTTGAGTGTTTTTCCTGTGAGGTTTTGGTGGTTTTTTTTGGTTGTTGTTGTTGTTAAACTGAGTCTTCTGTGGTTTTTGTACAGATTAATTTTTTAATCACTAGTATTAAAATCTGTAGTTCATAACTTCAAGCATACTGTAGTTGCATTTCCAAATTCTGTTGTTCAAATAGGGACCAATCCAGCCTCTGTCAGCTTTCTTCTTAGTTAGGAAAGACCATCCCCGTTTGCTTGGAGGTAAACCACAGTCTGTGTTCAGATACTGGGTATTGAATCAGGGTACACTGAACTTCAACACAATGTAGTGAATACATGTAGCTAATGGTTATTGGAGAAGTTGTGCAGAATATGGAAAATGCCTTTTAGTAATTGTGAACTAAAACTACTTGTCAAGATCCAAGAAGTAGGCAAGACAGATACTCTTCTGTTACAAAGGTAAACCACTTGCTGAGGGTGGAGAATTGACCATTGTGAAGGAAAGCATGCTGCAAGTTGTTTGATTTTGTTGTTTTTTATCCTGTCTGTCTTTATGGCTATATATTTTATTTTGTTTGTTAGGTCTTCTTGCAACAGTGCCTTCAAATCCAAATGGAAATGGAAATGGTGGCCTAATGAGCTATTCGCCAGGAGAAAGCATTTCTGGTTGTGGCAGTACAGGAGGTCAGTCAAATTCTTTTAATACATAGAACTATTGGAACCAAACTGCACAAACTTCTTTTATAATGCCCTTGGTGTTATGTAGTGTAAGCAAGAACTCTCTTCACACTGCAGTTTTCAGTGCAAGTCACAAACATTTCAAATTTGTGTTAGTATTTGTCTATAGACATCTTCAGGTTTGTCTCAAACAAGCATTTCTTAGCCTGTTTCCCCCCCCTCCCTCAAAACCCCACATGTATAAACCAGTTTGATTTCAAAAGTATTTGAGGATTTTCTCCTACAAGCATCCTGATACTTATAAGGAGGAATGCTCTGTGAGTTTTCAAGTCTGAACTGTTAATTTGTAAAGTTTTCTGATGCTAGCATTAGATTGCTTACTGGAATTTGATTCTACCATGAAGTCAACAACAATATGGTGGGCAGCATCTGAAAGACCTTAATACAGAATTTATACAGTTTGAAGATTGCTTTAGATTTGTTAGCATTCTTACTGCAGCATACAAAGTTTAGGATTAACTAGCTACTAAAAAAAGAATAAGAAATTTAAAGATCACTATTAAGATTGTATAAACTCATGATGCCTCACGGTCTTGAATACTGTGTACACCTTGGACTCCTCATTGCAGAAGGATACAGCAGACCTGGAAATTCAGAGTTTGTATTCTCCTTAGACTTTAGTCAAGATTAGGAGCAGATTGCAAAGGAAAGATGGACCTCACTGTCCTCAGCCATTACAGTTCCTCCTGAAGATTTGAAGTCTGGAGTTCTTAAAGCTGGGTGCCTGAGCTTTTATTTCTTTAAAGTTCAGAGATGTAGAAGCAAGGAAGGGCTTATTTAAAAAAGAAAGAAAAATTAGCATTATGTGCACTCTTTTATCCTTAAAATATATACATATACATTCCCCCTCAAGCTGTGCCGGGGGAGGTTTAGGCTCAAGGTGAGGAGAAAGTTCTGCACAGAGAGAGTTGTTAACCATTGGAATGGGCTGCCCAGGGAGGTGGTGGAGTCACCATCCCTGGAGGCGTTCAAAAGGGGATTGGATGTGGCACTTGGCGCCATGGTTTAGTAGTCATGAGGTCTTAGGTGACAGGTTGGACTTGATGATCTTTGAGGTCTTTTCCAACCTTATTGATTCAGTGATTCTATGTATACTTATATGTATTTATACTTTTCACATCAGAGAGGTGTCTGTTTTTAGGAGGTTACTGTGTATTCTTCTGAATTTGCAAGTATGAATTTGGAATCACAAAAGCTTTATGGAACTTTGGACCTGTTCTCAGGTGGTTTGGATTTAAAAAATAGAATAATTTAAAAAATCAAATCACAGAATGTTAGGGGCTGGAAGGGACCTTGAAAGATAATCTAATCCAACCACCCTGCCAGAGCAGGATCACCTAGAGTAGGGCACACAGGAACTCATCCAGGCAGGTTTTGGATGTCTCCAGAGAAAGAGTCAAAGTCTGCGTCTTGAAGAGGAAGGGGAAAACCCCCAACATTTTAAATTCCAGAACTGGAATTGTATCTTCTGTTATGTTTAAGCCCTTTTTTCTGCCTCTCCAGGAGCTCAGCTGGGAACTGGTGATGGTCATACAGGTGTTCAGTCATGTCCCCTGGGAGACTCTCATACAGGAGCAAGTGGAATTCAACAGCAAGGTATTATGTCAGTACCTGTCTATAGAGGATCTCCAAATTCTTGCAACTGTGGAGAAACAGACAAAACATCAAAATAACAGGGATAGATTGTTGGTGACAGCTGCTGCTGACAGCTTGAACTGGCTTTGTTTCTGTTCTTGGAACATAAAAATTATTTCTTAGAGTGAATTTTCTTGTCTGATTGTTTCACTCTCTAAAATGCTCACCTAGAGCATCTGGTTATTTTACTCACTAAAATGCTCATTTGTGTCTTTTGAGTGGGAGGGATCATAAGTGTGGCTACACAAAAATTAATAAACACTATCTAGGTTACTTTAAAGGTACTGAAGGAAAGAAGTTCGCTTTGTGTATTTGATAGCAAAATGTGCATGTTATCTTTTCCCTCATTTCATTACCAGTCTTTCCATGCATAACCAATTTCCACAGTTCTGTGTGGATGTTGTCATACCATGGAGGTAAATTTTTGTTACTTTAAGCATGCAGAAACTTAAGATGTGCTTTGTAATACATCAAACTTACAACAAATTTAGCACAACTGTTTCTTTCTTTGCAGCTTTAGGAGAAGTTGTGTGTTTGCTGATCATGAAGGACTGTAATTTGTGTCCAGAACACAACTGGACTGCCACAACTGTTCAGAATAAGAAACCTTGCAGTTGCTTTTGCTAATTTGCACTATTTATGCAGAGTGCTCAGTGTCGAGGTTGCCACTGAGTAGTTCATGTGAACCAGACAACAGCTTGCATCTGTACTTGCATTCACTTATTGATTTGCTCTACTTAGGTAGGCTAAGGATTCCCTAGTGTTGCTATAACAGAATAATAAAAAGGATAAGGAAACTTGTCAGAACAAATATTAAGGTTTCTAACAACTAGAACTAAAGTCTCTGGCTGTATAAACATTCTGCTTGTTGCAAGTGCAATGCGTAAGTATGTACACACTGTTGTTCACTCTGCATATTAGTGCATATATATTTAACTGCTGTAGACTGCCAGGAGGCTTTTGGGGTTTTGCATAAGATGTCTTCTGCACTCAGGATGGTTTCTGGTAGGATTTTTCTTGATGATGGGAAAATCAATTAATTGACTCCTTTTTGTTGTTGTTAACAACGTAACTGCACACTTGCTTGCAGTTCTAAAATGTAGTTATGATAATAAATATCTGCTGTATCTGAACAGGTTACTGTCAAGCAAGTAGTATCTTACACTATGCTCACGGAGACAATCAGCAACCACACTTATTGCAAGCAGGTAATTTAAAGAACAAAAAAACCCCACCCAAACCTGAAATGCTTTTCCTCGATATATAAAAGATGGAACAACGTCTTAATGTAAATACTGGTTTTAAATTATCAGGAAGAACGGCCCTTGGTACTGGCATTAGTGCAGGGAAACGCCCAAATCCAGAAGAAGAAACTCAGAGCGTTGGACCAAAAGTCCAGCGACAGAGCACAAATTAAACTGGTAAGATCTGAGACGTCTTAATGTTATCCTCTTAATGAGTAAATTCCTGTACACGTTTTCTGTCTCTGTTAACATTTGTATCACTGCAGTGCGAAGGAGCCTAACCTATTGCTGCTAATATTTCCATTCCAGGTACTGTACAAACAGACAAGACAAAAATCCTAGCTCTGAAGAGTTTACAAAGTATGAGATGGGAAGTAGTTATAAAAATACAGAACCAGACCCAGGATGATCAGACACAGATTGAGGCCTTAATGAAAGGGACATGGATAAACTGTGGTTTCACAGACGTTAGCAGAGCTGCATGTGTAGCTTTGGTTACTCTGCTCCTACATCTTACCTGAAGTCATGCCAGCAGCACCGTTTGTGTGAATGTATGGTGATCTGAATCAGAGGACTAACACATCTTGAAAGGCTCAGGGCCTGGATTAGAGTTTCAGATGTACAAGTGGACCGAGCAGAACATGTTTTAGAGAAAGACTGCAGAAAACTTGCAAAATGCTGATGTAATTATTGCTCCTAAAGATGTAGGGACAAGAAAGATTTGAAGAGTTGAGTGTTTGCTGTTGGTCTCTAAGCTAAGCAGGATGCTCAGACTGCCATTGTCAAGACAAGCTGTAGTGAAGAATAGTTGAATTTGGAGAAGGAGGCACTGCTAGATAGGTCTATACAAACAGGTGTGAAAATGTCTAGAAAGATCCAGCAAGTTAGAGAAAGTCTAATGTGTGTGAAATCGACAAAGAGAAGATAACTGGATTTTGTGTTTGGATAAAGTTACTTAGGAATAGGACAGAGAAAAGGGAAGGCCAAAGATGTCCCACTCCCTCACTCTTAGATTGAGCTCACTGGGGGAAGAAGACCACCTGAAAGACAGAGTAATTACTTAGGAGGAAAGCTAAAGAATGAAGGCTGCCTGAAACAGCGGAGAACAAGGTTTCTGGGCTAGGATTGTTGCTGCATAGATTAAAGGTGACTGAGATGCCATTCCATCCTTATCTTTTACCAAGGGAAAAAACTGTTGGTCATTGTGGATTTTGAGGAATAAGTAAGGATAGCACATTAGGTGAGTTCATAGCACATTAGGTGAGTTCATAGCACATAGGAAGATTTTTGGTGGAATTGCAAGACGGGGATTCCATACAGTACATCTAGAAGAGGCTGCATTCAGCATCTTTAGAAATAAAAAGGGAAATTCAATCCACTTCATTTGGATTTGACAACAAGATCTAATTTTGTTTATGTGGTGTCAGCTCTTTGAAAAAGTTACTGCAGTACTTTATGAACAATTGAGTTGTACTGACTTGATCCAGTGAAGAACTACAGCGTTGTTTCCATAATACCTGTCACTTGAAGAAGCGAGCTGAGACCTTAGGGACTGATCCATCTGCTGTTTTCTCACATACTGGAAGCACTGTAAAGTGTGCTTCTCTGCTCTCATACTGATTTCTGGTACTTGGATGGGCCTGATTGGAAGATAATTCCTCCAAGAGAGCCCATGTTTCAGTAGCTGTCTAATCCTTAGTACGTGTAGATTCATTCAGCATCCGTGTTTTGTATTGCAGAATTCCTTAGGTGCTCGTGTCTGTGTAGAAGAAGTGCCTGCAGAGCGAACGTCTGGTTCCTGTCTAAGCTCTTTTTCAATTGAGACAGGTTGGAGGGGTGAAAGAGTTTGGCAGAGAAGATGGATTTTGTTAGGGGTGTTCAAAGCATGCTGGAAAAGCACTGTAGTCAAACGCAAAAATCAAACAAGATCATACTCAAAAAGACTGCTGGCAAAAGGATGAGCACCTTCTGACTAACACTGAAGTACAGAGGCTGTTGGGTTTCTCTTTTTTCTTTTTTCTTCCTTTTTTTTTCTCTTTTTTTCCCTTTTCCTTCCCCTTTTAGCCTCTAAGAAGGAAGAAGTGAGAATTCGGAGTATTGGGGCCAATTCAAACGGGGGCAGGGCTTCCTGCACTGAGAAGGGGGGAAAGAATATTGCTTCCTTGACTTATTTCTGCCTTCTTCAAAGAATCACAACAAATTGCTCAGGAATAATTTATTTGGGTTTTTCTTCCCCCTTTTTTCTTGCAGCATTCTTGGAAGAGAAGATGCCACTCAAAGAACACACAAGGACAAAATTCCAGCTACTCTATGTGGGAATTACAGTGTCGTGAGAGTAGTAAAATGGCATAGTTCTTCATAAATTATTTTCACTTGTTCTCAGTCGTTGTAAAACAAGTCCAATTTTTGGAATGCATTCTTTCTAACTGGCATTTCTATGGTTTTTAACTTTTTAATGACTTTCACAAAGGGCAAATTGAGTTTTGTATATAAAGTATTTGGTGAGGTATTTGCTAACTTAATGTAAATAAAAAACATTCATGATTAGCGATAGAACCCATCAATATATTTTTGATAATCTTTTCATGTATAGGGGTAGGAGGAGAAGCTGTAGTGATGTCCTGTAAAAGGGATGGACATAGAAGGTTTTAAAGTTTATAAATTGCCATTATTTTTAGATTCTGCATCATGACCTCGGTATGATCGACGTCATACTTTCATAACGTAAGTGCTTAGGACTGTGTTTAATCAAATGCAGTAGAGAGTTGTAACCTTTATTAATCACATCTGTATATAAGTCATATGCCAACTTGTTGTCAAGTTGTAAAATTTTCATGTATATGTCTAGTCCTTGTACCTCCCAGTTGCCTTGTTCAGTAATGACATACCTTGTTAATAAAAGGAAATTGTATACATAGATACCTACGTCTGTTGTTTGTGAATGCTGTTGCGCCAGTATGTATGAGGAGAGGCTGAGGGAGATGGGGTTGCTTAGCCTGGAGAAGAGGAGACTCAGAGGTGACCTTATTGCTCTCTACAACTATCTTAAGGGAGGTTGTAGACAGGCAGAGGTTGGTCTCTTCTCCCAGGCAACTAGCACCAGAACAAGAGGACACAGTCTCAAGCTGTGCCAGGGAGTTTTAGGCTGGATGTTAGGAAGAAATTCTTCATAGAGAGAGTGATTGCCCATTGGAATGGGCTGCCTGGGGAGGTGGTGATGTTGCCATCCATGGAGGTGTTTAGGAGGAGACTGGATGGGGCGCTTGGTGCCATGGTTTAGCTGATTAGATGGTGTTGGATGATAGGTTGGACATAATGATCTTGAAGGTCTCTTCCGGTCTGGTCTGGTCTATTCTATTCTGTTCATAGCCTGGTACTCTTTACTGCACTGCAGCTAGTTTGTTGCTCTTCGAGGTTGCTGATTTCTATAATCCCCTTGGGTTTGCTGGCTGCTCCATCAGAGCAATCTCAGATGTTTAGAGAAGTTGTATCCAAATGTTTTCTCAGACTGTTAAGAAGATCTCTGAAGAAGCAGTCTGAATTACTGTGTTCTACATACAACTAGATCAGTTGCCTACCTGAGTGGTTGCACAAATCAGTTCTTATGTGGGAGGAGCCAATGATCTTGTTCTTAGTATCACATGAGTGACTTACCATAGAATCAATATGGTTGGAAGAGACCTCAAAGATCATCAAGTCCAACCTGTCACCCAACACCTCGTGACTACTAAATCATGGCAGCATGTGGTACTTCCATGTGTCTGTTTAAAATTCAGACTAAATTTGTGGGTTGGCAACATTTGCAGCAGCAGGACACTTGCTGCAGAATAAACAGCCATGGCTCTGCCTGTTCCTAGATTTTTTAGATAACAGTTAATGTAAATATCTTTGCATACTGATTTGGATACAATTGCAAAATCAAAAGCACTGCTAAGAAAATAGAGCCTTGCTCACCATCTTGAGGCAGAGAATCTTTGACTGATCTTGAAGACAGTAAAAATCTTGACAGTGTGAGTGGAGAAGCAGATGCTAAATGTTTTCTACAGGTCAGTTCAAGTAGAATGGAGATGTTTCCTAAGGACAAAAGTGGAAGAATTGTTTATATACTGATTATGTGAGTAGTCAAAACCCTCCCACACAACTCCAGGCCTGTGCTGTTTCAGGAAGTGCTTTATTCTGTCAAGACAAGATCATGCTGGATTTTTTTCTGACAATTTCATGTGTAAGATGAAGTCTAAAATATCCCATCTGGATGAGTAAATAGGCTATGAAACTCCCACAGGACACTTCATCAAGGTAAGAACACACCTTTTCTCCCAACCAGTCTGAAGTTCAGCAAGTGAAAGAAGACATTTCCCAAGAACTTAATTTCTATAAGTTAGTTCCATTTCACTTAAATACTGAAGGAGGACTTCTTGGTGTAGGCAAGTCCTTAGATTAGCAAAAGAAATTCTGGGATGAAGACACTGTTTCACTTGCATGCTGACTTGCATGACTTCTGCTCTCAGGACTGCAGTGGAAGAAGCGGCTTGTAAGCAGGTTAGCGTAAGAGAGGCGAGAAGTTGCCTTCTGAGTAGCAGGAGCCCTTTGCTTCATACTCTTTCTTCCCACTGGTACTGTGACCACAAAAGTAAGTGAAAGAAGGCTGAGGTTTTGGCTGCACAGAAAAGTTGGTCAAAATTATTGTAACATGCAGAGGGTTGGGGCTTTTTTTCCCCCGTCCCCACCTACTCCCTTGTGATTTTCAAGGATGTGGATGCGTGTTGTAAACCCAGTATTGGTAAGGGCCAGGATATTGTTTCAGACCTCTCCTCCAGAAATGGAGTATTAAACTGTTCCTAAAGAAAGTTCTGTTCCTAAGGGATTTTGCTGACCCTTCCCTGAGCTGGTAGGGAACATGGAGAGGAGCATTGCAGACTGAGGCCTTTTAAAAGCCAACCCCCAGGAGAATGCATTCTGGATGTGTGCAGGGACAGCTGTAGCTGATACTTACCATGTAAAGCTTCAAGTGCCTTTAAGCTTTCAGGAACCACTGTGTGTTTCCAGAGGAGCTTGTGCAGGCTCTCTCGCACTGGTGCTACCTGCTTACAGAAGAGGGAGATGAATTAAAGGAGTTCAATTGAGAACAAACCTGTCAGGGCCCTGCAGGGGGAATCCTGGGCTAATTTGAAATGAGAAGTACCTGTCAATTAGAAATTAATTTCATGCTAGGCTTAGCAACCAGTTGACTGGTTTCTGTTGAAGGGAAGTGACACCTACACAAATCTTCCTGTAACATAGAAAACCCAGCTGTAGTTGGCTGGAGCACAGAGCAACAGCAAGCCTGCTGTCAAAAAAAGGCAGTTCTGTGATGAAGCCAGGAGCCCCTGTGCTGCTCCCCTGTGTGGTGTGTCGAAACCTGGCTTCCATCAGAGCAGAGCTTGTGGCAGCTGTATGCAAATGCCTGGGGACTTGTATCCCTCTATTTATAGGTCATTTGGAATTCTGAAAATGATGCTTGGGGGTGAAAACCAAAACCCCTTCAAGCTCTTGAACATTTTAAGTAAAACTGTTGTTGTTGCTACTATATCAATCCCTGAGGTTTATTATTTGAAATTTATACTTCAAAATTTAGTGATGAATTAAAATGTTCTGTGCCATCCATGTCCTCAAAGCAGTTTTTCTATGTGCTGAAACTTTAAAGACAGCACAATTCAGCCTTTTTTTCTCTTTTCCCCCCTTGTTTCTTCCCCCCCTTGTTTCTTTCCCCCCTTGTTTGTTTCCGTGTAGGTATGCTACAAACTATACAAAGTATAAGTGCCAGGAGGGACACACTTGTTCCCTCTGTGCGCCGTGACATGAGCAACAGGCTGTCCAGGAAAGTGGTGGAGTCACCAACCCTGGAAGAATTTAAATGATGCGTAGCTATGGCAGTTAGGACATGGTTTAGTGATGGACTTGGCAGGCTCGATTAACAATTGGACTTGATTATGTTAAAGGGCTTTTCCAACCTGAGCAATTCACCTGCGTTGCCCTTCAAGGTCTGTGTCATAGCTTGGGTCTCCCCTGGTGTGCCCTTCGGAGCGCGGTGTGCCCTGGGGAGGAACGTTTCCCCATTTCCAGCGCTGCCTCTTCTGGCTGCTCTTTCGCTCGCGGTCTGTAGATGGTGCTGTGAGAGCTGGGCAGGCGCCGAGGCCCAACCAGCAGGAAGGAGGGCGCCGCCCTCCCCCGGCACCGCACCGCCCTCCCCCGGCACAGCCCACCCCTAGCAGAACTCTCCCGTGGCACAGAACTCTCCCGTGGCACAGCCCTCCCCCGGGACAACCCACCCCTGGCAGAACTCTCCCGTGGCACAGCCCTCCCCGGGACAGCCCACCCCTAGAAGAACTCTCCCGTGGCACAGGCTTCCCCCGGGACAGCACCCCCCAGCAGAGTTCTCCCCTGGCACAGCCTTCCCCCGGGACAGCCCACCCCTGGCAGAACTCCTCCGTGGCGCATCCCTCTCCCAGCCCGTCGGGAGGGAGAGGGAGGGCCGGTTGTCTCCTGCAGAGAAAGAGTGCGAAGTCGTCATCTCACGGGGATTTGCGCCTGCCCTTGGGTGAAAGTTTTGGGTTTGAGATGGAAAACCCAGCTCTTAGTCGTCCAAAATATTCTGTCCGCAGCTGGGGAAAGGGGAGCACATAGAGGTGACAGAATTGCTGCAATACTTCTTGCCCTGTGTTTCTAAACTGGAAACCAAATCTGATTTGCTTTTCAGGGACGCTGCCCTTTGTGCTCACCTGCAGGAAGATGTATTCTCTTCTTAAATACGTTTTGCCTAGAGATTACTTTAAAACT